>NC_042619.1:226870406-227480406 GCF_901001135.1 Rhinatrema bivittatum | reverse complement strand
TATTCGGTGACTATGGGGAAAGCCTTAAGAAATCAGAATCTACAGGGAAGGGGATGGGTGTTCCCCCATCTTGGCCAAATTTGAGGACCATGAAAGATATTAAGGCTAAACAAGTCTAGAACTGCATTTTATATTTTACATGACTTGCATGTGTGCGCTTTGCAGTTGCTCCTGAATGGGTAGTTGGCAACATGTGTGGAGACAAGGTTGAGGGGATGAGTGAAATGTAGGTATGAGTGGGGTGGGAAGAGTGTATGTGAGGGTGGGGTCATGATGTGATGTCCCACATTCTTTTGCAATCTCTCCACTCCATGATCTCTCCCCCTATCTCGCACTCTCTCCTTCTTCCACTTGCTTTCCTTCCCTTACTCTCCTGTCTCCTGCACATTCATTCTCCCAGTCCCATTAATTCACCCTCCCACACTCACTTGTTTCCCCCTTCCCTCTATTCCCAGCTCTGGTCCCCATAATCTCTCTTCCTCCTACCTTCATACTGCTGTCAGAGCAGCAGAAAGTGGTGTCAGCAGCCAGAGGAGTAGCATCAGGGTGGTCTCCAGCAGCAGCGAGAGAGCCACACACAGCTACAAATTCTCAAAGTCTTTGGCTGGTGGGGCCTGGGGATCCCCGCCAGTAGGACTGCCACCTGACTCCATGTCATAAAGAACAAGCTAATCCAGGCCTGGCTTTACCCATTGCATGCAGGGACATATGGGTCCAAGATAGGCATCTCTGGCCCTGGAGTGCCACAAACAGGCCTGATTTTCAGAACATTCACAATGAATATGCATGAGATATATCTGTATACAGTGGAGGCAATGCATGCAACTATGTCATGCATATTCTTTGTGGATATCTTGCAAATCAGGCCTGTCTGTGACACTCCAGGACTGGAGTTGCCTACCCCTGTTTAAGGTAAATCACTGGGACAATCATGCAATGGGGTAAAGCCAGGACCAAATGAATCTGTTCACTGTGACATAGAGTCAGGTTGCAACCCTAACCACCAGTCACTTTTCTTCCACTGCCGTAGATACTCCAGGCCTTTGGCTGGTGGAGTCTGAGGATCCTAATGCTAAATCCTTTACACTCCAGCACTTACTGTACCATCTGCCCACCGCTACTTCCTGACTGTGACAGCCTTGTCACAAACAGACGGATGGACAGGCAAAAACCGAAACTACAAGCACTTGTTTAATTTTAATTTATGTATTTAAAACTTTTAGATTCCGAGGTCACATGATGTGGTGAGCCTGCATGGATGGGTTTGTGGAGACTCCAGACACCATCCCTCACTCATCGCTCAAATTTGGTGACATCCGACTGCAAATCCCTTTGTATGGATATCTGCCACAAAGACTATATGTCTATCGATACTTACATGCATAAATCTCCTACAATTATGCTCGTGAAGGGAGCAAAATCAGAGAAAATAAAATCAAAGAGAATCTCTGACAAGATGGCTGCTGATTTGGAAAAGCAAAATGAATCCTCACTATCTACACAAACTATGGAGGCCTTAACACAGAAGGTAACAGAGGCTGTGATCGGGGCTTTAGACAATAGATTAAAAACAATTTCAGAACAGATCTCCACTCTCAAAGCGTCGTTTGCTGAGATTTCCCAGAGGTTAGATATGGTTGAAGGCAGAATTTCTTGCTTGGAAGACGATTCCACTGCTGCAACAGTCATAATCACCGCACTGGAGAAACAACTTTCAGCCCAATCTGAAAAAATAGAGGACCTAGAAAATAGATTGTGACGGAACAACATTCGTATAGTGGGTATTCCTGTTTCGGCAGATGACTCTAAATTAGCTGAACAGCTAGAAACATGGATTTCTGATGTGCCATTTGCCAGACTTACAGGCCTTCCCGAGAATTGAAAGAGCGCACCAGCTTGGAGCTAAGAAATATGATGACAGTAGACCCTGAATCATCATAGCCCGATTCCTTAACATAGCACATAAACAACTTGTCTTGCAGACGTACCACGTACAAAAGGAAATATTGTACCAGAACAACCGCGTATGATTTTTTCAAGATTACTCAGCAAATGTGGCTAAATGTTGAAAAGAATTCAGCCTGATGTGCACATCTTTATTACAGAAGAATTTGAAGTTCACCTTACAATTTCCAGCTCAGATTACAGTTTGGCATGGAGGGAGATCTCATTTCTTTGAAGATCCAGCTGCTGCAAAACTTTTTGTGGACAATCTTTCTTAGAAGATTGTCTGAATGTTTGTAGGGGTGATGTGTTTTGAGGTCTTCTTTTCTCTCCTAGAAGCCTGAATCCTTCTTATTAATTGTTAATCGCGAAATTCTTGCTTAAGTGTATCCTCCACAGTCAAGCTTTTCTCCCCCCGTACTGATGAGCTATGTCGGTACGCATCGGGTGTTGTCTTCGAGGAGCTCCCTTTGCCGTTATGAGCCACCATCTTAAGCTGAGATGAGTGTAGTCTCTATGTCTTTGGAAATGGCACTTCCATGCTGTGAATTTCAGCAAAAATGGAGAGATCAGTAAGTACTGTTGGTCCTTCGAAGATCGAGTGGCGGTCTCTCTGTTGGGCTTCTTCTCCCTCCCTTCAGATCATACCGGAGATGGCCCGAGGAGCCGTCAGCTTTATTATTATTTTTAGTTTTCGTGGTTTACCAACTATTCTGCTGAGGCTCCAGAAGGGACTCCTTCGTATTTACTATTAACAAATACGATTTATTGGCATAACATGTTTTCTTCTCTCAATTTCCTCTCTTTTTCTTTTCCTTTTGTGATTCAATAGTACTATGTATAATGTGTTTTTGTCACCAATATTGAGAAACTGCATTAGATTATGTGGGGGATGGTGTCTGCCCACATATTACACACCTCTTATCCACTTGGTTGGAGAGATGTTAGGAAATTGATCACAGAGGATTGAAGGTGGGGAGGGAGAGGGAGGACTATTTGTTTTTCAAAATCAGTGGATTTAGACTTTATTTTTTATACGCAACCCATGTTCTTTATTTTGATTTGGGGAGGCTACAGCCTTTGCACTCTCTTGAAATATTATTTCTATTTTCACACTCTAATACCTACAGATCAAGGCTGGGTAGTCTGTGGGACATTTTCTAGATATGAATTAATAATTGGACCTTTTACTGTGATCTTCCTATTTAGGTGATATACTTCGATTACTTTCTTTAAATGTAAACAGACTAGGCACACCTATCAAACGTACAAGGGTACTACAAGAGCTGAAACATAATAAAGCAGACATTGCTTGTATACAAGAAACACATCTTTCATAACTTGAACGAGATTAGGTAGGCTCCTGCTCTAACTCTTCAGCTGCTGGTAAAAAAGGAGGTGTTGCAATCCTTTTTCATAAAAAGCCATCTTTTCAAGTACTTCAGGAAATATTTGATCCAGGGGGCAGGTTTTTTTATTGGCATGTTTAAGGGTATAACATAATTGACTATCTGTAAGGTATATGGCCTTAATGAGCATTCCCATAGTTTTTATGAATCCATAGCACAATTAGTGACACTTTATAGGCGGGGCCTTCTTTTTCTAGCTGGCGAGTTTAATTGTACACATGGGGGCAGATTTTCAAAGGGTTACGTGGGTAACCCCGAAAACCTGCTCCTGCGCACACCGAGCCTATTTTGCATAGGCTCGGTAATGCTCGTAAGCCCCGGGATGCGCATATGTCCCAGGGCTTTGAAAAAGGGGCGGGAAGGGGGCAGGGCAGGGGGTGGGGCACTGGTCTGGGGCGTTCTGGGGGCAGGACCGAGTCCTCCGGCACAGCGGGAGGGGATTTAGGTAGGGCTGGAGGGTGGGGGTTAGATAGGGGATTTAGGTAGGGCTGGGGGGTGGGTTAGATAGGGGAAGGGAGGGGAAGGTGGGGGGAGTGGCAGGAAAGTTCCCTCCGAGGCCGCTCAAAGGAGGGAACGGGGAAAGCCATCAGGGCTCCCCTAGGGTTCGGCGCATGCAAGGTGCACAAGTGTGCACCCCCTTGTGCACGCCGACCCCGGATTTTATAACATGCGCGCGCATGTTATAAAATCAGGCATATATTACGAGTATTGGATTTTTGGAGAACTCTTAATCCCAAGGATAAAGATTTTACTCATGTTTCCTGAGCACACTCATCACTGACCAGAATAGATTATATTTTGGTTCTTGAGAAGCATTTCCCAGAATTAGATCTGCAAAGATTGGCCTATCCGGCACATCAGATCATGCTCCCAATCTGGGTAGATTTAGTTACGGGTGAGAATACTGGGGAAGCACCCTTATGGAGATTCCCGGCTCATTTAAGAAAAGATATGGAATTTCAATCTTTTCTACAAGAAAAATGGATCGATTATTGTTCACATAATAAGGAGTATCTAGCTAATCCTGCCCATTTTTGGGAAGCAAGTAAAGCTGTGCTCAGAGGGGAAATCATCTCATTTGTTAAAGGGCAACTCTCTCGACTAAACAAAAGGATCCTCTATTTGGAGGAGAAATTAAAAACAACTAAAACAAATATGATTCACCAGATCTCTCCAGAGACAAAAGCAAAATATCAAGACGCTTTAACAAGCATAAATTCATGTCTTCATCAAAAGGCCCAAAAAATGTTACAATGCTAGCACTTCTCATAGCTTCTTCCGGTTTGGCAACAAGGCAGGGAAATTTTAGCTAATACGGTGAAAGTTAATAGGGGAACTACATACATAGAAAAGCTATGAACTCCCTCAGGTTTATTCTATGAGTCCCTATACTCAGAAGACAGGAAAGGCGAGGATACGGAAGAAAACCTCTTCTTTCAAAATATATCACTACCTCAATTCTCTTCTCAATTAGAGTTTCTTAATAAACCCATACAGTCCTTGGAAATTTCATGTGTGATCCATGACAGCAACACAGACAAAACCCCTGGTCCCAATGGACTCTCTTATGATTATTATAAACTTTTAAAAATGCACCTTGTGGAGCCGATGCAAATCTTTTATAATACAGCCCTAGAACACAGCTCCTTTCCTGAAGGGATTAACATGGCTCATATAACAATCCTTGCTAAGCCAGGAAAAGACCCTACACTCCCAGCATCCTCCTACCGCCCTATCTCTTTGCTAAATTGTGACTTAAAGATTTATGCTAAAATACTGGCCGATAGAATAAGTTCTTTACTCCCTGCTTTAATAGCCCCTGTACAATTTGGTTTTGTGAAAGGAAGATCAGCAGGCACTCATATTGTTAAATTGATTACAGCCATCTCCTACTGTAAGCAGAAACAAATCCCCGCTATTGCTGTGGGATTTGATTCTGAAAAGGCATTTGATAGAGTAGCCTGACCTTACATGTTTTCATTCTTACAATGTTTTGGGTTTTCTGGAAAGGCACTTAAATATATCTCCCTTTATACCACAATCCGGTTTCTCATATTTTAGTTAACGGTGGGAAATCCTCTGCCTTTGCCATATCCAAAGGAGTGTAACAGGGTTGTCCTTTGTCCCATCTTCTTTATATTCTTGCTATAGACCTCCCTGCTCAGAAAAATGCAACAAGATAGCTCTATTCCGGGTCTAGACGTAAAAAGCCTTTCTTTTAAAAGCTGCATTTGCAGATGATATCATGGTATTTCTCGCTACTCCCATTCAGTCTCTAGACAAGTTTTGGCTTTGTTTGGGACCTTTGGATCCTTTGCTGGTTTAAAAATCAACCATGATAAATCTGAAGCTCTGGAGGTGGCAGGTGATTTGCAACAAGCTTGGGCTGGTGTATTTCCTCTGAAATGGGTAACCTCTGCGATAAAATACTTGGGGATTTTCATTCCTGGAGATATCCAAGATGTGTATAATATTGACATTACCCATTAATTCACTCTCTGAAGGCTAAAACTGAACAATGGCAGAAGCTGCCTTTGTCCCTTACAGGCCGTATACATTTGCTGAAAATGATTGAAATCCCCAAATGGCTGTACTTGATGCAGATGTTTCCTGTGTGGCTAACACGGGTAGATATGTTTAAAATTAATGCATGTATTAAACGTTTCATCTGGAATGGAAAGAAAGCAAGACTCCTACTCCAACTACTGATACGTTCCTCACATTTGGGTGGTCTAAATTGTCCTAACTTAAGAAAGTATAACTCAGCCTGTATACTACGACATCTTCAAGACTGGATGTTGGGGACATCAACAGCTTCACCTACCATATTTTTGCAAGAATGGTTTAGGGATATCTCATTGCCTCTTATCTTACAGTTGCCAACCTTCCATATCCCACAAGATTTGAAACACTTTCTAATAGTTTCATCATGTCATCAGTCTTGGCACCTTTAGGTTATTGAAGCTCCCAGGGAGAATGATAGCGTACCAACCTATACTGGGAAATGCTCAGTTCCTCCCAGGACAGGAGAATAAGATTTTCAAGATTTGGCAGGGAAAAGGTCTTAATAGCATTAAACAAATGTTTATGGGTTCAACCAACACAGTGTATAGTTTTCACAATTTACAATCTGTTTCATCTCTCTAACAAAGATTTCTACGCCTATCTACAGTTGCATCATTACGTTCTGAGTTTAAAAGATAATAACCCTTCTATTGGGATCCCAGGGACATTAGAGGAAACATTATGGGGTCATAACTCATAGCAACCCTCCTGTGCAGTTTTTTTTTTAAAGCAATTCGTAATATTCCCACCCAAGAGGTTTTCTCTCGAATTCTAATGCGTTGGTCTAAATGGCCAGAAGTCCAGTTAACCTCAACGGATGTTTCCTATTATTTTAAGCATATTCCAGAGTTTTCGGAGAATGTACTATTAAGGGAAACACAATACAAGTTTATTTGGCAATTTTATTTAGCATCTAACAGGGCCTTTAAGGCCACTCTGTATGGTTCTTCATTGTGTCCTAAATATGAAGTTAATAACTGTGACTTCCTCCACTGTTTCTGTTAACATTTGACTATCTCTCTAAGAAAACAATGTCATCAGAAAAGCAGGAGCATTATCTCTTTCCTGGCAGCCTTTCTTAGACAAGTTACCTTCTGATGTTCGCTCTTCTCTATTGATGCTCTAGTCACTTCTGTCTATTTCCTTTTTTTCTCAAACAATAAATATTGATTGCACCAACGATAACCTTCGATTCTGTATTGTCCTTACTATTATGTACTTACAAGGGTTATAGGGGGAAGGTTACTGGTGTGGGTTTTTGAGAATATCAGTCTCTTTTCTGTTACGCTGCCAATATTGTCTTGTTTTTCTTTTGGTCTAGGTTAAAAAAACATTATCGACAGTCTTGACAGTTGGCTAATTGTTCTTTCCTTCCCTGGTTGTATTCTCTGAAAATGTGAATAAATACACTGCATTAAAAAAAAACTTTTAGATTCCACCTATCCACTGTAGCAAATCCTCCATTTGGTTTAGCCTCATCCAGGGGTGCTAAGGGTCTGGGTCCAAGTCCGGATGGGGAGAAAGATAGTCTTTTGGGGCGCTTGGCATGGTCAGTTGCTATCACTATCAGACGGTCACTGTCCACAATCAAAATCTCCACTTGGTGCAAAAATGTCCCATAAGAGAGCAAGGGAACCATAAGACACAGCCAATATTCACACCAGCGTCCCTTCATACTACCAGCACATGGGGAATAATAGGCAAAAATCAAATAGAATTCCTGGCGGAGTGCACTGTTAATCCGCTTTTGGACACACGTTTGACGCACTAGCTTTACCCCTTATTCAGTGAGGGGTAATAGCACGTTGAAAACGCGCTGCTAACCCCTCCGAAACTAATAGCGCCCGCAACATGCAAATGCATGTTGATGGCCCTATTAGCTATTCCCGCGCGATTCAGTAAGTAAAATGTGCAGCCAAGCCGCACATTTTACTTTCAGAAGTTAGCGCCTACCCAAAGGTAGGCGTTAATTTCTGCTGGCACCAGGAAAGTGCACAGAAAAGCAGTAAAAACTGCTTTTCTGTACACCCTCAGACTTAATATCATGGCAATATTAAGTCGGAGGTCCCAAAAGTTAAAAATAATTAAAAATAAAAAATAAAAACATTTAAAATCGGCCCGCGGCTCATGGGTTGAAAACCAGATGTCCAATTTTGCCGGCATCCGGTTTCCGAACCCGTGGCTGTCAGCGGGTTTGAGAACCGACGCTGGCAAAATTGAGCATCAGCTGTCAAACCCGCTGACAGCTGCCGCTCCTGTCAACAAAGAGGCGCTAGGGATGTGCTAGTGTCCCTAGCGCCTCTTTTTACCGCGGGCCCTCATTTGCATGCGGGCCAATACTAAATTGCCCGCACAGGAGAGACTTTTACTGTATCGGCCCATTAGTTATAAGCATTTCTTATTCCTAAAGGTAGATTACATAAAGTATCCCAGGCTTTCCTGAATTCTGCTCCACCACCTCCACTGGGAGTCCATTCTGTGCATCCAGTACCCTTTTCTTGAAGAAAGATTTTCTGACGTTGCTCCCGGAGTCTACCCCCCAAAACCACCATACTAAGGACCTCTTGCTCTTGGAAATGCAGGAGCTAGCAAGTATAACAGCAGAGCCAGAGAATTGCTCCCTGGCCCACCTCTGACATAATATCTTTTGCCAACATAAACTGTTCAAAGGTAAGCACATAGCCATTCACTGATTCAGAATTAGGCAGGAAATCCAGCCCCGAAGCTGCAGAGGACAAATCCATAAATACAGCAAGTCCAAAAACCACCTCATCGCCATTGTTAGCACATGGACATTCTCAGTCCCGCAGATGAATCACACTGTGAGCCAGTCCTTCCGATAAGCATGTTTATTGACAGTATAGCACAGCCAACTTCCGACAAGGCCTGCGGTGCTCTGCCTGGCTCCACATATCTCTCTAACATGTGCAAAGCAGCTGCACTGTGACCTCTGAGAAGAGGAAGAATGCCAACTCGTAGGCTGCACAAACCCTCTACAAGGTATTTGAATGTCCCTATCATATCCCCTGTTATGGTCTCTCAAGCAGTGTTTCCCAACCATCTCCTGGAGGCACTCTTAACTAGTCTGATTGGGAGTGAGTGCCAAGGTAGTGGCATGAATTTCAAATTGGTTGACAGATGGAAAACAGCGTGTAATGGTAAATGGAACCTACTCTGAAGAGAGAACAGTGTTAAGTGAAATGCCACAAGGATCGGTGTTGGGACCGGTTCTGTTCAATATCTATGTGGGAGTTCCCAGAGAATGAGTTGCAAGTGATAAAATCAAAGAGGTAAGGGGCTGGCTGACAGATCATCACTTGTTCTTAAAGATTAAGAAAACTAAGATTATTTGGGAGGGAGATTCGAAAGGAGGATTCAGGCTGTTGAATATACTGTTTAAACTTCTGAAAAGCTCTTACCCATGTCTGTTAAGAAGTTTTATTGACTGGTATTTTCCAAAGATCAGAAGGTACCCATTTGTTGGCCATCCCTCCTGCAAACAAGTACAAATGGGTTCAGATGAGGGCACTGGTATTCTCTTTTGTAGCTGTGGCAGAGTAGAATAAGTTGCCAGTAGTGCTTCGTGAGCAGCAGGATATAAAACTGTTCAGAAAAGGTCTGAAGACAATATTCTTTCAACAGGCATTTGGATGAGGTGTATATGTTTTAGTTTCTATGTTTTTATTGTGTTGTACAGTTTTATTTGATGTATTATATGTTTTATGAATGTATCTTGTAATCTACACTGAACAAATATTAGGAAGTTGCAGAATAGAAGATGTTTAAATAAATACAATAAATGTGAGTGACATTGCGGAAGGGATAGAAAGTAAAGTTTGTCTATTTGCAGATGATACTAAGATCTGCAACAGAGTGGACATGCCTGAAGGAGCAGAAAGAATGAAAAGTAATTTAAGAAAGCTTGAACAGTGGTCAAAGATATGACAGCTGTCTGTGGCGCTTCTGCTCCCTCTCCCCCCCAAAATAGGAAGATCAGTGGGCCATACAAAAATGCAAATGCACAGAATGGCGCGCCGGCCCTGGGTCCTCCTCTTCACCACACGGAGATAGGATCCCGTGACGGCCTTGCAGGTCCGGTGCTCCACTTCCGGTTCCAGTTGGGTGGGCCTGGGTCCAAATTGGGTGGGCAGATGCCCACCTAGGCCCACCCATGGCTACGCCACTGCTCTGAAGGAGAGGAGGTGCAAGGGAGATATGATACAGACCTTCAGATACTGAAAGGTTTTAATGATACTAATTTGACAAACCTTCTCTGTTGGAAAGAAATCAGTAAAACTAGGAGTCACAAAATGAAACTCCAGGGAGGAAGACTCAGAACCCAAGTCAGGGAAATATTTCTTCATGGAGAGGGTGGTGGATGCCTGAAATGCCCTTCTGGAGGAGGTGGTGATGATAAAAATGGTGAAAGAATTCAAAGGGGCATGGGATAAACACTGTGGATCCCTAAAGGCTCAAAGATGGAAATGAAGAAAAAAGTGCAAGGGGGGTAACTTGCTGCTGCGGCGGTTACTACCCTTAACCAAAAAGCCTTGATACTGTTGATACAACTCATTATTGCTCTCTGCTTTAACGGCAGGGGAAAAGGAGAAAAAGGAGAATCAATTTCAGATAGCAACCAACAAGGACATGAATTTTATAGTCTGGGAAATCAAACAAGCATGGGGTAACTTGCTAATGCGGCTGTTACTACCTTTAACCAATAAGCCTTATACTTTGATGTAACTTCAACATTCATCTCTGCTTCAACAGCAAGAGATAAAGGGGCTTTGGACTCAGATAGAAACCAGCAAAGGCCCTGACTTTAACGGTTTAATAAAATAAGCTTGGGGGGTAACTGCAAGGCAGATGCCACCCCCTGATGATACCTTTATGGGGGAGACCTGTATGGCACGGCTGGTGCTACCATAAGCTTGCTGGGCAGACTGGATGGCCCATTTGGTCCTTTTCTGCCATCATTTCTATGTTTCTATGTCTCTATATGTTAACCTACCAAAGGCATGTACCCCTCCACCCCTGAGAAGGGAGCCTTTTACTCCTGCTGCAGGCACATTAAAATTACACCCAGGAGCATCAGCACAATTGTTAACCTTTCAATACTAGAAGAAAATTAATTACATCTCCAGAGGTGTCGTTAACGCTCTGTAAATAATGCAGACTCCCCTGGTTAGCGTAAGCTGCGTTACTCCCTTTGTATAACAATGAGGTACTTTGCATGCATTTGCTGCAACACAGCTCATTATTTTTGGACACATGTTGGACCTGATTTTTCCTGCACTAACTCTGCATTAGGGCTACAATGCATATTAGTCAATAATATGCATTATTTCCCTAACACAGTCTAGTAAATCTGCCCCCTAAATTAGACAGTTATCCCAGTGTATGAGTAACAGGCTTAAATCTAGCCAAATATGTTAGAGTTAGGCTAATTCAGATGGCTAGGACACAACTGAAACTTCCCTCAAAGGTAGCCTGCTATAATCTTGCCAGTTATAATGCCTGAGAGTGTCTTAATGAATATTTACTTCATAATGTTTACTTCTGCTTGGACAGAAGAGTCAATTCACACCTGTGGATTCTGGGAACAGCAAGCCCAAATCACATGTCATAAAATAGGCCTTACACGTGTATGTGTGCCCCTAATTTTTTTTAAATTACATTTTATTAAGTTTTAATCAAAATAAATGATATAAAACAAGTAATTTCAAAACCATGGTCCAAAAGAAACTAAATTTTCAAGCTAATCACATTTTGATGCTGAAAAAGTCCACATCGTGGGAGCAGTAATTGCAACCTCTTGATACAATTCCAAACAAAACAGCTAATAAACCCTTAATAAGATTTATCTAAAATAAAAGTTTCGAGGTGACCAGGATTTAAGAAAAGCATATTTATTCCCTTAAAATTCTACTAAACATTTACAGGGGAATTAAAAAAAAAAAGTTCCCCCAATTACTAATTCTCTAGTTTTTAAATTTAGAAAGAGCTTCCTCTTAGCTTGTGTTTCACTCGAAACATCAGGGAAAACCTTGTATTACATGACCACTAAAAGATACGTGCTCAAGCCTTGGGCTAGGGTATCCCTTCCCAGACTAGGGCAGGAGATCCGCCGTTGAACTTTAGCGTTTGGCAAGGAGGGAAGCATTGGCTTACTGGTTTGTCTCCCTTTTCCAGTCTGGTCCCGAAGGTGTGGAGAAAGTGGAAATCAAGGTTGGTGGGAGGGGAGCAGGCTTATCATTTAACCTCATTCCTCTTTAATAAGAATTTTTGCTCCAGGGACTGAACAGAAGGAGATAGAGAGATGGAAGGAGAAGGGGCTACTGAGACTGGAGCAGATATGGGAAGGGCAGGGCTTGATACTATTTAACAAATTACGGTACGTATAGCCTTTGCAAGAGGCTGATCAATTTGCTTATAACCAGCTAATCCACTTTTTCTGTTCAGCAAAGACTGGTAAGGAGCTAAAAACAGGGCAAAACGCTCTTTGAAAACTACTGTGATCGGCTGGACCAGCTCAAAAAAAACAATTTCCAGGATTTACGCCTTGTTGAATAAGGAATTAAAGGTGAAAATGGCAGGTCAAATTGCCTGGGAAGTAGACTTGGGAGGGGGTGCCCTGGAAGAGGGAGAGCGGGATCGCTGTTTCACAGCCACCATCAGTAGAAGTTTGGTCTCTACTTTAATCAAAGAAAATGGGTACGAGGTGTTGTACAGGGGGCATCTTACTCCTGCTCGGTTGAGTGAAATAGATGTTGGAAGGGATGTGGAGCTTTGGGCACATCTTTCCCCTTGCGGTGTGAGTGTCCGACGATTGGGAAATTATGGGTTGACGTGCTGAGCTTTATTAAGATTATTATCAGTGGACTTGTTGCACCCAAAGACCCCAAAAGATGCTTATTGAGTATACCAGCTGATGTGGGAAATGAGAGTTTCCAGCGATTGGTACAGCAGGTGGTCACAGATACACGTTGGAAGATTGCTTACTGGTGGCGCAGGCACTCTGTCCCCTCACTGGCTGAAGTGTGCACTAGAATAGACAGAGTTTATTACATGGGGAAGTTAACAGCTATGAAAAATGATAGGATGGCTAGTTTTGAGAAAATATGGAGCTCATATTTACAATGGAGATCTACAGAAGTGTTGTAATGTACCTAAGGGGGGGGAGGGGGAATATTGTGCAACCTACAATGGGGGGGGAGGACTAAAACAAGAAATACGGGATGATGTGATAATGATACAGCTGACTGGCCATTGTAAGTTGAATATTTCTATGTTTATTTATTGTATTTTGTGCTATGAATATTACCAGTTAATAAAATTTCAATTATTAAAAAAAAAAAAAAAGTACATGCTTGTATTTGAAGAAATGCTGAATAAATAACTCTTTATCAGAAAGAGAAATTAAAAACAGAAAAGCTGATCTAGTGGAAATGCTATCATTTGAAGCTTGAAGAAAGAGTGGTACATCAGAACTACCTATTAAAGCCAAAACATCCATGGCACCTTCAACAGAACCTAGCACGTGTGCTCCTAATTTTAAGCATGGACACAAATAACTGGGAATAGTTGGCATTTACACGTACAAGTGAGGAAATGACCAGTTTAACCAGTCCGTCCACCAGTTTGCCCAGTCTATAATCTGGTTCTTTAGCCTGCACTCCCCCCAGTTTATCCAGACCCCTGACGCATTTCATACGTGGCTATAAATACTTTTATTCAGGCTTACACCTGATCAAGAGCAGGACCACATTTACGTATAAATGAACCGGACACACGCAGCACTACATCTCAGACCCACAGACAAAGGTACCCGTCGCACATACATCTTCTCTCTTCCTATCTGCTCCCTCTCCCACCCTGGTTTTTTGTAATTTCCTCCTTCAGTTATATTGTAAACCGGCATGATGTACCCACGAATGTCGATATATAAAAGCAAATAATAAATAAATAAATAAATAAATAAATAAAATCTTGGCCCCGCTCCAGAACGCCCATGCCCCACCCCCCATTCTGCCCTTATTTTTTTTTTTTCTCGATGCGAGATAGTCGCGCATCGGTACTTGTGAGAAGTTTATACATTCGGATGGACACGTGCATGTAAAAGATGTGCGCGCATCTGCCCTTTTTGGCATGCACATCTCTTTTAAAATTCACCTTAAAAGATTTAACCTCTTTCTTAAATGCTAACCCGGTATAGATTATTTTTCTGTTAAAAGCAATCAATCGTCTGTAACAGATTGCTTTTCTAAAGTAATAGTGAAAAACACTCTGCACACAATTACCTTCATAAGAACATGAGGTTTGTCATACTGGGTCAGACCAAAGGTCCATCAGGCCCAATATCCTGTCTCCAGCAATGGCCAATCCAGGTCACAAGTATTTGGCAAGATCCCAAGGGGTAGTCAGATTCCATGTGGCTTATCCCAGGGATAAGCAATGAATTCCCCCAAGTCCACCTTAATAATAGTTTATGGACCTTTCCTGTAGGAATTTGTCCAAACCTTTTTTAAACATATAGGGGTAGATTTTAAAAGGTGCGCGTGGGTGTACATGTATGTGCACTACCCAGCACGCACACATGTACGCCCAATTTTATAACGTTATAAAATCGGGGGTCGGCGCACGCAAGGGGTACACAATTGTGCACCTTGCGCGCGCCGAGCCGCAGTGCCTTCCCCCATACCCTTCCCCCTAGCCTGACTTTCCCATCCCTTCCCCTAAATTTCCCCCCCCCAGCCCTACTCTAACCCCCCCTAACCTTTGTCTTACCTTTTGCGCCTGCCTCCGGGCAGGCGTAAGTTGCGCACGCCAGCAGCCTGCCAGCCCACAATCCTCCAACACAGCAGCAATGGCCGCTGTGCGGAGGCCTCTGGCCCCGCCCCTGCCCTACCTCTGGACTGCCCCGCCCCCGGACCACCCATTTAGTAAAGCCCTGGGACTTACATGCAATCCTGGGGCTTTACTTGCGTCGCCGGGCCTTTTTAACAGTTTTTACCAAATCCTCCTGCGACGAATTCCAGAGGTTAATTATGCATTGAGTAAAAAATTTGTTCTCCTATTTGTCTTAAATGTATTACTAGTAACATCATTGTGTGTTCCTTAATCTTGTATACATTTTGAAAGAGTAAATAACTAATTTGCGTTCACCCGTTCCATTCCCCATATTATTTTATAGACCTCTATCATATCTCCCCTCAGCTGTCTCTTCTCCAAACTGAAGAGTCCTAACTTCTTTAGCCTTTCTTCATAAGGGAATTGGTTCCATCCCCTTTATCATTTTGGTCACCCTTCTCTGTACCTTTTCTAATTCTGCTATATCTTTTTTGAGATGCAGTGACCAGAACTGCACACAATACTCAAGATGAGGTCGCACCAAGGAGCGATATAGAGGCATTATGATATTCTCTGTTTTATTTTCCATTCCTTTCCTAATAATTACTAACATTCTATTTGCTTTCTTGGGAACCACTGCACACTGAGCAGAGGATTTCAATATATTATCCACGATAATGCCTAGATCCTTTTCCTGGGTGGTGACTCCTAGGGATGTGAATCGTTTTCCATATCGTCTTAACGATAGAAATCGTGTGGCAGGGCAAGAAAATCGTCTTAGGCACGATTTTTTAGTTAAAAAATCGTTAAAAATCGTTTTTTCCGATTAGTGCGCACTAACTCGAGTTAGTGCGCACTAACGGGAGTTAGGTCAGTTTAGGAATGAATATGTATTCCTATTGGCTGCCCTCTTATTTATTCATGTTACCAAGTTTCCTACTGACAGTATATGGGGGATGGGAAATGGAAACAGTTGGTAGCTTGACAAAACAAGTAATGTGATCAGTCAATGTGACTAGAACTTGTGCCCTAACCCTGATACCAGGGGTATTGTGATCTTCCTGCACACAGTGCCCTATCCCTATTAATACCAGGAGTGTTGTGATCTTCCTGCACACAGTGCCCTATCCCTAATACCAGGGGTGTTGTGATCTTCCTGCACACAGTGCCCTATTCCTGATACTGGGGGTGTTGTGATCTTCCTGCACACAGTGCCCTATTCCTGATACCGGGGGTGTTGTGATCTTCTTGCACACATCCCGGTATCAGGGATAGGGCACTGCGTGCAGGAAGATCACAACACTCCTGGTATTAATAGGGATAGGGCACTGCATGCAGGAAGATCACAACACTCCTGGTATTAATAGGGATAGGGCACTGCATGCAGGAAGATCACAACACCCCTGGTATCAGGGATAGGGCACTGTGTGCAGGAAGATCACAATACCCCGGAGGAGTGAGGGTCAGGCAGCTCCCCCCTGTCTGTGAAGCCAGCCTCTCACTAGTAATGCAGGGAGGGAGCTGTCTCAGACTTCACCATCCTCCCCCCCCCCCTTACCCACACACCATTCACTAGCTGGGACATGGGGGAAGTCAGGAGTGAGGGTCAGGCAGCTCCCCCCTGTCTGTGAAGCCAGCCTCTCACTAGTAATGCAGGGAGGGAGCTGTCTCAGACTTCACCATCCTCCCCCCCCCCTCACCCACACACCATTCACTAGCTGGGACATGGGGGAAGTCAGGAGTGAGGGTCAGGCAGCTCCCCCCTGTCTGCGAAGCCAGCCTCTCACTAGTAATGCAGGGAGGGAGCTGTCTCAGACTTCACCATCCTCCCCCCCCCCCTCACCCACACACCATTCACTAGCTGGGACATGGGGGAAGTCAGGAGTGAGGGTCAGGCAGCTCCCCCCTGTCTGTGAAGCCAGCCTCTCACTAGTAATGCAGGGAGGGAGCTGTCTCAGACTTCACCATCCTCCCCCCCCCCCCCCTCACCCACACACCATTCACTAGCTGGGACATGGGGGAAGTCAGGAGTGAGGGTCAGGCAGCTCCCCCCTGTCTGTGAAGCCAGCCTCTCACTAGTAATGCAGGGAGGGAGCTGTCTCAGACTGGTATCAGGGTTAGGGCACTGTGTGCAGGAAGATCACAACACTCCTGGTATTAATAGGGATAGGGCACTGTAAGAGATGACTGTAGTAGATTGAATAAAGATCTGATGTTTCTGCTCTCCTCACACCAAACAAAAACAACACACAAGCAGAGAAGCCCTTCTTACAAAGCTGAGCTAGTGAGTTAAGTAGGAGGAAAAGTAAACATACTGGTGCCAGTGTGGCTACTTAAAAAATACACTTACCAACAATCAATTACATATATTTGAACTGTGTACAGTTCCAGCCAGGACCACCTTTCTAAAATGCACAGTGATTGGCAAATTCAACATGCACTAGCATTTCAGGTGCCTGCTAACAAAAATAATAAACAAACAAGTTCTAGTCACGTGAGTGCTGATCATTACATTACTTTTTTTGTCAAGCTTCCAACTGTTTCCATTTCACATCCCCCCAACCATATTGGTAACATCAATAGATAAGAGCACAGCCAGCCAATAGGAATACATACATACATATTCATTCCTAAGTGACCTTTACTGACCTGGGAAGTGTGAACACTTTGTTTCATTTTCTGTTGGTGTTCGTTAGTTTCCAGTTCCATTTCCCATCCCCCCCAACCATCACCTCAGTGGTAACCTTGGTAACATCAATAGATAAGAGGGCAGCCAGCCAATAGGAACACATATTCATTCCTAACTGACCTTCAGTGACCTGGAAAGTGTTTATTTGTATCATTTTCAGTTAGTGCGCACTAAATCGAGTTAGTGCGCACTAACACGATTTAACGATTTTTAACGATAAATCGTTAGAATTTCTATTGTATCGTGTTCTATAACGATTTAAGACGATATAAACATTATCGGACGATAATTTTAATCGTTGAAAAACGATTCACATCCCTAGTGACTCCCAATGTGGAACCTTGCCTTGTTTAGATATAATTTGGGTTACTCTTTTGTTAAGTGCATGACTTTGCAGTTATCCACATTAAATGTCATCGGCCATTTGGATGCCCAGTCTCCAAGGTCCTCTTGCAATTTCTCACAATCATCTTGTGATTAACAACTTTGTATAATTTTCTATCAGCAGCAAATCTGAAAATCGTTGCTCCCATCTGTAGGTGATTTATAAATATTTTACAAAAACGTGAACATATCGAAAAAATATATATATCACAATCCATAGCTTTACAGCTGCATTGTCTCCTACTCACAAACAGGCCGATTCAATTAAAGGTGCGGGAGAGCCGGCGCTCCACGTTGAGCACCCGCTCTCCCAACGCGTGCCCAGGCACCTCTCCTGGGCACTCGATTCTGTATTTAGATGAGGCCAGGCGCTAATAAGAAGGTACTAGGGACAATAGCGAGTCCCTAACGCCTATTTATTAGTGTTAGGGATGGCTGTCAGCGGGTCCGACAACCGACGCTCAGTTTTACCAGCATCAGTTTTTTAACCCGCTGACAGCCACGGGTTTGGAAAACGGATGCCGGCAAAATTAAGCATCCATTTTCAATTTTATTTTATTTATTTATTTACTTATTATTTTTGATTCCTCCAACTTAATATCGCTGGGATATTAAGTCGGAGGGTGTACAGAAAAGCAGAATTTTCTGCTTTTCTGTACACTTTTCAGGGTTGCTTTGAATTTAACGCCTGTCCTTGGCAGGCGTTAATTTCTGAAAGTAAAATGTGCGGCTTGCATGTGATGAGCACTATTAGTTTCGGGGGGGATTGGCTGCGCATTTTCGACACGCTATTATCCCTTACAGTATAAGGGATAATAGACGTCGGTGGGAAATACACAGCCAATTGCGTGTTAAAAGGTGCGCTCAGCCGAGCGCACCATTCTGTATTGGCCTGAAAAAGAGGGAAGATGGAAATGTGAATTCTGAGTGTCTTTAATGAGCCACTAGAGCAATAAAATGCAGAGCTCCAGTTTAACTAATGAACTGAGAAAATGCCTGGGGCTGGCTATGATGCCTCCCCATCCTTCTCAGTTCTTATTGGCTGGTCAGGGGCCAGGCTGTGAGAGGAGTGCTTCTGAAGCAGGGTTAACCACTGGTTCTATATTTTCAGGACAAATTGAGCCAGTTCTAGTTTTAGCCCATTGCATGCATGCACTTTCAGTTCTGATGTTCCCTAGCAAAAACCAAAAAAAAATTTCAGTAATACAAGTCCATGCACGCTGAGAGGCAAGATAGGGACTGGATCAGGTCCTGTCCTGAAGAACATTGGAGCCAGGTGGTCTCTCTGTGGTTCTGGCTCTCACCAGCCACAGAATACTGTTTCTGAAGTCGGTCTGGTCAGTCTGCCTTTCCGGATATCCACGAGGAAGATGCATAAGATAGATCAGCATACAGAATGGGCAGTACATGCAATGCATATTCTTGATGGGTCTCCTGAGAATCAGACCGATCAGGGATCCCCAAGGACTGGATTGAGGGCCACTGCTTTAGTGCTTCACCTGAGGGAAAACCCCTTCACTTCTCATCCTCCTTCCCTGCCCCATCCTCCTACTCACGGGAAACTTACATTTCAACACGAATAGGAGGGGCAGTACCGCTTTAAAAATTTTTTTGTATTAAGAATTGGAAGGACTTCTCTGTCCTGTGAAATTAATCAAATATCTGCAAGTTTAAAGAAAAAAAAACGTTAAATGTTGGCATTATGCTTCTCTAAGGGTCTGCTTTACTACGTTTTATTCCCAGAGATGCAGAACATGAGAAAAAGCTGAGTAAATCACACTCTAAGGAAGTCTCTGTTTTAAATCATTCCGTCCAGCCTCCCGAAATTGTGAACATGCCAGAACCCAATACAGACAAAAGCATCTAAGATGTGTTTCTTGTTTGCATCTGATAATGTAATTTTTGTTTTAAGTACTACCCAGTTGGTTTTTTTTTTGTTTTTAATATCAATGACAAAATGATTCTTCTAAATGTATTCTCTAACGAATAAACTCACGCAAAATGGCAATACGGTCACTGTTTTCCTAACATGGACTCTCTTTGTGATCTGCAAAGAGGGCCAGCGGAGAAAGAGAAAAGTTACTCCACATGGGAAAACATCACATGAGAGAAATCACCAAGGCGCACACAGCTCGGCCACTTGATTTTCTACCCTTTTGGTTCAGATTTTTTTGAAATGATACAATTTAAGAGCTCCACAATCAAAACAAAGTATTGTTAGTGTGACAAGTGCGTGATTTTGTTAGATTTTATTTTGGCCCAGCGGTTTCTTCCTGATGAAATATAGCACCATGAGCCTACATTCACAACTACCCCCTCCCCATTTTATATACCCTCTCAACTCACTTGGCCCAGCCATTGCAACAATGGTCCTCAGACATGGGCCACAGGACCACAGCACCCTCCAGAATGCAGTAACGCAGACCTTAAATCTGGCCACCAGATGTCACCATTGAGCAACGGCTTTGACTCTGCCACCCGCCTCTTCCTCCAAGACTGTGAATGCTGTTCCTGCAGCACCCCCAACCCTGGCCATCCCAGAGAGCAAAATGTACTGGTCCGAGAGCTGAACCAAGGTCCTCCGTAGGCCAGCATGCATCACTGCCACTGAGGTACAGGGGTTATCATTTAAAAAACAATAATGACCCTGAAAAATCCTACAAGTCCTTATCTCTGGCCTTTAATTTTGGACCTTGGCTTTAAACAAACAGAATAAATAAAGGACGCTGCAGAGCTGCTGGACAAGATTTCATATTATCTACAATTAATTTTCATTCACTGCTCAGACAAACACAATTAATAAATAGTCTTTATCCCGGCTGATTAGAACAAGAAAAATGGATTATTAAACTAAGCAGGAAACTACTAAATTTATATATATCATTTTGTTTCAGAAATAAAAGGGTAACAAAAAAATAATAAGAATATAAGGTGATAACTGTTCATTGTCCTAAAATAATACTAACATGGCAATGATACTACATTGTCATTTCTGTTAGGATTTGAGCATGGGCATAGAACTTAATAAAAGGTTTCAAAGAACACGACGATGATATTATAACAATTGCAGACAGTGGATTTTTTGGGGGGGTATTACATGGATTGTGTGCTATAATAATCAGCATCATTTTTCTAGGCTGCTGCGTACAACTTTTTACAGGAATGGATTTGGTAGAAGGTGCAACACCAAATCTTCCTACTCTCAAATTTAAAGTTATTACTCATCGGATAGGTTTCTAATTCATGCCATCTGTCCTCCCATACAGATCTTTTCTCATGATCAACCTTGTCTTCTGTCTTCCTGGAGACAGCACCTGACACAAGTTTAAGAATAAACAGAGGTTGATGGCCCGTGTACTTATTTATGGAAATTTCTTTTGACCCATCGCCGAAAGGATTTTATTTTTCATAGCAAGTGAATGGAGGGCTTAAGTCCTCTAATAAAGCCACAATCTGTAAGGTAAACGCCAAGTAAGGAAGAGGCATCTCTGATGTTTTGCTTGATCTGCATTTGACATTTCGAACACACATTACGGGCCGATGCAGTACAGTACGCACTGTTTAACCCGCAGTTGGACGTGGGTTGTGCAGGCACTAAGGGGATTAGCACTTCCAAAACGCACGGTGAAAATAAAGGTGCTCATCATATGCAAATGAGGCTATTAGGGAATCACCCGCAATGCTTTAATAAAAAGTGCATCTAAAACGCACATTTGACGCTCAAAAATTAATGCTTGCCTAGAGCAGGTGTTAATTGCTGAGCACTCCCAAAAGTTGTACAGAAAAGGAGAAAATACTGTTTTTCTGTACATCCTCCTACTTATTATTTGTGCAATATTAAGTATGAGGAACAAAAATTTTGAAAAATGTTTTTTAAAATGGGCTGGCGGTCAGGTTCTGGAAACGGACGCTCAGTTAACAAGCGTCCATTTCCCCGAACCCTTAGCTGTGTGCAGTTTAGGAAAATGGATGCCAAGAAATTCGGCATCCATTTTCTAAACCATCAGACAGCTAGGAAAGCGGGCGCTGAATGTTCAGCATGTCTTAATTGCATCAGCCCCCAGGTCAGAAGTTAGGGTTGGCTTTGCCTCTAGATTCATCAAAGTGCTATGAGAGAGAGAAAGAGACTCATTATAAGGTCTTCACTGTAGTCAACTATTTATATCTCTATAGGAGAGCCAGCTAATTTTCGCATGCCGTCCACAGCAGACCTGTGGCGTGGCCCCCTCTTACATGGGCTCCAGCTCCTAGTTCCATCTCGCTAGCGGCGGTGGGCCGCCGGTTTCGACCTCTGGCCGTCTCCGGTGCCTCCGGCTCTGCCATGGTCCCCAGTGTTGCCAGTCAAGATGCCATTGCTTGTCAGGCCTTTCCGCGTGGTCCTCAGAGAGACGCCGCCACCGGCGCCTCACCCCTCCCTAGGCATGAGCGCGCGCATCGCTAATCCTTTTGAAGGGCCCACAGCGGGAACCTGGCCGCGGCCCCGGATGATGACATCAGACTCTCCAGTGTATTTAAGCTCAAGCCTTGCTCCATAGCGTTGCCTTTGCAACAGGTCTCCTCGTACTCCTTGTACTCGTTGCTGACAGAGAATCCTCTCTATTCCTTGTTCCCAACCTTCATTGTTCCCGGTTCCTGTTTTCATTGTTCCTGCCATCTATGTTTTTGACTAACTCTACGGATATCGACTTTGCTTTGTTTGACTATGCTACAGCCTATCTCCAGACCCGGACCTCTGCTACGCCTGACTACGTTACAGCCTATCTCCAGACCCGGACCTCTGCTACACCTGACTACGCCAGACTTCTCCGTGATCAGACCATTGCCTTGATTGACTACGCTATAGATTTTTCCGTGTTCAGAATTCTACATTGCTTGCCACGATCTCCTCTTGCCGCCGGCCTTGATCCAAGCCTGTCATTGACGCCTCTCCTAGCCTATTCCTTGGAAGTGGAATTATCAGGCTTCGGCCTATCTTTGCTCGAGCGCCTCCAGCTATTCTCCGTTCCATTGGCGCCCAAGTTCCAGCACCGTACCCAGTCCAGGGTAGGACTATGCCATCTATCGACTGCTGTCTCTGGGCTGAACCATCTTCTCTCGCAAACCAACCTCAAGGCCCACCTAAGTCCTGCTGGCCCCGGCACCCACAGGCTCAACCTGCAGGGAAAGAGGGCTGGTATAGGTGAAGCTCCGGGCGGCCTCTACCTTCAGCCCACTCCACCTGCCAATACTGGGGACCCATAGGTTCTCACCTACGGGTTGCGTCAACCCCACCTCGATCCAAGGGTCCACCTCCGATGCAACACTAATAGCGCGAGGAAGGTTTAGGGGCCAGTTTTACAAGCAGAGTGAGATGTATAAACAGCACAGTACACCTCAGTGAAGATTTGACATCATTTGGAGTGAGAAAAGTCACACAAAGATGAGATTTCTACAATGTTCTCTCAACCTAGCTTGATGGACTCTATAACAGGGTACTATCAAGCTAAGGTGAGAGAACATAGTAGAAACCTCAACTTTGTGACAATTTCCTCACGCCAAATGACGTCAAATCTTCACCAAGGTGTATTGTGCTGTTCCTATGTCTCACTCTGCAAGTAAAACTGGCCTCTCTGTCTCTTTCTGTCACTCACTCACTCCACTCCCAAGCCCAGAAATGCAATTTGCAATCTTTAACGCAAATTGCATTACACTGTTTGGGCATATCGCACAGTTTAATGCCAGGAAAAAAGGTGTAGTTATTTGTGGCATTAAAAATGTGCGGTAGCATGCTTTATGCTATCTCACGGTACAATATTAATCCCACCCAAACCCCTCCCCAATCCCAGTCCTTCAAACAATTTGCATTCACACCATGCAGTAACACGATTATCTGGTGCATTAAAGCCATAACACATTTTGATGAATGACCCTACCAGAGTCCTTTCTGGTTTAAAACAACCGCTCTGTGTTTCTGAGTTTCGCACTGTTGTGCAGGCTTCTATTTTTCCTTTCGTTGGCTATTGTAATGGGCTCTCTTTGGGCCTCCCTGATTCCACAATTCAGCCACTTCAATTGCTTTTGAATGCAGTTGCGTGTCTAATTTCTGGTCACAATCACTTTGAACATGTTACACTGACCCTTGTACAATTACACTGGCTACCTCTGCGACAACATATTGAATACAAAATTGGACTAAGTGTTCAAACTCCTTAATTTGGGATCCTGTCCATGGCTTAATGCCCTATTGAAATTGTATCAGCCTTCACGTCAGTTAAGATCTTCACAACAAAGCTTTCTGGACGTTCCAACTTTAATGATATCAATCACAAACCTCTACCCTTTCACACACTGTATTCCAGCGTACCTTATTCGTGAACCCACAAAACCACACACAATTGTAACACTGGTAATTGATTCATATAAATCAATATTGCCAAATATATGTAGGCCCCTCACTCTAAGGGTCTGTCACCATCATACAGACTCCTAATTAGGTATAGGGCCACCTTGCTTTAATTATAACGTTTTTAACTTTTTGTAATTTTTTCTTTTTTTAAAATGTCAAGCAAAATGATCGATGATGGGCATTAAATCACCGCTGTACATAGCACAAAGGTGTCAAACGATACGAGAGGAATCGCAATACTCATCTGTTGTTGCCAAATTTTGGCTGGTGTCCCTCTCCCCGACACGCGCGTGTTTCGAACCCAAAGTTCTGCCTCAGGGGGATATCCTTCTGTATCTGAAACTTCACGAATTACCCAGCTTCAAACCGCGATTTGCCTCCTTCATTCTCTCAATTTTTTGGCTTTTTTTAGAGCTGTCTTCATTTTTCGGCGGCCGAGTCTCGCCGCCCTTGTATTTTAAATGGCGTCCCATTGAAGTGAAACTTATATATCCTGGACCGGAACTGACGTCATCATACACAGTTTTCCTTCACGTCGGAAGTCCCTTGGGCGTCCGTATCGTCTCCAAACAGTGTTATCGTTTAAAACCACGATTTCACAGTGCTCAGAAGAGCATCTATTTGTATATCCAAATGAGCATTTTAAGGCTTCACCGTCTGCGTCTAACATAACTTGAGATACAGGGCTGCCCAAAAAGAAGGAGTCCTCTATCACGTCCGTTTATGACGTACCGGGTAGAAGAGTCCAAGGGAATCAATATCAATCAAATAATCAGAGATTCCTGAAAACTATTGAATTTTAAATTGTAGCGTACTGTTATAAATAGTGATCCCACATTCAGAAGCTTGAAAACAGACTCTCTTCATGCAATATTCTTAAAGAAGAGCGCAAGCATAGAGTTCAATGTATTCCATAAGACACAAGCATACCAGTGTGGGAGAAACAGCAGGATCTAGATCAAAGAATACCAATTTATCTTTTCATTCAAACCCACTGGGTCTATTGTATTGAGCCAGTAGATCCAGAACTGTTCCCGCATGTTTAAACGGGCTTGAATGTCACCACCACGTGGGCCACAATACACCTGTTCCACAACTAGCCACTTCAAATCAACAAACTTATGTTGGGCATTGATGCAGTGTTGTACCAATGGTGCCGTAATTTTTCCCGTCTTGATACAACTTCTATGCTCAATGAGCCTAGTTCGGATCTTCCGTTTTGTACGGCCAATGTATAACAAATTACATGGACACTGTATCGCGTATATGACTTTCTCAGAATCGCAATCTGTGAGTGTGTTCAATTTCAGGACCCTGTCTGAATTTGGTACTTTCCACTGATTGCCTTTCCAAGCCAGACTGCACATATCACAGTGGCCACACTCTCGGTGACCACCGGTTGGCAGGGGTATATTAGTAGATGTAAAGGTGGATTTTACCACCATGTCTCTAATATTCTGACCCCTGAAAAATGCGAATCTTGGTCCCTCATGGAAGATGGAATGTAAAGACAAAATGTTCCAATGTGACTTAATAATGCTCATCACTATACTGGCTTGTTTGCAATATTGTAGAGTGCATGTGGTCTTCTGTGAGAAAGGACGCTGTTGGTATTGTAACAATAGGGGTCTATTTGCATATAGCGCCCTCTTGTAGGCTTTCTTCACAATTGTATTCGGGTATCCACGCTGAGCAAATCTCGCCATTAAATCTGGAGCTTGTGCCTTGAATTCAGCTACTGTAGAACAAATGCGTCTTAGACGTAAAAATTGCGAAATAGGGAGTCCATTCTTCAGGCCCAAGGGGTGGTCACTCGAGTATCTAAGATAGTTGTTACGATCTATTGTCTTCCTATAGAGGGTGGTTTTTATCCTGTCCTTATCACGTTGGATCAAAATATCCAAAAATGAAATGGATTGTCGGTCTATATGTGCAGTAAATTGTAAATTATTGTCAATTGTATTAATCCATGAGAGGAACAATTGCAATTTCGCTTCAGATGCACCCCAGATAAAAAATATGTCATCTATGTATCTTTTGTAAATTACAATATCTGCAAACCAATGTGATGTATACAATTTCTCGACCTCAAAACCCACCATGTATAGATTGGCAATATCAGGGGCAACCGTAGCCCCCATCGCCACCCCTTTTATTTGAAGGTACATGGTATCATCAAATTTAAAGAAATTTTTGAATACTACTAACTCCAAAAGTCTCAGCAGGAAGCCCGTCGGGACCGAGTGAGGGCGGGGGCGAGAATGAAAAATTTTTTCCAACAGTTCAAATGCTTCCCGTTGTGGGATGTTAGTATATAAAGCGGTCACGTCAAGGGTAACCAACCAAAATTCTTCCGGTAAATCTGAGACTTCTTCCAATATTCGGAGCATATGGGATGTATCTTGCAGGAATGAACGGGCCTCTTGCACATGAGGCTTCAAAAAGAAATCAAGATACATCGATAAAGGTTCTAATATAGAACCTTTACTGGAGACTATAGGGCGTCCGGGCGGAGATCTAACGTCCTTATGGATTTTTGGGAGGGTATATAGTACCGGCATCACCGGTTGTTGGACCCTCAGTGCCCGGGCTTCTCTAGAAGTAACATATCCTTCTTGCAAACCTTTTTCTACCAATTCATCAATGATCTCTCGTATCTCGTCTGTAGGATCACTTGTTAAGATTTGATAATACTCCCTTTGATCTAATTGCCGATGAATTTCCAATACATAATCTACTGTATTCTGAATCACAGTGGCCCCACCCTTATCCGCCGGTTTCACTATAATATGTGGGTTAGCTGCGAGTTGTTTAATAGCATAATATTGATTGTATGACCAATCTGACGCTCTGGAGTAACCCACCATTCGGCCTTGCTCTTCTAACTGGCCCACATCTCTTAACACTAACTGCATGAAAGTTGCAATTGCAGGATCCATAGGGCCCGGCGGTATCCATGTGGATCGGGGAGTTATAATCGAGTGGTCCCAAGACACCTGATCTTTAAAGAACAATTGCAGTTGCAATCGTCTAAAGAAACGGTGTAAATCAATCCTAGTTTTAAAAGAATTGTATTTGCAAAAGGGAATATAAGATAAACCTTTATCCAACGCCTCTCGCATCGTCTCAGATAACTCCATTTTTGAGATGTTTATAACTCCCGTATCTATTGGTCGTACTCTCATCCTTAAAAATTCTGTTGGTTGCGGTACTGCGACCGTGTCGTTGGACCTTGCCAGTTGGACGTTCTTGTCCCCCTGCGACCTCTGTACGGTCTTGAAAAATTGGACTCCTTGTTTGTACCTAAAAAAGGAGCTGATTGTGTTGTAGTTGACTTTTTCCTTTCATCTTCTCCTCCACTATGACTGGAATCATCCGATGAGTCTTGGAACGTAACGTGAGGGCGCCTTCTAGTGGCTTTTCTATTTTTCCAAAAATAAATGTTATCAGTTTTATAATCTGTTTCGTCTCTACGGAGTTTTTGTATTTTAAACTGCTTAAGCTGAGTCTTGAATTGTGCTATGTCTTGTTCTAATTTGGCTGTAGATGCTTCTACTGTTTCCAAATCTACCGTAGCAGATAACTGTGTACGTATCTCATCAACTTCTTTCTTATTTTCATTCACTGAAATGGTTAAGCGTTCAACTATCAAGACCATCAGGTCAAGCGAGCATTTGTTTAAAATTGCTATCCATCGAGTGACGAACTCTTCATCATCCTGGAACATCAAAGGACCTTTTTGGACCCTCAGGCCCCTAGGAATCAGGTGTTGTTTGATATATTCGACAATTGTTGCCTGATGTAACTCAGACCGAATTAATGTTTTAGACGCTAACGTTAAATCCGCCCAGGATTTTTTATTCTCATTTGGGTCATCACTGTCAAACAGTGATATCTGTTGTACTATCGCGGCAATCTGTGTATCGGAGAAACTCAAGGTGTCTTTCCAATCACTTTCAGAGGTAGCCATAGGGTACAATTACGATATCAATCACAAACCTCTACCCTTTCACACACTGTATTCCAGCGTACCTTATTCGTGAACCCACAAAACCACACACAATTGTAACACTGGTAATTGATTCATATAAATCAATATTGCCAAATATATGTAGGCCCCTCACTCTAAGGGTCTGTCACCATCATACAGACTCCTAATTAGGTATAGGGCCACCTTGCTTTAATTATAACGTTTTTAACTTTTTTGTAATTTTTTCTTTTTTTAAAATGTCAAGCAAAATGATCGATGATGGGCATTAAATCACCGCTGTACATAGCACAAAGGTGTCAAACGATACGAGAGGAATCGCAATACTCATCTGTTGTTGCCAAATTTTGGCTGGTGTCCCTCTCCCCGACACGCGCGTGTTTCGAACCCAAAGTTCTGCCTCAGGGGGATATCCTTCTGTATCTGAAACTTCACGAATTACCCAGCTTCAAACCGCGATTTGCCTCCTTCATTCTCTCAATTTTTTGGCTTTTTTTAGAGCTGTCTTCATTTTTCGGCGGCCGAGTCTCGCCGCCCTTGTATTTTAAATGGCGTCCCATTGAAGTGAAACTTATATATCCTGGACCGTGTGTCTTATGGAATACATTGAACTCTATGCTTGCGCTCTTCTTTAAGAATATTGCATGAAGAGAGTCTGTTTTCAAGCTTCTGAATGTGGGATCACTATTTATAACAGTACGCTACAATTTAAAATTCAATAGTTTTCAGGAATCTCTGATTATTTGATTGATATTGATTCCCTTGGACTCTTCTACCCGGTACGTCATAAACGGACGTGATAGAGGACTCCTTCTTTTTGGGCAGCCCTGTATCTCAAGTTATGTTAGACGCAGACGGTGAAGCCTTAAAATGCTCATTTGGATATACAAATAGATGCTCTTCTGAGCACTGTGAAATCGTGGTTTTAAACGATAACACTGTTTGGAGACGATACGGACGCCCAAGGGACTTCCGACGTGAAGGAAAACTGTGTATGATGACGTCAGTTCCGGTCCAGGATATATAAGTTTCACTTCAATGGGACGCCATTTAAAATACAAGGGCGGCGAGACTCGGCCGCCGAAAAATGAAGACAGCTCTAAAAAAAGCCAAAAAATTGAGAGAATGAAGGAGGCAAATCGCGGTTTGAAGCTGGGTAATTCGTGAAGTTTCAGATACAGAAGGATATCCCCCTGAGGCAGAACTTTGGGTTCGAAACACGCGCGTGTCGGGGAGAGGGACACCAGCCAAAATTTGGCAACAACAGATGAGTATTGCGATTCCTCTCGTATCGTTTGACACCTTTGTGCTATGTACAGCGGTGATTTAATGCCCATCATCGATCATTTTGCTTGACATTTTAAAAAAAGAAAAAATTACAAAAAAGTTAAAAACGTTATAATTAAAGCAAGGTGGCCCTATACCTAATTAGGAGTCTGTATGATGGTGACAGACCCTTAGAGTGAGGGGCCTACATATATTTGGCAATATTGATTTATATGAATCAATTACCAGTGTTACAATTGTGTGTGGTTTTGTGCGTTCCAACTTTAAAACATGTTTACCTATGTCTTACAAGGGAATCTGCATTCTTCTATGGAATTCTTTTCCCATGGAACTAAGACTGCATTTGCTTAAAAACATTCAGAAGTTTGTTAAAAACTTTCCTGTTTAAAAAAAGCTTATTACTGAATGAGGTCAGGTTTAGTTTCCTGACTATTACAGGATTGTTCAAATAAGCTACCTTTATTTATGTTATTGTTTAAGTTTGTTTTATTTTATTTGAATTTTATGAATGTTTTTTGTATGTCACTTAGGCTTTTACTGTATTAGGTGACTAATAAATTTGTAATAAATGAAAATGTGTGGGGGGGGGGGGGGGATTTGGTTCTCGGCGCAGGAGCTGGGATAGCATTAATATACTGTGTGCCAGTATGTACTTCACAATGCCCCATTAATAGCACCATAAAACATTACAAAGTCATGCAATTAATAGAAAACACAAAGAAAATGTCAGCACATAATTGTTATAGCATCGGTTTAATCCCTTTGGTGTATGTGACGTATTAGTGTAAATGCTGAATTCTCATACTTTGGCATCCATATAAAACTTCATTAAAGCAGACCACATTGTGTTAGGTAGCTCTTAGGTTGCTTTCTTCAGCCTAGACCTACCTTTTAGCTTAAGGTCAACGGTGTGCCGCAGCCAAGGATAAATTCCATAGTTTGACAGATCCTCAGGAATGGGATTATCACGTAACCAGCCACCGCAGGCAAACTGGAAGAAATTGTCACAGGGATCAGCAGACTGGTTCATTTTGCTTAGGATGGAAGCAGCTGCAAAGAATCAAATGACACCATGTAAGACTTCTTCTGGCAGGATAACATGCTAAACGAAGTATCCATTCTTGAAATGCTGGTTGATTTGAACATAGTTACATTTGCTGACTTCAGCATAAGTGTCAAATCACTGGCCTTAATTTAGAGCAGGGGTCAGGAACCTTTTTGGCTGAGAGAGCCATAAACGCCAAATATTTTAAAATGTAATTCCGTGAGAGCCATACAATATGTTTAAAACTAAATACAAGTAAATGTGTGCATTTTATGTAAGATCACACTTTTAAAGTACCATAAGTCTCTGAAAATATTACACCAGGCCTTAAGACACCAATACATCTCCTATTAGGAAAACGGACCAAGTCAGGCTGCTATAGAGTCCTACACAGAAACTACACGCCAGCAGAAAACCTCACCTGAATCACGTGCTGTCCCTCACCTAACATAGAATAAAGAGACCAAAACGCAGAACAAGAAGCATGCAGAAAAAACTGAATTGGAAACTGCAACAAGCCAGAGTCTCTGTATGCAGTGTAACAAAGGAAAAAAGAAACATCATCCATCCTTATAAAACAAATCAAGAAATATAAAATCATCAGCAGTAAAACTGTACTAACAAAAAGAACATATTTCGAAACAGCTGATGGGTGGAATATCCAACAATTAAAAACTCATATAAAACATTTCCAGATACCAACAAAATATTTCAAAATAGCAGACACAAAGACCCAGTAATGAAAAATAATAAGGATACAAAAATTTTTTTGCTCTGCATACCTGGGAACGTTTGATATCCAGGTGTCCTGAGATTGTTCTGAATTAGCAGGAGGCGGGGTGGTTTGCTTGGAACTTTCTCCTCTCTCAGTCACATACCAGCGCTCTCACACTGGCTCTCAATGACACACCTATACACACATGCTCTCAGTACTCACATATACACATGTTTTGTCTCTCTCACTTATATAGGCTCTTAATTATGCATTTACACACATGCTGTCTATCTTTTCACGCTTACACACAGACACACAGGCTTTCAATCACATAAATACATGCTGTCTTTTTCTCTCACACACAGACTCTCATTTACATGCTTACAAACATGTCCTCTCTTTCTCTCATTTACACACAGACTCTCAATCACATACTCACATGCTCCCTCACCTAAATCAGCTCTCAATCACACACAGACACACATGATCTCTCTCTCTCATTTAAACAAAGGCTCTCAATCACATACTCACATGCTCCCTCACCTAAATCAGCTCTCAATCACACACAGACACACATGGTCTCTCTCTCTCATTTAAACACAGGCTCTCAATCACATACTCACATGCTCCATCACCTAAACCAGCTCTCAATCACACACAGACACACATGATCTCTCTCTCTCATTTAAACAAAGGCTCTCACTCACATACTCACATGCTCCCTCACCTAAATCAGCTCTCAATCACACACAGACACACATGGTCTCTCTCTCTCATTTAAACACAGGCTCTCAATCACATACTCACATGCTCCATCACCTAAACCAGCTCTCAATCACACACAGACACACATGATCTCTCTCTCTCATTTAAACAAAGGCTCTCAATCACATACTCAATGCTCCCTCACCTAAATCAGCTCTCAATCACACACAGACACACATGGTCTCTCTCTCTCATTTAAACACAGGCTCTCAATCACATACTCACATGCTCCATCACCTAAACCAGCTCTCAGTCACACACAGACACACATGATCTCTCTCTTACTTATACACACAGGCTCTTAATCATACATACACATTATTTCTCTCACACACAAAGGATCTCAATCATACACACATACTCTTTCACACAAACAGGTTTTCAATCACAAACTTACACATACAGGTTCCCAATGGTAAACTTACATTCATGCTCTCTCTCTCACAGGCAGGCTCTCAATCACAGACATACTCTCTTTCACATGTACAGGCTCTCAATCATTCACATACATGCATCTCACACACACACACACACACAGCCCCCCCCCCCCCCGCGGCCCGGAAGAGGAAGTGAAGAGTATCGGGTGCGTGCGCGGCAAGAAGAGGCCACGCTAGTGCGCTCGGCATCGGCCCGAAGAAAAGAAGACTGCAGCACGGCTCGGAGGAAAATCTTCAACCGCGGCCGATAGGACTCCGCCTCCGCGAGGGCTGAAAATGAAGAGGTTAGCGTTGGGAGGAGGCTGCTGCCGCCGCGAGTTCCCGGGGTGGGGGTGGGGGAGAGAGAGAGAGTGAATGAGCGAGCAAACACAGCTTGCTCGCTCATTCACTCTCTCTCTCTCCCCCACCCCGGGAACTCGCGGCGGCAGCAGCCTCCTCCCAACGCTAACCTCTTCATTTTCAGCCCTCGCGGAGGCGGAGTCCCATCGGCCGCGGTTGAAGATTTTCCTCCGAGCCGCGCTGCAGTCTTCTTTTCTTCGGGCCGATGCCGAGCGCACTAGCGTGGCCTCTTCTTGCCGCGCACGCACCCGATACTCTTCACTTCCTCTTCCGGGCCGCGGGGGGGGGGGGGGGGCGGGAAGAAGAGAGCACGCCGGTGCCGCTGACTCCAGCTGTCCTGCAGCGTTCTGCCCGGGCTGACAGCATTTTAAGCCCGGGCGGAGGAGGACCGGGGAGCAGCTGGGTCAGCGGGAAAGTGTGGCGACACTTGTCTGCGAGCCAGATGCAGCCCTCAAAAGAGCCATATCTGGCTCGCGAGCCATGGGTTCCCGACCCCTGATTTAGAGCCTTTTCAGATTTATTTTCTTATACGTGGCTCATGCCATTTCACTGGTAACTTAAGGCAAATTACATTCATGTACAGAAGGGAGGGCTTACAATCCAAGGGTCCCATTTACTACTCAGTATATGGGAGACAGGGCCCTAAGTTTGCATCTTAGGCAATAGAGACTGAAAAGACTTGCCCAAGGTCACAAGAAGCAGGATTTGAACGCTGCCTTTGCTGACTCATAGCTTGCTGCTCTAACCATTAGGCTACTCTTCCACTCCGTATAACATGTAGGTGGCCACATTAAAGTAGCTCATCTATGCCAGCAATTTTACAACATTGCACATAAATTATACCAATTTTCACGGTGGATTTACACACATAGGTCTGCACTGAAAATAATCCTTGGAAATCTATGCATGCACATTTACATGTGCTATTTAGTATACATAGTTTTGAGGAGAGAATTTATGCACAAACTTTTATAAAATCAAGAAGCATGCACTTTAATCCCAGCCCCAGAACGTCTCTCACCAATGCATGTAAAAGTACACATGCATAATGTGTATTCAGATAATTTTATACATGTTTCAATCATGCAATATTCTACAGGGATATTTCTATGGGTAAAGCACTTCTTCATTCACATAAATCGCTTTGAAAATGATCCTTTAAGAGGGCAATGTTCAAAAATCCATTCACACAGGCAAATAGTTATTTGCCCACCCCTCCCAGTGAGTAAAAGTGCATGCGTTGATTGAATGGAGACATTTCCAGGTACAGGCGTAAGGGTAGGAAATGCAAAAATGCACGTAGTTTTTGCATTTTCAAAACCACATGTGTTGTTTTGAAGGCGAAAAGGCACCCACAGAAAAAAGCAGGTGCAAGTATCGGCAGAGAACTATTTCCTTAGGTAGTTCTTAATGAGAAAGTGCCCTTGCAATTTTTTCCTTTGAAAAGTGCCAGCAGGCTTTGCAACTACATGTGGATCTTTGAAAATTGCTTCCTAAGTTACATTGTCTCGTGATATCCTAACGCACGGATGTTTGCTCATTTAGGGGGTTGATTTTAGCTTGGCAGCTTCTTCCTGCTCTTTTGGGGTATCAGCTCAGTCAGAACTGGCCCCTGTTGGGCTACCAAGCCATGTGCCTTCATTTGTACGTACCAGGGACTACTCCTCCTGTTGTATATTCCCTCCCAGCCATTGCAGAGACTGTCTTTGGCTTGGGGGGGGAGGGGGGGCAGCCATGCACCAGTGCTTCTCTCGGAATCCTGCAATCATGAAACCTTAATCCGGCCAGTAGGTGTTGCTGTTGCGCAATAACTAGGCTTGCCCTGCCCCTCCCTGCCACCAAACCAGGCATTGGTTTTCTACTCCCCAGGCAATGCTGTGAACATCACCTCCGCAGCATTGCCAGCATTGCCTGGGGAGTAGAAAACCAATGCTGCTGCTGTTCCCGCTGCACTGTTTTACTTAACTACAAAACTACAATGGTCAGCTTTTGTGTAAATACAAATAGTGATATGCACGGGAAATATTTTATTTGGATCCTTTTGTTTCATGCTTTTTTTGGGGGGGGGTGTCACATTTTTGTGTTTCATTTTGATATATTTTTGCTAATCTTGACAGGCTGGGGTTTTTTTGGTTGTTTTATATTAGTCGATGTAATTTGATATCATGCATGTTTTTTCTATCATGTACCCTGCCTTCAATTTGGATATGAGCGGGCCATAAATCTTGTATATAAATTAACAAATAGTAATAGTTATACATGTAAAATGCACATAAAATCAATTTTATGTTGCACCTGGAGGTGGACCCTTGTCCTGGAGCAGTGTAGGGCAGCTCCCTGGTCGGACCCAGGAAGTATCTGCCACCAGGAGGCGGAGCACAGGAGGAGACAGAGGCTAGCTGGAGCTTCACCACTGGAAGCCCGTGGTCCCCCCATGTGGAGCCCTTGGGGACCCGGGCCGCTTGGACTTAGGTGAGCCTCGCAGGGTCTCCCAGAAAGGAAGTTCAATGGTGTGCCCACCAGGATCAAGGGTGCGCAGTCGATGTCTGGACTGGAGGCCTGAGGAAACAAGGAAGGCCAGTACCGTGTCTGAGATGACAAGGCTAGGAGCAAGGTCAGAATATAGGAGGCACGGTCAGTAATAGCAGAGGTCAAGTTCCAAAGGTCAGTCCGAGAGTAGTCAGCCAAAGCAGAGGTCAAGTTCCAAAGGTCAGTCCAAGAGTAGTCAGCCAAAGCAGAGGTCAGGTTCCAGAGGTCAGACGAGGTAGAGTAGACAGGCAGAGGTCAGTATCCAGGCAGCGGTCAGCATAGTCACAAACAGCAGAGGTAAGTACCAGAGAGTCAATCCAAGAGGTACTACCTGAGGGAACGTAGGAATAGACGGACGCTGGAACAGAAGGACGCTGGAACAGAAGGATGCTGGTACAGGATTGGAACAAGACTGGAACAGGCGATGAGACACTAGAAACTAGTACACACATGGTGTCGACCCGATTGCCTAGGCAAGGAAGTGCAGGCAGGCACTTCCTTTTCTACTGCGTTCAATCAAGGTGCACCGGGGAGCTTAGACCTGCCCCTGGCCCTTTAAGGGGCCGGGCGGTCCGCGAGCGTGCGCCTAGGGGCGGGGCTGACGCCACGGAGGGCGCCGAGCCTCGTCGTGAGGCCTGGTGCGCTGAGGAAGGCTTGGTGACCGCTGCCGTGGGACGCCGAGGCCTGGAGGAGTTTGCGGCTGCTGCTGGAGAGGCCGACCCGGGACCTGCAGAGGAGTTGGAGAGGTGAGCAGGCCCATGTGCGGGCCGAGCACAGACGGGGCGAGCAACATTTTATGCATGTTAAGTACAATTCTACATGCATAAAAAATTCACCCACATAAACTAGCAAAATGAAACAAAAGAAACACACAAAGATATCATCACACTAGGGTTCAGGGCTACCAAGACTTGTTTTCAGCCCCGTAATTAATTTTATTTTAATTTCCATGGGCTCTCTGGACCCCTGACTATTGCCATGCCCCAGGGGTACCTCACCAGCGGCTCCTTTACCTCTCAGCAGACCTGTTAAAACCCCTGGGGAACTTTGAAAAGAATCAGCTCTGGGAATCGTGCTACCACAAGTCCATATTACAGATTGACCTTCAAAAGGGTTAGTGCAAACATTTGCAAATACATCACAACATAATATTGTTCTTGGAGCCAGTCAAATAAATCCAATTATGGGCCAACCTAAGGAATAATTAGATATTAATGAAGATATCCATTTATTGTCAAGATTGTTTTCATAAATACATATGGCCAAAATATTTATTAATGCTACTTATAGTTAATTGGTCAGAGGATTTGCATATGTAACACCATAAACCAGATATAAAGACATGCAGTGACGAGCAGGCTCACCCAGTCCATACTGTTCCCTTGGTGTCCCTCAGAAGAGAATGACAAACCGCGCCAGATCTTTTGAGATTAGAATCAAATAGGACTCCCAGCCACCCTCCATGTATTATTCATGCCATCACAATTCTCTTTATTAAGTAGGAGAAAATGAAGAAAGACCCACCCCAAGCATTTGTTTTGGGCACATAAAGCAATAATACCAGTCCATTTCCCTGAGTTATCTTTCAGCTTATTAGCCACATGCAAGTGGACAGTATTCATTTTTTTTTAAGTGCACCCACAACAACTATGAAGGCTCCCTCTGGTTTATTTAACTCTTTTTTTTTTTCGAAGGTTTCTTTATCACTTAGGATTCTTTGTAGGTTCTGATACCTACTGCTGGACTAAAGTGCTGTGCTTGGAAAATATCTTTATTTTTGCGTCATTATTTCATTTCTTTTTGGCTTCATGATATTGCCATCATTTTGTTTTCCCCAGGCGTATTGTTCCATTTGTTCATTTTATTTTAGGATTTACTATGGCTAGTGATGTAATCCCGCCCCGTTATTTCATGGGAGGGTTGCTTTGTTTCAGATGGGAAATGACACACACCAAAAATCATCCGTACAGAATTAATTTAGGAATAATCCAAGCATGCTGTACAGTACAGAAATTTCCATAGAACCCTTGCTCAGGTGCAAGGTCATAACCTACAGAGGCTCTGAATCTCATTCAGCAGAGAGCAGCCTTCTGCTACCCTGTAACAGAGCCTTACAGGAGGTGAGGGATTAAAAAGAGCAAAAGTGCCTAGGGGCAGCAAAATCCTAAATCCGTCCCTGGAGATGCCATGGAAATTCTGGCATCTATTTCTGATAATAAAACTAACAGAATTTAGGGAGAACTTTAAAAAAAAAAAAAAGCTGCAATTACTGAATAGCAAAAATGTAAATTAGAAACTGAACAGGCAGTCAGAAGACATCATGTTTCAATAGGGGACAGGGCAATAGGCAGAGATTAGAAACCTCTAGCTGTACCACTGCTTTAAAGTGGTCTTTGGTGATTTAAAAAAAAAAAAAAAAAAAGAACTGCAATGGGAGGCAAAGCTCAGCACGATTCTGTCAGGAGCGGACATCATCAGTCAATAAGAAGATATTGTCTAATGACCTTCGTTCCTGAAGGATTTATCCTCAGGCTTAATGCATTTTTGCAGCGTAGTAACAGAATCTATTTAACAAGAAAAGTGATTATAAGCACTGAACTGAGCAGATGTGAGCCGTGAGTCAAAACACAGGCCCATAATGGCACAAAGCACACATTTTTACATCATGACTCTTTGTCTCTGGGGAAGGTATTCTAAAGGATGCATTGCTACTTCCAAAGCAAAGCTGAGCTCTATATGCCAGTCAAAACCTTCGTCGACAAGTGGGGATGCTTTGAACTTTCCTACCAAATTTCAAACTATCTTCTACCTGAGCACAAAGAGGATACTTTTCAATAGTGTGCATGCTCAGTGCACACATGCATATGTAGCTGCTCCTACAATTACACCTCTACTTTATAAACAGTGCAGTGGGAGCCAGTTTATAAAACACCGCATATCACCACCGAAAAGTATGGGCATATGTTTCAGTACATGCACATCTTTTTAATGCAGGGAACCACACAGTTTATACACTGACTCTATAAAAGTTCTCGTTTCTATCTTACGCATTAAAAATGTTCATAGTAACTCTCAGCTTATGCGTGGAGTCAAGTATTCTATAAAAGTTGGCTGATCTAGGTACCTATCTTCCTTGTGAAATTACTTACTTTGGCGGGTACCAGCTCGCTGAGACCTTCACCAGTTTACTCACAGCCTCCACTATTTACTCCAGAGCCCACCCCCCTGCCCAAAAACGGCAAACTAAAGAGCAGTCAGATTTAATTTTCGCAACTTAGTAAGCAGGTGTAAAAGCATGCGCACGTGTTTGACGCTGTATGCGCATGCTTCGTTTATAAAAAAAAATAAATGTGCGCATGCATCGAAAACCTGCCCCAGAACACCCTTGAAATGCCCTTTCTGTATGTGTGCACACATTTTTCTGCATGTCAGCAACTGTTCACGTGTACTTCTACCTTTCTGAAAATGTTATCATGCACAGAGGCTACTTACGCACATATATGCTGATTTTACATGCATAACCCGCCCCCTGCTGGTGAAGTTCATTGAAAATTCACCTCAGTAAATATACATATATAGAGATAAATATATAGGTATAGATGGACTGTGCGGGCTAGCACAAGTGGATTGTTAAGGGCCTTGCACTATGGGCAAGGCTGGTGCAAGAGTATAAGCACCCTAGGTTACTCTTTTCCCTTGTGCATCCCTTCCTCCCTGCTATTTAACTTTCAGTCCTATAGGCACCCCCTGAGATTTTGATTATTGAACTCAACAATCATTATGACCACACCACTAACCCTCCCAAAAGAATCCTGAAAAAAAAATTTAGGTTGTTTCTCCCCCCCCCCCCCCCCCCCCCCCCCCCCCAACAGGGCAGATACAATTATGAGAGGATCTGGCATTAGAGTTGGCCAAAGGCCAGTCTCACCAAGAGGGTTCAGAAAATGAAAAAGATCAATCAGATGTAGTAGTGGACCTGCCAGAGACAGCTGGGATGCACACACGCCTATCTCAAGCAGAAGGAACCCAACTCCTGGGGCTTTCCTGTGAACTCCTCTTGATCTCCTTCTCTGTTTTAGTTGCTGGAAGTCAGGGTGCCCCACTCAAGAACCACATAGAGGTATATTTCAAAACCAGGCAACTTATTTCTGGGGTGACCAGTCAGCAACTATTTACAACGAGGTTAGAGAATGACAAAAGATTTCTTTTGTGTTGACAGGCTGTTATGCCCGTCGGTCGCAGACGGCTGCGACCGCGTGTACTTACTTCCTGCACTGCTCTCCTGCCCTCCCCGGGGCTGCTCGCGGCTCGGGCCAGCCTTCCCTGCCGAGTTCCCTGGGACTCCTCATGGCGGCCTGGATGCCGCCACCATCTTCCTCGACTTTGGGCCTTCCTAGGAGAGTGTGCGCGCCACCGGGCTCTCCTTTGAAGCCTCTTTGGCGGGAATCTCAGGGGCATCTCCGGTTGATGACATCATCAGACTGGTGTATATAAACTCTACCTTCGCCCTCAGCTAGCGGACTTGGCAACAAGTTCCGTTCGTCTTCGACTACTGCCTATGTGTTCCTGAGACTACTCTTTGTGCCTTGAACTTGGAGCTTGTCTGGTACCCGCTCCTTGAGGGCCAGTGCACGCATTGGGGACTCACTCTCCTTGCCTACCCCACTCCTCGGGCTGGCTCTGCATCTCCTGGGTTCTAACCTGTAAGGCCTCCCGTTCCTTGGGACTTCTTCTGGGACACCTCAGCTATCCATGAGTTCTACAGTGGGACTTCCCCACTCCTCAGGGTGGCACCCGCAGCCTGAACAAGTCTGTCCGCGCCTCCCGCGCCTCCCGCTCCTCGGGACCACGCCTATGTATTACAGTGACTGCCAGAGCTTCCCAGTTCCTCGGGGTAGCGTTCTCCGGCTTCCCTAGGACTTGCGCACTTCCTCACTCCTCGGGATTGCGCCTACATACTATATTGAGACTGCCTACACTTCCCCGGGCCCCGGGGCGGTGCTACGTCATCACTAGAGACTCAGCTCGGGCTTCCCTGTCCCTGTGGGCTGGCCTACAGCCTTACATCATCATCCTTTGCTGTTCAGCTCCTCCCTTCGGGGTTGCCCTCTGGACTACCTCATGATTGGTCAAGCCTCACAGCCCCCGCTCTGTGATCTGTCTAGCATTCCTTCCCTCAGGGTCCCTGCCCAGGTATAATCTCCAGCCTATTCTCCACGGGTGTCCTCTCCTGGTGCTGCGGGACCTCTCCATTGCCTCACCCAGAGCTCTCCGCTCTCTCTGACCTCGCCTCCCAGTGGTGCAGACCTGTGGGGGTCCTTCCCACCGGTAGTAACAACTTGGACCTCGGGCCAAGGGCCCACATACCCACAAATCATAACAGATTGCCAAGTCCATGGACCCAGCAGAAATCTCGGCCCTCCAGGCCATCCCTGGCCTGGCGCAAAGGATCAGCGAACAGCAAAAATTCTTAGAGTCTCTGGCCGCCACCATCAACAACCTGAGCTCTCATCTAGATGCTACTGTGACTGCCACTACCACGTCTATCAAGCTCAATACCTCTACCTATCCACTGGCTCCTCGGTTGACTGTGCCCCTGCTGGCACCACCGCACTTTTCTGGGAAACCTCTCCTGTGCCGGGGGTTCCTGAACCAATGCAATATGATTTCTGCCTGCAACCTGCTTACTTCCCAGATGTGATCACCAAGACCACATACTTCCTGGCCCTTCTGGATGGTAAGGCCTTGGCCTGGGCGTCACTTCTCTGGGAGTGAGCAGACCCGATCCTCCGGGACCTTCAAGGGCTTCTGGCCCTGTTTTGATCCATCTTTGAAGACCCTGGTCGACGAGCTGTGTCCGGTTCATCCCTTCTGCATCTTCAGCAAGGCTCTCCCCTTTGACGGACTATGTCATTGAATTTTTTTTTTTTGAAGGGGTTAATAAACATGTGGATAAAAGTGAACTGGTAGATGTAGTGTATTTGGATTTTCAGAAGGTATTTGACAAAGTCCCTCATGAGAGGCTTCTGCCAAATGGCAGATGAAATTTAATGTGGACAAGTGCAAGGTGTTGCATATAGGGAAAAATAACCCTAGCTGTAGTTACACGATGTTAGGTTCCATATTAGGAACTACCACCCAAGAAAGAGATCTAGGCGTCATAGTAGATAATACATTGAAATCGTCAGCTCAGTGTGCTGCAGCAGTCAAAAAAGCAAATAAAATGTTAGGAATTATTAGGAAGGGAATGGTTAATAAAACGGAAAATGTCATAATGCCTCTATATCGCTCCATGGTGAGACCACACCTTGAATACTGTGTACAATTCTGGTCGCCGTATCTCAAAAAAGATATAGTTGCAATGGAGAAGGTACAGAGAAGGGCAACCAAAATGATAAAGGGGATGGAACAGCTCCCCTATGAGGAAAGGCTGAAGAGGTTAGGGCTGTTCAGCTTGGAGAAGAGACGGCTGAGGGGGGATATCATAGAGGTCTTTAAGATCATGAGAGGTCTTGAACGAGTAGATGTGACTCGGTTATTTACACTTTCGAATAATAGAAGGACTAGGGGGCATTCCATGAAGTTAGCAAGTAGCACATTTAAGACTAATCGGAGAAAATTCTTTTTCACTCAACGCACAATAAATCTCTGGAATTTGTTGCCAGAGGATGTGGTTAGTGCAGTTAGTGTAGCTGGGTTCAAAAAAGGTTTGGATAAGTTCTTGGAAGAGAAGTCCATTAACTGCTATTAATCAAGTTTACTTAGGGAATAGTCACTGCTATTAATTGCATCAGTAGCATGGGATCTTCTAGGTGTTTGGGTAATTGCCAGGTTCTTGTGGCCTGGTTTGGCCTCTGTTGGAAACAGGATGCTGGGCTTGATGGACCCTTGGTTTGACCCAGCATGGCAATTTCTTATGTTCTTATGTTCTTATGGGATAGGAAACGATGTCCTTTCATGGATTACAAACTGGTTAAAAGACAGAAAACAGAGAGTAGGATTAAATGGTCAATTTTCTAAGTAGAAAAGAGTAAACAGTGGAGTGCCTCGAGGATCTGTACTTGGACTGGTGCTTTTCAATATATATATATATATATAAATGATCTGGAAAGGAATACGATGAATGAAGTTATCAAATTTGCGGACGATACAAAATTATTCAGAGTAGTTAAATCACAAGCAGATTGTGATACATTACAGGAGGACCTTGCAAGACTGGAGGATTGGGCATCCAAATGGCAGATGAAATTTAATGTGGACAAGTGCAAGGTGTTGCACATAGGGAAAAATAACCCTTGCTGTAGTTACACGATGTTAGGTTCCATATTAGGAACTACCACACAGAAAAAAGATCTAGGTATCATAGTGAATAATACTTGGCTCAGTTTGCTGCAGCAGTCAAAATAGCAAACAGAATGTTAGGAATTAGTAGGAAGGGAATAGTTAATAAAACAGAAAATGTCATAATGCCTCTGTATCGTTCCATGGTGAGACTGCACCTGGAATACTGTGTACAATTCTGGTTGCCACATCTCAAAAATGATATAGTTGCGATGGAGAAGGTACAGAGAAGGGCAACCAAAATGATAAAGGGGATGGAACAGCTCCCCTACGAGGAAATGCTGAAAAGGTTAGGGCTATTCAGCTTGGAGAAGAGATGGCTGAGGGGGGAAATGATAGAGGTCTTTAAGATCATGAGAGGTCTTGAAAAAGTAGATGTGAAATGGTTATTTACACTTTCGGATAATAAAAGGACTAGGGGGGCATTCCATGAAGTTAGCAAGTAACACATTTAAGACTAATCGGAGAAAATTCTTTTTTACTCAACGCACAATTAAGTTCTGGAATTTGTTGCCAGAGGATGTGGTTAGTGCAGTTAGTGTAGCTGGGTTCAAAAAATGTTTGGATAAGTTCTTGGAGGAGAAGTACATTAACTTCTATTAATCAAGTTTACTTAAGTAATAGCCACTGCTATTAATTGCATCAGTTGCATAGGATCTTCTTGAAGTTTGGGTAATTGCCAGGTTCTTATGGCCTGGTTTGGCCTCTGTTGGAAACAGGATGCTGGGCTTGATGGACCCTTGGTCTGACCCAGCATGGCAATTTCTTATGTTCTTAATTCTGCACCCTTGTGTCGGAATTAAATTGGGATGCCGACTGCTTGCGTTCCATATTTCTCAAAGGGCTGAATCGTTGGATTAAGGATGAGCTGGCGGTCCGTGAATTGCCCTCTTCCTTGGACTCTTTGATTGACCTTACTGGGCGCATTGACCATCGACTACAAGAACGCTCTCTGGAGTCCAGAGCATCCCGGATGGTTGCACCAGGACCATCCCGAGTCAGACACTCATCTTCTGCTAGACCGAGCCCACTGTCAACTCCAGCAGAAGAGGAACCCATGCAGATGGGTAGGCGTAGACTTTCACCAAAAGAACGTTGTCGTCAACAGCAGTCTGGCCTCTGCCTGTACTGTGGCCACCCGGGCCATGCTATTGCCTCATGTCCGGTCTGTCCAGGAAACATCCGGACCTAGGATCTGATGAGGACTTCTCCTAGGCCAAACCTCGCCATCTCCTCCACTGACCGTTCCCATATCAATAAAGATGGACAATCAAGAGTTCCCCACCTTGGCACTGGTGGACTCCAGGGCTGGTAGGAACTTCATTCTAAAGCAGCTCACAGATCATCTTCGGATCCCTACTATCCGGTCTCCGGTACCCCTACTTCTGTCCTCGATTCATGAGGAACCTCTTCCTGGTGAGGTTACCCACACTATAGCTCCCATCCAACAATGCACCGGAACCTTGCATGTGGAGACCATCTCATTCCACATCTTAGACAAGGACATCCATTCCGTAGTATTGGGACTATCCTGGCTTCAATAGCACACCCTACACTTTGACCGGGCCACCTTACAGCTCTCTCATTGGGGCCCTGCTTGTCATAAGAATTGTCTGGAACCCGTTTCACCATTTCTTTGTATGGTAACCACAACCACTCTTTCCAGCCTTCCGCGCAATATGCATCCTTCTCCGATGTGTTCTCAAAGAAGGCCATGGATACATTACCTCTACATCACTCATATGACTGTGCGATCAACTTACTGCCTAATTTGGAGCCCCCATGGGGCAGAATCTACCCTCTCTCACAGAGACCCAAGCTATGTCAGAATATATTCGAGAAAACCTGGCCAAGAGATTCATTCGGGCCCCCAAGTCCCCTGCAGGTGCAGGGTTCTTCTTCGTAGGGAAAAAAGATGGCTCTCTGCGTCCCTGCATCAACTACCATGGCCTAAATGAAATAACCCTCAAGGATCGTTACCCGTTGCCACTTATCTCTGAGCTCTTCAACAGGCTTCAAGGATCTAAGATCTTCTCAAAGTTAGACCTCCGCAGGGCCTATAACTTGGTCCAGATCCGCGAGGGCAATAAGTGGAAAACCGCCTTTAACACACATGACGGACACTTCGAGTATCTCATAATGCTGTTTGGGTTGTGCAATGCACCCGCGGTATTTCAAAACTTGATGAATGAGGTTTTCAGAGATATGCTATACCAGTGCATAGTCATATACTAGTTTTTTCACAAGACCTCGAAAGTCATCGCCGGGACATCTCTCAAGTTCTACAGTGGCTGTGGGAGAATCAGCTATTCGCCAAGCTTGAAAAATGTTCATTCGAACAGGAGACCGTCCCTTTCCTGGGCTATGTGGTATCTAGTCAGGGGTTTCGTATAGACTCTCAGAAACTGAAAGCATGCGTGATTGGCCTCAACTTACAGGCCTTAAGGCCCTCCAGAGATTCCTTGGGTTCGCCAATTACTATCTCTCTTTAATCCACCATTACTCCCCTCTGACTGCACCACTCATAGCCATGACTCGTAAGGGGGCCAATCCCTCTCAATGGACACCCGAAGCCATGACAGTTTTTCAGGATCTCAAGGCCATCTTCCTTAAGGAACTCTGTCTCCGTCATCCGGATCCTATGCGCCCGTTTGTGGTGGAGGTTGGCGCCACTGATGTTGGTGTTGGAGCCTTATTAAGTCGGTACTCCACTACTCATACACTGCATCCCTGTTCTTTCTTTTCTCGATGATTTTTGCCAGCGGAACGCAATTACACCATCAGGGACAAAGAACTGCTGGCCATCAAGTTGGCGTTTGAGAAATGGCAACCCTGGCTTGAAGGGGCCCAGCATCAGACCATAAAAATTTGGAGTATCTGCATCAGGCTCAACGTCTAAACCACCGCTAGGCCAGCTGGTCCTTCTTCTTCACACGATTTAATTTTGTATTACATTACCATCCTGGCAATAAAAATTGTCGCGCTGATGCTCTCTCGCAGTCATTCATCACCGAGGATGTACCTGATTCACCGAGGCACATCATAGATCCTGCTAGAGTCATTCTCTTGGCCATCTAGCCAGTGCCTCCAGGAAAGACCGTGGTTCCTCGCCTGCTGCGACAGAAGGTGCTGCAGTGGGCCAACGACTCTCTGACCTCCGCACACCCGGGTCAGGCCAGGACTCTTTCCACCCTTCTATGCTACTATTGGTGGCCCACTATTCGAAAGGACAGCCAAGCCTACATCGAATCCTGTCCTACATGCGCTCGTCATAAGCCTCCAGCCAGGAAGCCCTGGGGGCTCTTGCAGCCACTCCCTGTTCCGAGCAAACCTTGGACCCATATCGCCACTGATTTTATAGTGGACCTGCCCATCTCCAGTGGGAAGAACACCAAATGGGTCACTGTCAATCGCTTCTCTAAGATGGTGCACTTTGTGGCTCTACCTGACCTCCCAACAGTGCCCCAGCTGGCCAAACTGTTTTTTCAGTATGTGTTTCATCTCCACGGTCCACCCAAACATATTCTCTCTGACCTTGGTGCTCAACTTACTGCACGTTTCTGGAAATCTCTTTGCAAGAAGTTGCATATTTCCTTAGACTTCACTTCGGTCTACCACCCTCAAGCCAATGGCCAAACTGAGAGGACCAATAGGACTCAAACAATTCCTTCGAGACTACGTGAATCTGCGGCAGGACGACTGGGCCAACCTTCTGCCTTGGGCAGAGTTTGCATTAAATTCTCATGTGTCCACATTCACCGGTTCGTTGCCTTTCCAGCTGGTCTATGGGCGCCAACCTTTCACCACTTCTTTTTTTTTTTAATGTACTTATTTATTTATAACCATTTTTAACAATACATAGACAACATATTAATCATCAATGAACAGGTCTTATTTAGCATACGATCATATAAAGTATACATTCATTTATCTATAATCAAATTCCCTTTAAATCTACTTCTTGAATGAAGGTAAAAAAGAGAAAAATATATCACAAGGTAATATCAAAGAGTTACAAGGAGATATAGGTAATATAACAGAATTGATTAAACAGTCTGTGGAGGATCAGATTGAATTTAGGGGAACTTTGTTAGTTTCATTTATATTTCCCTCTGATCGAGATTCAGTCTTGAAACATTTCTTTCGCAATAGACTAAAAAGTTTCATAGGTGGAAATGTCTGGATTTATCCAGATATTGCAAGGGAAACTCAGTTGCATAGAAAAACGTTTCTATCAATGCATCAGGAATGTAGAGAACTTGGAGCTGATATTATAGTAAGATATCCAAGTAAATGTATTGTTAGATTGAACAACAATAGATATGTGTTTTCGACAAAAAAGAAGGTTCACATATTACCTTATTGTTTTCCTTTATTAATAAGTGTGCTCTAAATAAAAGTTTGAAGCACCGAAATTTCCTTTACATAAGAAGATGCCATACTGGGTCAGACCAAGGGTCCATCAAGCCCAGCATCCTGTTTCCAACAGTGGCCAATCCAGGCCATAAGAACCTGGCAAGTACCCAAAAACTAAGTCTATTCCATGTTACCGATGCTAGTAATAGCAGTGGCTATTTTCTAAGTCAACTCAATTAATAGCAGGTAATGGACTTATCCAACTTATCCAATCGTTTTTTAAACACAGCTATACTAACTGCACTAACCACATCCTCTGACAACAAATTCCAGAGTTTAATTGTGCGTTGAGTGAAAAAGAACTTTCTCCCATTAGTTTTATATGTGCCCCATGCTAACTTCATTGAGTGCCCCCTAGTCTTTCTATTATTCGAAAGAGTAAATAACCGATTCACATCTACCCGTTCTAGACCTCTCATGATTTTAAACACCTCTATCATATCCCCCCTCAGCCGTCTCTTCTCCAAGCTGAAAAGTCCTAACCTCTTTAGTCTTTCCTCATAGGGGAGCTGTTCCTTTCCCCTTATCATGTTGGTAGCCCTTCTCTGTACCTTCTCCATCGCAATTATATCTTTTTTGAGATTCGGCGACCAGAATTGTACACAATATTCAAGGTGCGGTCTCACCATGGAGCGATACAGAGGCATTATGACATTTTCCATTTTATTAACCATTCCCTTTCTAATAATTCCCAACATTCTGTTTGCTTTTTTGACTGCCGCAGCACACTGAACCGACAATTTCAATGTGTTATCCACTATGATGCCTAGCTCTCTTTCTTGGGTTGTAGCACATAATATGGAACCTAACATTGTGTAACTATAGCAAGGGTTATTTTTCCCTATATGCATCACCTTGCACTTATCCACATTAAATTTCATCTGCCATTTTTATGCCCAATTTTCCAGTCTCACAGGTCTTCCTGCAATTTATCACAATCTGCTTGTGATTTAACTACTCTGAACAATTTTGTATCATCTGCAAATTTGATTATCTCACTCATCGTATTTCTTTCCAGATCATTTATAAATATATTGAAAAGTAAGGGTCCCAATACAGATCCCTGAGGCACTCCACTGCCCATTCCCTTCCACTGAGAAAATTGTCCACTTAATCCTACTCTCTGTTTCCTGTCTTTTAGACAGTTTGCAATCCACGAAAGGACATCGCCACCTATCCCATGACTTTTTACTTTTCCTTGAAGCCTCTCATGAGGAACTTTGTCAAACGCCTTCTGAAAATCCAAGTACACTACATCTACCGGTTCACCTTTATCCACATGTTTATTAACTCCTTCAAAAAAGTGAAGCAGATTTGTGAGGCAAGACTTGCCTTGGGTAAAGCCATGCTGACTTTGTTCCATTAAACCATGTCTTTCTATATGTTCTGTGATTTTGATATTTAGAATACTTTCCACTATTTTTCCTGGCACTGAAGTCAGACTAACTGGTCTGTAGTTTCCTGGATCACCCCTGGAGCCCTTTATAAATATTGTGGTTACATTAGCTATCCTCTAGTCTTCAGGTACAATGGATGATTTTAATGATAGGTTACAAATTTTTACTAATAGGTCTGAAATTTCATTTTTTAGTTCCTTCAGAACTCTGGGGTATATACCATCCGGTCCAGGTGATTTACTGCTCTTCAATTTGTCAATCAGGTCTACCACATCTTCTAGGTTCACCATGATTTGATCCAGTCCATCTGAATCATTACCCATGAAAAGCTTCTCCAGTACGGGTACCTCCCCAACATCCTCTTCAGTAAACACCGAAGCAAAGAAATCATTTAATCTTTCCGCGATGGCCTTCTCTAAGTGCCTTCTCTAAGTGCCCCTTTAACTCCTCAATCAACTAACGGTCCAACTGACTCCCTCACAGGCTTCTGCTTCGGACATATTTTAAAAAGTGTTTACTGTGAGTTTTTGCCTCTATGGCCAACTTCTTTTCAAATTCTCTCTTAGCCTGTCTTATCAATGTCTTACATTTAACTTGCCAACGATTATGCATTATCCTATTTTCTTCTGTTGGATCCTTCTTCCAATTTTTGAATGAAGATATTTTGGCTAAAATAGCTTCTTTCACCTCCCCTTTTAACCATGCTGGTAATCGTTTTGCCTTCTTTCCACCTTTATTAATGTTTGGAATACATATGGACTGTGCTTCTAGGATGGTATTTTTTAACAATGACCACGCCTCATGCACACTTTATTTTTGTAACTGCTCCTTTCAGTTTTTTTCTAACAATTTTTCTCATTTTATCAAAGTTTCCCTTTTGAAAGTTTAGCACGAGAGACATGGATTTGCTTTCTGTCCCCCTTCCAGTCATTAATTCAAATTTGATCATATTATGATCACTATTGCCAAGAGGCCCCACCACCGTTACCTCTCTCACCAAATCCTGTGCTCCACTGAGAATTAGATCTAAAATTGCTCCCTCTCTCGTTGGTTCCTGAACCAATTGCTCCATAAAACTATCATTTATTCCATCCAGGAACTTTATCTCTCTAGCGTGTCCCGATGATACATTTACCCAGTCAATATTGGGGTAATTGAAGTCTTCCATTATTACCGCACTACCAATTTGGTTAGCTTCCCTAAATTCTCTTAGCATTTCACTGTCAGTCTTACCATCTTGACCAGGTGGACGGTAGTATACTCCTATCACTATTGTCTTCCCCGACACACATGGGATTTCTACCATAAATATTCAATTGTGCATTTACTCTCATGCAGGATGTTTATCTTGTTGGACTCTATGCCATCCCGGACATAAAGCGCCACACCGCCTTCCGGGTGCTCCTCTCTGTCATTGCGATATAATTTGTACCCCAGTATAGCACTGTCCCATTGGTTGTCCTCCTTCCACCATGTCTCTGAGATGCCAATTAAGTCTATGTCATCATTCACTGCTATACATTCTAATTCTCCCATCTTACTTCTTAGACTTCTAGCATTAGCATACAAACATTTCAAAGTTTGTTTTTTGTTTGTATTTTCATTCTGCTTTCTAATTGATAGGGATAAGTTAGAATTTTTTAGGTCAAGTGAGTTTTTAGTTACAGGCACTTGGACTACTTTTCTTATTATCGGAATCTCACTGTCGGGATGCCCTAATTCTAATGCATCATTAGTATTCTTTGAAGATACTTCTCTCAGAACCATGCACTGCTGAGGGACTGTCGGCTTTCCCCTTTGTTCTAGTTTAAAAGCTGCTCTATCTCCTTTTTAAAGGTTAGCGCCAGCAGTCTGGTTCCACCCTGGTTAAGGTGGAGCCCATCCCTAAGGAAGAGACTCCCCCTTCCCCAAAAGGTTCCCCAGTTCCTAACAAAACTGAATCCCTCTTCCTTGCACCATCGTCTCATCCACGCATTGAGACTCCGGAGCTCTGCCTGCCTCTGGTGACCTGCGCGAGGAACAGCGAGCATTTCAGAGAATGCTACCTTGGAGGTTCTGGATTTAAGCTTTCTACCTAAGAGCCTAAATTTGGCTTCTAGAACCTCCCTCCCACATTTTCCTATGTAGTTGGTGCCCACGTGTACCACGATAGCCAGCTCCTCCCCAGCACTGTCTAAAATCCTATCTAGGTGACTCATGAGGTCCGCCACCTTCGCACCAGGTAGGCATGTTACCAGGCGATCCTCACGCCCACCAGCCACCCAGCTATCTACATTCCTAATAATTGAATCACCAACTATGACGGCCGACCTAACCCTTCCCTCCTGGGCAGTAGGCCTTGGGGAGATATCCTCGGTGCGAAAGGACAATGCATCACTTGGAGAGCAGGTCCTTGCTATAGGATCCTTTCCTGCTGCACCAGGTTGATGCTCTCCAATCATGAGACCTTCTTCCTTCAAGGCAGCACTAGGGCTGCCAGTCTGAAGTTGGGACTTGGCTACTATGTCCCTGAAGGTCTCATCTATATACCTCTCTGTCTGCCTCAGCTCCTATAGGTCTGCCACTCTAGCCTCCAGAGATCGGACTCATTCTCTGAGAGTCAAGAGCTCTTTGCATCGCATGCACATGTACAACTTCTCACCGGCGGGTAAAAAATCATACATGTGACACTCGATGCAAAAGACTGTGAAGCCCCCCTCTTGCTGCTGGGCTGCTGCCTTTATCTCAATTTTGTTCAGTTCCTAGTTAAATTTTAGGTTGCTATGGGAGTAGGAATGTGTCTAATTAACGTCCTTTAAATGTATTAGTGAATTCACTATATGTCTGGTAGTGGCCTACAATGGACTGATCAAATTCTCAATAAAGTTTTTGATCTTGGGTTTTTTGGTTTTTTTTTTGTGAAAGTGGCACCTTTCTAGGTCATATTGCTTATTGCAAAATGGTTAGTAATTTTCGACTGTAAATGCACCACTTCTTCTCCAGCTGTCAGTGGCCTCTCCGGCAGCGCAAGCGACTGCTCAAGAATTACACCAACTGTGGCATAGTACCAAACAGCTGCTCAAACCCGCTGCCCAGAAATCAAAAAGGGCCTTCGATGCTCACCATTGCTCAGCACCCCAGTTTCAACATGGAGATAAGGTGTGGCTTAGCACTAAATTCATTCACCTCAAACTGCCTTCAACACACTTTGCTCCTAGGTATATTGGTCCCTTTCCTGTATTACGCCGCTTGGGCCCTGTTACTGACCGACTTCAGTTGCCCTCCTCACTCAAAATTCACAATGCGTTTCATGTTTCCCTGCTGAAACCTCTGATTCTCTCTGGATTTTCGAAGAAACCACCGGATCCCGTACTGCTATCCTCCGAGGCTGATGTCACCTACCAAGTCCGAGACGTCTTGGACATCAGGAAACATGGCAGGAGATGGGAGTACCTCCTGTTGTGGGAGGGCTTCGGGCCTGAAGAAAACAGCTGGGAGCCCATGGTCAATATCCTGGAGAAGGATATCATTCGACAGTTTCATGCCAAGCCTCCTCACAAACCCAACCCCCTGGGGAGGGGCCTTAAGAGGGGGGGTACTGTTATGCCCGTCGGTTGCAGACAGCTGCGACCACGTGTACTTACTTCCTGCACTGCTCTCCTGTTCTCCCCATGGCTGCTCACGGCTTGGGCCAGCCTTCACCGCCGCGTTCCCCGGGACTACTCATGGCAGCCTGGACGCTGCCGCCATCTTCCTTGACTTTGGGCTTTCCTAGGCGCGTGTGAAGCCTAGGAAGCCTCCTCGGTGAGAACCTCGGGGGTGTCTCTGGCTGATGACATCATCAGAATGGTGTATATAAACTCCACCTTCACCCTTAGCTAGCAGACTTGGCAACAAGTTCTGTTCGTCTTCGACTTCTGCCTACGTGTTCCTGAGACTACACTTTGTACCTTGGACCTTGTCTGGTACCCACTCCTTAGGGGCCAGTGCATGCATTGGGGACTCGCTCTCCTTGCCTACCACGCTCCTCAGGCTGGCTCTGCATCTCCTGGGTTCTAACCTGCAAGGCCTCCCGTTCCTCTGGGACACCTCAGCTATCCGTGAGTTCTACAGTGGGACTTTCCCGCTCCTCGGGGTTGCGCCCACAGCCTGAACATCTGTGCCTCCCGCTCATCGGGACCGCACCTACGTATTACAATGACTGCCAGATTTTCCCCGCTCCTCGGGGTAGTGCTCTCCGGCTTCCCTGGGACCTGCACGCTTCCCCGCTCCTCAGAGTTGCGCCTACGTACTACATTGAGACTGCCTACACTTCCCCGGGCCTCGGGGTGGTGATAGGTCATCACTAGAGACTCAGCTCGGGCTTCCCTGTCCTGTGGGCTGGCTTACGGCGTTACATCATCATCCTACACTGTGCAGCTTCTCCCTTTGTGGTTGCCCTCCGGAGTATCTCCTGATTGGCCAAGCCTCATGTCCCCCACTCCGCGGTCTGTATGGCATTCCTTCCCTCCAGGTCCCAGCCTACTCTCCACGGGGGTCCTCTCCTGGTGCCGCGGGACCTCTCCATTGCCTCACCCAGAGCTCTCCACTGTCTCTGACCTCACCTCCCAGCGGTGCAGACCTGTGGGGGTCCTTCCCACAGATATTAACAACTTGCACCCTGGGCCAAGGGCCCACATACCCACAAATCATAACACAGGCTCTTCAGCAAAGATGCTAGATTCCAGTTATAAATCCAATGTGACCAAACTACCACCCAATTTTCCCACCACACATTTCCACTCCTCTGTTCAGTTCTCTTTACCATCCTATCCTTTACATCTCAGGAAATTACATGTTCTGCACATCTGGTAGACATCCATTACTAGAACAATATAGTGTTCCATATCGATCACACTAATCCAATTGTAGTACTCCTGGCAGATAGCCAGGTTCTCATGTTCTCTTGTTTTTTCAAAGGGCCCTAGACTCTTCTTCTCATGCAGTGATGAAGACTTCTCCTGCAATTCTCTACACATCACTTGAAAAAGGAACTCTTCTTCTTTGGGTCTTCCACTGATTTTTGGATCTTATCTCCTGACTGATTTCCCAGGCAGGTCCCTGACTGAAATCCCGGTGAGAAGACCAGTCCTCCTTGGCCTTGGGCCTTTTCCCTTGAAGGGAAAACCACTGAAAGGCCCTCTCCTTTAGGAGGGGTCCCTGAGCCCACCAGCCTCAGCTGACTGCTCCCTCTACTCTTACTCAGTTGTGGAGCTTCTTCCAAGTCCCCCATACCAACATGGAAACCCCAAGTCATAGTCTCAAAATCCTTCCCCCAAGAGGATCCATCTTTGCACCCTCTTAAAGGAACCACCTTGAAAACTCATGAACTCTGGAAAATTTTCTCCATGGGCTGTAAAGACATCACACATATTATATACTGCTGCCATCTAGTGGTTTTTCATCCAAATGACAAGTATTAACAAAAGGACCCAAAACTACTTTGAACAAACATTCAGGCCAATTCAGTAAACTGTGCAGGAGAGCCGGCACTCTGAGGCGCGCCCAGGCCACTCTTCTGGGTGTGTGATTCAGTATTCAAATGAGGGCCCGCGCTAATAAGGAGGCGCTAGGGACACTAGCGCATCCCTAGCGCCTCCTTATTGGCGGAAGCGGCGGCTGTTGGCGGGTTTGACAGCCGAAGCTTAATTTTACCGGCGTCGGTTGTCGAACCCGCTGATAGCCACGGGTTCAGAACACGGACGCCGGCAAAATGGAGCGTCCGATTTCCAACCTGCGGGCAGATTTTTTTTTTTTAAGAATTTTTATTTTTTTTTATTTTTCGGGCCTCCAACTTAATATCGCTATGATATTAAGTCAGAGGATGTACAGAAAAGCCTTTGGCAGGAGTTAATTTCTGAGAGTAAAATGTGCGGCACATTTTACTTTCTGTATTGAGCGTGACTAACTAATAGGCTCATCAACATGCATTTGCATGTGAAGCGCTATTAGTTTCGGGAGGGGGGGTTATCCGCGTGTTTTCCACGCGCTATTATCCCTTACTGGATAAGGGGTAATAATAGCACGTCGAAAACGCACGGCCAAACGGGGGCTAACGCTGCGCTAGGCCTGAGCGCACCATACTGAATTGGCCTGATTGAGAGGTCCATATTCAGAAGCATTTAGCCAGATAATTCAGAAGTTATCTGGCTAAATTAATATTTAGGAACTTATCCAGCTAAATGCTAGCTAAATGCTAGCTGGATAACTTTTTATAAGGCTAAAATTTGGCCAGATAAGTCAGGTGCATTCTGGGGATGTAACTGGGAGGAGCTGAGTTAGCCGGATAAGTTATATGGTTAACTTTGATATTCAGAGTTAGCCAGATAACTTATCATGGTAAGTCTGATCAGGCCATAGTGTCCTAAAGTTAGCCAAATAAAGTTATCTGGCTAACTTTAAGAAAGCTGGATATATTCAATAGTGTGGCTATCGAGACAGTGGACTGAATATGGACCTTTTAGACTTTAGAAATAGTCAAATATCTTTCTCAGTTTCTTCACACCACCAGATGATTACAGGGGCCCCTTTGGAGGGCCATCACAAAAATATAATTGGACAAGAAACCTTAGAACATAAGATATCCCATACTTGGTCAGACCAAGGGTCCATCAAGCCCAATATCTTCTATCCAACAGTGGCCAATCCAAGTCACAAGTACGTGGCAAGTACCCAAACATTAAATAAATCTCATGCATTGATTGCTTATTAATTAATATCAGTTTATGGATTTTTTCTCTAAGAACTTATCCAAACCTTTTTTAAACCCAGTTACACTAACTGTCATAACCACATCCTCTGGCAATGAATTTCAGAGCTTAACTATGTGCTGAATAAAAAAGAATTTTCTTCGATCTGTTTTAAATGAGCTACTTGCTAACTTCATGGAGTGCCCCCTAGTCCTTCTATTATCTGAGAGAGTAAATAACTGATTTTCATTAACCTATTCAAGTCCTTTCATGATTTTGTAGACCTCTATCGTATCCCCTCTCACTCATCTCTTCTCCAAAATGAACAGCCCTAACTTCCTTAGCCTTTCCTCATAGGGAAGCCATTCCATGCCCCTATCATTTTAGTTGCCATTTTCTGCACTTTCTCCAGTGCAAATATATATCTTTTTTGAGACGTGGCGATCAGAATTGCACACAGTATTCAAGGTGCGGCCTCACCATGGCACAATACAGAGGCATTATGACATCCATTGTTTTCTTTGCCATTCCCTTCGTAATAATTCCTAACATTCTGTTTGGTTTTTTTTATCACCACAGCACACTGAGCCAACAATTTCAATGTATTATCCACTATGACACCAAGATCTCTTTCCTACTTGGTAATTCCTAAGATAGAACCTAACATTATGTAACTACAGCAAGGGTTATTTTTCCCTTTATGCATCACTTTGCACTTGTCTACATTAAATTTTATCTACCATTTAGAAGCCCAATCTTTCAGTCTCGCAAAGTCCTCCTGCAATTTATCACAATCTGCTTGAGATTTAACTATTCTGCATAATTTTGTGGCATCTGCAAATTTGATCACCTTACATGTCATACCCCTTTCCACATCATTTAAAAATATATAAGCACACCCTCAAGACACTACTAACCCACAATGCTCTACCTCAATGCTCCCAGCGGAGGACTCTTTCTCGGAGTCGTCGGGGCACGACAGTCTTCCCAGCAGGGACTGGGTGAGTAGCAAACAGACAGATACAAGCTGGGTCTATTATACCACCGGGTTCTTCCGGGGTGTCTTCAGGCCATGAAAGAGCCTCTGCCTGGAGGTTTTTTCCAGCTGGATGAAGAACCTGGACGAAGGACCTGGATGAAGAACCTGGAAAAGAACCGGGCCCATCGGGCCTGACGGGCGTTGAGATGCTGTGCATGGCTCAAATGTTCCAGGTTCTTATGGTCAGTGAACATGATGAACTTATGTTGCGCGCCCTCTAGCCACAGGCGCCATTCTTTAGGGGCTAATTTTATGGCAAGTTACTCGCGATCTCCAATACTGTAGTTCTATTCCGCAGATGAGAACTTGCGGGAGTAGTACGAACATGAGATTGTAGAACCGGAAGCAGTGCGTTGACTCAGGACCGCCCCAACTCCAATCGCGGAGGTGACCACTTCCACTTGAAAAGGATGGTTTGGGTCTGAGTGATGTAGACAAGACCCCTCTTGGAAGGCCTCCTTGAGGCGGTGGAAGGCTGTGATGGCTTCCGGAGTCCAATTTTGAGTGTCTTGGCCCTTACGAGTCAAAGCTGTCAGAGAAGCAGCCAAAGTGGAATAGTGTGGGATGAAATGGTGATAGTAATTTAGAAATCCCAGGAAGCACTGGAGGGCTTTAAGGTTGCAGCCAATCCTGGATTCCTTTCAACTTGGCAGGATCCATAGAAAATCCTCGTTGGGAGATAATGTATCTGAGGAAAGGCAGACTGGATTTCTCGAATAAGCATTTATCCAATTTTGCAAATAAGTGATTCTCATGAGGGCGTTAGAGGACGGTACAGACATCGGTGCGGTGTGTGGCCAAATCCTTAGGAAAGACAAGGATATTGACCAAGTATGCCACAACTTCAATATACAGCAAATCTCTGAAAATTTCATTCATCATTCGTTGGAAAACTGCAGGCGTGTTACAGAGGCTGAAAGGCATCACCAGTAATTCGTAATGCCAGTCCCGGGTGTTAAAGGCAGTTTTCCAAATGTCATCGGGATGGATCTGTACCAAGTTATATGCTCTGCGTAAGTCCAACTTCATGAATATAGATGCTCCATGCAAGCAATCGAATAATTCCGAGATCAGTGGCAGAGGGTACTTGTTTTGCGGGTGATGGAGTTTAGGCCGCGATAGTCAATACATGGCCTGAGTGACCCATCCTTCTTGGTCACAGGAAAGAATCCTGCCCCGGCAGGAGAAGAAGAGGGGCGGATGAATCCCTTCACAAGGTTTTCTTGGATGTACTCCGTCATAGCCTTTGTCTCTGGCAGAGACAGATGATAGGTGCATCCTCGGGGAGGCGTGGTCCCAGGAAGAAGGTCAATGGGGCAATCGAATCTTCAAAGAGGCGGAAGAAGTTTTGCTTTTTGTTTGGAAAACATATCTTTGAAATCCGATTAAGGAGCGGGTATACCTGAAGAAGTGGCAGCCAGAGGAACCATGGGTAGCGGTACCACTTTCTGAAGACAGGACTGGTGGCAGGCAGGGCCCCACTCCACCAGTTGCAACAAACCCCAATTAAATTGGGGAGAGTGCCTTTGAAGCCAGGGGAGTTCTAGGACTACCGGGTGGATGGATTTCTCCAATACTAACAGTTTAAGTTCTTCTGTATGCAGGGCGCCAGTGTGCAGTTGGACTGCTTCTGTGGTAAGGAAGATTTGACCAGGTAACAGTTCTCTATAAATAGATGCTATGCACAAGGAGGTCTCTAGAGGATGGGTCTTTAAACCCAGGAGCTGAACTAGATCCTTGAGAATGAAATTACCTCCTGCTCCAGAATCCACCAGAGCAAGAACTGGGAAGCACCAGGTGTCCCAGATCAAGGTGACCGGTACAGACAATTGAGGGGCTGGAGAAGTTGCACCCAAGTTCAGGACCCCTACTGAACTTAGGCTGGGAAGTTTCCCGGACGGACAGGACAGGTCTGTAGATGGTGGCCAGGTGCTCTGCAATACAGACATAGACCGGTTTGTCTCCGCCGGAGGCGCTCTTCCGGTGTCAGCCGCCCATGGCCCAACTGCATGGGCTCTTCCGTCTTGGCCACAATAGGGACCCTAGTGGGACAGGGTTGGTGGTCGGTGGCAAACAGGATCGAACCTGAGAGGGCTTCTTGGGCATCCGACTCTCCCGGTGATGCTCTTAGAGATGGTGGTCAATTCAGCCTGTCAAGTCTATAAGGTCCTCGAGAGAGGAAGGGAGCTCCCTTGCAGCCAGCTCATCCTTCAGCTCTGATGAAAGTCCATCCAGGTAAATAGCTTGAAGGCAGTCTTCCTGCCAGGCGAACTCGTAAGCCAAAGTCCGGAACTCAATGGTATAGTCTAAGAGACTTCTTTGACCTTGACAAAGATGTAACAAGCTGGTGCTTGCCATGGCATGCCGCCCAGGATCATCAAAGGTCCATCGAAACACAGCCACAAACTGCGATAACTCCTTTAGGAGGGAGTTCGATCGTTCCCATAGGGGTGAAGCCCAAGCCAGCGCACCTTCCCTTGGTCAGCTCATCCTGGAAGATGGAGGGCTGCAGAGCGAGTTGCATATAGCATTGGTTGATAAACCCTCTGCAGAGTCTAGAGTCACCGTTGAAGCGTGGGAGCGCTGGTAGGGCCAACAGCGCTTGAGGCATCATTGATGGTGGCTGTGGATGAGGAGGAGCCAGCGTAGAATCCGGATTACTGGTAAAGGCATCAAGCCGGGCATGCAGACGATTAATGGAGGAGGCCAATGCCTCAAGAAACTGCTGCTGTTCTTGTACCTTAGATGCCAGGCCTGGAATGGCCTGGAGGGCACGTGGTTCCACTGAGTCCATTGCCTTTGCAACCTATTGTGTCGGAGATGGAACCTTAGGCCGAGGTGGAGTTGATGCAACCCGTAGGTAAAGACCTACAGGTCCCCACCAACGGCAGGTGGAGTGGGCTGATAGACAGAGGCTGCTGGAGCTTCACCTATACCAGCCCTCGTTCCCCACGGGTTGAGCTTTTGGGTGCCGGGGCCGGCAGGACTTAGGTGGGCCTCTGTGTGTAGTCAAAGTAAGAGTTGGTTCAGCCCAGAGACAGCAGGTGAGAGATTGTACAGTCTTACTCTGGACTGGGTAATGTCCTGGAAACTCGGGCGCCAATGGAACGGAGACAGACAGAGGGTGCTTAACCAAAGCATGCCAAAGCCTGAAGAAACCACATCCAGGGAGTAAGTTGGAGAGGCGTCAAAGAGCAGGCTTGAGTCAGGGTTGGCGACAATCCGAAGGCAGTGGCATGCAAGGCTGAGATCTGATCACGAAGATAGTCAAGAGCGTAGTCAGGCAAGGCAGAGGTCTGGGTCTGGGTCTGGAGATAGGCAGTAGCGTAGTCAGGCGAAGCAGAGCTCTGGGTCTGGAGATATGCAATAGCATAGTCAGATGAAGCAGATGTCTGGGTCTGGAGATAGGCAGTAGCATAGTCAGGCGAAGCAGAGTTCTGGGTCTGGAGATAAGCAATAACGTAGTCGGACGAAGCAGAGATCTGGGTCTGGAGATAGGCAGTAGCATAATCAGGCGAAGCAGAGGTCTGGGTCTGGAGATAGGCAATAGCATAGTCAGACGAAGCAGAGGTCTGGGCTTGGAGAGAGTCAATGGCATGGTCAGGCGAAGTGAAGGTCCATGCTTGGAGAGAGTCAATGGTGTGGTCAGGCGAAACGGAGGTCCGGGCCATGGCTGGCCATCCAGTGCTCCTGCCATGTGACAGGGGCCGGCCAATGGCACGGATACCCTGTCACATGGTAAGGGCAAAGGGCTATCGGTGCCATTTTTATTAGTGGCAGTCGATGGCTTGAGAGCGGGAGATCGCCCCCCGCGCCCCCACTGGACCACCAGGTAATTTTAAAACATTTTGGGGGGGGTCGGGAGGGTGGGGGAAGCTAAGGGGTCGATTTTTAAAGGGTCAGTGGGTTGGGTTTTTTTTATCGGGCCATTGGCGCCATTTTTATTAGTGGCATCAAAATGGCGCCGATGGCCCGAGAGCGGGAGATCGGTCCCGGGGCTTCCACTAGACCACCAGGTACTCGTAAAAAGTTTTGGGGGGGTTCGGGGGGGTGGGGGAAGGTAAGGGTTTAGTTTTAAAGGGTCGGGTGGGTTTAGGGGTTGTTTTGGTGTGCTGGTTTTCTCGCCCTCCCCCCAAATCCCCGATTTACGATTTTTCACGATAAATCGGGGGAATTTCTATTGTATCGTGCACTCTAACGATTTTTGACGATTTAAAAAATATCGGCGATTTTTTAAATCGTCAAAAAACGATCCCTATGCAAATCTATCTCATGCATATTCATTGTGGCAATCCTGAAAACCTGACTGGTTAGATGTGCCTCCAGGACCTCTGTGGAATATGACAGAGACCTATTTTGCTTCCATATTAAGTTAAAACATTTTGCATCTCCAGAGTACTTTGTTTGGAGTTATCTATTGGAGACATAACAAAAAATAGCAGAAAAATATGATAAGGTATGGGGTAAGTTTTGGTACTACTGGGATAGATTTGGGTGACTTCCTTTAATATTCAGCTTTTGATTCACTTTTCAGAATTTCTATGATACTGTGAAAGACTTTTACATAAGAACATAAGAAGTCTCTGACTATTTGATTTATCCAGCCTGTTTATGTACTCTTATTGCTGATCCACATTTATGATGTTCTTTGTAATTTTTTTATCTGTGTGTACCAATTGTTTAAATTTAAAAAAAAACAAAAAAAAAGAAGACGACAATAATTACTCACCAGCTTCAATGCATTCTGGAGTGAAGCAGTACTTCTTTGAGTCAAAAGTTATCAGCCCTTGGCTAACTAAGAAACAGAAACAAAAAAAAGGGGGGAGGAATAATATGTTACTTGGAGGCAAAACCCAAACATGATACAGATTTAGAACAGGCAAATACAACATGTTCTGCCTTCTCAGGTGTGCAGCAGGATGCCATTAGCTGGCTTGAGAACTGAAGCGAGATTCTGGGTTGCCAAATTTGCTCCTAGATCCCTATGTATAGAAAAAATTAAACACCAATCCAGAGCGGTGTTATTGCAGCCTCGCGTGGCTATCCCTTGCGATCTCCACTAGATGGCCCTAGTCTAGGACATGGGGGTATAGGAACCTACCTTTTCTTATGGCACCCCCTATGAGGTCCACTTGAGTGGTACTCAAAGGCAGGCAGAATAGGAGTTTGGCATTTTTAGAAGGAGAAGCATTGTCATTTTCTTTGGTCCCTTAGTTCCTAGCAGGCTGGACTTTACAACCTTATGTTTCCAGGTTAGGAAGGAAGCAGTATACCTTTTCAGTCCACAGCTTGGCTGGAGAGGGTGCCTCAATATTTTTCGCAGTTTGTTTGAGAAATTCTAGATTTTACTTTTAGATGTTTTTCTGGATTCCTTGGCCCTTGCTTAAGGAGGGAAAATTCCCCTGTCTCTGGGAAGGACTAGGATGAGAAAGCTTTTTAGCTCTGCTCTAGTGATTGAGTTGTTTTTTTTGTTGTTTTGCTGCTGCCCTTCCTGCTGAAGAGTGGGAAAAAGAGAAGAGTTATTTTCCCTGCTGCCTGGACCTTTAATCCTGAAAGATCCCAAGTTACCATCTGGAGAGAAGAAGGGAGAGTAAAAAGTTTTGTTCATCTACAGACCCCCACTGGAGTCTCTGCCCCAGGAAAGAATGAAGTACATCTGGACATCAGGTATTTTTTCTGAGAAGGAACTTCTGCTTCATCTAGGAGACCCCTGGCCTACCTGGAATTCTTACCATTGCATGCCCTGGAGGGTGAGACCATTTCAGGACCCCAATACCAAGGGACACTATCACAGATATTTATTTATTTAAGTAAATTTAAAGAATTTATCCATCACGACACTCCAAAGTTTATGGTGACTTACAATACAAACATACATAAACAGTTAACATAAAACCCCAAAACAATAAAACAAGTACAAGAAACTACATCAGACCTGAACACGATAAATAATAGCAAAGCAGACTGTGTGATGGAAGTAACTGGTACACGAGAGTGGTTTTTAAAGTAAAACTGAAGTGAGGCTAAAATGGTATTAGGCTTTATACACCATAATAGAGGAGAAGTCTGAAAATAACTTTGATAATGAAGAAGTTTTAAAATAACTAAGACATGAATGCAACCAAGAATAAATGTGTTTGCAGATCAGTTCATTTCATCTGAAGATTTTTTTTTTTACAGTAACCACAAAAAAAGTTAGAAGAAACTGGGTATGCACGTATGCAAAAAAAAAATAAATAAATAAAGGACCCAGATCCTTAAACAACTCAAATGTTCAGTGCAATGTTATAAATTATTTTTGTGGGGGGAAAACTTCATTTAGCACATTGTGATACAATTCACATGCTAGTGATACCATTATAATCACAAGTCTCTATAACCCCTCCTTTTATATTAAAAAAAAAGAAATTATCCAAAAGTGTTTCTGGTGATTTGTTCATGTTAATAATTAATAACTGATCTGATAGACCAATTCTCCTGAGTACACAGGTACTAGAATGTGCTGAATTCTGAGAAGAGCCCAACTTCAGTCATGTTTCGCTGTAGCCCACTGTAACTGGGAAAACTCCAATCATGTTCCACTTGCAGTCATAAATCCATCCAGCAACATATCGTCTGCCTCCCGTCTGTTTCTTTGTCGCTTGTCTCCATCCACAGCATACACCTAGTGAAACAGCTCCCACAGCAAGAGACGCTCTCTACTCCTTAGGCCCTAAAGGCCTGTCTTTCCCCCATTTGGAGAATCCATGTCCCAGGGCATGTTGAACTGTACAGGGACTTAGCCGCAGGACTGATTGTGACCCCTGCCTTCCCAGATAATATCAGAAGAGAAGCTTCACACTCATGTGTATTTCTCATTACTTCACAGTTTTCTGACAAGACATCCTAGTGGTATTTTGAGTTTAGGGGGCACATTCTGTACTGCCCACATCAGACTACTGATCATTCAACATAGAAGATGACAGCAGAAATAAATCAATTGGCCAACCCACTTCATGCCGAAGGATATCATCCAAGCTGCCAGCTGTAGAAGCTTGACCACTTGTGGGATGTGGCTCCTTATCCAAGTAAAAACAATAAGTGAGACGAGCTATGTGCACTGAAAGATTTTACTTTTTTTTTTACCTTTAATGACATGTAGCTCTTCGCCTTGCTTGTAAGAATCTCTTAAATAAGTTAGGGAATGATCATGAAAGGCAATAATGGTAATAATAATTTGGGTTTAAATGAGCCTTTGCTCAGAATTGGATCCCAGCTTCACATTTAATATTTCAGAACCATATCTGGTGCCCTGGCCATCCATTTCTAGCAATTGGACAGATTGACATCTTATTGTAGGGCATAAGAAAGAATAGACAATGGCATTGCTTTTATATAGGAAGACCACCTCTAAGACCTGATAGATAACATTCCACAACTTATACTGGCAGATGTCTCTAGTGTTAATGAAGGGGTTAGCATACATATTATTGTGATATAACTCTTATTACATAGTTATGCTTGCACATAATCAGTTATGGTAAAAAAAAATCACCCAAGGTCCAAAGTACCATAGAACCCGCACAATATTTACACAGCAACAGGTGGCGCTGAAGGTGTTCCCAGGGTGCAATTCTACTTCGTCTGGGCAACGCTGATATTCGGCGCCACCCAGGGCAAAGTTAACCGGGTACATCTGATTGAAAAAAAATGCCCATCCTAAAGTTACCCAGATAAATGTATCCAGGTATATTCAGTAGAACACTTATCCTGCTATGTTCTGTTGAATATCCGAGCAAAATTATGCAGGTAAAGTTGCCCGGATAACATTTCCACTCTCCAGATTACCCACTATGGACCTTGTGCGTGTGTATACACACCCACACACGCACGCATGCATATATATATATATATATATATATATATATATATATATATATATATATATATATATGGCATAACAATCTTTGGTTCTTTAGTAGACCACAGGAAGCCAGAGCAAGCCACAATTGCTTCAATTGGAGCTGCAGCAACGCCCACAGCAAAATCCAGAGGAAGACTTGAATTTGCATCAGTTCCTCGCTGCCCCCACTGTTTACTAGGACAAATGAGCAGAGTCTTCTCTGAGCCCAGTTACAGAAGCTTGCCCATGCAAGTGTTGAGTACTTTAATTCACACTTAATGCTGCCATAGGCCAAGCAGCAAAGCCCTTTGTAAAAGATCATTTCTCAGCTTAGGAAACAGAGGATTTCTCCCATGCTGTAAGCCACAAGCCGAAGTATGTGAGTATGTGTGTATACATATCTTCATGCCGCATACACATATATCTATAACTTTCTCTCTATTTTTTGGGAGTGGGGTGGAGTGTAGGACAGAGTTTGTTTGTATGTCCTCATTTTAAAAGCCACTATTTGCTATCAAACGTCAATCGGTTATATTTCCATCTGGTCCAACTTCAATGGGAAGATCAGGTTTTTCCCTAGGTCTAACAAGGGGAAATCTGAAGCAGACCCAGTGAACCAAAGAAAACATTCGGAGTGGATTCTCTTTGGGTTTTCCGGAGTGATGTTGATGTTCATTTTGCTACAAATGCAGCTTTTTAAAGTTTCCTTTGAAAAAGGATCTTCAAATCATTATGACTGACCCCCGCCAATTGTTCATGGGTTCGCCGAAGCCTTTTCTTACACATTGCTGCATTTCCTATTATCGGTTGGTTTTTCTTGCAGGACAGAACACACAACCCTAGGTAGGAATTTGAGGTCATGGCAAAAAGATTAGCATCTTTACCTCTAGCAAAAATGGATGCACCATCTGATATAGTATAATCAAGGTGCTTAATGAGGTGTCTGAAAGACAGAATTGCTCAGGAGCAGGATGGCCCCATAACACCAAGCAACTGGAGCTTCATGAGTCTGACACCCTGAGGCGTTTGTGGCTGCCACCTTCATTCCTCAACCTGGACCCCGACGCAGCAATGAAGTAGCACTGCAGCCTGAAACACAGAACTGACCCAATGCCCTCTTTTAGTGTCAGGGAAGCTATTTGCCTTAGCATCTGCTGATGTTGGTTGGAAACCTAGGCAGTTGGGCCAAGGGACACACTCTGGATCTTCACATGGTAACATAAGAAATGCCATTTATAAATCTTCAGGAAATCAATACATGTTATATATAGAGATGAAAATAGAGTGTACCTTCATACGATGCGAACCTGTCAGGTTCTGCTATCGTGTCTGTGAGCCACAAAATGGCTTCTAATCATTAGGTACCTCTATAGGATGGTTAGATTGTGTTATTGTCCACGAGTATTGCACTTATCTCATGCTCACACAGTCCGACGGACTGTGTGAGCATGAGATAAGTGCAATACTGTGTGAGCATGAGATAAGTGCAATACTCGTGGACAATAACACAATCTAACCATCCTATAGAGGTACCTAATGATTAGAAGCCGTTTTGTGGCTCACAGACACGATAGCAGAACCTGACAGGTTCGCATCGTATGAAGGTACACTCTATTTTCATCTCTATATATAACATGTATTGATTTCCTGTATTAAGTATCATGTTGTAGACATTGGGTCTTATATTTCAGTATATTTATAAATCTTCAGCAGGAAATATTAGCAGAGAAAGGGAATAAACACCCATAGCTATTACTTGGCTAAAATACCAGGAATTGCACCTGCATCCAATGGCCAAAATGTAGCAATCATCTTTGCAAGCCACGGAAACGTTTGATAGGTTCAAGCTATACTGAGTCCTTTTGCTAAAGTGAATCCCCACAGCACTTTTATATTCATCTGAAATGTATTTAAAGTTCTGAGAAGGTCTGCCAGAAAAAGTAAATACAACTATTTTTATTAAAGTGAAGCATAGCATGCCAACATATAGCAGTTTCCAATAATCTTGTTTTATTTGTGTACCGTAAACTGATGCAGTGCTTTTAACAGGTCAAGGCAGCAGAACAATTCCTGTTGGATATCTGTTCTCACAACAGCCCAGAACTGGCATGGAGAGCAATGTATACCATGTAACAAGTGGAAATTCTATCCTCACGCTTCCAAATAGGAGATATGTCTTGGAATATTATTAAAACCAAATAGCAAAAACCTTGATCTATCCCCAGCTATTCAAAATATTTAGTTATGATAGCCGAAAAGAACTGAAAACAGGGTTCCTCACAGACACGAACCTTTCGGCTTCTTGGGACAGATCTCACACTGCTCCTGGTTCTCAAGTTCTAATAATGCGTCCCAGTTAACATCACAACACTTTTTTTTTTTTGTTTGCACAATAAAAGTACTTAGCCAGTGCATAATCCTAACTAAAGTGGTCCAACAGGGAACCATGTTTCACTTATAACTGCATCAGATAATTAACTTCTCAAAAATAAAAAACAGTTCAGGACATCTTTTTCATCTCACTCTTCCATCTTTCGCATTTTGATTCAAAGGGATAGATCAAGGTTTTAGCTTTTATGTACGGTTTCTTCCCTGGACTGGACTAATTTTCCTAGTTGCTAACCCACCATAAATAGGAAATGCAACCATGGATTTAAAAAAGGGTTCACCAAACCCAAGAACAGTTGGTGGGGGATCAGTCATAATGATTTGAAGAATCTCTTTCAAAAAAAGTTTTAAAAAGCTCCATTTGTAGTAAACAAATCCTCTATGTGTTTACTAATCCTATGTGTTTATGGATCCTCTGTATTTTCCCGAGAAAATGCAAAGAGGATCCACTAGGAATTTTTCTCTGGTTCACTGAGTTCACTTCAGATTTCCCCTTGTGGAACTAGGGAAAACCTGAATTTCCCATTGAAGTCAAACCAAACTGAAATACACCTGACTGACATTTGATAGCTAATTGCACATCCTTATTATAAAGCCACTAACTCTGTCCTTCCCTCTGCAACCCTCCCCCCATCACTCCATCCCACCCCCAAAAAACAGAGATAAAGAGAGAGAGATATAGAAATATAAGAACATAAGAACATGCCATACTGGGTCAGACCAAGGGTCCATCAAACCCAGTATCCTGTTTCCAAAGTCACAAGTACCTGGAAAGAGCCCAAACATTAAATAGATCCAATGCTACTAATGCTAGCAACAAGCAGTGGCTACTCCCTATTGATTAATAGCAATTAATAGACTTCTCCTCTAGGAACTTATCCAAACCTTTTTTAAAACCACCCACCCACCCACTCACTAACTGCCTTAACCACATCCTCTGGCAATGAATTTCAGAGCTTAATTGTGTGTTGAGTGAAAAGAATGTTCTCTGATTTGTTTTAAATGTGCTATTTGCTAACTTCATGGAGTGTCCCCTAGTCCTTGTATTATCCAAAAGAGTAAATAACCAATTCATATTTACCTATTCAAGTGTCTTCATGATTTTGTAGTCCTCTATCATGAGTATGTAATTTGGAGATATCTATAAACATATACTGACATAGCTCAGCTTGTGGCTTTAATGAAGGGGAGAAATCCTCTCTTTCCCAAGTTGAGAAATGATACTTTTCAGAGGGCTTTGCTGCTTGGCTTACAGCAGCATTAATTGTAAACTACAGTATACACACTTGCACAATCTAAACTTTTCCCCAGAACTTATGACTAAAACAAAATGATAAGCAGCTGGAATGCATCAAATAGCACAAAACATTCCTTTAGGATGACACGCAGTTAACTATGAAGTGGTTCTACCTGGTCGATTCTGCAGTGAACCCATGAACTAAGACAAGTTGCCTTTTCTGTTTCTCAAGCAGGACACTGGAATTAGCTCTGACTTTGCTCAACTAATGCCACACTACCAGTTTAGAGCTTTCGACTTACCCAATAAGAGTATAACACCAAGCACGCCAGCAACACACATGAAGACACAAAGGGCTATTCGAGTTAGTTTGTTGGTGAGGTCTCCGGCACCCGGCTTGGATGAATTCCCCGCCGCCTCCATTTCCATGATTCTGACAGGACAGGCTCAGAAAGGGATCCAGAGGAAATCTGGTTTGACTTGCCGATTCACAGTTACCTCCACTGAGCACTCCAGCCTCTGGCTTTCTCATTTACCAGTTCAGGCTTCTGCCATCCAATGTTCTTTTCCCAGAAAGAGAACAGAAAAAAAAAAACCCTCTCACTGTTTTCTTTAGTTTTTCATCAGTAGAAAGCAGCAGTCAGACAGGAATTTGGCAGGGCAGATATGTGTGGAGGGGTAGGAGAGGGGCTATTTTATTCACAAGTCCTGTCCTCTTTAAAGCCTCTTATGCATAGTAGTCCATTTCCTCAAGAGCTCAGCACATGTAGCTGGACAGCTGCCTCTGCTGTTTGAAGTTACAATTCTGCAATCACATAACTTAAAAAAAAAAAAAAAAGTTGTAGGTTTTTAAACGGAATTTATTAAGGGCTATGAACGATAGTCTATAGTGCGGCTGAAAATATTTCTGTTACAGTACCTGAAAGAACCTATCTTTAATCACAAAGCCTTGGAAATGACAAGCTCTGTGGTGTCTGCAAATGCCTTTTAAACTTTTGCAGGGATTCCTGGGACATCCTGTAGCATTTTATTTTGGGAGGGTTTGTGCATGGCGGTGTGCCAGAAATCAGAGTCATGTTTTCGTGCAGCAGAGCATGGCAATTAAAACAGCCTACATATATTTAAAAAAAAAAAAACAACTCACATCCTCCCAGGAGGGCTATGAATTTTAGCAGACGACTATATGCATACAACAGTGCGTGTATTAAGCTCTTTGGGCTTTTTAGCATGAGAGACAGAGTTTTAACTCATGCTTGAGCATCCAACATAATCTCAAAATTATACTCATGCAGGACTGCAAAAACAGCGACAGTGTTTGACAATTCAAAGCTGAAGGAACCACATAGGTTCCGCGTATGCGGAAAGGCTTCAATTACTTTCATTTCAAAACACCACATAGATCCCCCATGGGATTGTATAATCAAGGCCAAATGCTAGCCTTCCTAAAACACAAAAAACCTCAGAACCTTATATTAAATTACTATATATATAATTATTTTGGTAAACCAAATGATGGTGTTCCTGGCAGCCCATCCTCAACTATTTCCCTAAACATAGGGATCTGAAAATATAACTGAACAGAGAAAACATTATCAATTATTTTTCTTTATCACTTTACTACATAAAAATGTCCAAATATATATGTTTATCTATTAAGTTTAATTTTTTCAACTCACTGGTAAACCGTGTAGGGCTTTATTCCATCAAGAACATTTTCCAAAGTTTTGCTCCAGTAAAAAAGTTGCACCCATTTTGGCTGTGCTTTTTCCCCTCACTGGAAACACATTGGGATGTTTTCAATCGATGGATCTGCAGCAATTTTTGCATCATCGCAAAAGTCCTGATGATTCTGCTCTCAGAACCAAACAAGCCTTCGTTTAAATAAAAGGGTGAAATCCAGCCAATGCATCAATTAATGGCTTCTCCCCATCTCAGACGGCATTGCCCGTCTGAGATGGGGAGCACTAGGAAGCACTAGGAAGCCTCACTGCCTGTGATGGCAGGAGGGATATCTCTTCTCAGATGATCATTCAGTCAGTGCCACTTATAATGCAGCAAAGATTGCCACAGCAGCAGCAACAGGCGATAAATACTTTTGTCAGGAAGGCCAACCCATAGTGCATTGCAATAATCTAATTTAGATGTAATTAATGTATGTACAATAACTATAAGGTTAGGAAGCATTTGACAAAGTATCTCATAAGAGGATTTTGAGGAAATTAAAAAGTAATGGGACAGGAAGTCATGTTCTATTGTGGATTGAGATTAGAATTATAAAAATAGAGAGTAGGGCAAAATGGTCAATTTTCTCATTGGAGAAAGGTGAATGGTGCCCCAGGGATCTGTACTGGGACCACTGCTGTTTATCATACAGTATTTATAAAAGACCTAGAGATGGAAATAATGAGTGAGATGATGACATTTGCTGATGATACAAATTTATTCAATGTTGTTAAATCACAAGAGGACTGTGAGAAATTGCAAAAGGATCTTGTGAAACTGGGAGACTGAAAATTCAAGGAAAACAAGGAACATTCGATTAATAGTTGAATTATATAATGACCTTCATATAGGACTAAGGCTGCATTTCACATTCCCCTAAATGTGCTGTAATTTATAATCATCGGTTATAAAGTATTAAATGTGTATCCTTGTTGAACAACTGTGAGTTCTTTTTTAAAACATTTCTTTTTTTGTACATAAAAATTTAATCATTTGTAAAACTGCACTTATCTTTGTGCTTGATCCTCTGGGAGAATGCCACATTATGAGTAACAATGGGTGAGCGTCCTAAGGAATAGCTGCACATTCATGCTTTTATCCAGCTCATTCCAGATTTTATGACCAAAATGTCCAGAAATGCAAGCTGGGATCTGCTGTAAAAGATGGAAAATTTCAAATTTAAATCCATTTGATTGAGCCATTGATGAAATTAAATAAGCTGATCTTCCCTGTCATGCCAAATGAAAAAAATATCCTCTATAAAGTGAGACCATAGATGCACATGTTGGAAAATTATGGATGTATAGACAACTTTCTTCAAATATGGTGATATAGAGTAACCACATCCAGTGCCATGGGTGAACCCATGGCTACCCCATGTGTTTGATGAAAAAAAATCCATTCCAAACTGAAAAAAATTGTTGCATAAAACTAATTCCACTAACTCTATCAACAACTTGATGGAATTTGTTGGGTATGATCTCTCCATTCTAAAACCTCTGCTGCTATCTGTAATGCTTCTTGTTGAAGTACATTAGTATTCAGAGATTCAACATCCAAACTGACAAAGAACCCTTTCTGGAGTTAGCTGACTACTTGAGATCAACTTACACAACATGTACACGGTGTCCTGAATGTACGATGCTGCTTGATGTACAAAAGGCTGCAAAAAATAAATCTACAAAATGTGTCAAAGGCTCCATCCAAGATCCATTCGCCAATTGGATGGGTCTACACAGCGGATTATTCAATGTCTTGTGTATCTTGGGAACACCATAAATTGCTGGTATTTGAGGTGATTCCATTTGGAAATAAAACAGTTCTTTAGATGTCAAAAAGCCAAATGTCTTAGCTTCCTTCAAAAGTATATTAATCTTCTGCTGCAGGCTAGGGGTGGGGTCTGAATCAAGCTTAGTGTAATATCGCTTGTCATCAAGTTGTCTATGTAGTTCATGAATGTAATCTGTAGTTCATCAGTACTATCATGCCTCCTTTGTCTGCTGGTTTAATAGTTATATTCCTGTTTGATGCCAATGATTTCAATGCCCTATTTCCCTCAGATGATAAATAAAAAAATGTATGACAGGGTTCCTGTTCAATATGCATGAGATCTTGCAAAACCAAATTTTGAAATGTGAAAATATGGAGATCTATTGGCCCTGGAGGATTTCAGGAAGAATGGAGTTTAACTACTGGATGATCAGATGTACCACCTTTTGATGAAAAATACAATTTAATTTGTAGTATCTGAAAAAGACGGTACAAAATACCCTACTTTCAAATGGGTTAGGTAATATTGTGGGTACAAAGGATAAACCCTAATTCAATACCTTCTTTTCAGTTGGTGACAATGAATAAGCTGATAAGTTGATCACTGCCGATACTGAGCCAATTGTGATCTTGTGAATGGTTTGCGCCACAGGGTATCCCCGTGCTGGTGCTAATTGTATGATGTTCTGGGTGGTCATCTTGACCTGGGTGAGTGATACCCTCATCCATAAAAAAACTTTTGGAAGACTGATGGTCTTCTCTTAAATCTTCATCAGAGCCACTAGATGATTCATCCAAAGAAGCAAAGATAACTCTTTTAGCTTTCTGCACTAATTCCAACTGGGGTCCTCAGTTCAGCTACAGATACACATTAGACATGTCATAATCTTGCTCATCATGATGAAATGTCTCTCTATCTTTCCTTTCTCAATATCTGCCTTAAATTTATCTATAGATTGTTTAAGTTTTTCTAAGGATGAAATGAAAACATCAAAAGAGGTTCTTTGTTTATAATCCTCTTCTCTCGGTAACCATCTCCACCTTAAATTCCTCTATAGTAAATTTGGTCTGATTGATTATAAGCATCAAGTCTAAGGAGCATTTATTTAAAATCGCCACCCATTTGGAAAGAAATTCAATGTTCTCTGTGAATATTAATGAATCCTTGTTGATTCAGAGGCCCCTTGGGATTTTCTTTTGCTTAATATTCAATCAACGTTGCCCTGTGTAATTCTGCTCTCACTACTCATTTGTGGAGACTAGTCAATTCGCCTAACAAATCCTGTGATGTTGAAGAGGAATCAGAAAATAATGAAGACTCCTGGATTATATTTGCCACATGTTCAGTTGAATAACTGAAGATTTGTTTTCTCTCCATTATTGCTTTGCAATGCATTCAAACCACATTGCATCACAAAACAACTGATAGAAATAATTTGCTTCGGTCTGAGAGTTTTCATCTGTGTCAGTTCAAATGCAGGTCATTTATTTATTTAACATTTTCTATACCGACCTTCATGAAAAGATTCATATCAAACCGGTTTACATGGAACTTAGGGACTAACTAAATAACCATATAACAAGAAGGCTAAAGCACAGTTACATATAACAAGGAGATTGAACTTGGGGGCTAGAGTAGCCAGGAAGTAGAAGGGCAGCAAAAACTAGAGGTTAAATACATATGTATATACTGGGACTGGTCCGAGAGTCTAGTCAATTGGGCTGAGTCTGGTTGAGAAGTATGTTGACATTTTAGAAATTAAGGGAAGGCTTGGAGGAAGAGCCAAGTCTTAAGTTTTTTCCGGAAGGTTAGAAGGCAGGGTTCCAATCTTAGGTCAGTCGGCAAGTTGTTCCAAATGACAGGTTACCTGTTGGACAGTTTTTCCGCTTGCAACAAGTTTGCTCAGAGAACAAGGAGTTTGAGAAACAGTTTAATGAGCTTGTCATCCAGGCTTTGTGCAAGAGGATACCCTAGGAAATCAGTTAAGAAAGTCTACACTCATGCATTTCTTTCTGACAGGGATCAGTTTCTGCACTATAAGGCCAGATCATCATTTGATGAAATTCTTTGCATTTTAAATATACCAACATGGCTGACAAAATAAAGAAAATTATAGACATTGGCATGTTTTAAGTTGCTTTGAAGTTCTTCAAAGTCTTCCTTTGTTTTCATTCATGAGAGAACAGAACATCAATCAACTAGAGATGTGTATCGTGTGATCGATTGTCTTAATGATCAATTTCGGCTGGGGGGGGGAATCGGATCGTCGCGGTTTTGTTTTTTTAAATATCGTGTAAATCGTGAATCGGGGGAGGGCGGGAAAACCGGCACATTAAAACATCCCTAAAACCCACCCCGACCCTTTAAAATAAATCCCCCACCCTCCCGAACCCCCCCAAAATGTCTTAAATTACCTGGGGTCCAGTGGGGGGGTCCCGTTGTGATCTTCCACTCTCGGGCGGCGGGCGCGTTGATAGAAAATGGCACCGGCGCTACCTTTGCCCTGTCATATGACAGGGCAAAGGTAGCGCCGGCGCCATTTTGGTTCATGTTCCCCGACGTCACGAGCATAGAAGATCGCTCCCGGACCCCCGCTGGACCCCCAGGGACTTTTGGCGAGCTTGGGGGGGGCCTCCTGACCCCGACAAGACTTGCCAAAAGTCCAGCGGGGGTCCGGGAACAACCTCCCGCACTCGAATCGTGTTGGCCTCCTGACCCCCCCAAGCTGGCCAAAAGTTCCTTTTGGGTGCAACGAGAGTCCCGGAGCAAACGCGCGGGGAATCACGTGACGCCACGTCACTCCGACGTGACGCCGACGTCACGTGCTCCTCGCAAAGGAGTTCAGAAATGGCGTCCTGACTCCCTGCTGGACCACCAGGGAGTTTTGGTAAGTCTTGGGGGGGGGGGATTAAGGAGGGTGAGGGGTTTAAATTTTTATTTAGGATCAACAATCGCGATTTCCAACTTATTCAACATAGCTATGTTGAATAAGTTGGAAATCCAATCGTTTTCGCCTCATCACTTTTTTAAGTTAAAAAAAAAAAATAAGTTGCGTTTTACATTTAAGTTCAAAACGAATGCACACCCCTATTTTCTAGTGAGTTTGTTTTTTGAGGAAAAGGCTTATCAAAGTTAACAAATACAACTCTTCAGTTATAAACATTACTAATATAATATAAAGCAAAATTTCTAACAATTAAATATTATGGATTTTTCTCAAAAAGAGCATCTCAGGTCACCTCAGCCCTTATTGCCCCCTTTTATCCCCCTTTTTTCCTTCCTACCTTAACCCCCACAGTTGATCTTCATATACTCAATGCATTTACATTGAGTATATGAAGGATTCTAGTAGAAAGCAATTTTGTTTTCTTATAGTACTTTTAAGCACAGGTAATCTTTTCGTAAGTAATAGATTGTGCCACATTTCCAAGGTAGGAGAATCACAGATATCCGTTGTATTAATATACACTTTTATTATGCAAATTCTTGCGTCCGGACTCAGACGGCTTCGACCTCTGTGCCTCACCTTTCTTCCTTCTCTCTCCTCAAGCCTTGGGAAGATGGCTGCTTCTGCATCTTCATGCCGCTCTCTCCGGCATCCCCAGAACAGCAGCGGTGACGGTGTTCACCATGGATTTCCTGAGGGCCTCCTAGGGTGCGCGCGCGCACACCACATACGTCTTTATCCACGTCATGGCGGGAACCTCGGGGGCGTCCCCTCCGAGTGACATCACGCCATCCGGGTATTTAGCCTGCCCTTCGTTTGCTAACAAACTGAGTTAGCAAGGATTGGATACGCTCCGGTCTAAGCTGCTCTGCCGCTCCCAGCAGCCGCTGGAAGCTCTCTCTGCCCTTCGGGGTTAACTCTCACCTGGGTACCCGCTCCTCGGGGGCCCTTGTGCTTTCTTTCAGGTACTATTCCTGGAGACTGGGTTCTCGCTCCTCGAGGCCTGCTCTCCTTACTGTGGTGCCTGCAGTTCTACTACTTCTGCCTGCCAGGATTCTCATCAATACAGCTATCTACTTCAATGAGTAACTAACTTTGTCAGCTTGTCTCATCTTCAGCTGCTGCGCTGGAGTCTGCATCCGGGACTCTCTCTTCCACCCTGCGCTGCCTACCATCTATACCAGGGGTGGGCAGTTCCGGTCCTCGAGGGCCACAAACCAGTCTGGTTTTCAGGATATCCCTAATGAATATGCATGAGAGAGATTTGCATGCACTCTGCCTCAGTTGTATGCAAATCTATGTCATGCATATTCATTAGGATACCCTAAAACCTCGACAGGTTTGTGGCCCTCGAGGACTGGAATTGCCCACCCCTGATCTATACGAATGTGGGACTGGTCTCCTCTCCTGAGGACACCAGGACTGACTCTACTGGGTTACCTCACTGCTGCCATCCCTGGCAGTAACACCAAGCTGCATAATAAATCCGAATTCTCTGTGTCTGCGTGTATAGAGTCTAGCCTTGTACTGCGGTTCCTCATGGGGCTCCTCCCCGTGGAAGTGGCCATCACCGCAGTACCCAAGAATCCACTCCAACACCTCAAAACCCTAACACAAATTGCCTTTCATATAAACACTAGCAAATTTGCCTCTGATATATCACAGTCATTCAAAATATCCAACAAACTTATCCCTAGATTCATCAAAATGCAATAATAATGCATTGATAATTCCCACGATAAGAAAAAGGGGAGAATTTAGGGAAATTTTAGAATTACCGCACTACACGATAATATACCAATTCACATCAGTATCATGTGGTGCAATAATTCCTATTTTCTCATCTTGGCGGGGGGGAGAGAGAGAGAGAGAGAGACTCTGCGGAGGCCTTCACAGAGTGCAACTATTTATATCTCTATAGGAGGGCCACCTAATAGATTGAAGTGAGGTGTTGGTGGTGGTTTAGGGTGTAGGGGCCAGTTTCTCATGTAGAGTCAGACATGCCATTTCTACTATGTTCTCTCACCCTAGGTTGATGGATTCTATAACAGGGTACCATCAAGCTAGGGCAAAATAACATAGTACAAAATTTAATTTTTTAAGACTTTCCTCACTCCAAATGATGTCAAATCTTCACCTAGGTGTATTGTGCTGTTCGTATGTCTCACTCTACATGAGAAACTGGCCCCTAAACCCTAAATCACCACCAACACCTCACCTCAACCTATTAGGTGGCCCTCCTATAGAAATATAAATAGTTGCACACTGTGAGGGCCTCCCCAAAGTGTCTCTCTCTCTCTCTTTCTCCACTACTCTCTCCTTCTAAGCCCAGAAATGGCCAAAATGCAATTCTAAAAATTTATCGTGAATTGTATTATGGCTATTTCATGCATATCGCACAGCTTAACGCCAGGAAAAAAGGTGTAGTTATTTCCAGTGTTAAAACTATGTGATAGCATGCGTTATACTATCTCACAGTGCAATATTGCCCCTCATTTTCCTAACTCCTGCCCAAACTCCTCCCTGATCCTACCCCTTCCAAACATTTGCATTTGCGCCATGCACTACTGTTATTATCGCATGCGTTAACGCCATAATGCATTTTGATCAATGACCCTGATAGTTTGACATCCAACATTACTGAACACTCTGCCCAAATTGAAATGTGCGCAAAACATCTATCCAAAATTTTTGGATATTGTTAGGCTCCCTGGCCACATGAGACTGCAACCGGGTCCCCTCACCTTGTCGGGCAGAAGGCCCATTCCAGCTCCCTCCATCGCTGCTCCTGGCTGCTGGCACCAGCAGGCGCCGCTGCAGCTTTCCCTCATGGCACTCACCGATGCTCTTTGTAGGCTCCCCTAGGCGCGTGCACATGCCGCTCCTCGGAATTTAAAGGGTCAGCGGCGGGAAAGTTCCCCATGGCCCGGGAAGATGATGTCAGACAAAGCAGGTATAAATACCCTGCCTTGCCACTTCCTCCTTGCCTCAGCAATGGGTCCTAGGGGTGTGCATTCGGATTGACCGCATTAGTAAAACGCAACTCATATTTTTTTTTTACTTAAAAAATTGATTCGACATAAACGATCGGATTTCCCACATATCGAACATAGATATGTTCGATATGTGGGAAATCGCGATTGTTGAGCCAAAATAAAAATATAAACCCCCTCACCCTCCTTAATCCCCCCCCCCCCCGACTTACCACAACTCCCTGGTGATGGAGCGAGGAGTGAGGACGCCATTTCTGCAATCCTTGGCGAGAAGCATGTGACGTCGGCGGCACGTCGAGTGACGCCGGCGTCACGTGATTCCCGGCTCGTTCGCGCCGGACGGCTCGTTTGGCCCAAAAAGAACTTTTGGCCAGCTTGGGGGGGCCTCCTGACCCCCCCAAGCTGGCCAAAAGTTCTTTTTGGGCCGAACGAGCCGTCCGGCGCGAACGAGCCGGGAATCACGTGACGTCGCGTCTGAGTGACGCGGCGCCACGTGATTCCCGGCGAGTTCGCGCCGGACGGCTCGTTCGGCCCAAAAAGAACTTTTGGCCAGCTTGGGGAGGTCAGGAGGCCCCCCCAAGCTGGCCAAAAGTTCTTTTTGGGCCGAACGAGCCGTCCGGCGCGAACGAGCCGGGAATCACGTGACGCCGCGTCACTCGACGTGCCACCGACGTCACATGCTTCTCGCCAAGGATTGCAGAAATGACGTCCTCACTCCTCGCTCGATCACCAGGGAGTTGTGGTAAGTCTGGGGGGGGGATTAAGGAGGGTGAGGGGGTTTAAATTTTTTTTTTGCACATATGTACATATACCCAACTCATTGGATTTTTTTTATGTCCATATTGGCCGCAAGTGGGACCCCCTTTCGGACATAAAAAATATGAACATAAAATTTTGCTCTGCACATCCCTAATGGGTCCTGCTGATCCTTTGAGTGCGAGTTGTCTGCGTTCCTGATTCTTGTCTTGGTTCCTGCGTTCTTGCTCCTGACCTTGGTACTCTTGGTCTTTGCCTCCACTTCCTGCCTCTTATCTCTCTCCTTTGGATTGCTCACCTGGTTCTGACCCTGCTTTTCCTCTGACTCTGCTTCTCCGCTGCCTGCCTCGACCCTTGGCTCACCCAACGCTGCTCCAGCTTCCTGTCTTCTGGTTCCTCGCCTAGAGTAAGACCCACACCTAAGTTCTGCTGGCCCTGGCACCCAAGGGCTCAACCTGCAGGGAACATGGGCTGGTATTGGTGAAAGTCCTGATTGGGTCTTCTCTCCCTGAACCGCCTCCAGATGACGAGACTGCCAGGGGTCATCCCCTGGCGGCTGTATCAACCTCGTCTTGGCTCAAGGGTCCACCATTCCAACAGATATTTATGCAAGAAAAAAACAATGAAAAAAGTGTCCTCTGATGCTACACATTTTAAACATTTCTTATCCATAATGATACGAGCCTTATAAGCTCATAAAGGCAAAAAGTAGAGTCTGTGCACTATTTTGTTTTTTTTTTATTTATACTTTATTAAATTTTTCTTCATTAATACAATCATGAAAAAACATAAATCTCATAACCAAATATCCTTAAAAAAAAAATCAAACAACAATTCTTAAACATATTATTTCCATATTTGGCATAACCATAATTGGGGGAGACTTTAAAATAAACACTTAGACAAATAAACCTTCATGTTCATATATACTCATAATATACTCCTAGGGAGGATAGTGGAGTAATTTAATTTATTGAACGTCTGTCTCCAAATTCACCGCTTGATTTTTATCACTTAGAAATGTTTCCAGATGAGTCGGATCATTAAATCCAAACTTCTTCCCTTGATAGTTAATAAAACATGTACAAGGAAATTTTAAGAAAAACATAGCACCCAGCGCCACCACTCTAGGCTTCAAGGAAAGAAAATATTTCCTTCTGGCCTGAGTGGCGCGGGCTACATCTGGGAATATTTGGATTTTCTGTCCGCAAAAGGAAACATTTCTATTCATTTCATTTCGCACATCTTCCACCTGCATGGCTTGCCTAAGCACATAGTTTCTGATTGAGGAGCCCAATTCACAGCTAATTTCTGGAAGGCACTATGTAAGAAGTTCGATATTGCCCTCGACTTTACCTCGGCGTACCATCCTCAATCCAACGGGCAAACAGAAATGATGAACAGGACATTCAAGTAGTTCATTCGTGCCTACGTGAATACTTGCCAGAATGATTGGAGTAAACTGTTGCCCTGGGCAGAATTTACCATTAATTCTCATCCAGCAACATCCACTGGATCAACACCATTCGAATTGGTCTACGGATGACTTCCACTACTACCACTGCCACTTCCGTTATCAGTGTTGTCCCCGGCAGCTCAATCTACTGCCAAAGATATCCAACAACTTTGGACTCAGACCAAAGAGATGCTTGTTAAAGCAGAAAGGATATGATGCTCATCATTGCAAGGCTCCAGACTTCAAGTCTGATGATAAAGTCTGGCTTTCCATGAAGCACTTAAGACTTAAACTTCCATCAGCTTGCTTCGCTCCTCATTTCGTTGGACCATTTCCCATTCTCTGACGTCTGGGCAATCTCACCTACAGTCTGAAGCTACCATCTACTTTAAAGATCCACAATACATTCTACGTCTCACTATTGAAGCCATTGATCCTTAGTGAGTTCTCCAACAAGATACCTGATGTTACACCGATTGATGCAGAATAAGACATCGAATACAAAGTAGATGCAGTTCTCGATGTGAGAAGATGAGGCAGAGTATGGGAATACCTCCTGTCATGTGAAGGGTATGGCCCTGAAGAAAAGTCTTGGACACCAATGTCTAATATCCTGGATAAAGAGATGCTACAGGTCTTTCATCATTTCCATCCTCAAAAACCAAGACTTGGTAGGAGATAGCATGGAAGCCCTTTAAAGGGGGGTACTGTTGCATCCGTCGGTCCTTGACGGCTTCGCCCTGTTTGCCTCACCTTATTCATGGCTCCTCCCGCTTACCTGGGAAAGATGGCTACCACCGCGTCTACAAGCCAACCTCTCTGGCATCCTCAGAACAGCTATGGTGCAGCCTCCTGCCATTGCTCCTCCCAGGTACCTACTATGGTGTGCGCGTGCGCGCAACCCACGTCTTTGTACCACCTTTGGCGCAAACCTCGAGGGCATTCCCTCATGCTGAAATCACACCATCCGGGTATATTACCTTCCCTCATTTGCTAGCTCCCCGAGTTAGCAAGGACTCAAATCCGTTCTTGTCTACGCTACTCTGCCGCTTCCGTGTTGCCACAGGAAGCTCTCTCTCTGCCCTTCAGGGTAACCGCTAACCTGGGTACCCGCTCCTCGGGTGCCCTCTGCTTTCTTTCAGGTGCCTTACAGGGAACAGGTACTCGCTCCTTGAGGGCCTGCTCTCTCTGCCTCGGTGCCTATACCATCTACAACATACCTGGTGGAATCGCACAGCTACAACAAACACTGGGAATGAAGGGCTCCCTTCATTCCCAGTGAATGAAGGGAGCCCTTCATTCACTGGGAATGAAGGGCTCCCTCTGCTGAGGTCCCTGAGACTGCAACTACGGACTGCCTCACTACTGCCACCTGGTGGCTCTCTTCAAGCTGTCTAAATAAAGAACTATTTATGTTTTGTGTGTATGAGTCTAGCCCAGTGCTGTGGCTTCTCATGGGGCTCCTCCCCGTGGGCATGGTCATCTCCACAGCACCCAAGGATCCACCAAAACACACATAACCTTTAACAATTGGTTATTTACTCTTTTGGATAATAGAAGGACTAGGGGGCACTCCATGAAGTTAGCATGTGGCTCATTTAAAACTAATCGGCGAAAGTTCTTTTTCACTCAATGCACAATTAAACTCTGGAATTTGTTGCCAGAGGATGTGGTTAGTGCAGTTATTGTAGCTGTATTTAAAAAAGGATTGGATAAGTTCTTGGAGGAGAATTCCATTAATTAAGTTGACTTAGAAAATAGCCACTGCTATTATTAGCAACAGTAACATGGGATAGACTAAGTTTTTGGATACTTGCCAGGTTCTAATTAGGGATGTGAATCGGGCTTCGGACGATTGAAAATATCGCACGATATTTTCAAAATCATCAGAAATCGGGGGCCATCCAGTGCTCCTACCATGTGACAGGGGCCGGCCAATGGCACGGATACCCTGTCACATGGTAAGGGCAAAGGCCATCGGCGCCATTTTTATTAGTGGCAGCTGACGGCCTGAGAGCGGGAGATCGCTCCCAGGACCCCCACTGGACCACCAGGTACCTGTAAAAAGTTTTTTTGGGGGGGGGGGGGTCGGGAAGGTGGGGGAAGCTAAGGGATTAGTTTTAAAGGGTCGGGTGGGATTTTTGTTTATCGGCTCGGGCGCAGCCGATAAACAAAACCGCGATTGGGCCGGACGAAAAAAAAACCCACGATGTGAATCGGAACCGGAATCAGAACCGATTCCGGTTCCGATTCACATCTCTAGTTCTTATGGCATGGATTGGCCACTGTTGGAGATAGGATGCTGGGCTTGATGGACCCTTGGTGTTGTTTTGCTGCTTATGTGCTCATACAGTGCATGATCCCACCCCCAGCACTACCGGATCATAGTGTAAAGTTCTTGCTTGCTGCCAGCCCTTCCTCATTCTTCAGCAGCCTCCTCCTCCTCCTGTTCCAATCCCACTCTGAAACTTGCTGGTTCCATAGCTAACTGCTCCTCTCACAGCTCAGTCCAGTCACTTCAGACAGAAGTGAGCACAGGTACTTCCTCCTGGCTCACTCTCTCCCGTCCTGTAGCTTGCCTCCACTTCTCTGCCACCCTCCCACCGCTCCAGTGCATTCCCACTTATTGCATACTACGCAGTCTGATGCTTTTATAATTTTCCAGGCTTCACTCTGCCTACTTTCTCCAGGGGAAAGGGGACCAGAAGTGATCCAAATTTTTCACTAGGCTTATTAAAAAAAAACAAGCAAACCTTAAGCCCTGTCCGAGATGAGGGAGAGCCACTAACTCCAGATGGGAATCCTGCTTTCTCTTGTGGAGCCAAGGCTGGTGCAAGGGTAATTTATAACAGATTTTACATGAAAAATAACAAAGTACAGTCTTCTAATGTAAAAATATCATGTACAACATATATATTATTTACATGCACTACTATGGTACCAACCAGAAAAAAAGCCACCTGCAGCCATATGTTATTAAAGCTGATTGTAAAGGGTGTTGAGTGTGGGTTCAGCCTTCAGAAAGCTTTGAGTAAATTAAATTGCAATATAGTAAACCTTCCATATGAAAACAGCACTAACTATTAGTACTCAAACAGTAATAACCCTACCTATGAAAAGGCAACACTGCAAATATTACATGAGACCCTAAAACACCAATACACCTGCTATTAGGAAAACAGAACAAGTCAAGCTATTATAGATACCTGCACAGAAACATTATGCCATAGTTCCCTCTAAGCTGAGTGTGTGAGCGATTGCTCATACATTTTAGAGCAATACTCACAGGGGCGGATTTTAAGAGCCCTGCTCGCCTAAATCCGGGCGGATTTAGGTGAGCAGGGCCCTGCGCGCCGGTGCGCCTATTTTACATAGGCCTACCGGCGCGCGCAGAGCCCCGGGACTCGCGTAAGTCCCGGGGTTTTCTGAGGGGTCGTGTCGGGGGGCGGGCCCGATCCGCGCAGCGTTTTCGGGGCGTGTCGGGAGCGTTTCAGGGGCAGGCCGGGGGGCGTGGTTACGGCCCGGGGCGGTCCGGGGGCGTGGCCGTGCCCTCCAGACCCGCCCCCAGGTAGCGTCCCGGCGCGCTAGCGGCCCGCTGGCGCGCGGGGATTTACGTCTCCCTCCGGGAAGCGTAAATCCCCCGACAAAGGTAAGGGAGGGTTTAGACAGGGCCGGGCGGGTGAGTTAGGTAGGGGAAGGGAGGGGAAGGTGAGGGGAGGGCAAAAGAAAGTTCCCTCCGAGGCTGCTCCGATTTCGGAGCGGCCTCGGAGGGAATGGGGGTAGGCTGCGCGGCTCGGCGCACACTGGCTATATGGAATCGATAGCCTTGCGCGCGCTGATCCAGGATTTTAGCGGCTACGCACGTATCTACTAAAATCCTGCGTACTTTTGCTTGTGCCTGATGCGCCAGCAAAAGTACGCCAAATCGCGCGGTTTGAAAATCTACCCCACAGGTTTTACATGATTGTTCACATAAATTTTTCTTTGTGCTATATACAGAAATAGAACACTAATTCTGGCACTCAAATTATTGGTTTAAAAAAATGTTGCTCACATGAAAAAAAAAAAATTTGTACACACTTACTCACTCCTTGGAGGAAAATTTGCTACACCCTAGCAGAATACCTCACCTCAGTCACATGTAGAACACAGACAAACCCTCACCAAATACAAAATGAAGAGATAATAAAGTATAAATAGAAACATGCAGACAAAAACGGAACTTGAAACCTCAACAAGCCAGACTCTGTATGGAATGGATAAACAAATAACATTCCTCACTAAGCATCAAACAATAACATCACGAAATATAAAACACCAGTCATAATAGTAAAACCAAACTCATAAAAAGAATATACTTTTTAAAACAGCTGATGAAAAGAACATCCAATGATTAAAAACATATAACATTTTTTAACTGTCCCATACATCAATAAAATATTTCAAACTAGCAGATACAGCAAACACCTAATAATTAAAATTAAAGCTAAAATAAATCCACCTCCTCTCTGTACCTGGGAACTTTAGATTCCAATCACCCTGAGATTAGTAAGGTGTGGAAGATATGCAAAACCTTTCTTCTCTGTTTCATACACAAGTTCTTTCTCACACAAACTCCCTTATATTGATATTCTCTCTCATACACATGTTCAGTAGATTACACGCTCTCTCTCATACATGCTCACTGACTCACATGCTGTCTGTCACAGAACTGCTCACTTTGTCTCACATTCGCATTCATTTATGCTCTCTCATATAGAAACATAACATAGAAACGATGGAAGAAAAAGAACAAAGTCCATCCAGTCTGCCACGCCGTACAGGTCACCCCCATACTTATCAGTTTCTCAGACTGTAAACATCATGGCCTTTGATAATTGCTGTCTGAGTCCAATTCCCCGTTATCTCTTGCTGTTGAAGCAGAGAGTAATGTTGGAGTTGCATCAAAAGTATCAGGTTTATTGGTTAAGGGTAGGAACAACCGCATCAGCAAGTTACCCCCATGTTTGTTTCTCCAGATCATAAAAGTCAGGAACCTTGTTGGATGCTGCCTGAATCCAATTCCTCTTTTCCTTTTTTCCCCCTTCTGTTGAAGCAGAGAGCAATGATGGGGTTTATTATCAACAGTATAAAGGCTTATTGGTTAAGGGTAGTGAGCATTAGGGATGTGAATCGTTTTAGGACGATTAAAATTATCGTCCGATAATTTTAATATCGTCTTAAACCGTTATGGAACACAATACAATAGAGATTCTAACGATTTATCGTTATAAATCGTTAGAATCGTGAGCCGGCACACTAAAACCCCCTAAAACCCACCCCCGACCCTTTAAATTAAATCCCCCACCCTCCCGAACCCCCCCCCCAAATGACTTAAATAACCTGCGGGTCCAGCGGCGGTCCGGAACGGCAGCGGTCCGGAACGGGCTCCTGCTACTGAATCTTGTTGTCTTCGGCCGGCGCCATTTTCCAAAATGGCGCCGAAAAATGGCGGCGGCGGCCATAGACAAACACGATTGGACGGCAGGAGGTCCTTCCGGACCCCCGCTGGACTTTTGGCAAGTCTTGTGGGGGTCAGGAGGCCCCCCCCAAGCTGGCCAAAAGTTCCTGGAGGTCCAGCGGGGGTCAGGGAGCGATTTCCCGCCGCGAATCGTTTCCGTACGGAAAATGGCGCCGGCAGGAGATCGACTGCAGGAGGTCGTTCAGCGAGGGTTCCGGCGCCTCGCTGAACGACCTCCTGCAGTCGATCTCCTGCCGGCGCCATTTTCCGTACGAAAACGATTCGCGGCGGGAAATCGCTCCCTGACCCCCGCTGGACCTCCAGGAACTTTTGGCCAGCTTGGGGGGGGCCTCCTGACCCCCACAAGACTTGCCAAAAGTCCAGCGGGGGTCCGGAAGGACCTCCTGCCGTCCAATCGTGTTCGTCTATGGCCGCCGCCATTTTTCGGCGCCATTTTGGAAAATGGCGCCGGCCGAAGACAACAAGATTCAGTAGCAGGAGCCCGTTCCGGACCGCTGCCGTTCCGGACCGCCGCTGGACCCGCAGGTTATTTAAGTCATTTGGGGGGGGGTTCGGGAGGGTGGGGGATTTAATTTAAAGGGTTGGGGGTGGGTTTTAGGGGGTTTTAATGTGCCGGTTTTGCGATTTTACGTTTTTTTCGATTTTTTACGATTTTTCACGATTTTTCACGATATTTTACCCCCCCCAAACGGCAACAATACGATTCCCTCCCCCTCCCAGCCGAAATCGATCGTTAAGACGATCGAGGACACGATTCACATCTCTAGTGAGCATCATACCAACGAGTTACCCCATGCACTTTTTTCTTTGCATCCTCTAGCTTTTAGGAATCCACAGTGTTTATCCCATGCCCCTTTGAATTCTTTCACTGTTTTGTCTTCACCGCATCTACGGAAGGGCATTCCAGGCATCCACCACTCTCTCCATGAAGAAATATTTCCTGACGCTGGTTCTGTGTCATCCTTCCGGGAGTTTCATTTATTGACCCCTATTTCTACTGATTTCTTTCCAACAGAAAAGGTTTGTTGATTGTGCATCATTAAAACTTTTCAGGTATCTGAAGGTCTGTATCATATCTCCCCTGCACCTCCTCTCCTCCAGAGTATACATATTTAGGTCCTTCAACCTCTCCTCATAAATCATTTGATGGAGACCCCCCACCATTTTTGTCACCCTTTTCTGGATCGCCTCCATCCTGTCTCTGTCCCTTTTGAGAAATGGTCTCCAGAATTTAATACAGTATTCCAGGTGAGGCCTCACTAAAGACCTGTATAAGGGCATTATCACCTCCTTTTTCTTAGTGGTTATCCCTCTCTCTATGGAGCCCAGCATTCTTCTGGCTTTAGCTATCACCTTGTCACATTGTTTCACAGTGTTGCAGATCTTAGTATCATCCACAAATAGACAAACTTACCTTCTATCCCTTCCGTAATGTTGCTCACAAAGATATTGAACAGAACTTGTCCCAACACCGATCCTTGTGGCACTCCACTTAACACTGTTCTTTCTTCAGAGTAGGTTCCATTTACCATTATACATTGTCTTCTATCCATCAACCAATTTATATTCCATGCCACCACCTTGGCGCTCACTCCCAAGCTTGCCATTTTATTCACAAGCTCCTATATGGGACCGTACCAAAAGCTTTTCTGAAATCCAAATAGATCACGTTGAGTGCTCTTCCTCAATCCAATTTTTTAGTCACCCAATCAAAAAAATCACTCAGATTTGTCTGACAGAACCCTCTCCTTGTGAATCCATGCTGCCCTGGGTCCTGTAATCCTCCTGATTGTAGATAGGTCACTATCCTTTCCTTCAACAGAGTCTCCATTAATTTTCCCACCACCGAGGTGAGGCTAACTGGCCTGTAGTTTCCAGCCTCCTCTCTGCTACCACTCTTGCGAAGCGGGACCACCACTGCTTTTCTCCAATTACTCAGCACCACTCCTGTTTCCAGGGATTTATTGAGCAGGTGATGCAGCAGACCTGCCAGCATATCTCCGAGCTCCCTCAGTATCCTGGGATGAATCTCATACGTCCCCATAGCCTTGTCCACTTTCAGTTTTCTCTTCTGTACATGGAGTTTCATCTACCTCATCTCCATCAACTGTCTTGTCAACCAGCAATGGTCTTTCTCAATGGTCTTCTTTAGTGAACACCAAATTGAATATTTGTTAAATATTTCCACCATTTCTTCATCTCTCTCCAACATTGCTTCTTATCACCTTTCAGTTTCACTATACCACTTCGAACCTCTCTTCTTTCTCTAATATATCTGAAAAATATTTTGTCTCCTCTCTTTACCTCTTTGGCAATCCTTTCTTCTGCTTGACTTTTTGCTTTCCTGATTTCTTTCTTTGTCTCCCTCAGTTTTAACAGATATTCTTCCTTGTGTTCCTTTTTTTGGGATCCTTTATATTTCTTGAATGCTGTTCTTTTTGCCTTAATTTTTTCAGCCACCTCCTTAGAGAACCAGATTGGTTTCTTTTTCCTCTTACTTTCCAAACATATAGATTTTTGCCTTTGTAATGGCTCCTTTTAATTTGGCTCACTGTTGTTCAACCTCCCTGTTTTCTCCCAATCTTCCAGTTCTTCCTCCAGTTACAACCCCATTTTGACAAAGTCAGTATTTGTGAAATTCAAAACTCAGGTCCTTGTGTGACTTGTCTGTATCCTATTTGAGATATTGAATAATACTGTCTGATAGAGATGTGAATCGTGTGATCGATAGTCTTAACGATCGATTTTGGCTGGGGGGGGAGGGAATCGGATCGTCGCGGTTTTGTTTTTTTTTTTAATCGTGTAAATCGTAAATCGGAGGAGGGCGGGAAAATCGGCACACTAAAACAACCCTAAAACCCACCCCGACCCTTTAAAATAAATCCCCCACCCTCCCGAACCCCCCCAAAATGTCTTTAATTACCTGGGGTCCAGTAGGGGGGTCCTGGTGTGATCTTCCACTCTCGGGCCATGGGTGCGTTAATAGAAATGGCGCCGGCGCTACCTTTGCCCTGTCATATGACAGATACCCAATCCTGGCTAATTATTTATATATCACAAACCAATTGCAGCTAATACATATATTGTGACATCAATCCAATTCAATAATCTTTATTGGTGAAAAATTCATGAAAAATATTCACAATTAATCCATAATACCCCACACAATAGACATAATATCTTTATAAAAACAATAGACAAAATTCACACACCACCCATACTACACATATACACATCCGTTCTACATTCAACTCCTTATAAAAATCATTTCCAATTTTCTAAACATTCAAATATAACCATTAAATATAAATCTTCACATAACATATCATCAGATGTTAATACATTTCACTTCGTAAGCAGAAAGAGTTATATTGCACTTTAATTCTTGCGTTACAAGAACGTCAATCCTTTTGTTCTCCTTTTGTTCTCTACATGTTTCGCCTTTCCTCAGGCTTCTTCAGGAGAGTTTTTTCAAACAATCTCCCACTGCTCATGTACAACATCTATCCATAGGGTCTTCTGCACGTCCCAAAAAGGCTTGCCCAGACGCACAAATCAGCACATCCTCAACTCTTGTTTCAAAGCATTTCAATTGTTCAAATGCTCTAAACACATCTCTCAAAAGTATTCAAACTTTCTTATCTTAGGCAGAGAAACCACCTTCACCTTATTTCAAAGAGACGCCTCCATCGAGTGAAAAAACGTTTTTTCACTCGATGGAGGCGTCTCTTTGAAATAAGGTGAAGGTGGTTTCTCTGCCTAAGATAAGAAAGTTTGAATACTTTTGAGAGATGTGTTTAGAGCATTTGAACAATTGAAATGCTTTGAAACAAGAGTTGAGGATGTGCTGATTTGTGCGTCTGGGCAAGCCTTTTTGGGACGTGCAGAAGACCCTATGGATAGATGTTGTACATGAGCAGTGGGAGATTGTTTGAAAAAACTCTCCTGAAGAAGCCTGAGGAAAGGCGAAACATGTAGAGAACAAAAGGAGAACAAAAGGATTGACGTTCTTGTAACGCAAGAATTAAAGTGCAATATAACTCTTTCTGCTTACGAAGTGAAATGTATTAACATCTGATGATATGTTATGTGAAGATTTATATTTAATGGTTATATTTGAATGTTTAGAAAATTGGAAATGATTTTTATAAGGAGTTGAATGTAGAACGGATGTGTATATGTGTAGTATGGGTGGTGTGTGAATTTTGTCTATTGTTTTTATAAAGATATTATGTCTATTGTGTGGGGTATTATGGATTAATTGTGAATATTTTTCATGAATTTTTCACCAATAAAGATTATTGAATTGGATTGATGTCACAATATATGTATTAGCTGTCATATGACAGGGCAAAGGTAGCACCAGCGCCATTTTGGTTCCTGTCCGCCGACGTCACGAGCGCAGGAGATCGCTCCCAGACCCCCGCTGGACCCCCAGGCTCTTTTGGCCAGCTTGGGGGGGCCTCCTGACCCCCACAAGACTTGCCAAAAGTCCAGCGGGGGTCCGGGAGCAACCTGCACTCGAATCGTATTGCCGTATTGCAAAATGGCGCCGGCCGTATGGCCATACGGCCGGCGCCATTTTGCAATACGGCAATATGGCCATACGGCCGGCGCCATTTTGTATTGCAAAAATTGTATTGCAAAATTGTATTAACGCACCCGTGGCCCGAGAGTGGAAGATCACACCGGGACCCCCCCACTGGACCCCAGGTAATTTAAGACATTTTGGGGGGGGTTCGGGAGGGTGGGGGATTTATTTTAAAGGGTCGGGGTGGGTTTTAGGGTTGTTTTAGTGTGCCGGTTTTCCCGCCCTCCCCCTTCCCCTCCCCCTTCAACTGATTTACGATTTTTGACAATAAATCGGGGGAATTCCTATTGTATATCGCCTCTAACGATTTTTTTTTTTTTTTTTAATTTTCTGTTTTCAAATTTTTACAATTATACATCATGAATTATTTCTTAAGATGAAATACGGTACATATTCTGGAATAAGGTAACCAAAATATCAAAAGAGAAAAATAACCTAATAAGGAAAATAATTGCCTTCCATATGCATTCCTAAATATAAGAATTTGAGGCAAGAAGTAAATTGAACAAATTAAGCAAACTTTTGCTAACATACTTTTACAAGTAGAATAGGTAGGTAAGCAATTACATTTATTATAGCCGATCACACTGTAGATGTTTCAATGGGGTGACCAACTAAAAATTCCCTCAGCTGGTTTGGGTCAAAGAAAACATAATTATTTCCTTGATAACTAACGCAGCATTTACACGGAAATTTTAATACATATCGGGCACCTAAATTTAGTACCCTTTGTTTCATATTGAGGAATTCCTTCCTACGTTGCTGGGTTATTTTAACTAAATCAGGATAAATCCACAACTTAGCACCGTAAAACATAGCTGTTCTATTCCTAAGGAACTTTTTCAAAACATAATTACGATCTGATAAGAAAGCAAAAGAAATTAGTAAAGCTTTCCTTTCTTTGACTTCAGACTTCAGACTGAAGCCTCTAACGATTTTTGACAATTTAAAATATATCGGACGATATTTTAAATCGTCAAAAAACAATTCATATCCCTACTGTCTGATGATCACTAGTGCTCAGGTGAGCCCCTACCAGAACATCAGAGACATTATCTCCATTAGTGAGCACTACATCGAGGATCACACCCTCCCTCGTGGGTTCTTTTACCATTTGTTTGAGCAGAGCAACTTGAAGGGTATCCACTATTTCTCTACTTTTTGTAGATTCCACAGAAGGGATGCTCCAATCCACATTCGGAAGATTAAAATCTCCAACAAGCAACACTTCTCCCTTTTTTCCCACCTTTTGGATGTCCTCGATCAGGTCTTTGCCCAGTTCATCTGTTTGGGTTGGAGGCTTGTAGATCACACCACTAAAAATGGAAGCACCATCTTCTCTTTTTAGGACAATCCATAATGCTTCTTCTTTACCACCACATCCCTTGCAATTCAGTTGCTTGTAAATTGTTTTTGACATAAAGAGCTATTCCTCCCCCTTTTCTGTCCTCTCTGTCCTTCCTTAGCAAGTTACAGCCTGGAATGGCCACATCCCAATCATGAGACTCAGTGAATCATGTCTCTGTAACAGCAACAATCTCCAATTTGACCTCTACCATTAGGGCCTTCAGGTCTGGGATTTCTTTGCTCAAATTATGAGCATTTGTAGTCATAGCTTTCCAGCTGCTCTTCCTAGTTGCCTTTTCTGTTTTGTTTTTTTTTTAACTGATTGATTTTGTTACTTTCTCTTCCCACTTCCTGTATTGCTTGGGGGGTGACATTCTAATTTCACTGGCTACGTCCTGCCACCCCCACTCCCTAGTTTAAATGCCTGTTAATGTATTATCTGAATTTTTCACTTAGCATCCTCTTTCCTGCCATAGACATGGCATATGCCATCAAGTGGAATATTCAAAAAGCCTAGTTTGGCACCACAGTTCAGGATGCCGAAATCTTGGCGGATGAAAATACTACATGGAGACTCGATTAGTCCCTTCAGCTAATGTAAGTTTTTTTCCCATTGAAAGTTTTCTTAATATTGGGGAGTCATTGAAGTATATATTTACTGTTTTTCAGAAGAGTAAAGCGGGACTGAAAAGAAGGAATATTTTGGACTGAATATATGCTGACTCCATCCCCTGAAGCAGCAGTTTGCAAAACATGGTACTGTGTTGGGCATGAATTAACTTAAAAAAAACGGGGAAGTAGTACACTTTTTTAAATACTTAAAAATGTTTGCAAAAATGTTTCAAAAAAATTGTTAAAAATTTGGACCAATGATTAAAGAAATACCCCTTTGATTTATCGATAGGGCACAACTTAAGGCTCTAAAAGATATCAAAGTGAGGGGTTTGTATGAAGATCCCTTAAGAATATAATCATTTTTGGTAAATATGTCTTTTTGCATTTTGATTGTCAAATCGTATTGCTTGTTAAGGCTTTTTTCTTTATATTATAGACAAATGTAGGCCATCCTTACCATATAATCTTTTATTGCTCCATACATGGCACCAGCCTTCAATATAACCAAAACCATTTTCCTTATACTAAGTTTTGAGCCAGACATTGAAATTATCTATATGGCATAACCTTTCCTTTCCCTTTCCATGAACAGGTAATACTTCTAAAAAGGCAATAGTCTTTGGCATGTGTCTAATCTTTTCCCCTAGATTTTGGAACTCTTCTTGTACCTTGTAGACACCGTTTATAGTGAGGTCATTGGTTTCCAGATGGATGATAACATTGATATCAGCATTCTTACTTTCTTCTATAATTGCATTGACCACCTGGATTGCATTTCTATTTGTTGAGCATTCTGGAATGCATTTAATCATTGTGTTCCCACAAATCGAGTTCCCAAATTGGTTCCTCTGATGACCAAGTCTCCCAGAAGAAGCAGCTTTCTTTTATGCATGTGACCATGTTGAAGGGTTTCTGGGTACATTGGGTGACTACTTCCCTTTCAGATATCACTTCATGTTCTGTTGCTGGGGCTTCTTCATGTTCCAAAGCAGAAAAAGTATTATGTAAGGGTAGCAGTTGAGAGAGTGGGTGTCTCTTTATGGCAGGCCTTATTCTGCCTGAGCCAATTGTAATTCAGTTCCTGGGATTCTGAATCTTGGATGTCTGACTTCTCTGTGGGAGTGAGGCTGGGTATTCAGGATGTTGTCCAATTGGGGAGATTGGGTGTCTTATAGTCACTTGTCTTGTTCTACCAGATCCCACAGTAAACCATTTATTCTTGACATTCTGAATCTTCTGTAGAAGCTAAGAAATATATTATGATTGCATCAGGATAGGGCAGGTTTGTTTTGTTTTGTTTTTTTTTTAAATCTGAACAATTCCTCTTTCAAATGCATCACCTGCTTTTTCATTGCAGATAGCTGAAAACAAATTGGACAACTCTTGTCTCCAAATGGGGCACCACAAATGTTACACTGAATAAAAGCCATTCTGCTAATAGTGATTGTTATACAAGTTTTTAGATTAGTACTTTAGTCTTATTATTTACTTACTGGCCAATACAGTAAGGAGCGGTAGGAAGAGCTGCGCGTGGCTTAGACGATGCCGAAGTTAAAGGGGGTAACCCCACCTCCTCAGCATCATCCAACGTCTCCGGAGGAGGGCTGCAAGAAAAGTAAGTTACACTTTACATGTCAAGTCGCTTTTCCCCTTTTCCGCTTTTTTCGCTTTTCGTTGCTTCGGGAGGAGGGTAGAGAGGACTGGGCTGCCCCGGAGACCGGCACCCATGGACGCGGCCAGGGCAGGTGAGCGAGAGCTGGGGGAAAGTTTGCCGCCTACCCTTACCCCTGCCTCTAACGCAGGGGTAAGGGTAGGCGGTAAGTTAGCAGGTTAAACGCGCTGCAAAACTGCAGGTTCAAAAAGCGATAATCGGGGCGCGCGTTTCTGTATGGGAGGGAATAGCTAATCCGATTGTTTACATCTCATATACATGCCATGGGCGGAAGGGGTTTCCCGTTGATTTAAAGAGGCGGTAAGAATGGGTTAAAGGGGATAGTGAATCGCGGTTTGGACTAACGCGGCGAAATTGTGAGTAGAAAGCGGGTTAGAAGCAGGGTAACTGCGGCTGCACTTTACTGTATTGACCTGTTAACAAGTAATTAGAAGAACTATTTAGGAAAAAAGAAATCTAGGGGTGGGAGTGGGGCAGGGTGGGAGGGAGGGAACAAACAGCTCCTGCAGATTCCAACCCTTTGTTCTATAAATTACAGATACAGTTATTTCAATCCACACTAGCCAGGAGTCTAAAAACACTGGCTAGATTAAATAGACAGAGATTTGAAAACATGTAACAGAGGAAATATAGTAGAAAATAGAACAATGTCTGCAAGAAATCAATCTATATTATGGCTATCAAATTAAAAATTATAAATTAAACTTCTCTGGGCACAAGTACAGGTATATGTGTCTCTGGAGAGGCATCTGAACAATTATTTCTCTTCTATTTAAATTACTTCTTAAACAACCCCTGCAGAGCCTTGTGAGTCACCAGACCCAGAGGAAACTAGTTTTTTTTTTCTTAAAATTTAACACCAGTTATTTCCATATAACCGAGAGAGGAATTTAAAAACACTGGCTAGATTAAATAGATTTCAAAACATGCAATACATGCTCACACACATGCTCACTAGCTCACTCATGCTCTCTCTCACAGACATGCTCATTGTGTCCCACACTCATGTTCTTGTTTCCAGACATGCTCACTCATGCTCTCTCATATACATACTCATACACATGCTCACTGGCTCAATTTCTCTCTTTTATACTCACACACAGGCCCACTGGCTTAAATAATCCTCTTGCTCGAACATATGCTCATTGGCTCACTTGTTCTCTCTTGCTCGTGAACATACTCTAGTAACTACAACAAGCCCGACTGTATTATGCGGTGTAACAATGGAAAAACAGAAACATAGTCATTCCTCACAAAACATCAAGCAATAAAATCAAGAGATATAAGACATCATTCATAATATTAAAACCATGAAAAGAATAAATGACAAAACAGCCAATAAAGGGGTCCCGATAAGTAGGACTTTTGTGGTTAAGTAGCGGCCACTACAAATGTGCTTATGTTATAGCGGCTGCTGCTTAGCCACATAAGTCCTTTATATATCAAACCCAGCAATGCAACCCAACTCATCTATAACTTTCATATATTTCTTTATTCTGCTATCAAATTACCATAAAACTTCCTTTTGTATTAAATCAACTTATTTATACTCATACCTCACATATCTACAGTCATCATAAAAAGCCTTTAAATATTCTATACATTGTTAGCAATACAAGTACAACATTAAATGGAGTGCTATTAGCTATCACAATATGATGATTACAATCATCTTCTTTTCAAGTAAATCTCACAATAAACAAGTTGCAAACCATCTATTATAGTCATAAACAGACTCCAGGTCTACAGCAATATATGCCTTTCACTAATAAAATATTTTAAAACAGCAGATACCTGAAAAAACACCCCATAATTTAAAATTTAAAACAATTAAATAATTAAATCCCCAGCTCTCTAGAACATTAAACATAAAAAAAAATATATCTGGCATCTTTTGATTTCCCAGAGATTGTTATGGATTTGGATGAAGAGGGCCACACAATCTTTATTTTTAATCTCTTTCTCTCCTTCAGACATATAGGCTTTCACATACACATGCAGGCTCTCTCTGTTTCTCATATATGCATGCAAGCTTGCACAAGCATAAAAACATAAGAAATTGCCATGCTGGGTCAGACCAAGGGTCCGTCAAGCCCAGCATCCTGTTTCCAACAGAGGCCAAACCAGGCCACAAGAACCTGGCAACTACCCAAACACTAAGAAGATCCCATGCTACTGATGCAATTAATAACAGTGGCTATTCCCTAAGTAAACTTTATTAATAGCCGTTAATGGACTTCTCCTCCAAGAACTTATCCAAACCTTTTTTGAACTCAACTAAACTAACTGCACTAACCACATCCTCTGACAACAAATTCCACAGCTTTATTATGCGTTGAGTGAAAAAGAATTTTCTCCGATTAGTCTTAAAGTTGTGATGGTGAATTAACTTAACGACGGTATAGAAGAGTTTTAAATATTAAATATTATTCGAAAGTGTAAATAACCAATTCACATCTATGCGTTCAAGACCTCTCATGATCTTAAAGCCCTCTATCATATCCACCCTCAGCCGTCTCTTCTCCAAGCTGAACAGCCCTAACCTCTTCAGCCTTTCCTCATAGGGGAGCTGTTCCATCCCCTTTATCATTTTGGTTGCCCTTCTCTGTACCTTCTCCATCGCAATTATATCTTTTTTGAGATGTGGTGACGAGAATTGTACATAGTATTCAAGGTGCGGTCTCACCATGGAGCGTTACAGAGACATTATGACATTTTCCGTTTTATTCACCATTCCCTTTCTAATAATTCCCAACATTCTGTTTGCTTTTTTGACTGCTGCAGCACACTGAACTGTCGATTTCAATGTGTTATCCACTATGATGCCTAGATCAGTGTATATGTGCCACTAAAGTTTCTGCAATCTATAAATCTGTTTGTGTGACTGAGCATGTCTGTGTATTGGGGATGTGCAATTGTTTTCCCGAATTAATCAATTTCAATGATATTGGCTAATTCGGAATGGTTCAGGAGAACCAAAAAACGATAGAATTTTTTCCGAAATTTCAGAAAAAATTCATTTTCGGGTTAGTAAGCACTAACTCTGCCACGTTAGTCGCACTATCAGGAGTTAGCGTGCACTAACTCCCGTTAGTGTGCACTAACCCGAAAATCAGGGCCCCCCCCAAAAAAAAAACCCAAACCACGGGAAAAATAAAATTCCCATGGGGGGATGGCCCCCGAAACAAAGCCCAAAATGAAATCCTAACCCGAAGCAAATCTCTAGTGTGTATCTAACATTGGCTGGCAGTGCAGTTGTCTCATTACTTTCCCTAGTTCAAGAGCTGCTTGGCTGGCCAGACCAAGATATACGTGTGTGTGTGTGTGTGTGTGTGTGTGTGTATGTGTGTGTGTTAACCAAATTGAATGGGGTCTACAGCTTTGTTTGCTCACTGCTGGTCTATTTCTTAGTTATTTATGAAAAATGTGAAATGTATTTTGGAGATCTTTGAGCTTAATTCTGCCAAGTTCCAGAGCTAACTTGGCGTGCTTTAGGGAGCTGTTGATACATGTGCTGCAGAGAAAGTACACAAAGGAGTCAGTACCCCATGGGACGGCTTTGAAAAAATTCCCCAGGCTGATATTTTCCTGCAGTCCGCCTCTTCGTATAGAGAGGTCATATTAGTTCCCTCTTTCTACTGGTGATGCATTTCTTTATGCACACGCCTTTAAGAAGTGCCACGTTGAGTCAAAGGAGCAGGTCCATTTGAGCCCAGCATCCTGTCTCAACAGTGGCCAGTCCAAGTCATTCAGAAATGTCTGGCAGATCCCAATTGGAAGATCCATTCCAAGCTGTTCATTCCCACAAATAAACAGTGCCCACCAAATCTACCTGGATAATAACTGCTAATGGACCTGTGCGCCAGAAACATGTGCAAACTGTTTTTCAACCCAGCTATACTACATGCTTTGGCAAAAAAACAACAGTTAATTGTGCATCGACTGAAAAAAAAATTCTTCCCCTAGTCTTGATACTATTTGAAAGGGTAAATAACTGTCCCCTATTAACTTGTTCGATACCACTCATGATTTTATAAATCTCTATTGTATTCCCCCCTCAGTCTGCTCATGCTTTATCTATTTTGTATTATTTTGTGTCATCTGCAAAATGTATCCTCTCATTCACTGCTCCCTTCTCAAGTTTATTAATGAATAAGTTAAACGAGACTGGTCCCAACACAGCACTCTGAAGCACTCTGCCATTTACCTTTCTCCATTGGGAAGTCATAATCTTAGTTTGCTATCCTACCAGTTACCAATCCACAATAGGACATTTCTTCCTATCCCATGTTTTTTTCAATTTCCTGAGGAGTTCTCATAAGGGACTTTATCAAATGCCTTATGAAAATCTAGATACACTCTATCAATCAGTTCACTAATTTCCACATGCTTGTTTTCATCTTAAAAGAATTCTAATAGAGTAATAAGGCAGGATTCTTTTGTTAAATCCAGGGCCGGTGCTAGCTTTTTTGTTGCTCTGTGCAAACAATTACTGTGCTGCCCACCCATCCCCACCCCCTAGTCATTCATTTTCTGTCCTGGGCCCACCAAAAAAAAAAGCCCAGCTCCCTTCACTGATGCAAACTTTAAAAACTGACCCCCCACCCATGGCTGGTGCAAAGATATTAGGTACCCTAGGTGAATCTTATTGCCTTGCACAAGACCCCCTCCCCCATCCCATTCCACACATACAATTAAGAGTTATGCGTTTATATTTAAATGAAAAGTATCAAAGTACAGTATTCTGAGATAAAAAATAGCACTGCTGTGATGCCAACCAGAAATCCCTGCAAGAAAGACACTTGGAACCTATATGGTATTAAGCCTATTGTGATGTGTGTTGGGTGAGGACTTGGCCCTCTGAAAGCCCAAATTCCTATTAGGAGAATGCCTCATCTCAGTCACACATGCAGATCATAAACAGACCCTCACCAAATACAGAATAGAGCAACCATAAAGTAGAAATACAAACGTGCAGACAAAAACTGAACTGGAAACTGCAAGAAGCCACTCTGTGCAGTGCAACAATGAAAAAACAGAACCATCACATTCCTCAAACATCAAAAAATACAATCAAGAAATAAAATAAATACATAATCATAATACTAAAAATATACCAATAATATTTCAAAAAAAGCTGATGAATAAAATTCAAATAATTATAAACTCAAATCCAATTTTTTTTTTTAAATGTCCCAAACACCAATAAAATATTTCAAAACGGCAGACATCAAATAACAGCTGAAAAATAAAACTAAAAGGATTTTAAAAATTTACACTCTCCATACCTGGGAACTTTTGATTTCCAGTCACCCTGAGATTGTCATGGATTACTGGGAGTGGGATGCCCACATTTTCTCTTTTTCTTATATATGCACACACACAAGCTCATACACACATATACTCCCTCTCAGACAAACCCATAAGCATCTCTAGCTCTTCTTTGGTTGGGATCTGCCAGCAGCCCCAGGCCCTCATCTTCATTTCAGCTGCTGCCAGGTTAGAATCCATCTGCAGCCCCCATTCTCTCTCTTTCACACACACACACACACACATACACACACACACTCCAGGTAGGTTCCCATTCACATCCATCCAAATCCCAGGCAAGCTCCCATTCTCACACACACAACCCATGCCCATCCCAGGCAGGCTCCCATTCACACATTCATTCCAAGCAGGCACCCATTCACACACCCACTCATCACAGGCAGCCTCCCAATCACACGCCCACTCATCCAAAGGCAGCCTCCCATTCACTTACACACACACACATGCTGACGTCAGGGACCACAGGTCATTCCTCCACTGCTGCTGCCAGCCTGTACTTTCTTCTTTGTAGAGAACAGCCATTCTGCAGCTCCTCTTCATGTGCTGCCCCGAGGTAATTCAACACTCACAGTGCTAGCACTTCCTGTGTTCTCATATCCTTCATCACGAGATGAGAATATAGAAAGTACTAGCACCACAAGTGTTGATACCGCAGGGCCAGCACATGAGGAGGAGCTGCCGGATGGGCTTCCTCTTCTGTTGTGGATTCCTACTTCTTCCGCTGCCTGTGGGATCGGATCCACCAGTGGCACCATTGGTCTCCTGCTTCTTCCACCGCCGATGGGATTGGGTCCACCGGTGGCAGCACGGGCCTCTTCCTGCTGCCGCTTCACCAGGTGTGCCGCCCTGTGCAATTGCACAGTTCTCACACCCAGTGCGCTAGGCATGGCTAAATCCATGCTGGATCTTCCCTTTTAAGCCACATTTATTCATATGCCCAGTAATTCTGCACTTAACAATAGCTTCCACCATTTAACCCAGCACCAATGGCAAGTTCACTGGTCTGTAGTTTCCTTGATCATATTGGCTACCCACTAGCTCTTAGGTAGAGGCAGATTTTAATGATAAAATTACAGATTACCAGTAGCAGATCTGTAATTTTATATTTGACTTGTTTTAGAACTCTGGAATTAATACCATCAGGTCCTAGTGATTCACAATGATTTACCTCGGTTTCTCTGAAACGTCACTTACAAAGATTAGTTCCAGAGTGGGTATCTCTCCAACATCCCCTGCAGCGAGGACTGAAGCAAAGAATTCATTTAGTTTTACTGCTGCAGCTTTTCTCTCCCTGAGCACCCCTTTTTACCTTGTGGTCATCTAATGGTTTGACCCCTTTGCAGGTTTCTTGCTCTTGATGTTCTTGGAAAAGAGTTCACTGTTAGATTTTGCTTCTTTGGCAAGTTTCTCCTCAAATTCTCTCTTGGTCTGCCTTAGTGACATTAAATCCATAATGCCAGGGAAAGATAGATGTAGTCGAGTGATTGTGACTGGCAGAGGAGGCACCTCAAAAGACACTAGTGCAACACTACCAGTACAGTTAAAAAGGCATGTGTCGCAATCTAAACTCTTTGTAGGGGCTGGCAGTTCCATCGTGAAAAAAATGAAATCTGACCATGATGCATCGCCATCGCCACCACATGTTTCTGGCCCTGTAGTTTTGGAGGTGAGGGAAGGGGAAGCACAGTCATGCCAGTCAAAATGTAGACACCCAAAAGGAGCAGGGGGACAGAAGTCTCGACTAACACTTAGTGTTGACAAGGTAGCGCAGTCACTGTTTGCTTCTGATTCAGACGAAGAATCTTCTTGTGTGGGATTCTCCTCAGAAATGGAAGCGGTAATAGGTGAAGAATCTTCGGTAGGATCAGTTAGTCCTGTCTTAGCCTCCACTTCAGTGCAGCAGGGGAGAGATGAAAGTGATGATGATGAGGAGGAAGAGCAGTCAGCCCAGGCACAGAGAGTGACTGAGGCTGGAGTGCGGTAATGCTATCCCAGGGTAGGAGGCAAGCAGCCTCAAAAGTTGTAACCAGGACCATTGGGGAAATGATTGCCCTTGATGACCAGCCCTTGCAGTTAGTGGAGAATGTGGGTTTCAAGCGTTTTCTAAAGGTCGTACTTCCAAATTACAAAGTCCCCTCCAGAACCACATTTAAGAACATAAGAAATTGCCATGCTGGGTCAGACCAAGGGTCCATCAAGCCCAGCATCCTGTTTCCAACAGAGGCCAAAACCAGGCCACAAGAACCTGGCAATTACCCAAACACTAAGAAGAACCCATGCTACTGATGCAATTAATAACAGTGGCTATTCCCTAAGTATAATTGATTAATAGCCATTAATGGACTTCTCCTCCAAGAACTTATCCAAACCTTTTTTGAACCCAGTTACACTAACTGCACTAACCACATCCTCTGGCAACAAATTCCAGAGTTTTATTGTGCGTTGAGTGAAAAAGAATTTTCTCCGATTAGTCTTAAATGTGCTACTTGCTAACTTCATGGAGTGCCCCCTAGTCCTTCTATTATTCGAAATTGTAAATAACCAAGTCACATCTACTCGTTCAAGACCTCTCATGATCTTAAAAACCTGTATCATATCCCCCCTCAGCCATCTCTTCTCCAAGCTGAACAGCCCTAACCTCTTCAGCCTTTCCTCACAGGGGAGCTGTTCCATCCCCTTTATCATTTTGATTGCCCTTCTCTGTACCTTCTCCATCGCAACTATATATTTTTTGAGATGTGGCGACCAGAATTGTACACAGTATTCAATGTGCGGTCTCACCATGGAGCGATACAGAGACATTATGACATTTTCTGTTCTATTAACCATTCCCTTCCTAATAATTCTTAACATTCTATTTGCTTTTTTGACTGCTGCAGCACACTGAGCCGACGATTTTAAAGTATTATCCACTATGATGCCTAGATCTTTTTCCTGGGTGGTAGCTCCTAATATGGAACCTAATATCGTGTAACTACAGCAAGGGTTATTTTTCCCTATATGCAACACCTTGCACTTGTCCACATTAAATTTCATCTGCCATTTGGATGCCCAATCTTCCAGTCTTGCAAGGTCCTCCTGTAATGTATCACAGTCTGCTTGTGATTCTACTCTGAATAGTTTTGTATCATCTGTTGGATTCGTGGACCCTTGAGCCGATCGGAACCGAAAGGTGGACTGCTGCAAGGAAGCAGCAGGGGCCCCGACCGGGAGGCGGCAAGGACAGAGATGTGGCTGGCCCGAGGAAGACCCTGGGAAGCCCTTTGCGACCAAGGGCTTAGGCAAGGAAGAAGGGAACGGATGGAGCTAACACAGTGGTGAGGAAGTCTTCGCCCTGGAAGCCGAGCCTCCCCCGAGAGGAGCTCGTAGGAGTTCGGCCGCTGGGACTTAGGAGATTCACCCTGGAAGCCGGAGTCCCCCCAGGAGGAGCCCGTAGGGACCCGGCCGCTGGGACTTAGGAGAGCCCGCAGGGGCAGAGTCAGACAGAATCCGAGGTCGAGTGCCAGAGGGTCGTTGCTCACCAGTCCGGAGTCAAGTGTCAGAGAGTCGCCGCTTGCCAGTCCAGAGTCAGAAGCCAGGGGATCACCGTGAGCCAAACCGGGGTCAGAAGCCAGAGAATCGTCGTAGCCAGTCCAGAGTCAGGAGCCAGGGAACATCGTAAGCCAATCCGGGATCAGGAATCAGGAAGACCAGGAGAACACAGGACGCAGCAACTTGAGACAGGAAACCTGGAACCTCGTTGCAAGGCAAAGTCCTAGTCAGGCTGCAGGGTTTAAATACCCTGCAGCGTCTGATGTCATCAGAGGGCATCCCCGATGATTTCCCGCGCTGGCCCCTTTAAATCTGGGCCTGGGGTGCGCGCGCGCGTCTAGGGGGCGGGGCCTACCGCCGAGGAACGCCGGCTGCTCCGGCGCAGCGAAGACGCGGAAGCAGAGGAAGCTGCAGGCCCGGGTGAGATGGGCAGACGCCGGGCCTGCGGCGGCAGAGGTCCCTGGAGGCCCGGGGAGCGCGGGACCCGGCCAGAACCCCGACGGGGTAGGTGGCGATTCCGGGGCCGACCCGGAATCGCAACAGTACCCCCCCTCCTACGCCCCCTCCCGGGGGGCCGCGGCTTGTCCGGATGTGCCTCATGAAAGTGGCGAAGGAGGTCCTTATCCAGGATGTGGGCGGAGGGCTCCCATGAGTTCTCCTCCGGACCGTATCCATCCCAGGAGAGAAGATACTCCCAGCGATGACGACGAAACCGAACATCCAAGACCTCTTTCACCGTGTACGTGGACCCAGGATCCGAAGCGACCTTGGAGGGCTCTGGAGGCAGGGGTCGGAAGCGAGATAGGACTACTGGCTTGAGGAGGGAAACATGGAAGACGTCGTGTATCTGAAGGGTAGATGGAAGACGTAAGCGGTAGGAGACCGTGCCAACACGTTCGGCTACCCGGAAGGGTCCGATGTAGCGAGGCGCTAGCCTCATGGAAGGGACTCGGAGCTGGATGTTCTTGGTACTGAGCCATACCTGAGATCCGGGCAGAAACACTGGAGCGGGTCGCCGGGACCTATCCGCGTAAGCCTTGAACCGGGCGGCGGTGCGGTGGAGGTTCTCCTGAGTGGAACGCCAAAGCTGATGAATCTGGCTGGCCGTCAGTTGTGCCGCTGGCGAGGAGGTAGACACTGGTAAGGGTAGTGGAGGTTTGGGAACCTTTCCATAAACCAGCTGGAAGGGAGACTGTAACGTGGCGGAGTGTCGATGGCGATTGTAGGAGAACTCGGCCCACAGAAGACGAGCCACCCAGTTGTCCTGCTGTTCCCCTACAAAGGCTCGGAGGAAAGTTTTCAGGGTTCAATTTGTGCGCTCCACTTGGCCATTGCCCTGGGGGTGGAACGCCGTGGTCAAGTCGAGTTGAATCCCAAATTTCCTGCAGAGCGCCCGCCAGTATTTTGCCGTGAATTGGGGCCCTCGGTCCGAGGCAATATGCTGAGGCAAGCCATGCAGACGGAAGACATGATGGACGAAAAGTTCCGCCAACTCCGGAGCCGTGGGTAACTTGGCAAGTGGCACAAAATGGGCCATTTTCGAAAAGCGGTCAACCGTGACCCACACCACCGTCTTCCCTTGAGATGGAGGCAACTCGATGATGAAGTCCGTGGAGATATGAGTCCACGGCTCCGTGGGTACAGGAAGTGGCTGGAGGAGTCCCCAGGGACAACCAGGCAGGGGTTTTGCTGCGCACACGTGGGACAGGATTGTACGTACAGGCGGACATCCTCCTTCACCCTTGGCCACCAGTAGAATTCTGTCAGTACTTGCAGGGTCCGGGCGACCCCGGGGTGACCAGCCGTCAGGGAGTCGTGGGCCCACGCTAGGACCTTCCTTCTAGCACGTACCGGGACTACCGCCCTCCCCGTTGGTGCAAGTTCGGTGGCTGCCAGTTGGACCTTAGCCGGATCCAAGATGTATTGAGGGGGGTCGGAGATGTCCTCGACCTCAGTAGTACGAGAGAGGGCGTCTGCCTTAATATTCTTGGCTGCTGGTCGGTACCGAAGGGTAAAATCGAACCGGCTGAAAAAGAGGGACCAGCGTGCCTGCCGGGGGTTGAGCCTCTTTGCATGGGACAAGTATTCTAGGTTCTTATGGTCCGTGTAGACTATGATCGGGTGTTGGGCCCCCTCCAGCCACTGACGCCACGCTTCAAAGGCCAGCTTAATAGCCAATAGCTCCTTGTCTCCGATGCCGTAGTTTTTCTCGGCAGACGAAAACTTCCGGGAGAAGTAAGAACATGGCCGGGTCTTGCCGTCCGCAGAGATCTGGGACAGGACGGCCCCCATGGCAACACTGGAAGCATCCACCTCCACAATGAATGGGCGTAAGGGGTCCGGGTGTCGGAGGCAGGTGTCCTGGAGGAAGGCCTCCTTAAGATCCTGGAAGGCCTGTACAGCAGTTGATGGCCAATTTCGTGCATCGGCACCCTTGCGTGTGAGGGCCGTTAAAGGCGCCACCAAGGAGGAGTAGTGCGGAATAAAGTGGCGGTAAAAGTTAGCGAAGCCTAGGAAACGCTGGAGTGCCTTTACTCCCACAGGTTGTGGCCAGTTCCGGATGGCAACAACTTTATCGGGATCCATGCGGAAGCCGGTAGAGGAGACGATGTATCCCAAAAAGGGCAAAGACTCCTCCTCAAACTGGCATTTCTCCAATTTAGCATATAGTCGGTTTTCTCTCAGCGTTAGCAAAACCTGCCTCACATGTTGCCGGTGTTCCTCAAGATCCCGGGAATAGATCAGCACATCGTCGAGGTAGACAATAACCGAGGTGTACAGGAGGTCGCGAAGCACCTCGTTCATTAGATTTTGGAACACCGCTGGGGCATTGCAAAGACCGAAGGGCATAACGAGGTACTCGTAATGACCGTCCCTGGTATTAAAAGCGGTCTTCCACTCGTCCCCCGGTCGGATTCATACGAGGTTGTACGCCCCTCTAAGGTCCAGCTTGGTGAAGATGCGAGCCCCTTGTAAGCGGTCCAGGAGTTCCGGGATCAGAGGCAAAGGATAGCGGTCTCGTCGGGTGATCTGGTTCAGGCCCCGGTAATCGATACAGGGCCGAAGAGACCCGTCCTTTTTGGCCACAAAGAAGAAGCCGGCACCAGCCGGAGAGTTGGATGGTCTTATAAACCCTCTTGTAGGCGGACATGGCCTTAGTCTCCAGCAAGGACAGAGGGTATACTCTCCCACGGGGGGGCGTAGTATCTGGTAGCAAGTCAATCGCACAATCGAAAGGGTGATGCTCAGGTAGTAATTCCGCCTTCTCTTTGGAAAAGACATCCTGGAAGGCCTGGTACTGAGATGGCACTGTCATGGGGGTAGCCAGGAGCGGAAGCATCTGTAGCGGGTGAGCAGGGAGACAGTGACGGGCGCAGTCTGGCCCCCAGGACGTGATCTGAAGCGAGTCCCAGTTGATCACTGGAGAATGTTTCCTTAGCCAGGGCAGACCTAGGATTAATGGATGAATGGATCTTTCCAGGATGAAAAAAGAGATCTCCTCTTTATGAAAGAGTCCGACCTGAAGCTGGAGTAGTTGTGTACGAGTGGTAACGGTCCCTGGGAGAGGGATCCCCTGGATGGACGATACCCGCAAAGGTGGATTTTGAGGCACGACCTTAAGCTGCAGTTGTTGTACCAGATCTTGGAGGATGAAATTCCCCCCGGACCCGGAGTCGATCAGTGCCAAGGTATCGAATCCCCCTCCTGGAAGGCAGAGTCTCGTTGGGACGGTACATGGGGAGTTCGAAGAAGTACTGCCTAGAATCAGCTCCCCACTCGACTCTAGGTTCGGCCGTTTCCCGGACGCTCTGTGCAGCGAGCCAGAAAGTGCCCTTTACCACCGCAGTAGAGACATAAGCCCTGCGAGCGGCGACGCCTCCGTTCTTCGGCGGATAGTGGACCCCGACCCAATTGCATGGGCTCTTCAGGCGGGAGGGCAGCTGCCGCCGGTGGTGGGGCTCGGACCCGAGGCGGCATGATTCGATGAGCGGCCTGCCCCTGGACGGTCCTTCGCTCCCGGAAGCGGCGCTGGATGCGTCGGTCCACTCGCCCGGCTAGCTCTATAAGCTCTTGAAGGTTGTCCGGTAGGTCTCGGGCTGCGAGTTCATCCTGAAGACGTGGGGAAAGACCCTCCAGGAAAATTCCATGTAGGCTGTCTTCGCCCCAGGCCAGTTCGGAGGCCAGGGTCTGGAACTCCATTGCGTATTCCTCTAGGGGCCGAGTGCCTTGTCTCAACTGGAGTAATTCAGAGGCGGCCGTGGAGGCGCGGGACGGTTCGTCAAAAATCCTCCGGAAAGCCTGGACGAACTGCACAAGGTTATTCAGTCGCGAATCCTGGCGCTCCGAAAGGGAGGAAGCCCAGGCCAAGGGTTCCCGTCAAGGAGGGAAATAATGTAGGTCGTCTTGACCCGGTCCGTGGAGAATTGCGCTGGCAGGAGGTCAAAGCGGATGTAGCATTGGTTGAGGAATCCCCGGCACGCCTTCGGATCTCCAGAATACCGAGGCGGTGATGGCATCTGTACCGGGGCAGGGGAACCCGCATTGGCCTGAGACGAGGAGGCCGCGGAGCGAACTGCGGAGGCTCCTTCCACCCGATCTGCTAGGCGTTGGACGGTCGACATCAAGGTCTCAAGGCAAGTCTGTTGCTGCTGCAGCTTCTGGGCGATGCCCGGAATAGCCTTGAGGCCGGCAAGGTCCGCCGGGTCCATGGCCTTGCAATCTGTTGGATTCATGGACCCTTGAGCCGATCGGAACCGAAAGGTGGACTGCTGCAAGGAAGCAGCAGGGGCCCCGACCGGGAGGCGGCAAGGACGGAGATGTAGCTGGCCCGAGGAAGACCCTGGGAAGCCCTTTGCGACCAAGGGCTTAGGCAAGGAAGAAGGGAACGGATGGAGCTGACACAGTGGTGAGGAAGTCTTCGCCCTGGAAGCCGAGCCTCCCCCGAGAGGAGCTCGTAGGAGTTCGGCCGCTGGGACTTAGGAGATTCACCCTGGAAGCCGGAGTCCCCCCAGGAGGAGCCCGTAGGGACCCGGCCGCTGGGACTTAGGAGAGCCCGCGGGGGCAGAGTCAGACGGAATCCGAGGTCGAGTGCCAGAGGGTCGTTGCTCACCAGTCCGGAGTCAATTGTCAGAGAGTCGCCGCTTGCCAGTCCAGAGTCGAGTGCCTGAGAGTCGTCGCTTGCCAGTCCAGAGTCAGAAGCCAGGGGATCACCGTGAGCCAAACCGGGGTCAGAAGCCAGAGAATCGTCGTAGCCAGTCCAGAGTCAGGAGCCAGGGAACACCGTAAGCCAATCCGGGATCAGGAATCAGGAAGACCAGGAGAACACAGGACGCAGCAACTTGAGACAGGAAACCTGGAACCTCGTTGCAAGGCAAAGTCCTAGTCAGGCTGCAGGGTTTAAATACCCTGCAGCGTCTGATGTCATCAGAGGGCGTCCCCGATGATTTCCCGCGCTGGCCCCTTTAAATCTGGGCCTGGGGTGCACGCGCGCGTCTAGGGGGCGGGGCCTACCGCCGAGGAACGCCGGCTGCTCCGGCGCAGCAAAGACGCGGAAGCAGAGGAAGCTGCAGGCCCGGGTGAGATGGGCAGACGCCGGGCCTGCGGCGGCAGAGGTCCCTGGAGGCCCGGGGAGCGCGGGACCCGGCCAGAACCCCGACGGGGTAGGTGGCGATTCCGGGGCCGACCCGGAATCGCAACATCATCTGCAAATTTGATAACTTACTCGTCATATTCCTTTCAAGATCATTTATATATATATTGAAAAGCACCGGTCCAAGTACAGATCCCTGAGGCACTCCACTATTTACCCTTCTCCACTGAGAAAACTGACCATTTAATCCTACTCTCTGTTTCCTGTCTTTTAACCAGTTTGTAGTCCATGAAAGGACTTCACCTCCTATCCCATGACTTTTTAGTTTTCTTAGAAGCCTCTCATGAGGGACTTTGTCAAACGCCTTCTGAAAATCCAAATACACTACATCTACCGGTTCACCTTTATCCACATGTTTATTAACCCCTTCAAAAAAATGAAGCAGATTTGTTAAGCAAGACTTCCCTTAGGTAAATCCATGTTGACTGTGTCCCATTAAATCATGTCTTTCTATATGGTCTACGATTTTGATCTTGAGAATAGTTTCCACTATTTTTCCTGGCACTGAAGTCAGGCTCACTAGTCTATAGTTACCCGGTTTGCCCCTGGAGCCTTTTTTAAATATTGGGGTTACATTGGCCACCCTCCAGTCTTCAGGTATAATGGATGATTTTAATGATAGGTTACAAATTTTAACTAATAGATCAGAAATTTAATTTTTAAGTTCCATCAGAACCCTAGGATGCATACCATCTGGTCCGGGTGATTTGCTACTCTTTAGTTTGTCAATCTGGCCTACTACATCTTCCAGGTTCACAGTGATTTTGTTCAGTTTGTCTGACTCATCACCCCTGAAAACCATCTCCGGAACTGGTATCTCCCCAACATCCTCGTTAGTAAACATGGAGGCAAAGAATTCATTTAGTCTTTCTGCAATGGCCTTATCTTCCCTAAGAGCCCCTTTAACCCATCTGTCATCTAATGGTCCAACCGACTCCCTCACAGGTTTCTTGATTTGGATATATTTTAAAAAGTTTTTATTATGAGTTTTTGCCTCTATGGCCAACTTCATTTTAGTAGAAAGGTCAACCACCAGCCTGTTCAAGCAGTGTCGCAGTCGCATGCAAGCGCTGTTAGCTAAGGCAGAGGGAAGAGTGCATTTCACCTGCACTCTTCCCTGGACTGCCATGAATGCTGCAACTCTTACCTCTCTCTGACAGCACACTGATGGGACATGGCTGAGGCAGGGGCAGCCAGCAGCTCTATTACTGAAGAAGTATCAGGGTGGAGGTGTGCTTTACTGCACACCAACCTGACGGACCAGGCCCATACCTCAGCCAATATTCTAGCATGCATCAGACAGATGCTGGAGGGCTGGCAACTACACCAGCAAGACAGGAAAACTCAGGCAGGGTATTTTGTCACAGACAATGGTACAAACATGGTTAAGGCAATAAAAGACGAGCGCTTTAAGAACATCCAATGTTTTGCATACACTCGGCACCTGGTAGTGGTCAGCTCTGGGGTTGGATTCCAATGACAAAGATAATGAATACCTGCATAGATTAATACACAAGTACAGGAACATAGCAGCACACTTCCACAGAAGTATGAAGGTGGGGCAGGTTCTCCAAAAAAAGCAGACTGATTTGGAGATGCCTCATAAGCATCTCATTCAAGACACTGCCACCCAGTGGAATTCCACCTTTATGATGATGGAGAGGTTAGTGGAGCTGCAGATACCCCTTCATGAACTTTCTGGTACAATGAACATAGGTGTGCAGAATCCCCTAGGGCATCATGATTGGATAGTCATGAGTCAGCTGGTAAAAATCCTGCAGCCCTTCAAGGATGTCACGGAGAAGCTGAGTTCCAGAAGTGCCACCTTGGCTGACATTATCCCTATAGTTCATCTCCTGGATGAACGTTTGGAGGCCTTTAAACAGGAAGAGGGAATGACGAGTTGCTGCATTGTCTGGACGTTTTGCAGCAGCAGGTGAAAGAGAGATTAAGGCCTTTAACAGAACAGAACACATACATGCTCGCCACAGTCTGTGATCCCTGTGTGAAAGGGAAACTCGCCCTACAGTACAACTGTCTCTTATTGGTGAAGGACCTGCTGTTAGCAAAAGTCCGTGAACAGGAATGCCATAGGCAGAGACAGATTAGGCTTCAAGCAGAGGTGGAAACAGCGGGCACTTCAGAGAGTTGTGCTGCTAGCCCAAGCAGGAGCAGCACTGTGTCAGCGACAGATAGTACCTCCTCCTCCACGTCAGAACGCCCAAGGCATGTTGCCCATAAAGATTCATCTTTTGTGCAATGGGCGAGAGAGAAAGCAACTGGCATGAGTGACTCTCAGCCCTCCCAAGCAAAGGAGACACCAACACAGCTGTCAGTGACACGGTACCTCTCAGAGCCGATAGAAAACATGCAGACAGATCCGCTGGCATATTGGGCACACAAGTCCACTGTCTGGCCACACCTAGCCAAAGTGGCTCAGCGATATCTGTCATGTCCACCAACCAGTGTGCCCAGTGAACATGTCTTTTCAATGACAGGGGATATCATGAGCCCTCACCAGTCAAGGCTGGCACCAGAGTTGATGGAAATGCTAGTGATTTTGAAAGTAAACCTTCCATTGCTTGGGTTTCCAAATTTTCCCTGTGATGGCAAGATGAATAAAAGCAATTCAAAGCTTTGCAGCAGCTCCAACTGCCTCCTATGCTCCAGATAATATAAGCACTTCAGCACATGTACGTGACCTCAAACGCTGTGCCTGACGGTCCAATGCTCAGGCCGTTCGTCCCTACAAGGGCCTGACCTCAAATGCTGCACCTGACCGTCAATTGTCCAGGCCTTATGTTCCTACAAGTATTTGACCTTGCTTGCTTTGCCTGTCCATGCAGACCTTGTGTTCCTACAAGTGTTTGACCTTGATTGCTTTGCCTGTTAGTCCAGACCTTATGTTCATACAAGTGTTTGACCTCGATTGCTTTGCCTGTCCATCCAGGCCTTGTGTTCCTACAAGGGTTTGACTTAGATTGTAAGCCCTCTGGAGATAGGGAAATACCTACAGTACCTGAGTGTAATCGACTATGAAGTAATAGAAAAGTTTGAAAATAGCAAGATAAATAAATTAAAAAAACAAAAAACTGCTTTGTCTGTCCAAACAGGCCTTATGTCCCTAGGTGGGATTGACCTCTGTCCTCGACTGCTGTGCCTGTCCATCCAGGCCTTATGTTCCTACAAGTGTTTCACCTCGATTGCTTTGCCTGTTCGTCCAGGCCTTCTGTCCTACAAGTCTTTGACCTTGATTGCTTTGCCTGTTAGTCCAGGCCTTGTGTTTCTACAAGTGTTTGACTTTGATTGCTTTGCCTGTTAGTCCAGGCCTTGTGTTTCTTCATGTGTTTGACCTCGATTGCTTTGCCTGTTTGTCCAGGCCTTGTGTTCCTAGGTGGGATTGACCTCTGAACTCGACTGCTGTGCCTGTCTGTAGAGGCCTTATGTTAATACAAGTGTTTGACCTCGATTGCTTTGCTTGCCTGTCAAGGCCTTGTGTTCCTACAAGTGTTTGACCTCGATTGATTTGCCTGTCCATCCAGGCCTTGTGTTCCTACAAGTGTTTGACCTCAATTGCTGTGCCTGTCCGTCGAGACCTTGTGTTTCTACAAGTGTTTGACCTCGATTGCTTTGCCTGTTCGTCCAAGCCTTGTGTTCCTAGGTGGGATTGACCTCTATCCTCGATTGCTTTGCCTGTCTGTCCAGGCCTTGTGTTCTACAAGTGTTTGACCTCGATTGCTTTGCCTGTTAGTCCAGGCCTTGTGTTCCTACAATTGTTTGACCTTGATTGCTTTGCCTGTTAGTCCAGGCCTTATGTTCGTACAAGTGTTTGACCTCGACTGCTGTGCCTGTTCGTCCAGGCCTTATGTCCCTAAGTGGGATTGAGCTCTGTCCTCAACTGCTGTGCCTGTCTCTCCAGGCCTTATGTTGTTCCAACAAGTGTTTGACCTCGATTGCTTTGCCTGTCCATCCAGGCCTTGTGTTCCTACAAGTGTTTGACTCGATTGCTTTGCCTGTTAGTCCAGGCCTTAAGTTTGTACAAGTGTTTGACCTCGATTGCTTTGCTTCTTCGTCCAGGCCTTATGTCCCTCGGTGGGATTGACTTCTGTCCTCGACTGCTGTGCCTGTCCGTCCAGGCCTTGTGTTCCTACAAGTGTATGTTCTCGATTGCTTTGCCTGTCTGTCCAGGCCTTGTGTTCCTACAAGTGTTCGACCTCGATTGCTTTGCCTGTTCGTCCAGGCCTTGTGTTCCTAGGTGGGATTGACCTCTGTCCTCGACTGCTGTGCCTGTCCGTCCAGGCCTTCTGTCCTACAAGTCTTTGACCTTGATTGCTTTGCCTGTTAGTCCAGGCCTTGTGTTTCTACAAGTGTTTGACTTCGATTGCTTTGCCTGTTAGTCCAGGCCTTGTGTTTCTTCAAGTGTTTGACTTCGATTGCTTTGCCTGTTAGTCCAGGCCTTGTGTTTCTTCAAGTGTTTGACCTCGATTGCTTTGCCTGTTTGTCCAGGCCTTGTGTTCCTAGGTGGGATTGACCTCTGTCCTCGACTGCTGTGCCTGTCCGTCCAGGCCTTCTGTCCTACAAGTCTTTGACCTTGATTGCTTTGCCTGTTAGTCCAGGCCTTGTGTTCCTACAATTGTTTGACCTTGATTGCTTTGCCTGTTAGTCAAGGCCTTATGTTCGTACAAGTGTTTGACCTCGACTGCTGTGCCTGTTCATCCAGGCCTTATGTCCCTAAGTGGGATTGAGCTCTGTCCTCAACTGCTGTGCCTGTCTCTCCAGGCCTTATGTTGTTCCAACAAGTGTTTGACCTCGATTGCTTTGCCTGTCCGTCCAGGCCTTGTGTTCCTACAAGTGTTTGACCTCGATTGCTTTGCCTGTTAGTCCAGGCCTTAAGTTTGTACAAGTGTTTGACCTCGATTGCTTTGCCTCTTCGTCCAGGCCTTATGTCCCTCGGTGGGATTGAATTCTGTCCTCGACTGCTGTGCCTGTCCGTCCAGACCTTGTGTTCCTACAAGTGTATGTTCTCGATTGCTTTGCCCTTCTGTCCAGGCCTTGTGTTCCTACAAGTGTTCGACCTCGATTGCTTTGCCTGTTCGTCCAGGCCTTGTGTTCCTAGGTGGGATTGACCTCTGTCCTCGACTGCTGTGCCTGTCCGTCCAGGCCTTCTGTCCTACAAGTCTTTGACCTTGATTGCTTTGCCTGTTAGTCCAGGCCTTGTGTTTCTACAAGTGTTTGACTTCGATTGCTTTGCCTGTTAGTCCAGGCCTTGTGTTTCTTCAAGTGTTTGACTTCGATTGCTTTGCCTGTTTGTCCAGGCCTTGTGTTCCTAGGAGGGATTGACCTCTGTCCTCGACTGCTGTGCCTGTCCGTCCAGGCCTTCTGTCCTACAAGTCTTTGACCTTGATTGCTTTGCCTGTTAGTCCAGGCCTTGTGTTTCTACAAGTGTTTGACTTCGATTGCTTTGCCTGTTAGTCCAGGCCTTGTGTTTCTTCAAGTGTTTGACCTCGATTGCTTTGCCTGTTTGTCCAGGCCTTGTGTTTCTACAAGTGTTTGACTTCGATTGCTTTGCCTGTTTGTCCAGGCCTTGTGTTCCTAGGTGGGATTGACCTCTGAACTCGACTGCTGTGCCTGTCTGTAGAGGTCTTATGTTAATACAAGTGTTTGACCTCGATTGCTTTGCTTGCCTGTCAAGGCCTTGTGTTCCTACAAGTGTTTGACCTCGATTGATTTGCCTGTCCATCCAGGCCTTGTGTTCCTACAAGTGTTTGACCTCAATTGCTGTGCCTGTCCGTCCAGACCTTGTGTTCCTACAAGTGTTTGACCTCAATTGCTGTGCCTGTCCGTCCAGACCTTGTGTTTCTACAAGTGTTTGACCTCGATTGCTTTGCCTGTTCGTCCAGGCCTTGTGTTCCTACAAGTGTTTAACCTTGATTGCTTTGCCTGTTTGTCCAGGCCTTGTGTTCCTACAAGTGTTTGACATCGATTGCTTTGCCTGTTAGTCCAGGCCTTGTGTTCCTACAAGTGTTTGACCTCGATTGCTTTACCTGTTCATCCAGGCCTTGTGTTCCTACAAGTGTTTGACCTCAATTGCTGTGCCTGTCCGTCCAGACCTTGTGTTTCTACAAGTGTTTGACCTCGATTGCTTTGCCTGTTCGTCCAGGCCTTGTGTTCCTACAAGTGTTTAACCTTGATTGCTTTGCCTGTTAGTCCATGCCTTGTGTTCCTACAAGTGTTTGGCGTCAGTTGCTTTGCCTGTTAGTCCAGGCCTTGTGTTCCTACAAGTGTTTGACATCGATTGCTTTGCCTGTTCATCCAGGCCTTGTGTTCCTAAGTGGGATTGACTTCTGTCCTCCACTGCTGTGCCTATCCATCCAGGCCTTGTGCTCCCACAAGTGTTTGACCTCAATTGCTTTGCCTGTTCGTCCAGGCTTTATGACCCTAGATGGGATTGACCTCTGTCCTCTATTGCTGTGCCTGTCCATCCAGGCCTTGTGTTCCTACAAGTGTTTGATCTCACTTGCTTTGCCTGTCCATCCAGGCCTTGTGTTCCTACAAGTGATTGACCTCAATTGCTTTTCCTGTTAGTCCAGGCCTTATGTTCCTACAAGTGTTTGACCTCAATTGCTTTGCCTGTCCGTCCAGGCCTTGTGTTCCTACAAGTGTTTGACCTCGATTGCTTTGCCTGTTAGTCCAGGCCTTGTGTTCCTACAAGTGTTTGATATCAATTGCTTTGCCTGTTAGTCCATCTTGTGAGAAAAAGACACAAAAAAATAGTAAAAATGAACTGAGATGTTAAAAGAGAAAATCAGCGATGTGAAGACCCGCCCCCCCCCCCCCCCCAACGTCATGACGACCAGCCAGCGGCGACCCGATTAATGGCGCGATTACACCAGGCGTCGCGCAACGAAGGGGTTTTCCCCTTTGTGCTCCCCTTCATGGTAACCTTTGTGCTCCTTCTAATATAATTATATTTATGTTTATGTTAATAATTTAACTTTTATTAATGTTATTTAGCTTTTTGCTTTGTTTAAAATTATTTCGTTATTGACGTTTAAATGTATTAGACTAAGGAATTTTACTTCCTGCTTATTCTGTTTCATTGTAAACCGGTTTGATATACATTTTATGCAGGAAAATCGGTATAAAAAAACTAAAAATAAATAAATAAATAAATAAATAAATAAATAAGTGTTTGACCTCAATTGCTTTGCCTGTTCGTCCAGGCCTTGTGTTCCTAGGTGGGATTGACCTCTGTCCTCGACTGCTCTGCCTGTCCGTCCAGGCCTTATGTTCCTTCAAGTGTTTGACCTCGATTGCTTTGCCTGTTCGTCCAGGCCTTATGTCCCTAGGTGGGATTGACCTCTGTCCTCAAGCGCTGTTCCTGTCCCTCCAGGCCTTACATCCTTACAAGGGCTTGACCTCTAATGCTGTGCCTATCCATGCACTGTCAAGGCCTTACGTCCCTACAAGGGCCTGACCTCTAATGCTGTGCCTGTCCATCCAGGCCTTACGTCCCTACCAGGGCCTGACCTCTAACGCTGTGCCTGTATGTCCAGCTTGGAGCTAGTATATAGTTTTCATGACTTTCATAATACGGGCCATTTTCCCTAGATGTTTCTTAGTTGCCACATTAATGTTTCTAGTGCTATAGAAAACTGGTGGTAGTTGTACTCTAGTTCATCCTCTGTGTTCCCATTGTTTACATAGGCACTGTAGGGTGCAAAGTCAACATAGGTTGATATTGTAGATTTGGACTTGAGTAGCAGTTTTCTTATTTCTGAGAGCTCTTCAAGTTCTTTTGTCATCAGCTGAAGTGCATAAGTACAGTCAGTAGCTTCTGGGTATTCACTAGACGCCAACGGAAACACCCCACTCTAAGGGCGAACCCGTTCTAGGGAGCCCTTTCCTGCACCAAGGAAAGGGAACTCTCTCCTGGGCCAGCCTGTCTTGCCCCTGTCAAAACCACAGGGACCTGACTACTTCGGCTCTGCCAGCCTGTCTTTCCCCTATTAAAATTACAGGGACGAGACTACCTCCGCTCTGCCAGCCTGTCTTGCCCCTATCAGCTTTCTGCCACTCTGCCTTGCTGCCGTACACCAGATGACTCACTCAACTCCTTGTGGTGTTCTTGCCACGATCATGGTTCCTCAGTGTGTTGGTGCTAGTCTTTCTGCTTGCTATGTTCCCCCTTCATTGTGCTGTAGGATGTCAATGCCACTTGTCTTGCCGCTTTGCCTGTCATGCTGCCTTTGAGGGTTCATGCATCTGTTATAGGTGCTCTCTTTTGAAGCTGTGGTGTGTTTTTGACACTCTTGCTGCTGCTTTGTGCCTCTTTTAAAGCACTCTTGCCACTTCTGGTACCCCTTTGCTCCTTTACAGTGCCTTAGGCTATTGATGCCACTTTGGTGCCACTTTGCCACAGTCTAAGTACCTTGGAGCTCTTTTGTTGTTCTGATGATTGCTCCCCAGAAGTTTCATCAAAATTGATAATAAAACCCCAATTCTGCAGCCAAAAATAGGCTGGAAATCCTTCCCCACTGACTTTAATGGGAACCGGAAAACAAATTCACGTATTAACGTATAGGGGTGCCATACATCCGAATGCAATGGAAATGACCCCCAGCGAATACGTATCACAAATGCAATGAAAATTTTCCGGTTGCCCATCCCTAGCATGTAGTGAGCCCCATCAAATCATCAATACATGCAGAGTTGAAAAGTCCCATTGTTATTGTGTTTCCATCTACTGGCTGGTCTAATTTAATTTATGTCAACATTTCACAGTCTTTTTCACTATCCTGGTCAGATGGACAGTATTTATATCCATATTGCTATGCTCTTTCCCCTCATGCATGGAATTTCTATCGATAGAGATTACAAAGTGTCATCTATTGTCTGCAGAGTTGATGTCTTATTTGACTCTATTAAGCAAGATGCTAACTACAAGAATATTCTAAATTCAGATACTGAACATTCACCGAAAAGGGAAGTACTTCAAATTTATATTGACAGCCAATGAAAGTGCTCTGCTTTTAAGAAAAAGAATATGGAAACAAAAGAAAAACATTAAAAAGTAAAATTTATGGACTATTTGGACTGATGATTAAAAATGACCCCATAGCGGTGATAATATTGAGTTGTAATGCTCTCTATCCGTGGGGTGTTATAAAGGTCCATGAAGAAGCAGTAAAAAAAAAAAATATATATATATATATATAAAGCAATTGGGATTTTGGTGAAGAAATAATTGTTGAATTTAGAATATTCTTGTAGTTAGCGAACTTGAATGGCAGTTGTTCGCTTGACTGTGATTGGCGCTTCAGGTTCAGGAGAGCTTTTGATTGGCTCCCCGTAGCCTCGCGGTCGATTCACCTGTTTTTGCACCAGAACTCTGTTGGGTTTAAATACCTGAAACTTTGTATTGAAGTTAGATGCACTCCCTGCTATGCTAGAAGCCCTTGCATTCAGGTATGTTAATCTGCTGAATATTAAGGGGTAGATTTTCAAATAGCGCGATTTGGCGTACTTTTGTTGGCGCATCAGGCGCAAACAAAAGTACGCTGGATTTTAGTAGATACGCGCGTAGCCGCGCGTATCCGCTAAAATCCGGGATCGGCGCACGCAAGGCTATCGATTCCGCATAGCCGGCGCGCGCCGAGCCGCGCAGCCTACCTCCGTTCCCTCCGAGGCCGCTCCGATTTCGGAGCGGCCTCGGAGGGAACTTTCTTTTGCCCTCCCCTCACCTTCCCCTCCCTAACCCACCCGCCCGGCCCTGTCTAAACGCCCCCCCTTACCTTTGTCGGGGGATTTACGCCTCCCGGAGGGAGACGTAAATCCCCGCGCGCCAGCGGGCCGCTAGTGCGCCAAGACGCGACCTGGGGGCGGGTCCGGAGGGCGCGGCCACGCCCCCGGACCGTAACCACACCCCCGGGCCCGCCCCGAAAACGCTATGGCCCGCCCCAAAAACGCCACGCGGATCGGGCCCGCCCCCTCGACACGCCCCCGACACGCCCCCCTCGGAAAACCCCGGGACTTACGCGAGTCCCGGGGTCTGCGCGCGTCGGTAGGCCTATTGAACATAGGCGCACCGGCGCGCAGGGCCCTGCTCGCCTAAATCCGGGCGGATTTAGGCAAGCAGGGCTCTGAAAATCCGCCCCTATGTGTATTACCATTGTGGGTCGGCATGCTAAGTCCATTGTTCTGTCCTGATCGTTTTTATGCTTTATTATAGATTATTTTGTGAAGTTCTTGGTCCCTCCCGACGCAGCCTCTGGCGAAACATGGGACCATGTCGGGGGACTCTGTTGAAATTTTTGGTATCTAAGTCAGTGGAGTTGCCGCATAAAATGCATGAATACATCAATAAACTCAACTTTTGAACTTTGATTGTGACTCAGACTGTTTTGTCTGCACTATTGGATTGGATATTATTTGTTGAAGTGCAGCTGTCCGCTCGATGTTGTTTTTGGTAATTGAAATCTCCCATTATTACTGCACTGACAAATTTGTTAGCTTCCCTTATTTCTCTTATCATTTCATCATCTGTCTGACCATTTTGTCCAGGTGGACGGTAGTATACTCCTATCACTGTACTCTTACCCAACACACATGAGATTTCTATCCATATGGATTCTACTTGGCATTTAGTCTCTTGTATGATCTTTATCCTGTTGGACTCTATACCCTCCCGGACATAAAGTGCCATTCCCTCACCAAGTTGCTCCTCCCTATCATTGCGATATAACTTGCACCCTGATATAGCACTATCCCATTGGTCATCCTCCTTCCACATCACCTGTGATGCCAATTATGTCAATCTCATCATTTACTGCTATACTCCTTAACTCTCTTAGACTTCTGGCATTGGCATACAGACATTTCAAAGTGTGTTTTTTGTTTGTATTAACAACCTGCTTTTCAATTGTTTGGGATAATTTGGAAATCTTTAGCTCAGATGATTTTTACATATAGGCACATGAACTACTTTTGCTTTTATTGGACCCTCTCTGTTGGGATGCCCTAACGCTCCTGTTTCATTAGCATCCTTCAAGGATACATTCCTCTGAACCATATACTGCTGAGTGACTGTCGGCTTTCCCCCGTGTTCTAGTTTAAAAGCTGCTCTATCACATTTTTAAAAATTAGTGCCAGCAGCTTGGTTCCACTCTGGTTAAGGTGGAGCTCATCCTTTCGGAAAAGCCTCCCCCTTCCCCAAAGGTTTCCCCAGTTCCTTACAAAACTGAATCCCTGCACCATCTTCTCATCCACGCATTGAAACTCTGGAGCTCTGCCTGCCTCTGGGGCCCTGCACGTGGAACAGGAAGTATTTCAGAGAATGCCACCCTGGAGGTTCTGAATTTCAGCTTTCTACCTAAAATCCTAAATTTGGCTTCCAGAACCTCTCCCACATTTTCCTATGTCGTTGTTGCACACATGTACCATGACAGCCGGCTCCTCCCCAGCACTGTCTTTAATCCTATCTAGGTGACGTGTGAGGTCTGCCACCTTCTCACCAGGCAGGCAAGTTATCAGGCGGTCCTCATGTCCACCAGCCACTCTGCTATCTACATTTTCTAATAATTGAATCACCAACTATGATGGCCAGCCTAACCCTTCCCTCCTGGGCAGTAGCCCTGGGAGATTTGACCTCAGTGCGAGAGGATAGTACATCACTTGTAGAGCAGGTTCTTGCAACAGGATCACTTCCTGCTACACCAGGGTGATGTTCTCCTAGTGGGAGACCTTTCTAATCCAAGGCAGCACTGGGGCTGCCAGACTGGATTTGGGACTTGGCTACTATGTCCCTGATAGGTCTCATCAATGTGCCTCTCTGTATGCCTCAGCTCCTCCAAGTCTGCCACTCTAGCCTCCAGAGATCAGACTCGTTCCCTGAGAGCCAGGAGCTCTTTGCACTGCGTGCACACATACAATCTCTCACCAGCAGGTAAAAAATCATACATGTGACACTCAGTGCAAAAGACTGGAAAGCCCCCCTCTTGCTGCTGGACTGCTGCCTTCACCTTAATTTTGAGTTCCTAGTTAAGTTTAGGATACTAAGGGAGTTGGAATTAGAGTACTTTAAATTTACAGGTGAATTTACTAATTAATCAACTAGTGTCCTACAAGGGGATGATTAAACTTTCAATAAGGGCTGGTACAATAGTATGATATAGATAAGAGTCTGATTGATTTTTAATGAGAAAGTGTCTCTTGCCTAAAAATCAAGGGTTGAGTGGGTGGGAAAGACAAACACTAGAATTAACTATCTCTGGCTTGCCTATTACCTCAGACACACACACAAACTTTAAAGAATATATCCCACTATTTCACCTTTCTCCAAACTTTCCACAGATTTCCCAAAGCTATACTTACCAATCCTCTTTAACCACCATTAAATTGATCTTCACTCAAAGAAGTGAAGGTTTTGAGATTTGCGAGCCTAATGGCGCACTTCTGGTCCTCTTCTACTGCAAAGGGTGTGGGACCTCTGGAAGCTGGGGCTGTGGAATTCAGTCCCTGGATCGCCTGCAGAGACCTCTGAACTCCTCTGCTGGGGGATGCTGGGAGCAGAATGCAGATGAGCCTTCTGGTCCTCTTCTACTGCAAAGGATGCGGGGCCTCTGGAAGCTGGGGCTGTAGAATTCAATCCCTGATCGCTTGTGATGACCTCTGGATTCCTTTCCCATCGGATGCTGGGAGTAGCATGCAGATGAGCCTTCCGGTCCTCTTCTACTGGAAAGGGTGTGGGGCCTCTGGAAGCTAGGGCTGTAGAATTCAATCCCTGGATTGCTTGCGGTGACCACTGGACTCTTCTCCCGGGGGATGCTGGGAGCAGTATGCAGATGAACCTCTTCCTTCTATCTGTTTTTATTTACTAAATATTATTCATTCTAGTTCTTACTTTTTCCTCTTACTGCTCTGGTGCACCATTGATGTGTTTTGGCGATATAAACCAGAAGACAATGGGTATTTTATTTATTAACAGGCTGATACAGTACAATGCACTCTGGTGGAGCGCACTGTTAGTTCGCCTTTCGCCGCGCTATTTTTACCCCCTTATACAGTAAGGGGTAATAGCTCGTCGAAAACGCGTGGCCAACTCCCCCGAAACTAATAGTGCCTGCAACATGCAAATGCATGTTGATGGCCCTATTAGTTACTCCCGCGCGATACAGAAAGTAAAATGTGCAGCCAAGCCGCACATTTTACTTTCAGAAATTAACGCCTGCCCAAAGGCAGGCGTTAATTTCTGCTGGCATCGGGAAAGTGCTCAGAAAAGCAGAAAAAACTGCCCCAAAAATTAAAAAAATGTAAAATTAAAAAAAAAAATTTTAAATGTGCTCGCGGCCCGCGGGTCAGAAGACAGACGCTCAATTATGCCAGCATCCGTTTTCCGAACCCTTGGCTGTCAGCAGGCTCGAGAACTGACAGCAGAAAAATTGAGCGTAGGCTGTCAAACCCGCTGACTGCCGCCGCTCCTGTCAAAAAGGAGGCGCTAGGGACGCACTAGTGTCCCTAGCGCCTCTTTTTACTGTGGGCCCTCATTTAAATACTTGATCGTGCACCCAGGATAGTGGCCTGGCGCGCGTTGGGAGAGCGGGCGCTCACCTCGGAGCACCGGCTCTCCCGCGGGATTTACTGTATCGGCCTGTTTATTTGTTAAATGTTTCTATACCGGTGTTTGGGGGAAAAAAAACGTCACATCGGTTTACAGTAATTACATTAAACAAAATCAAAATAGATACAGATAATAATAAAAGATCAATTAAAATTAAATTTAGACATACAACTCAGGATTTTAACTTTAACTATTATTCCTATTAAAGGTGGCTCGCCCGGTCCCCAAAATACTCAGCTTCCATGTCCTCAAATAGCTCTGGCATAGGAACAGAATGGTAGAACCCCTTTTAAAACCATGTCCTAAACTGATCTGGTGGCTTAATGGCAGCATTGTGTACTGCCATGCAGAGGGGCCGTGAGTTCAAGTCCAACCTCTGGTCTTCTTCTCCCCTAGCTCAGCCAGGGATGCTGCAGAGGCTGCATTTATAGCCTCTGCCGGGGGAAGGGATCATAGCCATTGCACAAGGGCAACACCTGGTGGCTGGCTTTAGGGCCTATAGTTGCAGGGCTCTCTATGGACCCCGGGTGCGTAGCCCCCAGCTAAGGGAATAGACTAAAGTCAGTCATTAAAGGCCTAGAAAAGAGGGGGAAAGAATTGCCAGGGACTTGTGAATGAAGAAGGCTTATGGTTCTAATTGAGCTGGTGAAGGAGGAAGAAACTGCTAGGACCAAAAAAGAGAAGGGGGTAATGATAAAAAGAACAGTGGTAAGAAAAGAACTAAAGCCCCTCAAAAAAGCAAGTTCCTATTTTTGAGGATGGTAGGTAGCTGCTCTAATTAAGATGTTTCATAAAGTTGAAGCCTCCTTCTCTTCTCTTTTTTTTTTTAATTTCAGATGCCATTTGTTATTTTTCTGGAAGATGGAAGATATACTGTGCATGCTCTCTGTGCTCATTCTTGGCTCTGCTCCTGCCTTCCATGCGCCCCCTATGGACATTACGTAGAGTTTAATTATCCCTGGCTGATTAGTTTATGGGAACTGAACACAGTTCTCAGAAAACAAGTCCTCATTTTTCCTGGCTGTACACTGTTGCAGATTTATTAGGGTACATTTCTAATGACAGGGAACTTCTTAAAAGCATTTTTTTTCTTGCTTCTTCTCTTTTAACTGTTTTATGCGTGCACATATGCAGTGTGAGACTGCAACCTCTTGATGGGAAAAAATTATTCTAACGTTGTTGGCTTCGGCTGGAAATGTTCTTCTGAGTCCAAGATCGGCCAACTTCAATCCATAAAGAAGAGCAATATGGGGAAAATGATTCCTTTTTTTTTTTTTTTTTTTAAGTGCAACTGTTTGCAGAGATCTCTTAGATATTCCTAGGGAATAACCTGTAAGCCGGACCCGTTTGGAGAGGGCTAGAGTAGGGTTTCCATATACTTTGTGATGTTCCTGTCACAGAAAACACTACCATACAGTGCAGCACTTGAGACTGTGAAAAGATAAAAGTCCTGTAAGCTGAATGTTGTTATAACTAGATTGCACTTAAAAGTACCCTAATAATCTGCAAAGGGAAAGATGGAAACCCAAGGAAGCAGATTATGCCGTTGTCCTCAGGATCACTAAAGCTCCGATGAACCTGTAACCACACCTACTCCAGTAGATTTTTTGAGATTTCTTCCCCACCCAGAGCAAGATGTATTGGATGCTGCAGGCTATAAGCATTTTTAAATAAATCTTATGTTCTTAAACAAGATGCATAGGATTTTACCTTTATCCAAATGAGGAGAAGGGTATACGTGAGCCATGAGGTGAGGGACATGAGTTAGGAGGCCTTACTAGCCCAGCTTGGGGGGGGGGGGGGAAGCTATTCTGTCAGCTCTGTAGTAAGAGTCCTTGGTTTAGAATCGAAAGGTTACAAGTTCAGATTTCAAGATCCCTGGATGGAGAAATGGGCTGCGGCAGTGCAATGTGAGGCAGTCAGTGCAGGACTCTTGCGCCATCCTTTTCGTGGAAAACATAACTCGCACTGCCTATTCTGTCTGTGCCGTGTGTTTCCAATGCACAGCTTATACAGATAGCTTAGCTCGGTCTTTAACCTCACAGAGGATGCCGCTTCTTCAACTCCAACATTTATTAACAGGCAAAACAACAAGTAAACAAAGCCTCAAGGTGCATAAACTCCAGCAATAAAGGCAGGTAAAACGAGGATTATTTTGCAAGGCTGGCCAGATTAGCTGCTGAAGTACATGGGCCAGATACAGCTGACTAAAAACAGAGAATTACCAGAAAAAAAACCACCCAGGAACCTCTGCTTCCAAGTCAGAGGTTAACCCTTTAAAGCCAGCTGCACTGAATACAGCAGAAGCAGTGATTCCAGGCTGACCACCAATTGACACTAGCACAGTAAACAATCAAACTTTATGCAGAGTATCATGACAACAGGTAACAAACAGAAAAACATCTGTGAAGACAGGACACTCCAGTCCTGGAATTGTAAGATTCCACTATTAACTTTTCTTTAATTGAACATTAATTAACACTGCAGTCAATGTAAGGAGGAGTCCAAAGTGTTCACGCTTCTGCATGAGCCAAAAGAAGCACTGGTTTCAGTGACAGTCTAACAAAGTTCTTTAAAAGTCCCTTGTCAGTCCATATTTCACATGAATGGATCTTCCTATCTCTGATGGCCATCTAAGTGATAAGCCCCACTGGCACTCATTCCATGGGGCTTGCTTGTCTTTAAGTAAAAAAAAAGATCACCCAGCTGGAGTTCCGATTTACTGTGTTTTTCTTTACTGCGGCCCCCGCTAAATTGTTAGGTATTGTCTCCTCCTTCAGTAATCCCAAAAGGTATTGGCAAGGCATTGAACCTGTTGCCACTGCAGCTTGAAAAGATCCTTGGTATCAAGCTTTGCAGATGGTGCCAGATTCACATCAGTCTTTTGAATAAGGATGGTAGCAGAAATCAGGATGATTGGAGACTTTGGGTCTGAAACTTCAGCCATTAAAATGGTCAGAAAGATTAGTGGGGGCCACACTCGGATAACATGCAATCTAGAATATGACATGCCACTTCAATCGTTCATTCCCAAATGATTCCTGTGTGAGGGAAGTTGAATAACCAGCTGCATCACTGGTCACTTAAGTTATCTCTCTGCACTAGAAATCTCAGTGTTATTTGAGTTGATCTTAAACTCTCTGCAAACTGCAATGAAACTAGACCCACAATCAAAGTGCAATTGCTTCGCTGGCCCTCTAATAGAGAAAAATCGTTGGAGGGTATTGATGAAGCTAGAGATGTCCATGGATTCAATTACCTCAATGTGAACAGCATGGATGTTCATGCAAGTGAACAAAATGGACCAGCGCTTGCTATTTACTTGGTGAGATAACCCTCCACATTCCAAAAATATCAAGTCTTATGTAAATGAAGAGTGGTTTAAGTACTAAACTAGTCAGCTGCTAGATCTGCTATCTTTTGATCTTGTTGCTTAATCCACAGCTTATGGCACTGGACACATCAATGAATTATTGAACTGATGCATCATCTTGCACCAATAAACCATAATCCTATAGCTTGAATAGCCCCCCATGTAAAATATCATCGCTGATGTTTAACTTTCTCATTATAATAATGTGCGAGCAGAGTAGCAATGTGATGCCAACTGGGAATGATGACAATGTCTTGCTCTCCTTTATCCAATTTATCATTGTTCAGTAGACCACCAACCTGATTAAGCCATCCTCATCAATTTTGGAGCTCACTTTTGAAAGGGGGCTGTCTTTTGGAATATTACTTCTCTTGGTGACTTCTCTTGGTGACGCTTTTAATTTCCTCTGCAAACACTTTCTGCTGAACACAGAAAATAACTTTTCTTGTCTGAGCAAGCTGAGCAATGGTGCATGGATTTGTACAGAGGTGCTAGTGGTGGCAACTGTCTGAAGCATTGACAGGATCTTAGCAGAAGGATTGTGTAAGGTGGATGAGGCAATGATGTACCTAAAGTATTTGGCACCTATGCTAAATAGTTCCTTTGACATACCCCCCACACACACACACACATAAACACACCCACCAATATTCAATGTTAAAATTTCCTAACATCAATAAAATATTTCAAAACAGTAGATACTTCAAATAACACAATAATTAAACTAATAAGCATTTTAAAAGTCTCCCATTCTCCATATCTGTCATCCTAAGATTGTCATAGACTGGGGGTATGCATGCCCCCCCCCCCCCCACACACACACAATATGCTCCCTCTCTCTCTCTCACACACACATACACACTTAGTAAGAGAGAAAGGGAGCATGTGTGTGAGAGGCACACACTTTCTCTGTACCTCTCTCACACACACTTCCTAAGTCTCTCTTTCTCACATGCTAACACCACACACATGCTTCCTTTGTGTCTCTCTCACACATTAACACATACACATGCAGACAAAAACTGAACTGGAAACCAAAAGCCAGATTCTGTATGCAATGCAACAATGGAAAAGCAGAAAATCACTATTCAACAAAACAATATAATCAAGAAATATAAATTAATCAGAATATAAAACCATACTAAAAAATATATATTTCAAAACAGCTAGGGGTAGATTTTAAATACTTGCACAATCGCGTACTTTTGTTCGCGCACCATGCGCGAACAAAAGTATGCTGGATTTTATAAGATACGCGCGTAGCTGCGCGTATCTTATAAAATCCGGGATCGGCACGCGCAAGGGGGGTGCACATTTGTGCAACCTGCACGTGCCGAGCCCAGCGCGCGCTGCCTGTTCCCTCTGAGGCCGCTCTGATTTCGGAGCGGCCTCGGAGGGAACTTTCCTTCGCCCTCCCCCCACCTTCCCCTCCCTTCCCCTACCTAACCCACGCCCCCGGCCATATCTATGACGTGACGTCACGCCTTGAGCACCGAAATCGCACGGGCATTCATTCACTGCCGGCGGGGGCCGTGCATTCATCCAGGCAGAGGGAGCCGGAGGCCGCTTTCGCCGCCGGCTCCCTCTGCCTGGATGAATGCATGCCCACCCGGCCGCCTTGAGCGCCAAAATCGGGAGGAGAGGAGAAGGGAGAAGGGACTACCGTAGCAGGCCCGAGCCTTGCTACTTTTTCGGTTTTGTTTTTTTTTGCTTCGGGAGGAGGGGACAGGGCTGGGGCTGCACCGGAGACCAGACGGGGCCTTGAGCGCCGAAATCGCCCCCATTTTTTACACTTTATTCCCGTTTTAATTTTCGAACACCACACTAACAGCACACTAACACCAAGTAGAGGGTAGGCGGTAAACTAACAGGTTAAGGACGCGGCAAAATAGCAGGTTACAAAGGAGATAATCTGAGCGCACGTCACAGTATCGGAGGGGAATAGCTAATTCCTTCATTATACAGCTAATTCGTTCATTTACATATCATATACATGCTGCGTGCGGAAAGGGTTATGCATCTGTTTTAAGAAGCGCTAAGGACGCGTGAAACTGGAGACTGTATCGCTGGATCGCCTTACGCGTCCGAATTGTGTGCTCCCAGCACGTTACAGACGGGAAATCTTCAACCGCACATTACAGTATCGACCTGTAAGAAAGGTGGAAAGAAGGCAAAATGATTACTGGCATAGTTAAAAGGGGAGGTGAAAGAAGCTATTTTAGCCAAAAGATCTTCATTCAAAAATTGGAAGAAGGATCCAACAGAAGAAAATAGGATAATGCATAAACGTTGGCAAGTTAAATGTAAGACATTGATAAGACAGGCTAAGAGAGAATTTGAAAAGAAGTTAGCCGTAGAGGCAAAAACTCACAGTAAAACCTTTTTAAAATATATCCGAAGCAGAAAACCTGTGATGGAGTCAGTTGGACCGTTAGATGATCGAGGGGATAAAGGGGCACTTAGAGAAGATAAGGCCATCGCGGAAAGATTAAATGAGTTCTTTGCTTCGGTGTTTACTGAAGAGGATGTTGGGGAGGTACCCGTACCAGAGAAGGTTTTCATGGGTAATGATTCAGATGGACTGAACCAAATCACGGTGAACCTAGAAGATGTGGTAGACCTGATTGACAAACTTAAGAGTAGTAAATCACCTGGACCAGATGGTATACACCCCAGAGTTCTGAAGGAACTAAAAAATGAAGTTTCAGACCTATTAGTAAACATTTGTAACCTATCATTAAAATCATCCATTGTACCTGAAGACTGGAGGATAGCTAATGTAACCCCAATATTTAAAAAGGGCTCCGGGGCGATCCGGGAAACTACAGACCGGTTAGCCTGACTTCAGTGCCAGGAAAAATATTAGAAAGTGTTCTAAATATCAAAATCACAGAACATATAGAAAGACATGGTTTAATGGAACAAAGTCAGCATGGCTTCACCCAAGGCAAGTCTTGCCTCACAAATCTCCTTCACCTTTTTGAAGGAGTTAATAAACATGTGGATAAAGGTGAACCCGTAGTGTATTTGGATTTTCAAAAGGCGTTTGACAAAGTTCCTGATGAGAGGCTTCTAGGAAAAGTAAAAAGTCATAGGATAGGTGGTGATGTCCTTTCGTTGATTGCAAACTGGCTAAAAGACAGGAAACAGAGAGTAGGACTAAATGGACAATGTTCTCAGTGGAAGGGAGTGGGCAGTGGAGTGCCTCAAGGATCTGTATTGGGACCCTTACCTTTCAATATTTTTATTTTTTTATTTATTTAGAGCTTTTTTATACCGACATTCATGATCCCAATCATATCGGTTTACAAGAAACAATGGTGCAATAACATTAACATCAACCTGAACAATAGGCGAAAAGTGATAAAATTTACAATAAAACAGGGGCACTCGACCTGGGAGGAGGAAGAGCCAAAGGCATGGGTAACTCAGAGATAAATAATATCTGGTAATATACTCAGTATTAAAATAATAATATGAACTCAGGGCTGAATACTATCAAATATATAAATAAGATCATATACTCAGGACTGTAATAATATCGTATATTCATGACTAAATAGTATCAGGTCTTAGAACTTGGAACTAACTAATATGGAGTCAGAGGCCATGTCAGGGCTGCGGTACATTGACTGGAGGACCATGAAGTTATTGTGGTTGGGGAGGTCATAGCTCAGGGAAGGCTTGTAGAAATAGCCACGTTTTGAGTTTCTTTCTGAATGACAGAATGCAAGGTTCTTGTCTAAGGTCGGGGGGCATGGCGTTCCAGATGGTTGGCGCCACCGTCGAGAAGGCTCGATCTTTGGTGGAGGAGAGGTGAGTGGATTTGGCTGGGGGTGTGTGTAGCGAGCCCTTGTAGGCTTCTCTGATGGGTCTAGAAGAGGAGTGCAGTGTGAGTGGGTAGTGTATATCGATGGGTGTTCTGTTGTATATAGCTTTATGGATGATGGTGAGTCACTTGTGTAGAATTCTAAAGTTTACAGGGAGCCAGTGCAGGTTTTTCAGGATGGATGTGATGTGGTCTCTTCTGTTGGAGTTTGTTAAAATTCTGGTGGCCGAATTTTGTAGCATCTGAAACGGTTTGGTGGTAGAGGCGGGAAGGCCTAGCAGAATCGAATTACAGTAGTCTAATTTGGAGAATATAATGGACTGGAGTACCGATCTGAAGTCTTGAAAGTACAGGAGCGGTTTGAGTCTTTTTAGTACCTGAAGTTTGAAGAAGCAGTCTTTGGTTGTGTTGGTGATGAACTTTTTTAAATTTAACTGGTTATCAATTATAACTCCGAGGTCTCTTGCTTGGCTGGCCAAGGTGTTGGAGTGGATTGAATGTGGGTTATCGTTGTGGTTGAGAGATATAAAGAGCATTTCTGTCTTAGACTTGTTAAGAACAAGGTTTACGGTAGTAAGGAGGTCGTTGATATCTTGGAGACATTTGTCCCAGAACTTCAGTGTTTTTGTGAGGGATTCGGTTATTGGGATCAGAATTTGGACATCGTCGGCGTAGAGATAGTGTTTGAGTTTAAGATTCGTAAGCAGCTGGCAAAGAGGAAGAAGGTATAGGTTGAATAGTGTAGGAGACAGAGAGGAGCCCTGTGGAACACCTCTTGTGGTGTTGATGGCGGAGATTCCTTATTGTTGATCTTTACTTTGTAGCCTCTGTTCGTGAGAAAGGAGTCGAACCATTTGAAGGCCGTACCTTTTATCCCAATGTCTGAAAGTCGTTTAAGGAGAGTGGAGTGATTCACCGTGTCGAATGCTGCCGAGATGTCGAGGAGTATTAGAAGGAAGGAGTGACCAGAGTCCATACCCATGATGAGATGATCTGTGAGGGAGATGAGGAGGGATTCGGTGCTTAGTGCTTTGTGAAATCCATATTGCGATGAGTGGAGAATTTTGTTATCTTCCAGGTATTCTGATAATTTGGTGTTGACTATTTTTTCTGTGATCTTTGCCAGAAAAGGAAGGTTGAGATGGGGCGGAAGTTATTGGGTTCTCTGGGGTCTAGATTTGCTTTCTTGAGAAGGGGTTTGAGGGTGGCTATTTTTAGGACGTCCGGGAAGATTTCTTGAGATAGTGAGCAATTTACAATGTCTGCTAAGTACTTGGAGATGGAGTCTGGCACCGATAGAAGAAGCTTGGTTGGGATTTGGTTGAGTGGATGGTAAGAAGGTTTCATTTTCTTTATTAGAGATTCAATTTCCAGAGTAGAGGTGAGTTCAAAAAATTCCAGTTAGGGTCCAAAATTTGAAGTGGGGGAGCTGGAGATGCGAGTGGAGGTAGAATTGGAAGGCAGGAGTGTTAGTAATTTAGATATTTTGTTGTGGAAAAAAGTTGCCAGTTCGTTTGCCTTTGCTTGTGCCTGTTCGTCTGGGAGGCATGGGGTAGAGGTTTTTGTGAGCTCTGATACGTAGGAGAATAGAGTCTTAGGGTCAAAGACAAGGTCATGTATTCTGTGACCGTAGAAATCTTTTTTCGCTCGGAGGGTGGCATTTCTGTATAAGTGTAATGTTGATTTGTATGCGTTTAATGTGCTCAGGCATGGGGTCTTACGCCATTTGTTTTCTTTTTGTCTGAGGTTTCGTTTAAGTTCTCTGAGTTCATCGGAGAACCAAGGTTGTTTCCTATTAGGCGTCTGCTTGATTTTTCTGGCTGCCTGGGGGCATACTTTGTTCGTTATTGATTCTGTGATGCTAAGCCATGAGTGGAGTGCCAAGTTGGGGTCAGAGACTTTTAGTTTGTGGAGTTCCTTTGTTAGATGCTCGCTGAGGACCTCTGGGGAGCAGGATCTCCTGTAGTGTATTGAAGAATGAGTGGGTTGTGCTTTGGGGTTTTCCTTGCTTGAGAGGGTGGTGGTGATCAGTGAGTGGTCAGACCATGGGACTGGTGTGCATTCCGGGGGGGTAGAGGGTGAAAAACTGGAGTTGATGAAGACGAGGTCGAGAATATGCCCTGCTTTATGGGTGGGCTTGTTGATGATTTGTGTGAAGCCCATGGCCTTGAGAGAGGTGAGGAATGCTTCGCAGCTTTGAGGAATGCTTGAGAGAGGTGAGGAATGCTTTGAATCGACATGGAGGTTGAAGTCCCCTAAAATCAAGGTGGGGGCATCTAGGTTGATATGTTTGGCTATGATTTCAATTATGGGGGAGGCATCTGTGTCCAGGAGACCAGGTGGAGCGTAGATAAGGAGGATTTGTAGATGGTCGGATTTAAACAGGCCTAGTTCTAATTTAGAGGCTGACTTAATTGGTTGAAGGGCTAGCCTAAGTTCCTTTTTGGCCATTAGGAGCAGGCCGCCGCCTCTTTTTTTCTGTCTGGGAAGAGGAAAGACGTTGTAGTGATGTATAGGTAGTTGGTTTATCAGGGCTGTATCTGTTGGTTTAAGCCAGGTTTCTGTTATGGCACAGATGTCTGGGTTTGCGTCGAGGAGATAATCATTTAGGATGCGTGATTTTTTTGTGATCGAATGAGCGTTAAATAGAGATACTGAGAGTAGTGCAAGACCCAGTAGTTGGGTGAGAGGCGAGATCATGATGGGGATAAGGGATCTAGTAGTGCATGTCTGGGGTAATGTGAGAGATATTTCCCTGGTAAGGGCGCTGTGGTGGAGGATGGGAATTGGGTAGCCTTGTGTCATGTTCCCCTTGTGTTCAGGCTGGACGGGTTTTTGGTTGAATGTCTGTTTATTGGAGCGAAGGGGTTAGGGTGGGAATTCTGGGGAGTTGACGTTGGCAGTGTGAAGAGCGGTGTATCCTGGTGGTCTGGGAGAGGCTGCGAGAGGATTAAGCGTCCTTATTCTGCGAGTGATTGGATGAATGAGAGGCGTCCTGCTGGGAGAGGAGGGTGAATGGAATTATGAGAGAGCGCCCGTCTGCTGAGTGAGGGAGGTGAGTGATGGGAAGGTGACCATCTGTAGAAGTTATATGTTGGTCTGTTGAGTGAGTCCGTTGAGTGTCCGTCTGCAGTGTGGGTCCATTGGGTGTCCGTCCGTTGAGTGTCCGTCTGCAGTGTGGGTCCGTTGAGTGTCCGTCTGTAGAGTGAGTTTGCTGAGCGTTGATCTGCTGAGTGAGGAGCATGGATAAATGAAGGCAGAGTGTTTGATGAAGAGGTGCTAGGTGTTGTTCCAGTGCGCATGAAAGGGCGCACAAAGGGGCAGGCCCCTTTGTCGCGCTCCTTAGGTGCGCGACGCCTAGCACCGTCGGCCCCGGGCGCCTTGCTGACGTCGGGTTTCGGAGGGCGGGCTTACCGCGCTGTTTTTTCTTTTTTAGCAGTTCCTTTCTGGATCGGGGGGTCTGGGGCAATGTAGCTGCTCTCCCTGCCTCAGGTCCACCTCCCCTGACCCCGACTGGTCAGCGCCGAGAGCGCGGGGAGGGCCGACCTGGGTGGTGGCGAGCGGGGAGCAAAAGGGCGCGTTTCCCGCCGTCAAGCCCTTTAAAGGGTTCTGGGCGCCTGGCTGACGTCAGCCCCGGGAGCCTTGCTGATGTTGGGTTTCGGAGGGCGGGCTTACCGCGCTGTTTTTTCTTTTTTAGCAGTTCCTTTCTGGATCAGGGGGTCCGGGGCAATGTAGCTGCTCTCCCTACCTCAGGTCCACCTCCCCTGACCCCGACTAGTCAGCGCCGAGAGCGCGGGGAGGGCCGACCTGGGTGTTTGATGAAGAGGTGCTAGGTGTTGTTCCAGTGCGCATGAAAGGGCGCACAAAGGGGCAGGCCCCTTTGTCGCGCTCCTTAGGTGCGCGACGCCTAGCATCGTCGGCCCCGGGCGCCTTGCTGACGTCGGGTTTCGGAGGGCGGGCTTACCGCGCTGTTTTTTCTTTTTTAGCAGTTCCTTTCTGGATCGGGGGGTCTGGGGCAATGTAGCTGCTCTCCCTGCCTCAGGTCCACCTCCCCTGACCCCGACTAGTCAGCGCCGAGAGCGCGGGGAGGGCCGACCTGGGTGGTGGTGAGCGGGGAGCAAAAGGGCGCGTTTCCCGCCGTCGAGCCCTTTAAAGCCCTTTAAAATATATTTATAAATGATCTGGAAAGAAATACGCGAATGAGATAATCAAATTTGCAGATGATACAAAATTGTTCAGAGTGGTTAAATCACAAGCAGATTGTGATAAATTGCAGGAAGACCTTGTGAGACTGGAAAATTTGGCATCAAAATGGCAGATGAAATTTAATGTGGATAAGTGCAAGGTGATGCAAATAGGGAAAAATAACCCATGCTACAGTTACACAATGTTAGGTTCCATATTAATGTGTACAATTCTGGTCACCGCATCTCAAAAAAGATATAATTGTGATGGAGAAGGTACAGAGAAGGGCTACCAAAATGATAAGGGGAGTGGAACAGCTTTCCTATGAGGAAAGACTAAAGAGGTTAGGACTTTTCATCTTGGAGAAGAGACGGCTGAGAGGGGATATGATAGAGGTGTTTAAAATCATGAGAGGTCTAGAATGGGTAGATGTGAATTGGTTATTTACTCTTTCGGATAATAAAAAGGCTAGGGGGGCACTCCATGAAGTTAGCATGTGGCACATTTAAAACCAATCGGAGAAAGTTCTTTTTCACTCAATGCATAATTTAACTCTGGAATTTGTTGCCAGATGATGTGGTTAGTGCAGTTAGTATAGCTATGTTTAAATAGAATTGGATAAGTTCTTGGAGGAGAAGTCTATTACCTGCTATTAATTGAGTTGACTTAGAAAATAGCCACTGCTATTACTAGCAACGTAAACATGGAATAGACTTAGTTTTTGGGCACTTGCCAGGTTCTTATGGCCTGGATTGGTCACTGTTGGAAACAGGATGCTGGGCTTAATGGACCCTTGGTATGACCCAGTATGGCATGTTCTTATGTTTTTATTGAAGGGATGTTAAAAGGAAGTTCCTGGCCTCACTTCCTTGCCTTGGCAATCAGGTCGGTTTGTTCCTGAGATTGCCCTTGCTCGTGTATCTGCTTGCCTGTTCCTAGTCTCGTTCCAGAATCCTTCTGTTCCAGTTCCATTCCAGCTTGTACCTGCTTCCTTGCCCTGCTTGTTCCTGTCTTCATTGTTCATCTTCCCGGTCTTACCTCGGACTGCCTTTCTGGTAAAGGCCACAGCTTGTTCCTGACTCGTCTGCTTGCCTGCCGCCTGCCTGCCGCCTGCCAAAGATCACAGCTTGTTCCTGACTCGTCTGCCTGCCTACCGCCTGCCAAAGACCTCAGCTTGTTCCTGATCTGCCTGCCTGCTGCCTGCCTATGACCTCAGCCTGTTCTTGACCTTGCCTGACCTCTGGATTTTGACCCTTGCTTTGTTTACCACTGCTCGGATTGATTCCTGGACTTTGACCTTGCCCGTCTGACCTTGCTTGATTCTGGCTCTGTCCCTAGTCTTGTCATCACCAACGCTCTTCTGATTCGCCTATCTCCAACCTGTTTCTAGCCTCAAACCCTATAGTGCTCTTCCTGCCTCTGTGGTCACGCCGGACTCTGACACTCCCAGGAGACCCTGCAAGGCTCACCTAAGTCCCAGCTGCCCGGGTCCCTACGGGCTCCTCCCGGGTAGACCACGGGCTTCCAGTGGTGAAGATCAACACTGCTTCTGTCTCCTCTTGTGCTCCGCCCCTTGTGGTCGGTTCCCGCCCTGCCACAGGCCAGGGGTCCACCCCTGACTGCAATAATATCACGGTGTGAGTAGTAGTTATTCCCTAAATCTGCTTGGTTAATGGACTTCTTCAGGGGACCACAACTTTTTAAAACTCAGCTACACTAACTACCTTAACCACATCTTCCAGCAATGAATTCCAGGGTTTAACTGTGTGTTGAGTAAAAAATACTTTTCTCTGATTTGTTTTGAATGCGCTACTTACTGTTGCAGTCCCGGTCGCTAGGTTAGCGACCGGGTTCTTACCTTGCTTTTTGCCCTCCAGACCACGCCGGGACCCACAAACGCCGAGGCCTGCCAGGCCGCATGGCAGCGGCGTCTCCAAGAGGGAGACGCCGTCAAGGCCCGATTCTAGCCCTGCTCCTGCTAGGCAATGCGCGTGCGCGAAGCCCGGGGTTTTAAAGGTCCAGCACCCGGAAGTGCTGGACCGCCCTCTGACTGACGTCAGATGCCGGCAGGATACTTAAGCCGGCGTCTGCCACTGGTGCCTTGCCTTGCAACAAAGTCTCTCCCTATGGAGTGCTAGTTGCTGTTCCTGCTCCTGTTCCTGTTATTCCTGGTGATCCTGTGGTTCCTGATCCGTTAAGGGGAATGGAACAACTCCCCTATGAGGAAAGACTAAAGAGGTTAGGACTTTTCAGCTTGGAGAAGAGACGGCTGAGGGGGGATATGATAGAGATGTTTAAAATCATGAGAGGTCTAGAACGGGTAGATGTGAATCGGTTATTTACTCTTTCGGATAATAGAAGGACTAGGGGGCACTCCATGAATTTAGCATGGGGCACATTTAAAACTAATCGGAGAAGGTTCTTTTTTACTCAATGCACAATTAAACTCTGGAATTTGTTGCCAGAGGATGTGGTTAGTGCAGTTAGTATAGCTGTGTTTAAAAAAGGATTGGATAAGTTCTTGGAGGAGAAGTCCATTACCTGCTATTAAGTTCACTTAGAGAATAGCCACTGCCATTAGCAATGGTTACATGGAATAGACTTAGCTTTTGGGTACTTGCCAGGTTCTTATGGCCTGGATTGGCCACTGTTGGAAACAGGATGCTGGGCTTAATGGACCCTTGGTCTGACCCAGTATGGCATTTTCTTATGTTCCTATGGTTCCTGATCCTGCAGTTCCTGATCCGCTCCTGTGGTTCCTGATCCTGCAGTTCCTGATCCGCTCCTATGGTTCCTGTTCCCGCTTCTTCGGCTGATTCCCGGCTCCTGACCTCGGCTTGCCTTGACTCTCCGTGTCTGCTGCCTGCCTCGACTGCCTGACTGTCCAGACGTCTCTCCACTGTCACGCTCCTAAGTCCTAGCGGTCCGGATCCCTACGGGCTCCTCCTGGGGGGATCTCAGATCTCCAGGGTGAAATCCAGCGCGTCTGTCCAGCTGTGTGCCGCCTCCCGGCCTTCATCTCCCCGTCGGAGCGGCTGCTCCGCCTGGCTGGCCCCAAGGGTCCACCTTCCAGTCTTGAGCCGCAACAGTTTGCAAGGCCATGGATCCGGCGGACATGGCTGGTCTGCAGGCCATACCCGGAATGGCCCAGAGACTCCAGCAACAACAGCACTGCCTAGACGTGTTGGCAGCCACCGTCGAATGCCTGGCTAACTGCCTGGACGCCAACCCACCAAAGGCTGCACAGCGCCCCCCTCCAGAACCAGCACTATCTCCACGCCTATCCAGCTTCCAGCGCCTACCCGCTATGCAGGGGATGCCAAGGCGTGCAGAGGGTTCTTGAACCAATGTTATATCCGGTTCTCATTGCTGCCCGGACAATTTCCTTCTGACTCCGTGAAAGTGGCATACATCCTCTCCCTACTAGATGGGAAGGCCTTGCTCTGGGCCTCTCCCATGTGGGAGCGACAGGACCCGCTGCTGCAGGATCTACAGCAGTTCATAGTGCAATTTAAACAAGCCTTCGATGAGCCTGCCCGCCAATCCACGGCCACGTCAGAGATCTTGCAGTTAAGACAAGGATCTCGGTCCCTGGCGGATTACGCCATAGAATTCTGCACCCTTGCCATGGAACTGGGATGGCGAGATGATTGCTTGCGTGGCATTTTCCTACAGGGTCTTGCAGGGTGTATTAAGGATGAGCTGACTGCTCGAGACATCCCAGATACCTTGAACGGGGTGATAGACTTGGCCGGGAGGATAGACCGCCGGCTTCAGCAATGAGCCAAAGAGGGACGTGTGCCGCGTCGTCCGATTCCCCTGGCGCCAGCTTTCACTAGACCTCTGACTACTCCTACGACTCAGGGAACGGCGGCTAGCAATTCGTCCACAGAAGAACCGATGCAAATCGGACGGACACCCCTGACCGAGGAGGAAAGATGAAGGCGCCGCAACCTGGGCCTCTGCCTGTATTGCAGCAGTAAAGGCCATCTCTTGGCCAAATGCACAGAGCGTCCAGAAAATGCCAAAGTCTAGGGAAGAAGGAGGAGCTCCCCCTAGGCTGCGCTAATGCTGCTCCTCAATGTACTGTTCCTGTCACACTGGAGTATCCGGGAGGGTTCTTCCACACCCTCGCGTTTCTGGACTCTGGGGCAGGAGGAAATTTCATCCTGAAGGACCTAGTACAACAGCTGAGTCTACCTACTGCACCTCGAGAACCGCCTTTACGCATTACGTACATTCAGGGGACAGCTTTGCCAAGCAACATTACGCAGGTCACGAAACCCCTGACCTTACGAACTGGAATACTCCACTCCGAAGAAATTTCCTTCCTGATATTGGAGAAGACTGTGCATCCAGTAGTATTGGGACTGCCCTGGTTACAGCAACACGCTCCTGTGATCCATTGGGACTCACTTCAGATTGCCCAGTGGAGTCCCTACTATTTCCAGAACTGTCTCGAGTTACCTCGGCTGCCTAAAGTCCCTCTGCTCCACACCGCGCTCTCTCTCCCAGCGCCATATCAGGACTACTCCGAAGTCTTCTCTCAACAAAAGGCAGAGATCCTACCGCGCCACCGGCCCTTTGACTGCGCAATAGATCTTCTGCCTGGTACCACCCCGCCGCATGGCAGGGTATATCCCTTATCGCTACTAGAAACTCGCACAATGTCTGACTACATCGCAGAGAACCTAGCTAAAGGATTCATTCGTCCCTCACGCTCCTCCGCCGGCGCGGGAGTCTTCTTCGTGGCAAAGAAGGACGGCACGCTTAGGCCATACACCGATTACAGAGGGTTGAATGCCATCACTAAGAGGGATCGGTATCCTCTCCCCTTGATACCCGAGCTGCTGGATAGACTACAGGGTGCGAAGGTCTTTACGAAGCTTGACCTACGAGGAGCATACAATTTAGTCCATATTCGTCCGGGGGATGAGTGGAAGATGGCCTTCAAAACTCGCAACGGACATTACTAATACCTAGTAATGCCGTTCGGACTGTGTAATGCCCCCGCCGTGTTCCAAAACCTCATGAATGAGGTCCCTCGAGAGATGCTCCATTCATTTGTTATAGTACTTGGACGACATCTTAATCTACTCTCGAGACCTGGAGACACACCGCCAGCACGTCCGAAGTGTGCTACAGGTTTTGAAAGACAACCATTTTTACGCCAAACTTGAAAAGTGCCAGTTCGAGTGCGAATCGTTACCCTTCTTAGGATACATAGTGTCCTCAACCGGCTTTCGGATGGACCCTGAAAAGGTTTCTGCAATCACTAATTGGCCTCGTCCCACCGGGCTGAAAGCCTTGCAGCGATTCCTCGGGTTCGCCAACTTCTACAGGTACTTCATCCCTCAGTACTCACAGAAGGTAGCTCCACTCACCGCGTTAACACGTAAGGGAGCAGATGCCAAGTCTTGGCCCGAGACAGCCTGTCGAGCCTTTGAGGAACTGAAGCTGGCATTTCTGGAAGATCCCTGTCTACATCATCCTGACCCACAACACCCCTTTGTCGTGGAAGTAGACGCGTCTAGCATTGCTGTCGGAGCCGTTCTCAGCCAACACTCAGCCTCCGACAGACTAGTGCCATGCTCCTACTTCTCCAAAAGATTCTCGTTGGCTGAATGCAACTACAGCATCGGGGACAAGGAGCTTTTAGCCATAAAGCTCGCCTTCGAGGAGTGGAGGCAATGACTCGAGGGAGCCAAGTACCCCATCACCGTATATACGGACCATAAAAAACTTAGAATTCCTGGCTCATGCACAACGGCTGAATCCCAGACAGGCCAGGTGGTCTCTTTTCTTCAGCCAATTTGACTTCATCCTTCGGTATCGTCCCGCAGCTAAGAACATTCGAGCTGACGCTCTGTCTCGCACCTCGCAAGCAGAGGAGGAGGAGGGGCTGCAATACATCGTGAATCCCGCACGCATCCGCCTAGCAGCCACAACTGTAGACCGAACAACTAAAACGATAGTGCCCAGGAAGCTCCGCAGAAGAGTTCTAACTTGGGCACATGATTCATTGTCTGGAGGACATGCCAGAAGGGAAAGAACACTAGACCTAGTAAACCGCTTCTATTGGTGGCCTGGCATCCGACGAGATGTTTCCCTCTATGTAAATTCATGTCCTACTTGCACCAGGCAGAAACCAGTAGTGGGCCCTCTCAGGGGTTTGTTACAACCACTACCCATTCCAACAGAACCCTGGACACACATAGCCACGGACTTTGTGGTGGACCTACCACCTTCCCAAGGCAAGACAGTTGTATGGGTCACCGTGGACCGTTTCTCCAAAATGGCTCACTTTGTGCCCCTAGTCAAATTACCCTCCGCACCAGAACAGGCCTTGCTGTTCACACAACACATATTCCGTATCCATGGACTTCCTCACGACATAGTCTCCGACTGGGGCCTGCAATATACGGCCCGGTACTGGAAAGCCTTATGTAAGAAATTTGGGGTGCAACTCAGCTTCTCTACCATTTTCCATCCCCAGAGCAATGGACAAACAGAGCGAATGAATCGTTCTCTAAAGACATTTCTGAGGACCTTTACCAATGACAGACAAGATAATTGGGCAGAATTACTACCCTGGGCTGAGTTCGCTTACAATAATCAAGTACATGCAGCTACAGGGAAGTCCCCCTTCCAAGTTGTTTACGGAAAACAACCTAAGCCACCCTTACCAGTACCAGTGCCCTCACCTGCGGCTCAGTTGACCGCCCAACAACTGCAGGGGCTCTGGACATCTGTACAACAGAGACTCTCAAGGGCCGCACTCAGCGCAAAGAAGTACACCAATTGTCATCGCAGGCCGGCCCCAACATTCCTACCAGGGGACCGAGTCTGGCTCAGCACAAAGAACATCCACTTGAGACTACTGTCTAAAAAGTTAGCACCCAAGTACTGTGGACCCTTCCGCGTAGCAGAGAGGGTGGGATTGGTTTCCTACCGCTTGCGTTTGCCCACCAAGTTACGTATTCACAACGTGTTTCATGTATCTCTCCTGAAACCAGTGCTCTTCTCTAGGTTCCACCAAAGACCACTAGAAGCGGTCTCCACCCCTACGGCCGAGGACCCCACATTTCAAGTACGGGAGGTGCTGGACACCCGCTTCGTCAACAGACGATGGGAGTACTTGTTAGCCTGGGAAGGATGTGGGGATGAAGACAACACTTGGGAACCTGCCCGCAACATTCTGGACAAGTCTCTCCTGCGGCAATTCCACTTGGATCACCCTGACAAGCCTGGCCCTTTGAAGAGGGGGCGTAAAGGAGGGGGTACTGTTGCAGTCCCGGTTGCTAGGTTAGCGACTGGGTCCTTACCTTGCTTTTTGCCCTCCAGACCGCGCCGGGATCCGCAAACGCCGAGGCCTGCCTGGCCGCATGGCAGCCGCGTCTCCACGAGGGAGACGCCGTCGAGGCCCGATTCTAGCCCCGCCCCCGCTAGGCAGCACGCGCACGAAGCCTGGGGTTTTAAAGGTCCAGCACCCAGAAGTGCTGGACCGCCCTCTGACTGACGTCAGACGCCGGCAGGATACTTAAGCCGGCGTCTGCCACTGGTACCTTGCCTTGCAACGAGGTCTCTCCCTACTGGAGTGCTAGTTGCTGTTCCTGCTCCTGTTCTTGTTATTCCTATGGTTCCTGATCCGTTCCTGATCTGCTCCTGTGGTTCCTGTTCCCGCTTCTTCGGCTGATTCCTGGCTCCTGACCTCGGCTTGCCTTGACTCTCCGTGTCTGATGCCTGCCTCGACTGCCTGACTGTCCAGATGTCTTTCCACTGTCACACTCCTAAGTCCCAGCGGTCCGGATCCCTACGGGCTCCTCCTGGGGGGGGATCTCGGATCTCCAGGGTGAAATCCAGCTCATCTGTCCAGCTGTGTGCCGCCTCCCAGCCTTCATCTCCCCGGAGCGGCTGCTCCGCCTGGCCGGCCCAAGGGTCCACCTTCCAGTCTTGAGCCGCAACAATTTACTAACTTCATGGAGTATCCCCTAGTCTTTGTATTTTTTGTAAGAGTAAATAAATGACTTACATTTATCCATTCTATTCCACTCATGGTTTTATAGACTATCATATTCCCCTCAGCCTTCTTTTCTCCAAGTTGAATAGCCTTAATCTTTTTAATCATTCCTCATAGACAAGTCATTCCATCCTCTTTATCATTTTGGTCACTCTTTTCTGTAACATTTCCAATGCAATAATATCTTTTTTTTTTAGATGTGGCAACCAGAATTGCACACAGTACTTCTGATGCAGTCTCACCATGGAGCAATACAGAGGCATTATGACATTCTCTATTTTATTCTCCATGCCTTTCCTAATAATTCCTAACATTCTGTTTGCTTTTCTGACCACCGTCACACACTAAGCTGAGAATTTCAAAGTATTGTCCACTATGACATCCAGATCCTTTTCCTTTCCATGAAACTATATTGTGGATTTCATTTCCCCATGTGCATCACTTTGTTGTGCACATTAAATATCAAGTGGCATTTGAATGCCCTGTCTTCCAGTCCTGAAAGCTCACTTATGATTAAACTCGGAATAATTTTCTGTCATCTGCAAATTTGATCCCCTCACTCACTGTTTGCTTTTCCAGATTATTTTTAAATATATTAAAAGCACCGGTTCCAGTTCAGATGCCTGAGGTATTCCATTGTTTACCGTTCTCCACTGAAAAAAATGATCATTTAGTCTACTCGCTATCTTTTAACTAGTTCGCAAGCCATAATAGGACATTTGCCTCCTATCCTGTGACTTTTTAGTTTCCTCGAGAGTCTCTTGGGGCACTTTGTCAAAATCCTTCTGCAAATCCAAATCAATACATCCACTAGCTCACCATTATCACATGTTTATTAACACCTTTAAAAAAATGTGGCAGACTGGTGAGGCAATATTTCCTTTGTGTAAATTCATACTAGCTATATTCCATTAAACTTTCTATATGTTCTGTGATTTTGATTTTTAGAATAATTTCCATGATTTTTCCCAGCACTGAAGTCAGGCTCACCAGTCTACAGTTTTGTGGATTACCCCTGGAACCCTTTTTATATTGACCACCCTCCAATCTGGAGATTGGAAGGTGGTCAATATAAAATAATCCTTTCCGGATTAGCAATCTTCCCCCCCCCGCCTCCCCCTGCCTCCTCCCTCCTTGCCCCCCCCCTTAAATAATTGCCCCCTCCTTCCCCCCTGTAAATAGCCACCCTTTTTATACCCCCCCCCCCCCACCCCATTCCGCAAAATGCAATACTTCTGATTCTTCCACTAAGACTTCCCCGGAATAGCAACCTTTCCTCTCCCTGACCCTTTTTTAAACAGTTGCACCCCCTCCCTTCCCCCTGTAAATAGCCAACCAACTTACCTCCCTGCACTCTAGTTCGTTGTAAATAGCTCCTCTTACCCTGCCCCTATTTTTATCTAAATTTTAACTATTGCCTCGGGCTCCCCGTTAGAGCCCTCTCTACTCTTGTTGCTGGTTATCCACCCCCACATCCCTGTTCTATGTATTTCTACCTGCTGTTATAATGTAAACCGACATGATGTGTATTTTAATGTCGGTATAGAAAAACTGTTAAATAAATAAATAAATAAATAGGTTACAAATGACTATTAATAGATCTGCAATTTCATTCATTCATCTGGTCCAGGCAAAATGCTGCTTTTTAATTTGTCAATCTGCTTTATTACGTCTTCCAGCTTCACCATGATTTGTTTCAGTTCTTCTGAATCATAACCTTGAATACAGTTTCCAGTACAGGTATCTTCCCAATATTCTCTTCAGTAAACATCAAAGCAAAGACTTCATTTAGTCTTACCACGATGGTCTTATCTTCCCCTTTAATCCCTCGATCATTTAATGGTCCAACTGACTCCCTCAAAGGCTTCCTACTTGGAATATATTTTTTAAAGTTTGTATTATGAGTTTTTGCCTCTAGGGCCAGCTTCTTTTCAAATTCTCTGTTAGTCTGCCAAATCAATGTTTTACATCTAACTTGCCAATGATTATGCTTTTTCGTATTTTCTTCACAAGGATCCTTTTTTCACTTTTTGAAAAAAGTTCTTTTGACTAAAATAGCCTCTTTCACCTCACCTTTTAACCATATTGGCAGTCATTTGGCCTTCCTTCCATTTTTTTTTTAACGTGTGGAATACATCTCTACTAGGCCTCCAAGATGGTATTTTTAAACAATGATCACACCTTATGTAAACTCTTAACCTTTGTACCTGCACCTTTCAGTTTTTTCTTAACTATCTTCCACATGTTATCAAAGTTTCCCTTTTGAAAGTTTAATTCCCATCATGAAAACCATGGAAGCAATGCGTTCCTAATTGCTTTTTACTTGGAACATTGGTAACCAGAGCAGTCATCTGAAGAAGGATCTCTACATCCAGTACAGGATTTACCAGTTCAAAGCAGACAGAGTTTAGTAATACCTTGTCATGGCTCCAAAAAAACTCTGGCTCTGTTAACCATGTAGTATGCATAGGCGAGTTGCAGAGATGGATCACATGGCATGGTCAGCAGGGTTTAGTTCAGTGGGAATGTAGTGGCTAGGTTGATTTCTGATACATTCAACCTTCTTACTCATATATACAAAGAGACAGATATTTAAAACAACTGTCTATGGGAGGAGGAATAGCCTAGTGGTTAGAGCAGTGGGCTACGAACCAGGAGACCAAGATTCAAGTCCCGCTGTCACTCCTTGTGACCTTGGGCAAGTCACTTTATCCTCCATTGCCTCTGGTACAAATTTAGATTGTAAGCCCTCTGGGGCTAGGGAAATACCTACAGTACCTGAATGTAAACAGATGTGATATCTCAGATCAAATGTTGGTATATAAATAATAATAAATATATTAAGTTAGAAATAGATACAAGATGGCAGAAAAAGCCCATAAGGCCCCCCCCCCCCCCCCCCAAATCCATCCAATGTTTCTAATCCTTACGATTCTCATCGCTCCCTCAGGGATTTCCCTTTATTTATCCCATACTTTCTTGAATTCAGATATCATTTTTGTCTCCACCACCTCCATTGGGAAGCTGTTTCATGCATTTACTACCCTCTCTGTAAAGAAACATTTCTACAAGTACTCTTGAGTACTTCATCCTCATCCCATGACCCCTTGTTCTAGAGCCTACTTTCTGTTGGAAGAGGCTCACCTCCTGTACATAGAAACGTTTAAGATATTTAAATATCTCTGTCATAGCTCCCGTATATCACCTTTTCTCTGGGGTATACATGTTTAGATCTTTAAGTGTATCCCCACTTTAGAATGAAAACCACTGATCATTTTAGTAGCTACCCTCTGAACCAACTCCAACTGGTTTATATCCTTTTGAAGGTGTGATCTCCAGAACTGTACAGTATTCCAAATGAGTTCTCACCAGGGATCCATACAAGGGCAATATCACCTTCCTGATTCTGCTGACCATTCTTCTCCCTATGCAGCCAAGCATCTTTCTGTGTTTTGCTGTCACTTTATCCACCTATTTGGTCATGTTAAGATCATCAATTACCCCCAGATCCCACTCCTCTTTTGTGCTTAGAAGAATTTTGCCTCCAATACTGTACCTTTCCCTTGGGATTTTGCAACCTAACGGGCAAATTTTAAATCGCCCTCGTGCGTATAATACGGGAGTTATGTGTGTGGCTGGGCCTTGCGTGCGCCGCGTGCAATTTAGAAGGGTCCCAGCCTTGCGCATAACCCTCCTTACGTGCACAAGAGCCAGGCAAAAAAGGGGAGGTCTGGGGGTGGGGAGGAGAGCAGGGAGGGGCGGGGCTTGAGGCGTCTTAATTGGAGCTGACAGGGAGGGAACTGGGGAAGGCCGCGATGCGTCGCCACATGAATTTTGCAGTTTTCCACCTGCCCTTACGCACCCCAGCCCGGATTTTATAACATGCGCACGCACTGGTCATGGTTTGCAAAAAGATGTATATCCATTTTCTAACACACTGTTGATGAAAACATCAACACCATCTGGCTTGCGTACCCTGTCAATGTAATTACCACCTTCTATTCCCCAGCCAAGTTTCGGTTTTTGGGTATAAGGAGTGTCATGAGGACCATTGCATTCTTGATGAACCTTATGAAGTCTCAGCATATCCCTACAAATTGGAAGCAGCATCTGTGCATTGTGGTCTAAAGGTGGGATACAATGAACTATAGCTTTCATGTGGGGCTGATACAATGCAGTCTCTGGTGTAGGGATTTCATTTCTATTGTTAGGAATCTGATTGCATTCTATTAGAGTAGTGAGAGCAGTATCTATTGTCCTTGCATATTTTAGTGTATAGGGAGAATTACCAAGTTGAAGAACTGTGACCTGGCCAGTGATCTATTACTTTGATCATCCACAATTGCCTACATCGTCACTGTTCTCTCAGGTTGCCCCTTAGGATGTACTTTAAAAAGGCATATTTTTAGCAGAATCTGCCACTATGTCCTTCTCTACAAACTTTAATGTATTTAGGAACAACTTCTGGCAATGCCTGTTCTCTCCCTCCCTTCTGTCCTTTGAGATAGGGGTAGAATCTTTGGGGAAGTTGATTTTTGCAGAATCTGGGTGCACTTAGAGGCTGCTTTACAGGCTTTAGAGAGGTGATTTGTAAAAGAACAGCATCTAAAGCAGATTACTAAATCCTTGAGCAAGTTTTTACCTTCATCCAGCGGCTTTTCTCTGAAGCCATGGCACTTCTTTAGAAGGTGAGGTTTTTTTGTGCAAGGAACATTGTCTGTCTAGATCAGCGGTTCTCAACCTGTGGGTCGCGACCCCGGTGGGGGTCGAACGACCAAAACGCAGGGGTCGCCTAAACAGGGCCGGCGGAAGCACTAGGCGAACTAGGCGGTCGCCTAGGGCGCCAGCTTCCCGGGGGCGGCACTGCCCCGGTAAAATTAAGAGAGCCGTGCTTTCAAGCATGTGAGTCCTTTGCTGTCAGCCCGGGCGGAACGCGGCAGGACAGCTGGAGTCAGCGGCACCGGGCGTGCTCTCTTCTTCCCCCCCCCCCCCCCCCCCCGTGGTCCAGAAGAGGAAGTGGAGAGCATCGGGTGCCTGCGCGGGAAGAAGAGACCACGCTAGTGTGGTCTCTTCTTCCGCGCAGGCACCCGATGCTCTCCACTTCCTCTTCCGGGCCGCGGGGGGGGGGGGAGAAGAGAGCACGACTGGAGTCAGCCGGGTGCCAGCGCTGGAGTCATCGGGTGCCTGCGCGGGAGTCTTCCCGCGCAGGCACCCGATGCTCTCCACTTCCTCTTCCGGGCCGCGGGAAGAAGAGAGCACGCCGGTGCCGCTGAGTCAGCGGCACCGGCGTGCTCTCTTCTTCCCGCGGCCCGGAAGAGGAAGTGGAGAGCATCGGGTGCCTGCGCGGGAAGAAGAGGCCACGCTAGTGTCCGACGGGAAGAAGACTGCAGCGCGGCTCGGAGGAAAATGGAGTTTCAACCGCGGCCGATGGGACTCCGCCTCCGCGAGGGCTGAAAATGAAGAGGTTAGCGTTGGGAGGAGGCTGCTGCTGCTGCTAGTTCCCGGGGTGTGGGAGAGAGAGAGTGAATGAACGAGCAAGCATGTGTGTTTGAGATCCTGTGTGTGTGAGTGAGAGATTGCATGTATGTGAATGATTGAGAGCCTATGTATGTGAAAGAGAGCCTGCCTGTGAGAGAGAGAGCATGAATGTAAGTTTACCATTGGGAACCTGTATGTGTAAGTTTGTGTGAAAGAGTATGTGTGTATGATTGAGATCCTTTGTGTGTGAGAGAAATCATGTGTATGTATGATTAAGAGCCTGTGTATATAAGTAAGAGAGAGATCATGTGTGTCTGTGTCTGATTGACAGCTGGTTTAGGTGATGGAGCATGTGAGTATGTGATTGAGAGCCTGTGTGTAAATGAGAGAAAGAGAGGACATGTTTGTAAGCATGTGAATGAGAGTCTGTGTGTGAGAGAAAAAGACAGCATGTATTTATGTGATTGAAAGCCTGTGTGTGTGTGTAAGCGTGAAAAGATAGACAGCATGTGTGTAAATGTGTAATTAAGAGCCTATATGAGAGAGAAAAAACATGTGTATATGTGAGTACTGAGAGCATGTGTGTATAGGTGTGTCATTGAGAGCCAGTGTGAGAGAGAGCGCTGGTATGTGACTGAGAGAGGAGAAAGTTCCAAGCAAACCACCCCACCTCCTGCTAATTCAGAACAATCTCAGGACACCTGGATATCAAATGTTCCCAGGTATGCAGAGCAAAAAAATTTTTGTATCCTTATTATTTTTCATTACTGGGTCTTTGTGTCTGCTATTTTTAAATATTTTGTTGGTATCTGGAAATGTTTTATATGAGTTTTTAATTATTGGATATTCCACTCATCAGCTGTTTCGAAATATGTTCTTTTTGTTAGTACAGTTTTACTGCTGATGATTTTATATTTCTTGATTTGTTTTATAAGGATGGGTGATGTTTCTTTTTTCCTTTGTTACACTGCATACAGAGACTCTGGCTTGTTGCAGTTTCCAATTCAGTTTTTTCTGCATGCTTCTTGTTATGCGTTTTGGTCTCTTTATTCTATGTTAGGTGAGGGACAGCACGTGATTCAGGTGAGGTTTTCTGCTGGCGTGTTGTTTCTGTGTAGGACTCTTTAGCAGCCTGACTTGGTCCGTTTTCCTAATAGGAGATGTATTGGTGTCTTAAGGCCTGGTGTAATATTTTCAGAGACTTATTGTACTTTAAAAGTGTGATCTTACATAAAATGCACACATTTACTTGTATTTAGTTTTAAACATATTGTATGGCTCTCATGGAATTACATTTTAAAATATGTGGCGTTTATGGCTCTCTCAGCCAAAAAGGTTCCTGACCCCTGGTATAGAGCTTAGCCACTACTGCTGCTTCTGGTGTGTACTACAGCCTGCATGGAAGAAGAGTAAGAGAGCTGCTGGAGGGGGTAAGTAAAGATGGCTTTTTAAGTTCATTTTTCTTGATTGACTGCCATTTTAATTATTTAATATTATGTGATGTGTCTGCTTTTTTTGTTTGAGCAACAAGTATAGCTTTGGTTTATGTTTATTTTATATATTTTTATTTATTTATTTATTTATAAAAGAGTTTCTATACCGTCGATAAGACAAATCATCTCAATGGTTTACATGGCATAAAAATGTCAAATAAGTGTTCTGTTATAAATACAGACTTCGTTATTTTCATTAATGCACAATGTAAGTTAATTGTGTGTGGAGGCGGGGGGGGGGGGGGGGGGCGGCATAGCTGACGTTTCGCCTAGGGCGCCTAATACCCTTGCACCTGCCCTGCGCCTAAAGCAGGTCCCCAACCACTGGTCCGCGGACCAGTACCGGGCCGTTGGGGTTTTTGCCGGTCCGTGGCGCCACGGCTGCTGCGGGGAGGCGGGGCGAAGCTGGCGACCTGCCTCCTCCAACCCCAAAAGAGAAGAGATATGGCCCAAAAAGGTAGCGCGTCGCAGTGACGTATGTTGCTGGAGCCGCGCAGGCAGGAAGGAGGTGTATCAGCCACTGCAGGTGCTCCTCCTACTGCCTTCCTGCCTGCCCTGCCCCGGAAGACAAATGTTGCCGGAGCCACATGGGGAGGAAGGAGGAGGCGCTTCAGCCGCGTGCAGAAGAGGAGCAGCGGGGCCGGGAAGACTAGGGCCACTGCAGAGCCCATCCTGTGGCAACCCGTAAAGAAGAGGCCCAGAGGTGAGAGAGAGGTGTGTGCGAGTATGAGATGAGTTGAGAGACTGTGTGTGTTTGCAGAGACAGCATGTGAGAGCCTCTGTGTGTGTGAAAGAGACAGCATGTAAGAGTGAGAGCCTGTGCTTGAGCAAGGCAGCATGTGGGGGTGTGAGAGAGCCTGTGTGTGAGACTCAGATAGCCTGTGCCAGTGAGAGCCTGTGTATGTGTGTGTGAGAGAGAAATGCATGTGAGAATGAGAACCTGACTGTGTTTGAGGGAAGAAGACAGGTGGAGAGAAAAGAAATAGAAAAAAAGGCAATATAAAAGGAAATGGCAAAAAATTAGAAAGGGAAGCAGATGTAAAAAAAAATACTTTTTACTGATTGGCACATGTAATCTTTGGGAATGTGCAAGAGTAGCACTTTCTCTATGGCGGATCTCACAATGTACGAGATCAACATGGAGGAAGTGGAAACCCACGGGGCCTGCACAGAGGAGGCAGCAGAATGGGCTTCAGTGCCAATAGCAGCAATCAGTGTCTCCCCAATAGCCACGTGGCAGCAGTGGCAGTAATTAGATTAATTGTTTGACTCAGCTGAAGGTGACAAAGTATGAAGTGGGATGTGAAATCAGCTTGATCTGGTGGAGAATTAGGATTGCTGTTACACATGAACTGTATTTGGCAAACATAAAGGGAGCCAGGATAATCAATTGATGCCTGCAGCTGAGGACTGATTCATTATGACTCATGTAGAAATTAGTGCATTTTCCAGATTAGTCTGCATAACACAATTCTCAACATTCAGCATTATTTCTGCTGCATAGAGTTTTATCTGAGAGGCTCTGAGGTTGTGAGGGAGCCAGTAAGAGTGAGAGCATGAGTGTGTATGAGAAAATCCAGGGGAGTAAGAGTGTGTGTGTGTGAGTGGGGGGGGGGGGGGGAGAGAGTGTCTTACACCCTGAGAGTGTATCAGTGTCTGTGAGAGTGAGAGGTTATGGTGGGTATAAGAGCATGAATGTGTAAGTATGTGACAGTGTATGTGTGAGAGAGAATGGACATGTGAGTGTATGTGTGAGAGAGAGAGGATAACCTCCTAATCCTCGACAATATCAGGGTGACTGGAAATCAAGAGCTCCCATGTATGGACAGCAGGGGCTTTTTAAAATCCTTATTAGTTTTAATTATTGTGTGTTATTTGATATATGTGCTGTTTTGAAATATTATTGGTGTGTGGGAAATTATAAAAATGTATATAATTTTAATTAATAGAAATTCTATTTATCAGTAATTTTAAAATATTCTTTTATTAGTATGGTTTTACTATTATAACTGATGCTTTATGTTTCTTAATTTTATTGTTTTATGAGGAATGGTGGTTCTGTTTATAAATGTCATAATAAATAAGTATGCACTAAAATCCAACCCCATCCATAACCCCGCCCCCATATGACCAAAGCCCCACCCTCACCCCGCCCTCGCCCTGCGAGGGCAGGGCAAGGGCGGGGCAAGGGGTCACCGCAACATGAGGAACTGTATTTCGGGGTCACGGCATTAGAAAGGTTGAGAACCACTGGTCTAGATCTTCTACCTTCTTGGGTATGGCAATAGGAAGAGTGAAAGATGTAGATGCCATGGATGAAACTTCTGTTTTGTGTTACCATACCTTTTAATTGGCCATTCAATCCAAGTGCAACTTGGGCTGGTCACATCTGACACATCAAGTATAAAACTTGGATCATTACTTGACACAGCTAAATCCCAGATGAACCTGGAGAAAAATATGAAAAGTGGAAAAGCAACATTATTATTCATTTATATTTTGAACCTTGGGAAACCCATTTTTCCTGCAGGCTCTATGGCAGTTTCTTCAGGATTGGCTTTGCTCAATAGGCAGGGCCTAAATAGCTAAAGCCTAAAAGATATGGGTTAGCTTTAGTTGCCTCGAGTTCCAGTAGTAAATCTAAATCCTCTAACAGAGCACTCTCAATTGCTTCCGGACTACCACAGCATTGTACAAGTCTTTGCCACATTCCACCTGGCCCACTGAGGGTTTATGTATGTGCAATGACCTTAGTCTCTTTACATGTTCTGAAGACTTGCTCCCCAACCATTTCACCAACAGGTTAATTTCCTCATTTGGGGTAATGTTCAGTTCTGAGATGATGCCTTTGAATATAGATTTCCATGCTCTGTAGTTTTCCAGGTGGTCATCAAACTTTGTGAACCCTATATTCTGCTGCTCCTCGTGTGGCAGTCCTGAAAACACAAAATTTATGTGGCTAGCACTCTTCTATGGTCATCTTGTGATGTATAAGAAGAAAGCAGTGCAGGTCAGGTACTTCCAGAGATTCTGTAATCCAGGAAAGCTGTAGATGTTAAACCTGCGTAACAAATGCAACATGCATGCTCAGTGCCAGCTCAAAAGTGTACCACAGGCATATCAGCTAGCCCTCATGAGAAATAGTACTTCACACATTTTGTTAGGCTGAATGAAGTACACCACGAGCATTGCTCTCAGTTGTTGCCACTGTAACATGTCACTACATTTTGGAGTTGCTGCAACGGCAACAACTGGCATAGCTCTGCATTCAAACTGGTAGCAACCCCAAGTTTTTTGTATGATATTCTGTAACAGAGGAGCCATGATTTTTTTTATCTGCAGCTTCACTCATTTCCTTGTAAACTTTCGAGGATTTAAGAACCTCGTAATTTTTTTTCCCAGTGCTACTAATGTACAATGCTGTAAACATAGCCATTTATTAACCTGTAATCATTTCTCTGCTTATGTCATAACAGGATATGACTCAATCATTTATTAAATTTTTATGAGCTGAAATTTCCTGGTGCTGGATATAAATTGCAGGCAAAACTAGGGCCAATTAAAAAAAAACAAACATCCACTAACAGCCTGCAAAGTCCATTTGCTCCCACAATTTTGAAATAGCAATTTTTATTTTTTTTTTGCTCAAAGATTGTTTCTGTGGAAAATAGCTGAAGGGGGTCAAAAGAAGTGAAACAGCAGGGTACAGAAGGTGGAATGAGTAAAATAAGTCAAGGACACCCCAATTTTATGCTATGGGCATATTCTCTGTAGATGACTGGATTAGGACTTTGGTACATGCTGGTCAAGTAAGATTCAAAATTCACTATAGCATATTTGCATTCTTATCCAAGTTTAAGGGAAAAAAATGGTAGCATGATTGCATTAAGAAATTGTCATGCAGGGAGGAAGAGATGTCATCTGACAGGATGGCTTTCTAAGTCCGAGACTCCCCTCCTGAATCTGCATTAATCCCCATCTACTCTGCATATAGAGCACTTTGTTGCGAGCCAGACAGCCGATTTTGTTGGAAACTAAGGCTATAATGGCAACAGAAAAAAATGAGTTGATCTGAAGCATTTCTCCTTCATAGGTGCGGTGGTGGCGGGCGTGATCAAGCCTGAGTAAATGGTGGCAGACCACGAGGAGGCAGAGGTAGTCCGTGCTTGCGGGGTCTCGGCACCGCACAGCGTCCAACACAAGCAGAATTCCAGAATTGGTTCTGTGAACTACACGGCAATATGGCAGGTCTTAAAAGAGAAATAGGAGATCTGGTTGCAGAACTCCGGAGTGATGTTGCTGACCTGGGTCACGGTGTCAAGGAGTCGGAAGGCAGGTTGGACAAACAGACTTCCAATATAACTCACTGGTGGCTACTGCAAGCTAAGTAAGATCTCTCTATTTGCTTGGAAGACATGGAAAACAGATCCCGGAGGGCAAACTTACAATTCAGAAGAGTGCCAGAGGAATCTGAATTCAAGGACTATTTTCAGGTTGTGACTAGCATATGCATGGCAGTGCTCGGCTTGAGTGCGGAGAATGTGGAGGGGCCTGTAATTAAGTTGGAGAGAACTCACCGCTCCTTGGACCAGGCATGTCACAATAGCCCACGGGACATCATCGCTTGCTTTCACAGCTTCAGGTTGAAGGAGAGGGTGGCTAATGCTGCAAGACAGTCAGACTGTTTTAACATGGAAAAGGCACAGGATTGAGATTTATCAGGATTTGACCTTGACTACTATCCTTTAGAGGAAGGAATTTCAGGACATAATTACCCAGTTTTGCAATGACAATATAAAATACCAATGGCAATTCCCCTTTGGTTTGAGTTTTACCATCAGTGGGGAAAGTTCGAGGGTTTAGGCCATTCAGGAAGCAAAAGAAATTATGAGAGCAGCTGGGATGGAGATCCATTAGCCCAATGTGGCAGCACAAGTTCCAGAAAGTGACAAGTTACCTGGAGAACCTCCGAGACAGCAGCGTGTGGGTAAAGGTAGCAGAAGGCTGCGTCGCTAATCGAGCGGTTCAGCAACATTGAAAGACGCGCCAAGTTGAACAACTGGGTCAAATATGGAATTGTGATGTCCTTACAGTGAATTAGTTAGTTCAAGACCAGCTGGAGGCTTTGTTTTTTCTAAGTAATATTGATTATTCAAAGTCATGGGATTTGTGGGGAATTATTAATATTTGCTCTGTTGTATTTTTTATAAATCTGCAGATTCAGGAGGGGGAAAGATGAGGTTGGTCTTGGCAGGATGACCTCACTCCTCCTAGGAGAGGGTGTCCACGGAGAGCGTTGGTGGATGAGCTTAGGGATGGGAGGGGAGAGCTTTATTGGAAGGGAATGAGGGGAGTTGGTGGCTGGTTGTACGGTTTTTCTGGGAGGCTATGGAGATAGGAAGGGGAGGGCATAGTACATGATGGCTGGGGTTTGAAGATTGTATCTATCAACACAAAAGGCCTGAACTCCCCAATTAAAAGGACACCGTTCTTTCAAGATATGAATGCTCTTCGGGCAGATGTAATATTTTGTCAGGAAATGCATTTGTCCAAGCGCAAAGATCATCTGTTATAGAATAAGGCTTTTCCACAGCAATATGTTTCATCCACAACTAAGGGTAGCAAATATGGTGGGGTAGGCTTCTTATTCTCTCAAGCTTTAGTGGTGGATGTTCTTGCTATATTGAGGGCAGGTATATTCTTATCAAGGTTATGACAGATAATGTGCTATATACCATGCTTAATCCATATGCTCCGAATTCTGAGCAAGGACCATTCCTAGATACTATCTTCTGATGATGTGGGCAGAGGGCCATCTTATTATTGGGGGTGATTTTAATATCACTGGTTCGGGGATTGGGGGATTGAAAAAACATAGGCAAGTCCCTTAATTTCATTGCAGATCTTGAGTTGGTAGATATTTGGAGGCTGTGGAATCCTAGGCTAGGAATTTTAATTATTTCTCTCAATCTCATAAATCCTATTCATGATTAGATTACTTTCTTATAGATAAACCACTGGTAGGCCAAATAGGAGATACAGAAGTGGGTAATATTACTTGGTCAGATCATGCGCCAGTATGGGTATCTTTAAAGACATCCTATTGGGATGGGGCTCTTAGGACCTGTTGAATGATAGGCTTCTAGATGACAAACTGTTCCAGGAATCTCTCTTGGGAGATATATGAGAATACTTACCCTTAACATCACTGATAAGGTCCCATGGAGGTCTATCTGGGAATGTCTGAAAGCAGTGATCAGGGGTAAACTGATTTCACACGCCTTTTTTCTCAAGTAAGAGAGAGGGAGGAAAAAGAATATTGCTTTTGCAAAAGGTTGCTAAATTGGAATTAAGGCATAAAAGGTTGCTTGAAGGTCATAGGCTGCAAATATTGGAGGCTAAAAAGATTTTGCACGATCTCGACCTAGACAAAATTGCTTTTCATTTGGATTTACTTAAGCAAAGACATTTTGAATTTGGCAATAAGGCGGGGCAAGTGCTGGCAAGGTGACTGAAAGAAAGGGCTACCCAAAATTATATCACCAAAGTAAAAGATGGCAAGTGTACTTGTCTCTATAATACAGGAGAGATTAGGGCTAGATTTATACAATTTTACGATGAGTTATAAGCCTCTGACTCACATACTGCCATGCAGGATATTGTGGAATATCTAGAGGGGATAAGTCTCCCAACTTTATCTGCTGAGTCCATAGAGAGGCTTAATAAAGAAGTTTCGGAATTGGAGGTGGCTCATGACATTAAGGATTTGAAAGTGGGTAAATCCCTGGTGATAGATCACTTTACCATCAAATTCTATGAAACTGTTCATTCTGTCTTAACTAAGCCATTGACCAAAATGTTCAATACTCTGTGAAATGGTGGGGTTATTTCTAATTCACAAACTTGGTGGTGATCACTATCCTAGCGAAGGGAGGTAGAGACCCTACGCTTTGTGGTTCTTGCTGGCCTATATTTCTGATCAATATAGATTTAAAAATCCTAGCTAAAGTGTTAGCATTTAGGTTGAGCTCAGTGGCCCGTCTGCTCATATACCCAGATCAATCGGGGTTTGTCCCAGGATGGCTGGCATTAAACAACATCAAGAGGGTTTTAGAATTAATCTGGGAGGCACAACAGGGGGAATATGTACCAGGAGTCCTGCTAACAGTTGATGCAGAGAAAGCCTTCGATACAGCCATTGGCATTTCTTGTTAGCATGTTGGAAAAAATGCAGCTAGGGACGACTTTTATTGGCTGGGTTTAGAGCCTGTATAACACACTGCAAATGTGTATTAAGGTCAATGGAGGTTACTCTGCCTCTTTTGAGGAAAAGAGGGGAACTAGGCAAAAGTACCCATTGTCACCTCTATTATTTGCACTGTCATTAGTGCCCTTAGCTGAGAGGATTAGGCAAAACTTACAAATCAATGGCATAATGGTCTCTGTTTGCTGATGATTTACTATTTACAGTCACTAGGCCAGAGGCCTCATTTGAGGAATTAAGGAAAATAAGAAAACTGGGGGGAGGGGGGTCCTTCGGATTTAAGATTAATGAAGACAAATCAGAGATTTTGAATATATCCATTCCTGAGCGACGATTTGTGGAACTTTGTGGTACACTTCCCTTTAAAATTGCCAAGAAATGGGTGAAATATTTTGGGGTTAAAATTGGTCCAAGAATTGAGGAGTTATTTGGATTTAACTATGTCCCTTGATGAATGAGGTTCAAAAAGACTTGAATAGATGGGACAGAATGGATTTCTCATGGCTGGGAAGAGTGGCTATCTGTAAGATGAAGATCCTACTGTTACTTCTTTCAGACACTTCCAGTGACAGTTCAAGATGGCCTTTTGAAACTTTGGCAGCATAAGCTGCTTCGATTCATTTGGAATCAAAGGCCACCTAGAGTGTCCAGTAGAGTCCTTTATCAGGGGAAGTTAAGAGGAGGACTTGGAGTTCCTAATTTGTCTTGGTATTATGCAGCTGCTCAGCTGAGTGCCTTGTTGCAATGGCATGAGAAGTTGGGATTGAAACCTTGGGTACACAACACCTGAACCAAGGTAGGGCATCCTCCCTTGGAGATTAAGTTATGGGAGGGGGGAAAGATATATTAGGGGGCTATCGCCTTTTTTTAGGTTAACTATGGAAGTTTGGGCGAAATGGAGGGGACAATTGGTGGGAGATAGAAGAGTATATCATTGTATCTCATTTCTATACAATAGGAATTTTAGCCCAGGACTAGAGGTAAGGGAAATAGCATGATGGACAGGGAAGGGGATAACCAGGGTGGAGCAGATATGGGATGGCCAGGGGATATGGTCTTTTGAAGAGATGCAGCAGGATTACCAGCTTTCCACGGAAGATCGCTTCTATTATAATCAGTTAGCCCATTACTTTTGGACAGAAAAGATAGGTTTGGAATTAAAGAAAGGCGAAACACTGTTGGTTTTTATGATCAGGCGGGAGGACTTAAAAAAACAATTTCCAAGATCTATGTGTTGCTAAACGGGGAGCCTTCTAAAAAAAATGGCCTATCAGCGAGCAAGGGAGACAGATCTGGGAGAGACTTTGGAGGATAGTAAATGGGAGCGCCGATTCATGACATCAGGGAGAGTGTCAATTTTAGCTCTGATGAAAGAAAATGGATATAAATTGTTATATTTCTATTATCTGTACTTGCTTTATAACTTATAACTTGTTTCTTGTATGAAGTTGTTACAATGTAAACCGGGGTGAAGGCACTCTGCTATACTTCGGTATAAAAAAGAATATAAATAAATATAGGTAATATTTGACTTCAGCTAGACTTAAAAAAATTTTTCCCTTCTATGAGTTCAGTAGGAACCTTTTTCCATCTATGGTAGACATGTCCAAGGTGGGCAAACTGTGGGATAAGGTCTTGAGTTTTTCACAGGATATGCTTGTGTTCTTAATCCCCAAGGATCCCAAAATGTGTCTCCTAAGCATACCGATTAAAGTAGGAGAGGAGACCCAACAGCGCCTGTTGATCCAATTTTTATAGCCACGAGATGTGAGCTTGCCTTCTGGTGGCACAAACCATCGGTGCCTACTTTAGCAGACATGTCATCTAGACTAGACAGCATTTACTAGCAGGCCGATACAGTACAGTGCACTCCGATGGAGCGCACTGTCAGCCTGCTCTGGGATGCACGTTTTCCCTTACCCCTTATTCAGTAAGGGGAGGAAAACGCGCGTCCAACCCGCGGCACCTAATAGCGCCCTCAACATGCAAATGCATGTTGATGGCCCTATTAGGTATGCACGCGGGATACAGAAAGTAAAATGTGCAGCCAAGCCGCACATTTTACTTTCAGAAATTAGCGCCGACCCAAAGGTCGGCACTAATTTCTTCCAGCCCCGGGAAAGTGCACAGAAAAGCAGTAAAAACTGCTTTTCTGTGCACCCTCCAACTTAATATCATAGCGATATTAAGTCGGAGGTCCCGAAAAGTAAAAAAAAAAAAATAAATTTTGAATTCGGCCCGCAGCCGTCGGGCCGAAAACCGGACACTCAATTTTGCCGGCGTTCGGTTTCCGAGCCCGTGGCTGTCAGCGGGCTCGAGAACCGACGCCGGCAAAATTGAGCATCGGCTGTCAAACCCGCTAACAGCCGCCGCTCCTGTCAAAAAGGAGGTGCTAGGGACGCGCTAGTGTCCCTAGCGCCTCCCTTTATCCGGATCTACCGTGTCACCTAATTTAAATAGAGAATCGCGCGCACCGGCGAGTGGCCGGTGCATGCGCCTGGAGAGCGGGCGTTCGTCCGCTCTCCCGCGGACGTTACTGTATCGGCCCGTATATAGGAAAATTGACAGCTATTCGAAATGATAGACTGACCAGATTTGAGAAGATATAGAGACCATACATAACATGGAAGAATAAATAAGGAGGGAGGAGGTATAATTGGGCTAGGGGGTGTGGGTTAATTAAGGGTGGGTGGTAAGGTATTTCATTCATTGTAGGTTAAGAGGATGCTTGTAGTGTTACAATGGTTTGAAGGATGGGGGCGGGGGGGGGGGGTGTTGGCTAGGGATTCAATTCAAATAATTCAGGGGCTAAAGATGTTTATCTGTATGCCATTATCCAGTGTTCATTTGTGCACTTACTTTGTAGTGACATGGCTGTCACGTATGTTCTTGTGCTAAGTTATATTACGTTTTCCTCTGTTTTTCCTGGTAACTAACTCGTTGAAATCTTTTACCTGCTAATAAAGAGTTAATAAAAAAAAAAAAGAAAAAGAAAAGAAATGGTCATGCTATACTGTTACCTGGGGCACTTAAAGAGTGCAAGCTGCATAAATTTTGGACAATCTTTGCCAACCTTTCACCTTCCCTGCAATTTGCTTGCTTTGTTTACAATTTTCTTTCTTAGAAAACATTAAAATGTGTTTATTTTAGTCAGGCCAGCTGCATTTCCTTCTTTCCTTTTTTTGCAGTGTGGTTTTCTGTTGACAAAAGAGTGAGATGTGAGGGCTAGGGCTATTCAAATACAGCATGCAGGAGGAGGAAGGAAGGTGCAAGATTTGCTGGAAGAAGGCAAAGTCCTTTAAAAATGTTAAATTTATAAAAAAAGGTTCAGGGAAAGGAAATACAAGGTACTTCCTTGTGACCTTAGGCAAGTCACTTTACCCTCCATTGCCTCAGGTACAAACTTAGGGGCAGATTTTTAATCCTATGCACGCACAAATGTACACCCGATTTTATAACATGCGTGCGCTGCCGCGCGCATGTTATAAAATCCAGGGTCAGCGCGCGCAAGGGGGTGCACACTTGTGTACCTTACGCGAGCCGAGCCCTAGGGGTGCCCTGATAGCTTTCCCCGTTCCCTCCAAGGAACTTTTCTTTCTCTCCCCCCCACCTTCCCCTATCTAACCCACTCTCCAGCCCTACCTAAATCCCCTCCCCTATTTTATTTTTTATGCCTGCCTCTTGCAGGCGTATCTTGCGCGCGCCAGCTAGCTGCTGGCGCGCAAACCTCCGGCACACCCGCTGTGCCAGAGGACTCGGGACTGCCCCCGAATCGGCACCACGCCCACGATCCCTCCCCCTTCTTCAAAGTCCCGGGACATATGCGCATCCCAAGGCTTGCACGCACCGCTGAGCCTATGCAAAATAGGCTCAGCGCGCGCAGGGGCAGGTTTTCGGAGTTAAGCATGTAACCCTTTGAAAATCTACCCCTTAGATTGTAAGCCCTCTGGGGACAGGGAAATACCTACAGTATCTGAATGTAATCCACTTTGAAGTGCTGAAAAAAGTGCGAAAAGCGGAATATAAAAAATAAAGAAAACGAGGAAAGAAATGGCATCTTTTTGGTGATATATCTTAGTCTAGGACAGGGGGAGGGAATCCACAGCCTGTGGACCAGAAGTGACCTGTCACCCTGTTTAATGCGGGCCTGTGGCACAGAACGAGTGATCTATGCCCGGCTTAAGGGCAGATTTCAGTTTTACTGTATAGCGCCTATACTGTATAGCGCCTATACAGTAAAATGGATTGCGCTTCATGGACGTGGCTTGCATTTGCATGCCATTTAAATACTGTATCGAGCGGTATGTCATCCGAACTGTGCGTGCGGCAAATGCGGGTGCGCCCGGCACTGCCGCACTCTTTCTACCGCGTCCTTACTGTATTGGGCCTGATAGTTTGCTTTTTTGACTGCCGCAGCACACCGAGCCGACAATTTCAATGTATTATCCACCATGACGCCTAGATCTCTTTCCTGGGTGGTAGCTCCTAATATGGAACGTACCGTGTTTCTCTGATAATAAGATAGGTCTTATATTCTTTTTTAGCTCCAAAAAAATGGTTAGTGCTTATTTTCAAGGATGTCTTATTTTCGGGGAAACAGTACTATCATATGGTTGACCGGGCCGATTTTAGTTTGGCTGCTTCCCCCAAAATGATACCCGCTGCCCACCCCAACCCTTCAAATTTGCTTCATTGCACCCCCCCCCCCCTCCCGACCACCCTCCAAATCTTGCCGAAATTCCCTGGTGGTCCAGCACGGGTCCCGGGAGATGCTCCTACCATGTGACAGAGGCTGGCCAATGGCGCCGATAGCCTGTCACATGGAAAGGGCAAAGGGCCATCGGTGCCATTTTGATTACTGGCAGCCGACGGCCTGAAAGCGGGAGATCGCTCCCGTGACCTCCGCTGGACCACGAGGGAATTTTGGCAAGTTTTAGGGGGGGTGCAATGAAGTAAATTTGAAGGGTTGGGGTGGGTTTGTGTTTTTTTCTTTTATAACCCTGTCTGCCCCCCCCCCCCCCCCAGGACTTTCGGTAAGTCTTGGGGGGGGGGGCGGTTGGGCAAGTTTTGGGATGGAACTGTGCATCCACTTATAAGCTAGGACTTATTTTTGGAGTAGGGCTTATATTTCAAGCCCTACTCCAAAAATCCTGAAAATCAAGCTAGGGCTTATTTTCAGGGTAGGGTTTATTATCGGAGAAACACAGTAACATTGTGTAACTATAGCATGGGTTATTTTTCCCTATATGCATCACCTTGCACTCATCCACATTAAATTTCATCTGCCATTTGGATGCCCAATTTTCCAGTCTCACAAGGTCTTCCTGCAATTTATCACAATCCGCTTGTGATTTAACTACTCTGAATAATTTTTTATGTTCTGCAAATTTGATTTAATTCACTCTTATTCCTTTCCAGATCATTTATAAATATATTGAAAAGCATGGGTCCCAGTACAGACCCCTGAGGCACTCCACTGCCCACCCCCCTGCACTGAGAAAACTGTGCATTTAATCCTACTCTGTTTCCTGTCTTTTAGCCAGTTTGTAATCCACGAAAGGACATCACCACCTATCCCATGACTTTTTACTTTTCCTAGAAGCCTCTCATGAGGAACTTTGTCAAATGCCTTCTGAAAATCCAAATACACTACCAGCTACTGGATCACCTTTATCTACATGTTTATTAAGCCCTTCAAAAGTGAGAAGCAGATTTATGAGGCAAGACTTGCCTTGGGTAAAGCTATGCTGACTTTGTTCCATTAACCATGGCTTTCTGTGATTTTGATCTTTAGAACACGTTTCAATATTTTTCCTGGCACTGAAGTTAGGTTAACTGGTCTGTAGTTTCCCAGATCACCCCTGGAGCCTTTTTAAATATTGGGGTTACATTAGCTACCCTCCCAGTCTTCAGGCACAATGGATGATTTTAAAGATAGGTTACAAATTTTTACTAGATCTGAAATTTCATTTTTGAATTCCTTCAGAACCCCAAGGTGTATACCATTTGGTCCAGGTGATTTACTAGTCTTCAGTTTGTCAATCAGGCCTACCACATCTTCCAGGTTTACCGTGATTTGGTTAAGTCCATCTGACTCATTACCCATAAAAACCTTCTTCAGAATGGGTATCCCCCCAACATCCTCTTCAGTAAACACCGAAGTAAAGAAATCGTTTAATCTTTATGCGATGGTCTTATCTTCTCTAAATGTATGTTGTTTTGTACTCCGCCCTGAACTTAGGAAGGGTAGGTAACAAACATTTTAAAATAAAAATAAATAAAGTAAATGAGGTACTTTGTCAAACACTTACTGAAAATCCAGATACATTATTCATACCTTTAAAAAAATGTAGCAAATAAGTTTCCCTGTATCTTAGCAAGGGAATTCCTGTTTTTCTAGATCCATCCCATATGGAAACATTTCTTTTAGATAAGACTTCAATCATGAGAGCAAAAGAGATTTTAGCTGAAACTGAGTACATAAAAGAAAGATGTATTAGGCAGCTTCCTTTTGTGCTTAGTTTCCTTTGATCCCCCATTTATGTGGACTAGTACAATAGATTATATAAAATATTTTGCATTATTTTTATATAATGACATTCAATCTCAAGTGAGATATCACACTGGTTTGGAGTAGGGCTGGTTTACATTCAGGTACTGTAGGTATTTCTCTATCCCCAGAGGGCTTACAATCTAAGTTTTTGTACCTGAGACAACGGAGGGTAAAGTGACTTGCCCAAGATCACAAGGAGCAACAGCAGGACTTGAACGCTGGTCTCCTGGTTCATAGTCCACTGCTCTAACCACTAGCCTATTCCTCCTCCCATTAAATTTGTTTTTCTTCTTGGTTAATGTAAAACTTATGGGGCAGATTTTAAAATCCCTGCACGCGTGCACCAGCGCGATTTTGCATAGGCCGCCGGTGCACGCAAAGCCCCGGGATGCGCGCAAGTCCCTGGTCTTCGTAAAAGCACCGGGAGGGGGCGTGCCCGGGGGCCGGGGGTGTGTCCAGGGGAGTGGCAAGGATTCAGGGGCAGGCTGGGAGGGCGGTGCCGGGGGATGCCAAGGTGGCATGTGCAAGTTACGCCTGCTTCAAGCAGGCGTAACTTGCACAACAAAGGTAGGGGGGGGGGGGGGATTTAGGTAGGGCTGGGGGATGGGTTAGATAGGGGAAGGGAGGGGAAGGTGGGGAGACACGGAAGGAAAGTTCCCTCCAAGGCTGCAGCCTCGGAGGGAACGGAGGCAGGTTGTGCAGCTTGGTGCGCGCAGCCTGCCGATTTTGCGCAGCCTTGCGCACGCCGACCCCGGATTTTTGTTTGTGCCGGTTGCGCGAACAAAAGTACGCGCGTGCGTACTTTTTAAGATCTACCTCTATGGTTTTTATTTGATTATATTCAACTGGAATTAATGAATATAATTTAATCAAGATATAACTGAATAAAATAGCAAATTATTGAGGCAAGACTTCCCCTGCCAAAATCCATGTTGACATAGAAACATAGAAATGACGGCAGAAGAAGACCAAATGGCCCATCCAGTCTGCCCAGCAAGCTTCCCTCATTTTTTCTCTCATACTTATCTGTTTCTCTTAGCTCTTGGTTCTATTTCCCTTCCACCCCCACCATTAATGTAGAGAGCGGTGATGGAGCTGCATCCAAGTGAAATATCTAGCTTGATTAGTTAGAGGTAGTAGGGGTAGTAACCGCCGCAATAAGCAAGCTACACCCATGCTTATTTGTTTTTACCCAGATTATGTTATACAGCCCTTATTGGTTGTTTATCTTCTCCCCTGCCGTTGAAGCAGAGAGCTATGCTGGATATGCATCGAAAGTGAAGTATCAGGCACATTTGGTTTGGGGTAGTAACCGCCGTAACAAGCCAGCTACTCCCCGCTTTGTGAGTGTGAATCCTTTTTTCTTCTCCCCTGCCGTTGAAGTTATGCTGGATATGCGTGAAGTATCAGTTTTTCTTTTCCCCTGCCGTTGAAGCAGAGAGCGATGCTGGAAATTCGTGATGTATCAGTCTTTCTCCCATGCCGTTGAAGCAGAGAGCCATGCTGGATATGCGTCGAGAGTGAAGTATCAGGTACATTTGGTTTGGGATAATAACCGCCGTAACAAGCCAGCTACTCCCCGCTTTGTGAGTGCGAACCCTTTTTCCTTCTCCCCTGCCGTTAAAGCAGAGAGCTCTGCTGGATGTGTGAAGTAACAGTTTTTCTTCTCCCCTGCTGTTGAAGCAGAGAACTATGCTGGATATGCATTGAAAGTGAAGTAAAAGAATGGAGTGATCAAGCTAGTTGAAAGGCATCAGGAATAGAGGAAGGTGGAGGTAGTAATTTGGTTATTTGGTTTGGGGTAGTAACCGCCGTAACAAGCCAGCTACTCCTGTCTTTGTGAGTGCAAATCCTTTTTTCCACATTTCCTCTTGCTGTTGAAGCTTAGAGTGATGTTGGAGTCACAGTAACCATGGGTATGTTTATTGAATAAGGGTATTGTCTCCAGGCAGTAGCCATCATTCTGGCGAGTCACCTACTCTTCATTGGCGGCCTCTTGACTTTATGGATCCACAGTGTTTATCCCACGCCCCTTTGAAGTCCTTCACAGTTCTGGTCTTCACCACTTCCTCCGGAAGGGCATTCCAGGCATCCACCACCCTCTCCGTGAAGAAATACTTCCTGACATTGGTTCTGAATCTTCCTCCCTGGAGCTTCAAATCGTACCCCTGGTTCTGCTGATTTTTTTCTTATGGTAAAGGTTTGTCGTTGCCTTTGGATCATTAAAACCTTTCAAGTATCTGAAAGTCTGTATCATATCACCTCTGCTCCTCCTTTCCTCCAGGGTGTACATTTTTAGATTCTTCAATCTCTCCTCGTACATCATCCGATGAAGACCCTCCACCTTCCTTTAGTGCCCCTTTTACCCCTCAAATGTTTAATGGTCCAACTGACTCCCTCACAGGCTTTTTGCTTCACATGTACCTTAAAAAGCTTTTATTCTGAGATTTTGCTTCCACAGCAAGCTTCTTTTCAAATTCTCTCTTTACCTTCCTTATCAATGCTTTGCCTCTAACGTGTCAGTGCTTATGCTGTTTCCTGTTTTCTTCATTTGGCTTCCTTTTCCATTTTACTGAAGGATACCTCGCTCATGTCACTTTTTTTTTTTTTTTAACTTTTATTTAGAAGTTTTTCAAACGTAGACAGACATAGGTTTTTAAAAATTATTTTAATTTTTTAAATACAACAAACTCTCCCCAATTTTCCTCCCAATCCACTTCCCTCCCTGAGACATTTCTTCCTGAGTAGAAACTTTAGTTCTCCTTCAAAAAGAACCAGACACACCAGAAAATATAAAATATGAAATTATAAATAATGAAAATAGAGAAAATATAAAAAATGGAAGAGATGTGGAATACAGTAGGGATGTGAATCGTTTTTGACGATTTAAAATATCGTCCGATATATTTTAAATCGTCAAAAATCGTTAGAGCCGCGATACAATAACAATTCCCCCGATTTATCGTCAAAAAATCGTAAATCGGGGGAAGGGGGAGGGCGGGAAAACCGGCACACCAGAACAACCCTAAATCCCACCCCGACCCTTTAAAATAAATCCCCCACCCTCCCGAACCCCCCCAAAATGCCTTAAATTACTTGGGGTCCAGAGGAAGGGTCCCGGTGTGATCTTTTATTCTCGGACCTCCGGTGCTTGTAGAAATGGCGCCGGCGCTACCTTTGGTTTTTCCGTACGGAAAAACGATTCGCGGCAGGAGATCGCTCCCGGACCCCCGCTGGACCCCCAGGGACTTTTGGCCAGCTTGGGGGGGGGGGCCTCCTGACCCCCACAAGACTTGCCAAAAGTCCAGCGGGGGTCCGGAACGACCTCCTGCAGTTGAATCGTGTTGTCTACGGCCGGCACCACGAGGGAATTTTGGCAAGTTTTAGGGGGGGGTGCAATGAAGTAAATTTGAAGGGTTGGGGTGGGTTTGTGTTTTTTTCTTTTATAACCCTGTCTGCCCCATTATGGCGCCAGCCGTAGACAACACGATTCGACTGCAGGTCGTTCCGGACCCCTGCTGGACTTTTGGCAAGTCTTGTGGGGGTCAGGAGGCCCCCCCCAAGCTGGCCAAAAGTCCCTGGGGGTCCAGCGGGGGTCCGGGAGCGATCTCCTGCCGCGAATCGTTTTTCCGTACAGAAAAACGATTCACATGCAGGAAGTCGTTCCCGGACCCCCGCTGGACTTTTGGCAAGTCTTGTGGGGGTCAGGAGGCCCCCCCAAGCTGGCTAAAAGTTCCTGGGGGTCCGGGAGTGATCTCCTATGCTCCTGACCTCGGGGGACAAAAAACAAAATGGCGCCGGCGCTACCTTTGACCTGTCATATGACAAGGCAAAGGTAGCGCCGGCGCCATTTCTACAAGCACCGGAGGTCCGAGAGTAAAAGATCACACCGGGACCCTTCCTCTGGACCCCAGGTAATTTAAGGCATTTTGGGGGGGGTTCGGGAGGGTGGGGGATTTATTTTAAAGGGTCGGGGTGGGTTTTAGGGTTGTTTTAGTGTGCTGGTTTTCCCGCCCTCCCCCCCCCCCACTGGACCCCAGGTAATTTAAGGCATTGGGGGGGGGGGGGGGGTTAGGGATGTTTTAGTGTGCCGGTTTTCGATTTACATGATTTTCACGATATTTAAAAAACCCAAACGGCGACGATCCGATTCCCTCCCCCTCCCAGCCGAAATCGATCGTTAAGACGATCGATCACACGATTCACATCTCTAGAATACAGTCAGTTTTGGCATCCCAGCAATGCCCTCCTCCTTCCTCAACACAAGGCAAAAACTGCACTATTTATTTTTTATTTATTTAATAGTTTTTATATACCGATAACCGTTTTCAAATCATATCTGTTTACAGGGAACAAGGAAACAGAGCACCTAAAAAAATGGCACAACAATTACATGGGACGCATAAGAAATAAGTAACTTCATCGCATAATAATAAGTTACATGGACCGCATGGATCAAGGAAACATGGTAATAGGGAAACCTGGTAACAAGGTAACATGGTAATAAGGACATTAAAATATGTTGTACCTTAAATAAGTTAGGGGGGAGGGGAAACAAAGGGGATGAAAACAAGACTATGTACAGTTTAGCAGTATGAGTTTAATAGAGATTAGTTATGATTTCTGTGGTGGTGGGGTGTGAATGCATTAGGAGAAGGCCTGTTTGAACAGCCATGTTTTTAGTTTCTTTTTGAATTTCGTTGTGCAAGATTCTATGCGGAGATCAGGGGGCATGGCATTCCAAGTTGAGGGACCTGCTATTGAGAAAGTTCTCTTCATTGTGAAGGTGAGTTTTGTGAGCTTGGGGTCAGGTAAACGGAGGGTTCCTTGGTATGCAGTTCATGTAGGTCTGTTGGAGGAATGGAGTTGGAGAGGCTCATGAAGCCATTGCGTGTTTTTGTTCACTAGGGATTTATGTATGAGGGATAAGGTTTTTTATTGTATTCTCGAGTTAAGAGGAAGCCAATGAAGATCTTTCAGTATAGGTGTAATGTGGTCATTCTTGCGATTGTTGGTTAGGACTTGGGCTTGTAGCATTCTGTAAGAGTTGTAGGGGTTTGATGGTGGAGGCAGGGAGGCCTAGGAAGAGAGAGTTACAATAATAGATTTTGGAGAAGATGATGGTTTGGAGCACAGTGTGGAAATCAGTGAGGAGTAAGAGGGGGTCTTAATTTCTTCAAAACGTGTAGCTTGAAGTAGCAGTCTTTTAGGGTGGCTTTGATGAATGGTTTTAAGGGTAGTTGGTTGTCGATCGTAGTACCTAGGTTTCGTGCGTGTAGGGAAATGGGTTTGAGAAGCGGGGCAAGGTTAGAGTAAGAGAGGGGGTTGGGGGGGATGACAATTAATTCAGTTTTGTGGGAGTTAAGGGCTAAGTTCATTTTTGTGAGAAGTTGGTTGATGGTGGTGAGGCAGTTGTCCCACGACTGGAGGGCTTTGTGTAACGAGTCCGTGAATGGGATGAGAATTTGGACGTCGTCCGCGTATATGTAGTGGGTAATGCCTATGTTTGAGAGGAGTTTGGATAGGGGTAACATATTGATATTGAAGAGGGTAGAGGATAATGAGGAGCCTTAGGGGACACCACGGTTAAGGTAGACAGGGTCAGATTCATGGTTGCCTAGGATGACTTTATAGTGTCTGTTTTTCAGGTAGGATTTTAGCCAAAGTAGTGCTGTTCCTGTAATACCAATATCTGTGAGAAGACTAATGAGAATGTTATTGGCTGATGGTATCAAATGTGGCTCATATGTCGAGCATAGTCAGGAGATGGGAGTTGCCACTATCAATTCCTTTGAGAACGTTATATGTTAAGGATATTAGGAGCGTTTCCGTACTGAGGTTTTTACAAAAGCCAAATTGAAAAGTGGAGAGAATCTTGTGCTGGTCGAGGTATTCAGATAAACGAATGTTGACTATTCTCTCAGTGACTTTAGCTAGGAAGGATAGATTAGAGATGGGTCTGAAGTTGGAGAGATCTGTGGGGACAAGGTTGTTTTTTTGAGAATTGGTTTGATGACTGACTGTTTTAGAATGGTGGGGACGCTACCCTGTGTTAGGGAGCAGTTGATTAATTCGGATATAGGTTTAGTGATTATGTTAGGAATGGAGAGTAGCAGTTTGGTGGGAATGGTTTCAGAGGAATGAGGGGAGGGTTTAGTTTTCTTTAAGAGAGTTTCAATTTCAGACGCAGAGGTTGAATCAAAGAAGGCGAGTGATGCAGAGGAGTTGGCTAGGAGGAAGTTGGAGTTGAGGGTGTCTGGAGAAAAATTAGCTGAGACGGTGGAGATTTTGTTTTGGAAGAAGAGGGCTATGTCATTGCATTTGTTTCTGGAGCCAATGTCAGGTAGGTGTGGGGATGAGGTCAGAGATGATAGAGAAGAGGGCTTTGGCATTATACTGGAGATTGTGTATTTTAGGGGCATAGAAATCCCATTTTGTTTTTTGGATGGAGTTCCTGTAGATGTGCAGGCAGTGTAGTATGAGGTTCATAAAGCTGGTGAGGGGTGTTTTCACCATTGTCTTTCTTTGTGAGGTCATTTTTTTGTTTCTTTAAACCAAGAGTGTACCAAGGTTTTTTATTGCTGTGTGCAGGGTTTATGGTTTTTGAGGTGAGGGGGCATAGATGGTCAGCAATGTCTTGAGTGAGATTGTACCATGAGGAAATGGCAGATTCGGTGTTTGAGAAATCTATTTTGTTGGAGATATTGGTGTATGCAGATATGAGGTCTTCTCTGGAGCAAGTTTTGCGGTAAGTAAAGGTGTGTGCGTGTGGGGGGGGGGGGGGGGGGGGGCGTGGGTTTAAAAAAAAAAAAAAGATAGAGTAGTGTTTATGAAGGAGTGGTCAGACCAGGGGACAGGAGAGCAAGGGGGGGTCCAGTGTTGTGGATGCTAGAGTTCGTGAATATAAGATCTAGAGTATGGCCTGCTTTGTGGGTGGGAGAATGGATGATTTGTATAAAACCCATAGCTTCGAGTGAGGAGATGAAGGCTTCACAGGTCTACATGGAGGCTAAAGTCACCTAGTAGAATGGTAGGTAAGTCAGGGTCTAGGTTATGAACTAAAAATTCAATTAGGGGGGAGGCGTTGTTTTCAAGGAGACCGGGGGGAGTGTAGGGGAGGCAGAATTGAAGGAATGAAGATTTGAAGAAGCCAACTTCATATTTGGGCAGGATGTTGACCTTTTGGGAAATGAAGTTAAGTTCTCTTTTGGTGGCGAGGAGAATGCCGCTTCCTCTTCTTTTAGGTCTAGGTATAGAAAATATGTTGGAGTGTAAGGGCATTTGGTTAAGGAGGGAAATATCAGAATGTTTCAACCAGGTTTCCGTGATAGCACAGATGCCAGGCTTAGAGTCGGATAGAATATCGTTAAGTATATGGGTCTTTTTCACAAGAGATTGGGCGTTGAAGAGCATCAATTAAATCAGGGAGAGGCCCAAGAATTGAGGGGGGATGCCCTGATGGGGGATCAATGATCTTGGAGAGTGAAGGGGGGGGGGTGAGAAAACCTAAGGGTCCGTGGGTGGTAACTGAGAATGGGGATGGGTTGGGGAGGCAACAAGGGAAGCATTGAGGGCTTTAACAGAGATGGATGGAGGGCAGGTGGAGGCGGGGAGCCTGAGGTCATGGTGTGAGTGGAGAAGGGTTGGGAGGAGACCAGATTGTTAAAAATTATGGATGGCGAGGTTGAGGGAGCAGAGTTAGCAGTGAGTGAGAGAGATAGGGGGGAGGTCAAGGGATTTGGTGGATGAGGAGGGCAGTTTGTCAGTGTTGGTAAAGTTGAAATGTAAGTGGGGGCAGAGTTGTTAAGAGGGTGATAAACGAACATTTTTGAAGCTAATGCCGTAAGGCTGGGGGCAGGCTGGAAACTTAAATGAAGGGCAGAGGAAAAAGTGAAACTATAGAGGAGGGAGTGAGGTGGCTGAAGGGGCCCCTATGTTGCGCTCCTTAGGCGCACGGTGCCAGAGGCTCACGAGCTCTATTATTATAGTGTTCTGACCCACGTCACCGCCTCTGGATCGTAGGTAGGTGGAGTCCTGAAGAAGGCCAGCAATGGGCGGGCTCAGCATGTCAGTTCCCAGGCCTGTGGTGGTTGTCACAGGATCTCCCCTACTCGACAGTGCTGCGATGCAGGGCTGCTGGTGGGCACGGTAGGATGGCGGCAGCAAGATGGGTTGGTAGCCTTGTGTGTGCAGTGGGAGGGCTGTCTGTTCCGGGTCTCGGCAGGGCAGGAATGCGATCGGTACAGGAGGGCCTAACTACAATAGTAGGGCAGGGTAGGGACCTGCGTGCAGCCTTGTGGCTGGGTCGGCAAGGAGGTGGTTTGCTGGGGTCGGCCTCAGCTGGGGTGAGATGGGCGAAAGGTAATTGTAAGGCTCACCGGTGCTATTATTATAGTGTCCTGTCCCATGTCGCCACCTCGGGATCGTAGGTAGGCGGAGTCCTGAAGAAGGCCGGCGATGGGCGGGCTCAGTGTGTCCATTCGCAGGCCTGTGGTGGTTGTCGCTGGATCTCCCCGACTTGACAGTGCCGCAATGCAGGACTAGCTGGTGGGCACGGTAGGACGGCGGCAGCAAGACTGGTTGGTGGCCTTGTGTGTGCAGCGGGAGGGCCGTCGGTTGCGGGTGTCGGCGTGTATGATAGCATTCAATGACAATAGATATGATTGCCATACTTCCAGAAAAAACTCATATTTAGAAGAGGACAAGGGGCATGCTGAGATATGTTCAAAGACTGCCATCTTGTGAAGCTTTAACTTCCAATGGTTGAGGGTTGATCTCGCCGTCGAAATCTAGTAATCCAAAATCGATTTCTTAGCTAGCAGGAATGCTTTTTGCAAAAACAGTCATTGGGGCTTTGTAGGTTTAGATTTGATCGGCTCCAGCCCCTCAAACATAGATGAGACGCTACTGGAATATGGAAGCTAACCAGCTAATCTAGATAACACAATACTACTGTCCCGAATGTTCTGATCACCACACATTCCCAAAAACAGTGAAACTAAATACCTGGGGCCATTGAACATTTTATACATATGGCTGTTGTCACCAATTTGGCTTTAAAAGTCCAAACAGAGGAGATATACATACATCTAAGAAATTTAAAATTTGTTTCCCTAAGTAACACATTTTCCGAAAGTTTATTGATATTCTGAAAACAGGTATTTAATATGGAATTGGAAATAGGGGCATTTAACTCTTGCTTCCAACATATTACCAGCTCTTGCAGATGTGTCTGCTGTTGTAGGCTTTTAAGCGGTTTATGCAAAGAAGCACAGGATATTCTCTGCCCTGGACCTACCAAAAAAGAAACTGTGTAATCAGATCGTAATTTACTAGCTGTGATCTTTTATAAAGATCATAATTAACAAAATGCCTAACCTGCAAGTAAGCATAAAACTCTTTGTGGGAAAGTTCAAACTCCACTTGGAGTTCATGAAAAGGGCATACTGCCCCATTATTAGCTTGTATTAGCTGCCTGAGTCCCGTTAAACCTTTACTTGCCCATTTTGAAAAAAGTGAAACATCCAAGGCTGGAGAGAACTGAGGATGGCCCGCAATTGTGAGAAAGTGGGAACCTCCCAATTGGTCCAAAACTTACTACATAACATCTTCCATGCCTGTCTACAGGCGGAAATGATAGGACTGAGTCGCACGTACTCAGGTAAGATATCAGGGAACGTGCAATAAATTTCCAAGATTTAGCGGGTTATACCAAACCTGTAAAAACACAGTGGGTGAGAACATGTCTGACCCACAAAGCCAATCCCGAACATATCGAAGTAAACAGGCAAGACTGTAAGCTTGCAAGCTCGGGCCGGCCATCCCACCATCTTCCCAGGCTAGCTGCATTTTGCTTAGGGTCAAATGTGCACTTTTACCCTTCCATAAAAATTTCCCAAGGGCTTTTTCTAATTCCACAATATAGTTATGCTTAACCCAAACAAGCAGCATTTGTAGCACATATAACCACTTAGGGAGCTCCATCATTTTAAACAAATGTATCCTCCCACTTATTAATAGGGGCAGTGACTGCCATTCAGCCAATTTCCTTTTGGTCTTTAAAAGTAAAGGCAAAGTGTTGCAATCGGGGACCCCTTTATTTTTCCCCAATATGGGTGTAGATACCTGGGAAGATCTATTCACTGTGGGATCTACAAAACAGTTTAAGTCTCCAGCAAATTGATATTATGCATGCACAATTAAGATTCTTACTAACTCCTCAAAAAAAGTATGGTTATATACATTTGATGCATATATACTACATAGCGTGGTGGTCTGGCCATACAGCTTCCCTATAACCACAACATAACGGCCCTCCTTATCTTTGTGAGTGGAGATATGTTCAAAGGTTGTCTGCTTAGGCACCAGAATAGCAACATTCCCTTTCCTATTCAGAGCTGAAGAATAGAACACATTGCCCACCCAGTCCCTAGTCAGTTTAGCATGTTCATGATCATTTAGGTGTGTTTTCTGTAAGCAAGCCAGTTTGGCCTTGCGCCACCAAAGTGACATTAATAATTTGGCCTGCTTCACTGAGGAGCCCAACCCTGCTCTCAGAGCATCAACCATACTTGATTAAAAAAAAAAAAAAAAAAAAAAAAAAGGACTATTTACTAGAAATCCAAATTTGTAAAAAAGAAAAAAAAAAGGCCCCAATTCCCCCCCCCCCCCCCCCAGCTAAGGGAATCAATGCCCACGGAATCCATCCCCACTCTATCTCTGGAGGTCCCATGAACCAAGCACTGCTAGGAAAAATGTCTCGGAATCCCCTATCCCATCTAACCCCCCCCCCCATCTCCCCCCCTTTACCTCCCCTCCCCACTCAAAAACCCCAGAAATAAACTGACTGTCCTCTCCACAAGGACATGTGGTACCTAATGCATGTGTGGGGGTGCCTCCCCTTCATTACCCATAAAGAAAGATAAATAAGAACTCATCAAATTAACTGCTTACTATAAGATGGCACAGCTCTGCCTTGATACCTGTGTTAAGTATCTAAATACAAGGCATACAAATAAAGAACTCAAGCGAGATAACATGTGCAAGAAGCTTTATATCTTGCCCAAAGGATTGCCACAGTCCTCGTCTGCAGGTCAAGCAACAGCCTGCCTCCCCACTAGTGAGATGGGACTGTGCCCATTAACTATCGTGAAATGGCTAATCACTGCAAGAAAAACTAACTGAGCAGGGCCAGTCCAGAATCACTGGAACATCTCACATCTGAGTCTGGTGAGCTATGTCCACTGGCCAATATAAATTGGGTCCCAATCCTTGGTATCCACGTCTATACCCAGATCATCTCCAGCATGACCCTTGAGCTGTCCATTACCTTGGTGTGTCCCCCCCCAGTGACAGAATACACGGGCCGCCTGCCATTACACAGTGGCAGAAGATAACGTCCCACGCCGCTCAAAACAATCATTAACGGTGATGAATTAGAAAACTTTATTGCGATCCATTCACAAACCAGCTTATCACAACTTCTGTTAGCCACAAAGCTCTCCCCTTCAGAAGCCATTCACAGTTTATTAACAAACCGACAAGCTTTTTCAGAGTCGTCAGAAATTTGAATTTCGCCATTGTACCAGACACAAAGACAGGCTGGATACTGAAGTGCGAATTTAACGTTCTGCTGCACTAACACAGCACGCACAGAGGTAAAAACCTTATCTCTTTGCAGACACATTAGCAGAATAATCTTGAAATAGCTGTATAGAGGTGTCCTTATAATTTTACCTCATGCAGCTGACATTACCTCTGTATCACCGCCTGCTTGTGGGCAAAATTAAGCATTTTTGCCAGCGCGATCCGTGGCTTGTACTCTCCTTCCCTTTTAGCCCCAGGGCAGTGTGCTCGCTCTGTTTTCATAATGCCTTGTAGTTCTGGCATATTTAGGGCTTTCAGTATCCATGCCTTTAAAACATTTGCTATATTAGCTTCCTCCACCTGCTCCGGAAGACCTATCAGCCTAATATTATTTCTGCACTATCTATTCTCTAAATCCTCAATCTTTTCTGCTTGTGAGTGAAGTTGTTTTTCCAGCTTTTGATTCTACCTTCAAACGCCAGCATCTCATCTTCTTTCTACCAGGGTGATTCTTCCCTTTCAAAGTGGGAACCGTCTGTCAATGTTGTCTTTAGATCTATCTGTTCTGAGAGCTGATAACTGCAGCTTTAAATGACAAGTTAACTCCACAAACAAGATAGGAGAGAGGGCCGGATACTGATCACCTCCTGCAGCTGTAGCCATCTTTCCTCCTTCCTTACCAGGCTTTTCTTTATCCTTTTTCGTCCCCTTAATAGACATTATTCCAGGGAATTCTTGCATAAATCTGTCTATGAACATAAATGCTCCCACCAAATTTCGCTTCCAAGCTTGCTCAGGGCCACTGAGAAGTAAGATTAATATTGCTTTGAAGGGGAGGCACCCAGAGCTCTGAGAACATCTTCCCAGGCTCCCCACATCACCTTTTAACCATGGCGGCAATCATTTGAACTTCCTTCCACCTTTTTTTTAATGCATGGAATACATCTGGTCTGGGCTTCTAAGATGGTATTTTTAAACAACCTCCGTGCCTGATTTAAACGACTTTTGCAGCTGCTCCTTTTAGTTTTTTCCTAACCATTTTTCTTTTATTATAATTTCCCTCTTGAATATTAAATGCTATTGCAGTACATTTCCTTGGCATATTCTCTCCAGTTATCGTCAAATTTGATTATGTTATGGCCCTAACACCTTTACCTCTTTCACCAAATTATGTGTTCAAGTAAGGATTAGGTCTAAAATAGTTCCTCTCTTTGTCGGCTTTTGTACCAGCTGCTCCATGAAGCAGTCATTTATTTCATCTTGGAACTTTACCTTTTTAACATGTCCTGATGTGACAATTACCCAGTCAATACTGGAGTAATTGAAATAACCATTATTACTGTGTTGCTTCTGTTGGTTGGGCAAGAGGCAGGTGGGTGGCAGTGGTTGCACAGTTCAGCAGCTGTGCACTGTGCTTAAGAACATAAGAAATTGCCATGCTAGGTCAGACCAAGGGTCCATCAAGCCCAGCATCCTGTTTCCAACAGAGGCCAAACCAGGCCAGAAGAACCTGGCAATTACCCAAACACCAAGAATCCATGCTACTGAAGCAATTAATAGCAGTGGCTATTCCCTAAGTAAACTTGATTAATAGCAGTTAATAGACTTCTCCTCCAAGAACTTATCCAAACCTTTTTTGAACCCAGCTACACTAACTGCCCAGCTCCCTCTGGCATGGGCGGGGCAGCCATTGGACTCCGCTGCAGAAACAATGGGAACGAAGAGCAGAAGCCCTGAGCGCCACCAAATGACCACTCTTGAGCTGCCTTACCTCTGCTTGCACCTATGACTCTAGGAGCAACCACCACAATGCAGGTAGGAGTGCATGTGTTTCCTGTACTGCAGCCATTCATTCAAATTTTCCTCTTAGGTCTGCAGGCACAATGGCACAGTATAGGTGAGAGTGCATAAGAGCTTTCTGTTCAAGGATTTTTATTGCATCTTCCCCTCAAGCTCCTTGGGGCTTCCAGCTCAATCAGAACCAGAGCAGGGGTCTGACACCATGAGTCCAGGACCGGTGCTTCTATTAGGCAAACAAGGCAATGGCCTAGAGTGCAAACATGGCAAATCCTGCCATCACGAGGCCCAAAAGGGTTCTGTGCCAGAGGCAATACCACCAAAGAAAGGAGTGCTGTGCTAGAGCTACTACTGCCAGTAGGAGGAAGCACTGGGCTGGAGGTTAAGTTGGGGAAACCGCAAGTGAATGACCAAAAGTTTGCCCGAGGTGCCAAATACTCTTGCACCGGCCCTCCATGAGCCTTAATTCGCAATAAGTCATGGATTGTGTAATGAAATTTGTTTGGAGCAGGAGGCATCCACCATTTGCTATATGCACACATTTTCATCCAAGACTATTGCTCAGTTGATTATGCACAGTCATTTTTTGCTATTGTTCTTGTTAATTAATTGGGGTGATACTAGTAACTCTTAACAAGACAACCACCCCAGTCAGCTTATTTCTATAATGGTGAGAGAAGCTACCATTAGGCAAAAACTTTAATGAGAAATTATTACTTACCTGATCATTTCCTTTTCTCTAGTAAAGACAGGTTAAGCCACAGGCAGTGGGTTATGCACTTCTACCAGCAGATAGAGGCAGAGCAAAGCTGACTTCATGGTATATATATATCCCTGCTCAAACATCAGTCCACCAGTATTCTCTGCAAAAGCCAACTGTGGACAAACTAACAATACTTAATTATAACCATTAACAGACAACCAGTCAAGCACTCAGCTAATAGGAAACACTGAGCTCAGACAAAGAGTTTAACATCACTAACCTAGGGACTAAAACTGACACTTACCAGTTATCCTTGGAAACACAGCCACTCAGGACAATAGAACCACAAAACGGCAGCCAAGGGCGAGAAGATGGATTAACCTGTCTTCACTGGAGAAAAGGAAATTATCAAGTATGAAATAATGTCTCATTTCTCAGTATTCAGAGAGGTTAACCCACAACCAGTTAGATTACCTAAGTACTCCTGAAGATAGTGGGAGGCTGCCCGTGGTTCGATCAACACTGCACACTCAAAGGCTGCATCCTTCTGGGCCTACACATCCAGACAGTAATATCTGGAAAAAAAAATGTGTAAGGAGGACGTCACCACTTAGCAAATTTCAATAGGAGACAACAATCGAAGCTGTGCCCATGACACTGTCTGAGCCTTAGTGGAATAAGCCCTAACCTATTTAGATAACAGCTGCTCAGATCCACATATGTGGCTATTGTAACTTCCTTAATCCAGCGGGCTATTGTAGCCCACGACACCGGCTCACCCTGTTTATCCCCACCATGGAGTATAGGCGGTCAGCCTTCCTAAGAGGTTTAGAAACCTCCAAATACCTCAAGAGATGTCGCTTAATATCCAAGGTCCGCAACAGACTATATTCATCCACATCTCTCTTCTTGTCCAGCATCAGCAGGGAAATAAACTGATTCAAGTGAAAGTCCAAAACCACTTTTGGCAAAAAAGACGGAAAAGTTTGCAGTTGGCCCACCCCAAGAGTCACATGCAGGAATGGTTTCCGGCAAGAAAGAGCCTGCAGGTCAGAAACTCTACACACAGAACAAATCGCCACAAAAAAATAGTCTTCAAGGTAAGTAATCTCAAGGAGAGGCTACAGAGTGATTGAAAGGTGGGACCTGCCAGAAAATCCAGAACCAGATTAAGGCTCCACAAAGGCACCAGCAGCCATAAGGGAAGATGAAAATGCTTCACCCCCTTCAAGAACCAGGCCACATCTGGATGGGCCGACAAGGGTCCACCATTCACCTGACCCTGGAAACAGGCAAAAGCCTCCACACTTGTACCTCCAAGGAAAAAAGGGCTAAGCCCTTAATCAACCCATCCTGCAAGAAGTCCAAAATGAGCAGGATCTTAACCAAATGAGGATGAATCTCTCGTTCCTCACACCAAGCCTCAAACACTCACCAAACCTGAACATAGGCTAAGGAAGTGGAGAACTTCTGAGCTCAAAGCAAGGTGGAAATCACAGCAGTGGAATACCCAACGCTTCAGTAACTGAGCCCTTTCAAGGGCCATAACATAAAAGAAAACAGAGTCAGATCTTCATGAAGTAAAGGTCCCTGTCTTAACAGATCCTTTTGGACCGGTAACCGGAGAGGAGAGTGAGACAAGAGTTCCCACAGATCTGCATACCATGGCCTTCTGGGCCAGTTGGGAGCCAGCAGAAGCACTATCTCCGTGTGCCTCTCGATCCTCCAAACCAACTTGCCCAACAAGAGGGGGAAGGCATACCGAAGCTTGTCCTTCGGCCACCCCTGCACTACAGCATCAATGCCCAGACACTTTGGATTTTGCCTGTGACTGAAAAAACAAGGAACCTTCACATTGTGTGACAGCACTAGCAAGTTTACATATGGTAGACCTCAGCAGCCCACTATGAGCTGGAACACTTCATCAGACAATTCCCATTCTCCTGGATCCAGACTGTCTGCTGCGAAAATCAGTTCTCATATTTTCTTTTCCCGCAATATGGGAGGCAGAGATCTCTTGGAGATGTACCTCCACCCATACCATGAGCTGGTCTATTTCCTGTGACACTTGTTGATTTTTGGTGCCTCTCTGGCGATTAATGTCAGACAAAAGAGACGACAGTAGTGAACATCACTCTGATCACTTGACCCTGCAAGCGGTCAATGAACTGCAAGCATGAAAACCGAATGACACACTCTTCCAGACAACTGATGCTCCAGAGATGATTCTGCATTTCAACAGCCCTGCACCATCAACTCCTGACAACGAGCCCCCCCAATCCTGGAGGCTTGCATCCATGAGTACCAGCTAGTCCACAACTTGCAAGGAAACTCCCTTCCTTAGATGACCCACCTGCAACCATTTCAGTTGGATGCCGATCTCCACCTGTAACTGAAGCTGTATTGAGTAGTCCTGAGACTGTGGACTCCACCATGCAATGGCGGAGTCCACAGTCTCAGGACTGCGCCCTTGCCCATGGAACCAATTCTAGGGTTGCTGCCATCAAATCGAGTACCTGCAGGTAAGGCTATACTGTTGGGCGAACTGCTTCTATCAATAGTTGCCCCTGAGCCATCAGCTTCTGAATGCAGATTTCCGGCAGAAAAACCCTGCCTTGCTTTGTGTTGAAATGAATACCAAGATAATCTAGCATCTGAGACAGCTGTAAGTTGCTCTTGACCAAGTTCACCACCTAACCTAGCTCCTGCAAAGAGACTACCTTGCGGGAGGCTTGAAGATTCTCTTCCAAGTATTTGGTTCGAATTAGCCATTGTCTAGGTACGGGTGGACCAGAATGCCATCCTTTTTCAATGCTACTGCTACCACCACCATGACCTTGGAGAAGGATCTGGGCATGATGGCCAAACTGAAAGACAGTACTTGAAACTGATAATATTGCCCTAAAACGGCAAATCTCAGAAACCGTTGATGCTCCAGTCAAATGGGAATATATAGATATGCCTCTGACAAATCCAGAGATATAAGAAACGCCCCTGACTGTACTGCCATTATCACAGAGCAAAAGGTTTCCATGCAGAAATGAGTCACTCACAAATGATGATTGACTCCATGTAAGCCCAGGATGAGGCGAATAGAAACCTCCTTCTTGGGCACAATGAAATAAATGGAATAACGGCCCCGTATTTTCTTGTGACTTGGACATTGGAATCATGGCCTGCAAGCTCAGGAGCCTCGACAATGTAGTCTTCACCTCCTGCCCCCCCTTCTGTAGGAAGCTACAGGGAGATGCCATGAAGACTTTCCAAGAAATGCTGAGAAACTCCAGAGCATAGCAGACCCTCTCACTTCCAAAACCTAATGGTCTGATGTGATCATGACTCATCTCTTGACAAAATAAATAATAAAAAAGAAATAGGCAACCCCCTATTTCCTGCTCCAGGAGGTGGGTCAGCATACATTCATTGAGGGGGCTGAGAGCCAGCAACACCCAAGCCTGTGCCCCATCTGGGCTGCCTGCACCAAAAGAACTGAGACCTACTCAATAGTCTAGCCCTCTGATAAGCCACTCCCTCTGTAGGGTCGAAAATGTCTGAAACATGTAGCATGGCCTCTTGTGCTGAATGAGCGAGATGCCTGCTTCTTATCCTCTGGCAACCAAGGAACCTGGGACTCAACCCACTTATTGGCCATTTTTTCTAACTCACTCCCAAATAAGAGTGATCCTTTGAAAGGCAATTTCATAAGATTAAACTTTGAAATTGTATTGGCCCACCAATTCTGCAGCCACAGCTGACGCCTGGTCGCTATCATTGAAGTCAGCCCTTTGGCAGAAGTACAGTCCAGGTCACAGCCTGCATCTGCCAAAAAGGCTGCTGGTTCCATCACTGCTCTGGATTTCAAAATAGTCTCATCGACCTCCTGAGACAGAAGCAAACAAGCACGAGCCATCAGGAGAGCAAATGGCTATCTGCAAATTCATTGCCACTGCCTCAAAGGCCTAGTTAAGGATAGCCTCAAATCTCCTATCCTGAGCATCCTTCAATGCTGCTCCCCCTTCTACCAGAATGGTCGTCCGCTTGGTGTTGGAACACACTAGTGCATCCACTTTCGGAACATGCAACTGCTCTCTCGCTGCCGGATCCAGGGAGTACAGACCTTCCAAGGCTCATCCCCTTTTAAAATTAGCTTCCAGAGCGCCCCAGTCAAAATCAATCAACTCTTGAATGGCATCCATAATGGGGAAGAAACATGATGCTTTATACAAAGTCACCAAAATGGGATTCTTCTTTTGCTCTGACATGGGATCGGCACCCGGCACTCCTAGCATCTTCAGAGATCAGTGCCAGCAACTCATCTCTATGAAAAAAGCACATCATTTTATAAGGTTCCAACCCCGGAGAAATTTCCCTATCCTCCAGGGAGTAAGGATAGCCTTCCTCATCCGTGCCATCCGGTTCCCTGCCTTGCGGGATTCCATAGTCTGCGATCTTGAACTTTCAGGTTTGGCCGGCTCTGCCAAATGTGCCTGAAGAAAAGACTACAGCCCTTGAAAAAATTCCACCCAAGAGAAGGTGGAAGGTTCCATGCCAAAATCAGGGGTCATCGGTCTGGCACCCACTGAATTGCCCTCCTCTGCTGACAAACCAGTTAGGGAAATCTCAAAACCAGGTGAAACTTCTGACAGATCCCCCTCCAGTTCCCTTCTGGAACCTGCTAGGAAGGGCCGGACTCAGCAAAATCAGTTGGAGACAACTCGCCCTGAGCCTCCAAGCAGCACTGACAAAAAAGAGAGGGGACCCCAGGCTCTGATGCCCGAATATGGCAAGCAGCGAAAATCGCAAGGCGCTTTAGCATCTTTGCTACTGGTGCCATAGATAAAAATGTCCAGTAGTAGCACGCTCAACAAGCATTTGACAATTTTGCGTCCAACTCTGCGTCTGTACCTGGCAAGCCCAGACAGGACACCCAAAAAAATGAATGCCCAAAATTAGGATACCCAAGTATAGGATATATATAGATAGATACATTTAGATATACACCATAAATACAAAAGTAGGAACACTAAGCAAAATCACAGAAAGCTGAACTTATTTACATTTATGCAAAATTTAAGTACAGAGAATCCAAGAATAAAAAATATTAGCTATTGCCGCGTGATGAAAAGCAAAAAATGCTTCAGCATCCATATTAGAAATAATGAATCATTTAAAGTCCTCATAAGAGTCCTGTAAGAAATAAGAACCTGCTTCTGGTTATTAAGAGAATAGTTGCTTGATGAAAAGTTATATGCGGTAGTTCTTTTACAGGCCGATTCAGTGAAGTCCGCGGGACAGCGGACGAACGCCCGCTCTGCCGGCGTGCGCGTTTCTGTATTTAAATTAGGTGACGCGGTAAAAATGGGGAAAAGGAGGCGCTAGGGACGGCTGTCAGCGGGTTTGACAGCCGACGCTCAATTTTGCCGGCATCGGTTCTCGAGCCCGCTGACAGCCACGGGCTTGGAAACCGGACGCTGGCAAAATTGAGCGTCCGGTTTTCGACCCGACAGCCGCGGGCCGAATTCAATTTTTTTTTACTTTTTTTTTTTTACTCTTCGGGACCTCCGACTTAATATCGCTATGATATTAAGTCGGAGGGTGCACAGAAAAGCAGTTTTTACTGCTTTTCTGTGCACTTTCCCAGCGCTGGAAGAAATTAGCGCCGACCTTTGGGTCGGCGCTAATTTCTGAAAGTAAAATGTGCGGCTTGGCTGCACATTTTACTTTCTGTATCCCGTGTGCATACCTAATAGGGCCATCAACATGCATTTGCATGTTGAGGGCGCTATTAGGTGCTGCGGGTTGGACGTGCGTTTTCCTCCCTTACTGAATAAGGGGTAAGGGAAAACGCGCGTCCAATAGCAGGCTAACAGTGCGCTCCGGAGCGCACTGTACTGTATCGGCCTGTTTGTTAGCAACTCGTACGAGAGTCAGTATGGATGGAAATGTACACAGCCAAGCACAGGCTACTTCAATGGAAGTCTGTGTCAAAGTTGTTCACAGCTGAGTGCATCCTGACAAAAGGCCTTAAGATGTTTTGCTAATGTCTTCCTGGGTGGGGGGGGGGGGGGAGAATAATGTCTAAAGCACTGAACCTTGTGAAACAAACATATAAAAAAAGATATAATCATACTAAAACACATATCAGTATGAAATACACTGTTAAATATAGATGTGAGATAGTACTGATTAGTTTTTCTGTGGACCTAACATGGCATTGTCAGGCATATCAGAAAAAAAAAATTTCTCAGCAAACATATTTCACCAAGTCTGCAAAAACAAAAAATTTGCACAAAGCTTCACTAGTTTGATCAAGACAAATAATAGTGCTGTCCAAATATAATTATAAAGAAACTCATTCAGGCAGAGCTTACTGCGGTGTTCAGTATCTATATCTACATCCATATAATCCATTAGACGCTCATACTACAAATGCCAAAAATTTGGACGCCCAACTATGCACTCCAGACAGATGCTCAAATTGGACGCGAAGGCGTGACCCATCAGGCACTGCTTTCGCTGGAAACTTGCGCAGAAGAAAGCATATGAACGCCACAGCGGTCTACCACTTGGCATCCCAGTGAAACCTGAGAGCAAGACCTAGCCCAAAGGGCCGCTCACTCTGCCAAAACTACCATGACTCCCTAAGTCCCCCCATGGAGATGGGAACACACATAGGACTGGCGCACTGAGGCTGAGACCAGGAACAGAAGAGGGGAAAGAAATCCTTAAATCTTACTTTTTTTTTTTTTTAAACTTTATTTGAGCTCAGCCTGTCCCAGCCAAGTACAGAATCAGGAGGAGAGGGAAAATGACTTCACTGCCACGCTCAAAGCCTCTCAGCTGATTCTCTGTCAACTAAGTCCACACTGCACAACTGGCTAGTGCACTGAGGCACTAGATTGAGGGACAGATCAAAGGATATCACCTCAGGAGAAGAGACAGGTGGTCAATCCTCCTCTTTTTTAAGCAATCCCCGGTAGGGAGATGCACATCCATCATCTGCTGGAAACAGAGAATACTGGTGGGCTGTCAGAGTTAAGAAAATACTTATTTTACAAAAAGGAATAAAATGAATGAAAAAAAAAAAAAAAAAAAAAAGAGGACCAGCCCAATGGTAGTGGCGATGTGTTTTGCCTAGGGTCCTTGGTTAAATTCATGGCTCAGGTCTTCTGCACTTTTGGGTCAGCTGGGGTTGCTGTAGAGGCAGTGCTTACAGTTTGGCAGAAGGGCTTGGACGTGTTAAGAGAAACTCACTGGGCTCAGATTTAGCACCCATGATGCAAGGCTCCAGAAAGGGGCCTGCTTCATGACTCCCAGCTCAGGACTATTGCAGCATTGGCCAGACTAAGAACAGCAGGAGAGTGGATCTATTAAAAGAGGGGAGAAAGCCCCAGGCAGAAGCATAGGAAAACTCATAGCACCACAACCCAGCATGGTTCTGAGTTGGAAGAAAAATAATTAATTTACAATTTTAAAATAAAAAATATTTAAATAAAGGCAGAACTACCCACTTTTTTTTTTTTTAAGTTTCAGCTGATTCTCAACAGCACAGACCTCTTCACAAGGTGTCTTTGTTAATACTTACGTCATTTATTATTGGCAGGTGCCTATTAATAACTTCAATAACATTGCCACCTACCGAAACTCTATGGCAAACCAAGATGATTGGGCTTTTATAGCTGGAAAGATTAGACACCAAAATCAACAAACAAAAAGTTTTAACAGCCTATGTAGAAGCATAGAAGAAATTTCACTAGTTATTTCCAATGGATAGAAAACATTTTCAAACCCTTGGTTATTCTTCAGACTGAGGCGACTTGGTTGTCATACCACCGGTTTAAACCAAGTTTGCATGGTGTGTCCTCTCAAAAGAAATATGTGGAAGTGGACAATGCTATATTATTTTAGACCACAGCCTTTCCTCTGGTATGATTGCAGTCTGAGTGTGAAAAGTGTTCAGGTTACACTTGGTAAGATGGTGGTGGTTGAGTGAAGACTGAATGTAGGTTTGGAAGATATTTGCATGCAGAGCTGTCTGGGGTGCTGGGTGGGCCGGGATGATGCTATGGCTTATGGTTAGTTCAAAAATTTGAGGCAGAGAAATGATTGTATTTAATCGGTAGCTGGACTAGTCAAGCTGTCTTGATTAAATGGCAATTTAGTTCAAGAATGTCTTTACTGGTTTGGTGGTGTTCTTTGCTACTGTGAGATACTGACCTTTATTCACCTCTGAATAAAAAGTATTTAAAAACAAAACACCAAAAGCCAGGCCTAGGCCTTACTCCCCTTTAGAAGCAACTTTTAAGTTAAAGATCATTTGCATTTTGTGGTTTTCTGTAGGTTTTTTTTTTTGTGGTGCCTTGTAAAAATCTTCACATCTTTGTACATTTTTCACATTCTATGAAAAAAAAACAAAAAACAAACAACATGCATTACAGAAGTAATTTGTTTCGTTGATTCAAACATACTCTATACTTTCAAGGTGAAAAAATTGCAGAAATATTCCAAAAGTAATGAAGAATAAAAAAAAAAAAAAAAGCTTAGCAGTATAAATCAGACTTACCCAGATAAGTGGCACTGCTGAATAGCCATCTACAATCAGCAGGCACCACTTAACCAGATAACTTAGGGCAGGGAATGGGCAGATCAGGGAGTAGTCGAATTAGCCAGATAAGTTATCCACCTAACTCTGGTTGGGCTACAGCACTGTCCTAAAGTTAGCTAGAAAAACTTATCCAGCTAACTTTAAGATAGCCAGGCATTCAGATGTGCATATTCCCAACAAACGGGCCGATACAGTACAGTGTGCTCCGACGGAGCACACTATTAACCCTCTATTGGATGTGCGTTTTTGACGCGCTAGTGTTACCCCTTATTCAATAAGGGGCCGAAAACGCGCGTCCAACCCCCGAACCTAATAGCGCCCGCAACATGCAAATACATGTTGATGGCCCTATTAGGTATTCCCGTGCGATTCAGAAAACAAAATGTGCAGTAAAAACTGCTTTTCTGTGCACCTTCCGACTTAATATCATGGCAATATTAAGTCAGAGGTCCCGAAAGTTAGCAAAAGTAAAAAAAATAAAATAAAAAAAATTTGAAGTTGGCCCACGGCTCGAAAACCGGACGCTCAATTTTGCCAGCGTCCGGTTTCCGACCCAGTGGCTGTCAGCAGGCTCGAGAACAGACGCCGGCAAAATTGAGCGTCTGTTGTCAAACCTGCTGACAGCCGCCACTCTGGTCCAAAAGGAGGCGCTAGGGACGCGCTAGTGTCCCTAGCGCCTCCTTTTGCCTGTTTTTACCGCCGGGCCAAATTTGCATAGTGAATTGCGCGCACAAGAGAGTGGCCTGTGCGCGCGCCGGGAGAGCGGGCGTTTGCCTGCTCTCCTGCGGACTTTACTGTATCGGCCCGTTAGTTAGCTGGGTACAAATGGATCTGCTATAAGGCTAACCCACCGAGCTGAATATGGACTCCCAAAGAGCCTTGTTTGTATAGGTCTAAACATCCCATGGCTCAATACTTGGTGGAAGCCCTTTTTGTAGAAAGAACAGCCAAGAGGCATTTAAGCTAAGCATCTACCAGCTTTGCACAGCAGGATGGTACGCTTGACAGAAGAGCTCAAGCTCTTTCAAGTTGGTTGGGGACTTTCTGTCTAAGTCTTGATCCAGATTTTCTGTTGGACTCATGTCTGAGCTTTTGACTGGGCCACTCAAGGATAGTCACTTTTTTGCTGAGCCGCTTCATGGTTGCTTTTGCTTTATACCGAGGAGCATCATTGTGCTGAAAGTTGAATTTCACCCCAGTCTCTGGTCTGTGGCCAACTGGAATAGTTTTCTTACACCATCTGCCTATACTTTGCACCATCCAACTTTAGTTTATCTTGATGAATTGCTTTTCTACAAATAAATCAAAGTGATATACAAAAAAATAGCAACTCAAACATGAGTATAAAAGACAAAGCATTTTAAAACCAAATTTAACCACAAAGAAAAGATATTGCTTATAAACAACTCAATCTTGCGATATGACTCACTCATATATGACTCAACTCACAGAATTTCTTGAAGAAAACAACATCCTCACCCCAAACCAATTTGGTTTTCGTAAGACTAGGAATACCGAATCGTTATTAGCCACCCTATCAGACACTATTATCTTTAATCTAGAAAAAGGCCAACCTAGCCTCCTCGCTCTCCTCGATCTCTCATCAGCGTTTGACACAGTAAACCACCAGTGCCTCCTGCAACGACTTACGGCCATAGGCATTACAGGAACAGCATTCAACTGGTTCAAATCATTTTTGGAAAACAGATCATACAAGGTCAAGATAAATAACAAAGAGTCTCACGCCATCGAATCCAAAAGGGGAGTACCGCAAGGATCATCCCTCTCCCCGACTCTCTTCAATATATATCTTCTCCCGCTCTGTCAATTACTCACCAACCTCAAGCTAACTCACTTTCTATATGCGGATGACATACAAATCCTCATCCCTATAGAAGACTCACTACACAAAGCTATGTCACACTGGAATAATTGTCTGTCAACTATCAACAATCTTCTCTCCAGCCTCAACCTAGTCCTAAACACAAACAAAACTGAAATTCTCATTATAGCACCGGAAAACTATGTCCCACCCACACCTCTTAATGCTAGCCAAAGCCAAGATACCTTTTTGCAACAAATAAAAGACCTGGGAGTCATCCTAGACAGTGGATTCAGCCTCAACAAATTCGTTAATAACACTACAAAAGAATGTTTCTTTAAACTACAAACCTTAAAGAAACTAAAACCACTCCTCTTATACAGAGACTTCTTATACAGAGACTTCCGCATGGTACTACAGGCCATCATACTCCCAAAACTGGACTACTGCAACTCCCTCCTTCTAGGCCTACCAGCATGCACCACAAAACCACTTCAGATGGTCCTTAATGCCTCAGCAAGAATCCTCTCAAATGCCAAAAAAAGAGATCATATTACCCCAATCCTTCTTCATCTCCACTGGCTCCCGATTAAATTCAGGATCCAATTCAAATCCTTAATGATGATACATAAAGCTTTGCACAACATCGCAGCGCTCAAGTTAACATTCCAAATTCAACTACACACATCTACAAAACCCACCAGAAGCGCTTATCAAAACAGACTAACCACCCAACCGGCTAAATCCTCGCTGAGGAAACGCGCTCTATCCACAGCGGGCCCTTCACTCTGGAACTCGCTTCCTCCTGACCTTTGCCTTGAACCATGCCACGCTACATTCAAAAAGAAACTTAAGACTTGGTTATTCAAACAAGCATTCCCATAGAACCAAGAGCAGGAAGAAAATCAGTCACATATTTTCCGATCACCCCAGCATATTTCACATAACCTTGTTATTTAACCATGTTATTTTCTCATTAACCCTCATGTTATTTTACCAACCGCTATTGTATTTTATTTATTGTCATTTTTTATTGCCATTTTTCATTGATATTTATTGTTGTTTATTTATTAATTATTTATTAATTGTTATTGCATTTATTTTCATTTATTAATTGTTATTTATTAATTGTTAGCATTGTTATATATATATATTTTATTCTGTTTCTTGGATTAACTATGTTCATTGTAAACCGCTAACTTGAAGCGATAGTTACTGTTCATTGTAAACCGGGGTGATATGTATATTATACAGGAACCTCCGGTATATAAATCCTTAAATAAATAAATAAATAATTGTATTCCCTCCATCTTCACAAGTCTCCCTGGTGCCACTGCTGCAAAGCATCTCTACAATATAATGTTATCACCACCATGCTTTACTGCAGGGGTGCTGGACCCCCCAGCCAGTTGGGTTTTAAGGATATCCCCAATGAATAGAGGTGCACACCTATAACATCACCACAACATTTGAAACCGATGATCTATAGACATGGTGTTACATTTACAATTTACCCCAGCCTATCTGTAGGTCATCCAGAACCTTCTGGTTCTTCAGCCTCCACTATTTCCCCCCCCCCCCCCCCCCCCCCCAGTTTACCCAGACCCCTCACCCAGGTATTTTAGGTCTAACATGAATTTTCTTCAGACTTGCACCTCAAGACAAGTAAATAAGCGTGGAATTTAAAATGAATCTACATGCATAAATGATGGCCCTGTCCCAGAATGCCCCTAACTCCACCCCTTTTTTACATGCACATTGGGTTGCTTGTGCACGCACATATATGCACATAATTGGGCCATTTTAAAATAGGAGTTGTTCGTGCTTGGCTGAGATGCTCGTGTATATGGGTCTTTTGATGCCAGCAACTCTTAAAATTCACCCCACAGGTTTGAAAATCATAGTGCCCACAAATAATTTCCCTTGACCCCCTGGGAACACCTCTCTGCAATACGCTTAAGTGTATCTACAAAATTGCTTCTGCGCATATTCTTACGTGTACAGCTCAAATAATTTTCAAAAAAGCCCAATTTAACATGTATGAATGTTTTTGGAAAATTGCCCTCTATACCTCCATGCAAAGCCTCTCTCAAACCTGCCCCACTCTGCCCAGTGCAGATAAAAGTCCATGTATAGTGTACTTATGTGCGTGTATTTGACCTCATACAGGTTAAGCTACTTTCTAACTGCTCATTTCTGTGCTGAAGAAATCTAAGGGAGCGTTATACAATGTGGGAGTGGGGAAGGGGACTGAGATGCTGATGTGCACCACCCAAGAGACCTCAGGGTTGATGATCCCAAGGACGTGAAAGTGTGATAAGTTGGTGGCCATATCCAGAGAGTTGTTAAAGTGCATAGGGAGAGGCATTACTAAGAGAAAAAAAAAAAGTCTATTCTTCTACATAGGTCATTGGCAAGACCTCATCTAGAATGTTTTGGTCAGTTCTGAAGGCCAAAAGGATATAGATAGCCTAGAGGCAGAGAGAGGCAACCAAAGGGGTGTAAGATCTGCACCAAGTGATGTATGAGATGAGGTTTAAGAAACTAAATATTATACTCTGAAGGGCAGAAGGTATTAATGCACAGGTACATTTTTTTTTTAAAATAGGAAGTTGTAGGACTAGGGATCATGGTATGAAACTCCAAGGGAGCAATGTAATATTTTTTCACTGATGCCTGGAATGAGTGACGGAGGCTAAAACATTTACAAAAAGCACAAGTTAAATAAAGAATATTCTCTCTTTCAAAAGTGACTCTCTTTCAAAAGAAACTAACTAGTGGCACCACATGCCATGGGGTAAGCCAATTATAGCAACTTTCAAGTAGTAGCAATTACAACCCAGCAGTGGTATGGCTGCATTGGGTTGCTAAGGCAGCACTGGGACAACCTGCGTTGAGTGACCTTCAATGAGTATAGGAAGGCTGGATGCACTGGATCATGGCCTTGCTGGTTTGGTGGCTGTGTGGATTATTAGAAAGCTTGGAGCTTACACATGAAGGTCAACCTGAGTGTTGGATATAGAATCAAAGAGCAAGATAAGGCAGCCTGAAATGGCCCTACTAGTGGAGATGATGGAGGAAGGTACTTTAGATTCTGAGCATGCTCTGGCTTGAGATGAAGGACAGTTGTAGGAAAAGGATTGAAGGTTCAAGTAGAAGATGGGGAAGGTGTACATTGAAGTTGCATATGGACATTGAATGCTTGTCCACGCAAAGTGGAAGAATCTCAACTTGGCAGACAGAATGGGCCAATTTGGTCTTTTCTGTCATTTACTGTGTCACTATAAGACAATCAGTCACTGCATTATTCTCAGAGTTTAACTGCTGGTCAGGAAGTTGGCCATAGGTTTCTCTTAAAGGCAATCTTTATTTTTGGATGCCTAGACTCTGAAAGTTGATAGAGTGAAAGACAGTTTTTGGTTTTTTGTTTTTCTTTTTTATCATAGGTAGGATGAAAATGTATTTTGATGCATGTAGCTTAACACTGAACCAGTCAAATTAGGAGGGTATAGGGTGAAATAGATGATCAAGACCACCATAACTTGGGAGTGAAATCAAGAAGCAATTTGTGGCGAAGCAATCTTACTGTGAATAGTATGGAGCTGTAGAATAGACTACCAGAGGATCTGAAGCTACTTCAACAGACACAGAATAATGATGGCAGCAAGGAACAGTTTACTTCCTTTTCCAAAACCATAAATTCCAACTGATTTCTGGTTTTCCTCGTCACTTCTTTGCAGCTAGGATTTTCTGTACATATCGCAGGCTTTCTAGGTAACACAAACTTGATATAGACTTTTTACACTCGGTAACAACTTTAAATGGATGATACTGGAAATAAAAAATGAAGACAATTTAGTCACACACATAACTGCGTACCTTTATTTAACATAGATGCCGCACTAGTGCAGTAGATACAATGCCAGTAGTCGTCTCTCAGCACAGTCAAATCACTAGCAATCAAGTTTTTAAATATGTATCACATTTCTAGGTGGAAGCAGCATTTAGTGCAAAGAGTCAAAAATAAAAAATAAACACATACACACCCCATCTCAATCAGCACTACATTATGTGCACAGTTCAGAATTGATACAATATCAGTTCATAAAGCCAATTCTAACTCTGAAAACACTTTTCTTCCCGTCTCTGCGTCTCATGTGTGCAATCTCACAATCGCAAAGACAGAGATTTAATTAAACGAGAAAAACAATTACGAGAATGAGAAATCACAAAACAAATTCACAAAGGATGATAACAGTACTGCATTCTGAAGCATTTCTTCATTACGTTTGGGGCAATAGTGACATTTTAAAAAAAAAAAATGTATTTGATCATCCAAAAATAAATTTTTTTAATTTTACGTATACACCAAATGTAGATTTTTTCATCAAAATATAACGAATGGCCCCCCTCTCCACCAGAGAATTCGTTTTAAACAGATCTCAGTAGAGTTGCTATATTGACCGTTCAGGAACCTAGATCTCTTGCAAGAGCAGAAGGGGAGGAGGCTCATATGACACAGGCATATATAAATTCATGAAAGGCTTGAAGAACATACACCAGGAACTATTATTCACTGCTGCCAAAATACAAGAATGAGGGGGTAACCAATGATTCATCAGGCAGGTTTAAAGCAATGTGCTCTTTATACAGAATTAGTTTATGGAATTCACCACCACAAGAAGTCATGGATGCAAATAGAGCAGATGGCTCTACAAGTCCTTTTTTTTTTTTTTTTTGCTATCTTCTATGTATGTTACTATGTAACTGGGTTCAAAAGGGGATTAAACAAATCTACGAAGACAGATCAGTCATAGGCTATTTAACACAACAGTCTGGGATGTCGCCTTGGGTTCAATACTCCGCCCTCAACCTAATTCCCTTGTTCTTATGCATTCCCCCCAAGCACCTGCTGCTTGCCATGGTCAGAGAAAGGACACTTCGCTAGATGGACCTTTGCGCTGACCCAGTCTGGCAATTCTTATGAATATTTTTGAGACAGATTTCAAGATTATCACAGTCAAGCAATGTTCTTATGTGCAACCCATAAACAACAACTAGACCTTCTCTGTTTACATGGCACAAAATGTTGCAACCATGACGTAAACTTAGAAAAGCCTGCTGTTTCACATCTGTTATGGCAAATATTGCAATTTGTTTAGAGAAAGAATTTTTATGATTTTTGAATAAGGGGAAAACAACTTAAGGACTCCTAGTTCCATTCTCAATCTAGCAATGACATTTTGAGCATCTTGATATAGATCAGACATATGTTTACCTTTCATATCTGCAGCAAAGTACAATAAATGTATTTTTTTTTAAACAAAAAAATTATGCATAGCGGGCCACTATAATGTAGCGATCTCCCCTGCCCCCCCCCTCTAAAACCTGAAATTACCTGGAAATACTTGCAGGTTGCCCACAGACAGGCATATATTTCCAAAAGAAAATAGGGATCCTGTTACCAATCTGCACTATAGTTCAATGTAACGTGCACTTCAGGGAAGCACTAAAAATATTAAAATACCAGATCTATGCCATCTGAGTTCCAATCAAAAATGTCTTTGTGAAAAGTGGATAAAGCAACTTTTAAGTATATTTGCTTCTAGTTTTGGGCTCAATCTACAGCACATACAAGAAAGAGCATTTCTTTTCCTCTCATGCTTTTTAAACAGCCTTTGCCTCCAACATACGACAGCATCCCCCTGGCTATCGTGTCCTCAAGGAAAACCAAACATCTGTCAAACGGAGGTCTCAGTTTCACAATCGTCCAAGGCTCACAGGGGAAAGAAAAAGGACGCATCTTCAGATTTAGGGTGCTGAAGGTGCAGCTTGTTAGCCCAATGTTCATTTATACTGAAGCTAAAACAAACAAAAAAAAAATCCCTCAGAAAACCAGATGCAATGGGGGTTTAACACTCTCCCAATGGGGATTAAGGAAGCCTCCAACAAATGTTTCCTCCCTTCTCAAAACAAAAACAAAACAAAACACACCAAAAGCAAATTACCGGTACACATAAATACTACAAACCAGATTTAGGAAATCTAGAGAAAAAAAAAAAAAAAAAAGAGGAACATAAATTAAGCTACTTGCCTTAAAGACAGCAAGAGAATCTGCTCATTTCTATATTTCAAATGGAAGCACTGTTCATTTTTTTTTTTAAATTAGTTCCCTATTAAAACAATAAAGCACCATTAATTAGATTAATGCATCTCAGGAACTTTCAGAGTGTGAGAAGAGAGAAAACAAAACAAAAAAACTCCATAACCCAAAACAAAATCTTATACAAACCACCCTTAGGAATTGAATGCAAAGATTTTGTATGTGTATATTAAACATATTATACACACACACACGGACGCACAAATGTATATATAAAAAGATTGGTGAAGACACACAATAGAAGCCTCTGTAGAAAGTAGTGGAAGGGTCACATTTGAAGGTTCAGTGCATTCGGGTGGCTCTCTGTGCAGGTGTCAACACGCTTTTACAGCAGACTTTCACACAAAAAAAAAATCTGAATCAAATAAAAACAGCACAGCTCATCAAAAATATACATTTCCATGTTTTTTTGTTTAAGTTAAAATAAGAAAAAAAAAAAAAAAAAGCAGATCTCCCTCCATAGAATTTACAAACAGCAAGATTTTTTTTTGTTTGGTTGGGGGGGGGGGGGGGGATGTCTCTACAGCATAGGACTGAAAAGGGTGTTCGAAAATAGCGGCATGCAGCTCCTAGAAAGCCTGCACAGTATGTGCGCCGGGTAACGTGCCAGATTCCCAGGGCATGGCCTTCATAGGCCGGTGCTCCTCTTCCATATGGTGTAGAATACCCATCTGCACCAGGATGTCAAGGAACGGAAACCAAGTACAGTGTACCGTAACACCACAGAAAAAGGTTTTCCTGGAATTAAAAGAAAACACTATACTTTTTAACCACTAAACAAGCGGTGTGAAAGGGATCAAGGAATAGCAAATGTTGCTTACCTGATGTAACAGGTGTTCTCACAGGACAGCAGGATGTTAGTCCTCACAAATGGGTGACATCGAGGATGGAGCCCACCACGGAAAACTTCTGTCAAAGTTTAAACAGAACTTTGACTGGCCCCTACTGGGCATGCCCAGCAAGGCACTGACCCTGCAGCCAGCAGGGGTCTCCCTTCAGTCTGATTTTCAAAGCTACAGGCAGTGCCTAGAAAGTAAAAACAAAACAAACCCAACACCGCGGGGTGGCGGGCGGGTTTCGTGAGGACTAACATCCTGCTGTCCTGTGAGAACACCTGTTACATCAGGTAAGCAACATTTGCTTTCTCACAGGACAAGCAGAATGGTTGTCCTCACAAATGGGTGAGTACCGAGCTGAGGATGTCCTGACTTGCACCAAATGCACCCAACGACGTGCAACAGGCACTACAACTGGGGTGGAATTTGGTAAAGGGCATCCGCACCCTACCGGGAAGGTGGAAGGGTGTTGGTACATCACGTTGGAAAAAGGTTACGCAAGACAGATTGGCCGAAGATGGAGTCCTGTCTTCCAGCTTTGTCCAAACAATAGTGGGCTGCAAAGGTATGGAGAGAACTCCAGGTTGCAGCCCTGCAGATGTCAGGAAGCGGCACCGATCGAAGGTGTGCCACTGACGTCGCCATGGCCCTCACAGAGTGTGCTTTCACACGGTCTTGAAAGGGAATGCCAGCTTGCTGATAGCAAAAAGAAATGCAGTCCGCCAACCAGGAGGAAAGAGCCTGCTTACCCACAGGATGTCCTAACTTGTTAGGATGAAAAGAGACAAATAATTGAGTGCTCTTCCTGTGAGCAACTGTACGGTCTAGATAAAAAGCTAGAGCTCGTTTGCAGTCTAGGGTATGCAGAGTCTGTTCCCCGGAGTTGGAGTGGGGCCTGGGAAAAAAGATAGGTAGTATGATGGATTGATTAATATGAAACTCAGAAACTACCTTAGGTAAAAATTTAGGGTGAGTGCGTAGTACCGCCCGGTCCTGCAGGAGCTTAGTGTAAGGCGGATAGGTAACTAGGGCCTGTAATTCACTAACCCTGCGAGCTGAAGTGATAGCCAAAAGGAATAACACTTTCCATGTGAGATACTTTAACTCACAGGAGTGCAGAGGTTCGAAAGGAGGTTTCATTAGACGACCAAGAACCAGGTTAAGGTCCCAAGATGGGGCCGGAGGACGTAAGGGTGGCTTCAGATGGAGCAAGCCTTTAAGAAACGTGTTACTAGGGGTTGTACTGAAATAGGGACACCCTGTACACCTTTATGGAAGGCGGCTACCGCACTGACATGCATTCTGATAGAAGAGGTTTTAAGACCTGATTCAGAGAGATGCCATAAATAGTCCAAGAATTTGGAGATTGGACAGGAAAGGGGATCAAGGAACTGAGAAGTGCACCATGATGTGTACCTTTTCCATTTGTATGAGTAAGACTTTCTTGTGGAAGGCTTTCGTGAAGCTATCAGGACCCGAGAAACGGAATCTGAAAGGTTGAAAGGCTGAAGGACTAACCTTTCAACATCCATGCCGTCAGGGACAAGGCTTGGAGGTTGGGATGGAGGAGGCATCCGTCGTTTTGAGTGAGCAGATGCGGGTCCTTTCCCAGAGGAATGTGCCTGCGGATGGAGAGATCCTGGAGTATTGGAAACCATACTTGGCGTGGCCAGTAAGGTGCTATCAGGATCATGGTTCCCCCGTCCTGGCGTAGCTTCACGAGAGTCTTTGACACAAGAGGAAGTGGAGGGAATGCATAGAGCAGACCGGTTGTCCACTTGAGGGAGAATGCATCCCTCGGCCGAGAGTGTTGGCTCCGAATGAGAGAGCAGTAATCGTCCACTTTGTGGTTCTGAGGGGACGCAAAGAGGTCTATGCGGGGAGAACCCCACTTGTGAAACAGAGAGGTCGCTACCAGAGGATCGAGTGACCACTCGTGCGGTTGGAAGACACGGCTCAGCTGGTCTGCCAATACATTGTCTACTCCCGGCAGGTAAGTGGCCCTGAGGTACATGGAGTGGGAGAGGGCTTCCGCCCAGATCTGCGCAGCTTCCTGACACAGAAGGAAGGAGCCTGTGCCTCCCTGCTTGTTTATGTACCACATGGCCACTTGGTTGTCCGTCTGGATTAAGATTATCTGATGAAAGAGATGATCTTTGAAAGTACGGAGCGCATAGCGGATTGCTCGAAGTTCCAGGAAATTGATCTGGTGTTCGGCTTCCTCGTTGGACCATAACCCTTGGGTTTGAAAGTCGTCCACATGGGCTCCCCAACCGATGTGAGAAGCGTCGGTGGTTAGGATTACTTGCGGGTCCGGTGGAAGAAAGGGTAAGCCCTGAAGGAGGTTGACCTGAGTTGTCCACCAGGTTAAGGATAGGCGCAGCGCTTGTGTGACTGTGACTATGGAGGACAGAGGCTGAAAAGCTTGAATCCATTGGTGTCGTAGAGTCCATTGTGTTACTCTCATGGCTAGTCGGGTCATGGGAGTGACTTGAACCGAGGATGCCATGTGTCCTAGGAGAATGAGGAACTGGTGGGCCGTGGCAGTGTTCTGAGACTGGAGCTGGCGAGCCAGGGATATTAGGGTGTGGACCCTCTGAAGAGGAAGGTAAGCCTTTGCCTGCAAGGTGTCCAAGTCTGCTCCAATGAAGGATAAGGTTTGAGACGGGACTAAGCAAGATTTCTCGTAATTGACGAGAAACCCTAAGGAAAGGAGTGTTTGAATTGTCAAATTTAGGGAGGATTGAGCTATCTGTTGGGTGGAGGCCCTGATTAGCCAATCGTCCAGGTATGGGTAGACGTGGACACCTTCCTTCCTGAGGAATGCTGCTACCACTACGAGACATTTGGTAAAGACTCGTGGGGCAGAAGCTAGACCGAAAGGGAGGACACGGTATTGATAATGGTCGTGGCCAACTAGAAACCGCAGATATTTGCGATGGGATTGTGTGATCGCAATGTGGGTATAAGCGTCCTTGAGGTCGAGAGAGCACAGCCAATCCCCTCTTTGTAGCAGAGGGAGCAGCGCGCCTAGGGTTACCATTTTGAACTTCTCTTTTTGAAGGTATTTGTTGAGGGCTCGAAGGTCCAAAATGGGACGTAGTCCCCCCGATTTCTTTGGTATTAGGAAGTATCTGGAATAGAATCCCTTGCCTCGTTGAGAGGGAGGAACGGGTTCTATAGCATTTGATTGCAGAAGAAGAGATACTTCCTGTTGTAATTGAGCCAAATGGGTGGATAGACTCCACGCTTGAAGAGGCGGGGAGTCTGCCGGAAGAGTTATGAAGTTGAGGTGGTAACCCTGTGCGATAATTGTTAGCACCCACTGATCTGAGGTGATCTGCAACCAAGGTTGTAGAAAATGGTACAGTCGACCTCCTACAGGGATGTCCGGAAGAGGGGTTTGGCATGTGTTCCCTACAGGGGAGACAAAGGCCAGCCGCAGGCCCAGGAGGAGGGGCTACAGTAGGCCTTTGTTTCCTAGGCTGACGCGGCTGAGGCCTAGTAGAGGATCGAGCTGGACGAGGCCTGGCCGATGGAGGGTAATAACGGCGTGGTCGAAAGAATGACTTCTTAGAGTCTTTCTTTTGCGGTTGCTTGGAGGTCAGTTCAGGTGGGACAGATGAGAGTTGTTTCAACGTCTCATGGTGGTCTTTCAACTCCGCCACAATCTGCTGAATTTGCTCTCCAAACAAATTATCGCCTAAGCAGGGTAAATCAGCAAGACGATCCTGAACCTCTGGGCGAAGGTTGGATGATTTTAACCAAGCCCAACGTCTGGCTGAGATGGCTGTGGCTGAAACTTTTGTGGAAGCATCGAATATGTCGTAGGCAGTCCTAATCTCGTGCTTCCCTGCCTCAAATCCCTTGTGAAGAAGGGCTTGAAGCTGCGGTTGGTATTGGTCTGGTAACGTGTCAGCATAGTCTTGCATCTGCTTAAGGATGGCTCTGTTGTACTGAGTCATATAAAGTTGATATGAAGCTATGCGTGAAATCAACATAGCTCCATGATAGACTTTCCGTCCAACACTATCTAGGAACTTGTTGTCCCTGGTAGGTGGGGTAGAAGAGAGTGTGGCTTAAGACGCTTGGCCTTCTTCTGCGCGGACTCAACAACAACAGAGCGATGATCCAGTTGAGGTTTTTGGAAACCTGGTGCTGACTGGACAAGGTAGGTGGAGTCAGCTTTTTTTGTTAACTGGGGACACTGATGAAGGAGATTCCCAGTTTTCTTGAGCAGATCCAAAAACACCTGGTGTATAGGGATGGAAGCGATGATTTTTGGAGCATCCAGAAATTGAAGGAGTTCCATCATCTGGTGTCTGTCATCAGCTTCAGATTGTAGTTGAAAAGGTACAACTTCTGACATCTCTTTCACAAAATTAATGAAAGATAGATCCTCAGGAGGAGATCTTTTTCTACTCTCTGTAGGAGATGGAGGCGAAGGCAAATCCGTGTCAGAAGATGTATCATCATCATCACCCCAGGTATCGTAGGGATCAAGTGGGGTTTGTAACCCTGATGGACCTGGCTGAGGCTCTAAAGGCATCGATGGAAACCGAGGTGGAATCGGTGCCGTAGGTGGAACCAGAAATGGCATCGATGGCTTCGGTGCTGTCGATGGAATCGGTTGCCTGGCGTGGAATGGATGGAACCGAAGGATATATCGGTGGAGATATACCAGAAGGCACCGATGGAACCACCCCGGAAGGGGAATCCGGAACGGTGTTTCTCCTGCCGATGAAAATCCAGTCGGAGACTGTGGTGTTGTCGATGGCACTGGAATCACCGATGGAAGGGCCGTCATGAGCGCCTCCATACGGCTCAGTAGCGGTGCTAGCGCTTGTATCAACGGTTCGGTGGTCGGTTCCCTCCTCGGTGGCGAAGCCGGTGCCGGTGTCGGTGCCGGGGGGCGGCACTGGGAACCGGTGCCGGAGACTGTGCCGATGGAGGTTGCAATTTCTTCATCGCTTTCTCGATGGCCTCCTGAACCAGCCGGTCCAGTTCTGCCCGGAGACCAGGGGTAACCATACCCGGCTCGACGGGAGAGGGAGGCTGAGGCAGGGCCGGAGGGACCACCGTAACCGGTGGGATCACGGCCCCCGCACCCCGGGAGGGTGAGGGTTTCCTCGATGCCTGCGAACGAGACGTGGAGGGTGTCCGGTCTGTTCGCGGCTTCTTTGTCGGTGGCTCGGCTTGAGCAGAGGGCGATGGCTGTGGATCCTCGACAGGCCGAGATTTGTGCCGTCGATAGCGGTGCTTTTCCTTCCGATCCCCTCGCCCATCCGGGGAAGGGACGGGAGTCGACGGCCGAGAAGCGATCGATGGCGGACGGTCACCGGAGGGTTGACGATGATGGTACAACTTCGACGGTGCCGGTTCCGATGACGTCGATGCTATCGATGGCGTTGGGGTGGGTGCATGGAAGAGGAGCCCCATCTTCTCCATCCTGGCTTTGCGACCCTTGGGTGTCATTAAGGCACATTTGGTGCAAGTCAGGACATCATGCTCACTACCCAAACACATCACACAAACCCTGTGGGGGTCTGTGATGGACATAGTCCGGGTACAATCCGGACAACGGCGGAACCCCGTTGCCATGGCCTGAAGCCAAAATTTAGGCTGGGGATCGGTAAGTGCCAACAGGCCTCAAGGGCCAAATTCGACGGTAGTCGATGGAAAAAGGCAAAAAACTTACCGGGTTCCGTAAGATGACTAAAAATTTGTCGAAGGGAGACCCCTGAGGGGCAAATTTTCTTAGGAAATTAACTTCCAAATTCCTGTCAGGAACGTGGTTAGAGAGCTCCTTTCACCGCGTGGCAACTGCTGCGCGGAAAAAAGAAGACTGAAGGGAGACCCCTGCTGGCTGCAGGGTCAGTGCCTTGCTGGGCATGCCCAGTAGGGGCCAGTCAAAGTTCTGTTTAAACTTTGACAGAAGTTTTCCGTGGTGGGCTCCATCCTCGATGTCACCCATTTGTGAGGACAACCATCCTGCTTGTCCTGTGAGAATTGCTTGATCACTGCTGTAGTGACCTTTATCAAGTCGTTACGTGCGCACAGGCCAAACCTGCTCACAGCCATCCCTAAACTCAAGCCTGGAGACTCAACTGTGTTTGGCTTTCATGGTAACTGTAAGACCAAATTATCTTAGTATACATATTTTATATATACTCACATGATTATACACACACACAACCCTTATGGCTATTCATGGTAGATATCTGAAGGATGGAAGGGGGGGGGGGGGGCGGGGGGACAGTGATGAAGGCCTTGACTTACTAACACTGTCGTAATGCAGGTTTATCCATGGTAGCTGTGTTTCCAGTTATTATCAATCAAAATACAGAACTCCAATAGAGGGAAAGAAGACCCTAGTTTCATCCTTCTGGTATCCAAAATCAACCTGGATAAAGGTGTGTATTTGTAAGAGATGATGCACATAACCCAGAGGGAACAATCAGATTAACAAAAATTGAAACCAGCTTAAAAAAAAAACAAAAAACAGGCAGACAAAAAAAAACCCCAAACAGCAGCACAATAAAGTAATTCTGGAACAAGTCATTGTGGATTTTGATATTTGCATCCCTCACTTAGAGATACTGTATTTTATGAGCTTCATAGGGCAGCCTGGATGCTGGAGAAAAAAAAAATCTTCAAACTCCACAATCATAAAAAAAAAATAAATGTTGGTTTTGGAAGACAGAAATGGGGACACTCGTTATATTTCTGTAACAATACAAAGCAAGTTTGCATGGAAGCGTGGGGAAGGATTAAACTCCTGAATTATGGAGCTGTGTAACTTGGGAAGTGGTATTATAGATGCTGTGGAATGTGTAATCAGTACATGCTATGTTTTTTTTCTGATTGATATGTTTCATGCTTTTGTGTACTCTCTGCCTCGACAACTCTTATGTGATAGGGAAGCAATCAATAAGAAATTTTAAATAAAGGATATAATGAATGAATATCCAACATGAGTTTTCAGTTCAAATTATCATGTGTATGTGGAAATAGAGGTCATAAAAAAAATAAATAAATAAATGTATCTCCGTATTTATTTATACGACTAATGTTTCTTGACCAGCTTTCGATGGAGGTATAATCCACAAGTGAGTTTTGACCTGAAGAGATGAGTGTCACTTCCAAAGGATAGTCACAAAATGCATTAAGTTAGTCCAATTAAAAGGTATTGCTCTTAATTGTTATTTCTGTGCAATCAAGTGGTCTAAAGCAGCAGCCACACTACTTTATCCAAATGCATTATTTGGAAAATGAGGGCACTGATGGAGATATTGCTACCTGTAATTAAAAAATAAAACAATTTTTTTTTTACCATCCTTAGGCTTGAAACCCACCCTTAACTGGCAGGATAGCTTCTTCTTAGAAATATAAACTTGGTGGAATATAGCACATTTGACATATTACGAGAAAGCTGTTGCAGCTGAAAAATGTAACTTCAAATTTTTCAGAAAATCTGATGACATATCCCAGGTGTTTAACTGCAATCTTTTTTTGTTTTTTGCTGCATCATTAATTAGATCAAATATTTTAGGCAATGTGGTGGTAGTATCCTCCCAGATGAATTAATATTTTCACCAGACAGAATGGAAATTGTATTAAAAACCAACTTGTAAATTCAATTAAAATGTACGGAGAGTTGAAGACCAATTTCCAGAACAAGATACACAAAGGAAATAACTAATCTAGGTCTAGGCTGCTCTGACATTTCTATGAAAGATTGAGATCCCCTGCTAAAGTAGCCAAAGCTTTTAAAGTTTACAGTATGTTGATAAGATTATCGTATCTAAAGAAATACCTTAAATGCATATACCTGTACTAACATCTCATCTAAAAAATACCAATCAAAATATCTACATCTTCCTCTACACTTTCATCATGAAAGAACAATTATAGAAACGCTAGTAATAAAAGCCTGTCCAAGAACGGGAAATACTGTGAAGTGTAGGAAGTGTGTAATTGAGATGGGTGGTAGCAGAATCAACCCCTTCCTCTTATCCCCACTTCCAAAGCCCCTTTGATCCCTAACTCTCCCTCTTTCTCTCCCATGACCCCTCACTCACCCCCATGAACTCCTCACTCAACTACCTTCCCAAAACCCCTCATTCACCCTGATTCACTCACTCACTCGCACCCTCCCCCCCCCCCCCCCCCCCACACACACAATCTGTGCCCTCGTTCACTCTGGTTCCCCTCATGAACTCCACACAGTCACCCTTGTTTACTCCCAAACCTCATACTCACCCTGGTTCACTCCCCCCCCCCCCAATCTCTCACACTCTGGTTCATTCCCACCCACTCCCGATTGGTTTGTCGTCTTCCCCCCTCCTCATAACCTCCCAGCTCACTCTCTCCCTGGCCCCCTCCTCACTCGCCGGCTCTATCAACCAAACCGCAGGAGGAGGAGCACCGCAGCAGCTTTTCACTGTCTCTGGCCCGAGCATCATAGTTTAAACCACAAGGTTCAAAGTGCGCCATTCAAGCCACAGCAGGGGAGGAGAGAGGCTCTATTCCGCCTTCTGTTTGACCAATAGACTGTGCAGAGATGAGAGAGAAACTTTCCTCTTTAGTATAGTTAGAGTGACTCCCACATAGAATGGCTGGCAGCTGCAATAAGCGGGTTATGAGAAATTTAAATAAAAACAAAAAAAAAAAATCTTGATTGTAGAAGTCTTCACACCCTTCGACTCAACGCTTGGTGAAAACTCCTTTTGCAGCAACAGCAGCCATGAGTTGTTCAGGATAAATATCTACCAATTTAGCACAGCTGGAAGGTGCACATTCTGCTCATTCTTTTAGGCAGAAGAGCTCAAGCTCTTTCAAGTTGTTTGGGGGATAGACTGCAGTTTTCAAGTCTAACCAAAGATTTTCTATTGGATTCAGGTCTTGGCTTTGACTGGACCACTCAAGGGCATTTACTTTTTTCTTGCTGATATTCTTCATTGCTGCTTTTCCTTTGTGCTTAGGATCATTGCCCTGCTGAAAGGTGAATTTTCTCTCCTGCCCCAGGTCCATGGCAGATTGGAACAGGTTCTCCTCTAGGATCTGCCTGTACTTTGCACCATCCATCTTTCCCTCAGTCTTCGCATGTCTCTCTGTCCAGGCTGCTGCAGTGCAAAGCATCCCAACAATATAATGCTACAAACCACCATGCTTTACTGTAGGGATGGTGTTAGCAGGGCGATGTGCGGTCTTTGTTTTATGACACATATCACTTACAATTCAGATCAGAGTTCCATGTTGGTGTCAGCTGACCACAAAACCTTCTCCCACATCTATATGCAGTGTCCCCCAAGAATTTCTTTACAAATGCCATGCAGGCACATTGAAAGACTTTTCTTCAGCAGTGGCTTCCTTCTTGCCACCCTCCCATACAGGCCACGTTTGTGGAAAAAAATGACATGGGGTACAAAAGGAGAGGGAGGGGGCATGAGGAAGGCGAATAGAAAGTTAGTGAGGGTTTGAAGGAGACATAACTGAAAGGCTAGAAAGGATTAAGGGAAAGAGGGAGAAAGAGCTGGGAAGGGGGTAAAGTATAGATAATTGGATGGGAGTCAGAACAGGGAATATGTGAGAGAAGAATACAATGAAACAGAAGGGTGAGGTAAAAATGTAAGAGATGAAAAAATGAGGTGTGGAGTTCTAACAGATGGAAGAAAAGCAGACAGGAGAGATATAGGCAGACATGACAGGTAAGAGAAACAAAATCAGCTGGAGGAAGAGATGACTGGAGAAAGGGAAGTCATAGAAGGAAAAGTAAAATGGAAAGAAAAGAGGGAAAGGAATCAAGAGAAGCCAAAAGATGAGAGAAGACAGTACAATGTGGGGAGAAAGAAAGGTAAAAATGATCTTTTTTTTTACATTTTCAATTTAAATATTATGTAATTTTGGAAATATTTTTTTTTAAATGCTGTCTAAATGTGCATTACAGAGTTTCTTCTCAGGGCCACCATGACTCAAGTGGCAAGCTGTAAAAGGAGTCACAACTGTCTTCTGCTGCCACCCTCTCCTGAAACTTCCTCAGCTCCTCAGTCTTGGCCCCCTTACTCCTCACTGGACCCTCTTCTTTTTATCCCTGCCATATTGGTCAGCCATGTTTCAGATTGTGGGCACTGGCATACTCACAACCTCTGCAATGTCGCAGACCCAACTCCAGCACACTTTCAAAGTAAGAGGAAAAGCAGGGTCTAAGTGGCAGCTCACAGTGCCTGTGTTCAGGCACCTGGAAATCACACAAATGTACATTTGAGGAGTTCAGCAGATGTGTTAGCAGTGGTGAGCCCCAGGTAAAAGCAGGAACATGCCAGCAGCAGTAGAGGTCCTGCGGCTGGGCACCATCAGCAAGAGAGGGTAAGGCATCAACAGTACCGTCAGTAAGAGGGTGTGCCAAATTTTGAAGTTGCTCAAGGCAGCCAGAAACCTTCTACTGGCTCTGCCCGAGCTGAGAACCCTTTAACAAGGGCAACATGCAATTATCTATCCTCAGAGCCAGCATTTCTACCACCAATCAGCTGCAAGTTCCACTACATTAATTTAAACCAAACTTGACTTGATGACATGAAGGAAAACCATCAAGCTTTGGTCTATTTATCTTTTATTACTTAACAAGTGGTCATATTTGTTTTCTTTGCAACTGCAGTGAGCAACAGTTATAGCTCTTCTTGCCTTTGGAGGGATTTCTTACCATTGTCAAGTCATACTCATCACTGTTTCTGTAACTATAAATGATGATCTCCTAGGGCAGTGATGGCGAACTCCAGTCCTCGAGTGCCACAAAAAGGCCAGGTTTTCAGGATATCCACAATGAATATGCATAAGATAGATTTGCATACAACGGAGGCAGTGCATGCAAATCTCTCATATGCATATTCATTGTGGACATCCTGAAAACCTGGCCTGTTTGTGGCACTTGAGGACTGGAGTTTGCCATCGCTGTCCTAGGGGAAAACAGCCAAAAGAAGGATAGAGGGTTTTTTGGCACCAAAAGCACACAGGAAGAGCGACCCTTTGCTGTATGTGGGACACTTATGTACATGCATTTTGTTACTGTCCTGCAGCACTTACTAGTGCTATCTGGTTTCAAATGGGATTAGACAGGCTGTGTTTCTGCACTTACAAGCAGGTGAACGTCACAAAAGTGTCACTAAGCTTAAATACTTAAAATAGGAGGAGAATAAAGAGAGTCTCCCAAAACAAAGAAAAGGAAATACAAAGCCCGAGACAGAGCTAAAAATAAAGATGCTCACTTTGATGTGTATGCCAGCGGAGCTTAAATAAAAGGCTACTGCCCCGCTCTTCCTGCAAAGCTCTACAATCAACAGTTTCCAAAGCAAAATAAATCATTGGCATTTAAAGATCCTGAAAAAGCATTCCCTTAAACACTTTCTTTTCAAAAACAAATCTATGCAACATTTTACGTTGTCTGAATGTAAACCTGATAGTTAATAGCATGCTCCTTCCACACACTTGCATCAGCAAATCGAATCTCTTTTATAGCCTCCGCCAGCCAATTTATGCTGTATGACACGAGACTAAGAGAGGAAGTATGAGAGTGAGGATATGAGAGAAAGTTTAAATACTTGAAAGGTATTAATAAACACACAAGCAACCCTTTTGCAATGCAAAGAAAGTTACAGAAGTAGGGGTCATGATCAAAGTTACGAGGAGATATATTCAAGGAACAATGTAAGAAAATATTTTTTCATGGAAAGGGTGGTGGAGGTTAAAATATTAACAGATTTCAAAAAGACATGGGATAAACAATTCTGACATTCAGAAACTGAAGGGAGAGTGGAAGTATAGACTAGTGGCACCAAGGCCAAGGTGGGAGGCCAAATGTGGTAATCTGCATGGAGCAGTGGTTACAACGCTAACAGCAGTGATGTTAATGCATCTGGCTTAAAGTAGCCTTGGGTTAACCTGAAATTGGTTAAACCCATACTTCAATGACTATGGGAAGGCTGGATGGCTTGGACCATTGCCTTGTTGGTTTTGGTGGCTATCCAGAGTGTTAGAAAGCTTAGTGCTGACACATTGGGGAGAACTTGGATGCTGGATTTAGTATTGATCTTGTAAAAATCACAGAGAAAGATAAGGCCTGAAAATGCCTACCAGGGAAAGAGGTGGTGGATAGTACATTAATAGAGTCTGGTCAAGCTTGAAATCGACAGAGGGCAATGGTTGGAAATGCACTGAAAGTTTAGGTACAACATGGGGTGTGAGTAGGAGAACCAATGTCAGGTTTCATATGGGTGTTGTACAGTCATCTATCCAAAGTGAAAGAACCTCAACTGAAAAGACTGAATGAGCCAATTTCTTATGTTACTACATCACAGGAGGTCACTGAGTTTTTAGCTTATATAATGTAGGGTGAAAGGTGGGGACTGGGAAAATAGTACAGATGTGAGAGAAGGATAATTAGAAATGAGAATAAAATTATAGCCTAGCCTGAGTTTGTGCCACAATCCACACTAAGGCAAATGTAGTAAATGGTTAGAGCTCCTTTCAGGGACAAGAGCACAACCCTTCCGCAATGGGTATTTAGCTCAAAACTGCAGAGCACCTGCTCAATGCATGCATGGTAGCACACCGTCTGTTCACTCACTTGATATCCATAATCGAAAAAGCGCACTTGCTTACCTGTAACAGGTTTTCTCCTAGGGCAGCAGGATGTTAGTCCTCACAGATGGGTGACATCATCAGATGGAGCCTGGCACAGGAAATTTTTGTCAATGTTTCTAGAACCGAGTTGCACACTGAGCATGCCTAACATGCCACTATCCGCGCATCCATGTGAGGTCCCTCCTTCAGTCTTGTAATATAGAAAAAAATCACTAGCAAAAAACTAAACACAGGAAAAACCCAACTCCATAGGGTGGTGGACAGGTTTCCTGAAGACTAACATCCTGCTGTCCTAGGAGAACACCTGTTACAGGTAAGCAACTGCGCTTTCTCCTAGGACAAGCAGGATGGTATTCCTCACAGATGGGTGATTACCAAGCTCCAGGCTGCTCCCAGTAATAACCAAGATCAAAAGGTTCCGAAGAAGGTGCCAATGGGCACAACAACTGCGGTGCTGTTGATCAATAGGGAGATAGCCTGGTTCAAATTAAGGGCCTTAGGTAGGAAGAGTTGGGTTTAAGCCTGGAAGAGGTTGTGTAGGATAGATTGGCCAAGGACAGTGGATTGGAAGCGGTAGCTGACAGCTGTTGAAGGGTTTCATAGTGATACTTCAATTGAGCTACCGCATTCCCTAACCTTATCCCTGAAGAGATTCTCTCCTGTACAGAGGAGGTCTGCCAATTTCTCCTGTATCTCTGGATGAAGATCTGAGGCATGGAGCCAGGCTATCTTATGGGTGCCAATCCCCACTGTGGCCACTCTGGCTGCTGTTTCGAAAACATGTGGATCTCACCTCATATTTTCCAGCTTCTAGACCCTGTTGAACAACTGCAGAGAACGACTCCTGTTGTTGCTGCGGCAGGTGTTCAGCAAGTTCTTGGGACTTGTTTTCACAGGTTCCGGTTGTATTGGGTCATATATAACTCGTAGGAGGAGATATGGGCAATGAGCATAGCGCCCTGAAAGACTTTCCTACCCAAAGCATCCAGCTCTCTGTGTCCCCAGCCCGGAGGGGCGGTGGCATGGGTGTGGGAGCATTTGGCCTTTTTAAGAGCCGACTTTACTACCACTGACTAGTGAGGGAGATGGCGTCGTTCGAACCCTAAGGCTTGCTGTACCAAATAGGTGGCGTCTGCCTTCCTATTCATGGGAAGAATCGATATTGGGTGTTCCCATATCCTAAGGAGCTCCTTGAAGATGTCATGGACTGAACAGCCACTATCTCCTTTGGGGCACTGACTAACTGGAGCACTTCCAGCATCTTATGGTGGCATTCTCCTTCATGAGGAGTTGGAAGGGGGTGGCTTCAGCCATGGCCTGCACAAAAACTGCAAGAGAGAGATCCTCCGAAGGAGACAGACGCCTTTCTTCTGGTGGAGAGGGTTCTGAGAGGAGATCACCAGAGGTTTCAGAGGAGGACTCGGAGGAATCATCTCTCCAAGGGTCATATGGGCCTTCCTCCTCGCTAAAGTTCCCAGGGAGGCCTGCATGGAAGAAGCCTGTCTAAACCCTGAGGCCTGGGCACTGAAGGCCCTGGCGGCACAGAGGGTACCAGGAGCCCCATCAGCAGCGATGGCACCGATGGCTGAGAGAGACCAGATGTCCCTGACACCGGCTCCAGGAACTGTGGTCTTGGGACCAAAGGACCAGATGGCATCGACGGCCGCTACATGTCCTCCTCCTTGGAGGACCACGTGATGGGAATCTGATCCAAGGAGGGCATCGGTGATCGCTGGGGAACCAAAGAGCTCCTGGGCACCGGTTGTGTCGGAAGGACACTGAGAAGGACGTCCAGACGCTTGAACAGGGGCACTAAGAGATGGCACAGGCGCCAGCACTGGTATGGGGGCCGGCACAGGTGGCAGCTCAACACCCTGCAGGGCTTGGAGCAGCACACACTGCACCCCGCGATCCAACTCCTCCTGGAAGTCCGATAGGGGGGTGAGGTATCACCGGAGCCTCCATGGAACCCCGAGCAGGCTCGGTGCCAGGCACCGCTAACAGTGGAGAATGCCTAGGACTCGCTGGCTTGTCGAAGGATGGGCCTCCTTGTCACAGGCTCTCTTTGGTGGCGGCACAGCTACCGCTGGTGCCACACCAGAACCAGAGCCATGCACCAATGGCTTATGGGACTTTCCACGGTGCTCGGTCCGGTCTTTCCCCAGCACTGAGGAAGCTGAGGATCCTGATGTCCGAGAGAGCACAGACAGTGGAAAGGGCCAATCACCAGCTCTCTGCTCCTTGGAAGAAGCTGCCGGGGGTGTGGAAAGGGACAGTGTGTTCCCCTTGACCCCTGGGTGTCGGAGACTCTGAAGCTGGCGTGGATGGGGTGGACTTCTTTGGCCCAAAAGGTTTCTCCATTTTATCAAGCAGAGGACGACTGACTTTGGGGGTCATCTGATCGCACAGCTGACATCCTCGGACGTCGTACAATGCCCCCAGGTAGAGGATGCGGATCCGTGATGGACATGGTTCGCGGGCACTGGGGGGCACCAACAAAAACCAGACGCCATAAAAGCCGGCAAATGGTCGATGGCCAGTGGCCACCCAGGAGCAACACACTGGGAATTGACCGGAAAGAAGGTATAAGTAGTAAAAATACCTACCATGCCGGGAAAAGCACTGACCGGAGAAGGGGGGACCCAACGTAGGATTGGCATTAAAAAAAGCTGTTTTTAAGCACAAAAGATACTTAAAGAACAGAGCTCCGAAAACCGTGAGACAACTATCACCACGGGAAAAAAAAGAGACTAAGGGGGACCTCGTGTGGACGCGCGGATAGTGGCATGCTGGGTATGCTCAGTGTGTCGGTCAAAGTTCAGGAAACGTTGACAAAAGTTTTCTGTGCGGGGTTCCATCTGATGTCACCCATCTGTGGGGACTAACATCCTGCTGTCCTAGGAAAATGAAAGCATTCCCAGGAATTTCTCGTTGCACAAAAGCACTGGTCAGTATGGGACCCATGACAGACAATGTATTTAAAGCTGTAGTCCAGTCACTTCAATCTGTGGGTGACCTGGGTACCTTCCTAGATGTTAATGGTATTCCTAGGTTACTCAAAATTTGCCTTCCTCTCAATCTGAATTTGTAAAAAGAGTGAGATTTGTGTGCTTTTCAGCATTCTGAATCAATACTACCTGATAATTAAATCAATGGAGAATGACAAGGTAAAGACACCCATTTTCCTCCCATGAAGGTATCAGTCTTATCAAGGGTAACTGAGGCATAGGCATTGGAAATAGGGATGCTGTAGCACTCCCTCACCTTGAAGTATAGAGATGCTGACTTGTTTTACATAAACAGGCATTGAAAGGAGTTCTCTGCACCCCCAGTATAGGAACTGTTTCAATGCCCCTGAGCATAGGTGTACAGTCTTGGTGATATCGTTAACTGATAGATGCTGTTGCAGACATGCAAACCAATTGCCCACTTGGATTCAGAAAACAAATGTTGCTTACCTGTAACAGGCGTTCTCACAGGACAGGATGGTAGTCCTCACATATGGGTGACATCACAGGATGGAGCCCAATCACGGAACACTTGTTTCCAGAACTTTGACTGGCCCCTACTGGGCATGCCCAGCATGGCACTAAACCCTGCAGCCAGCAGGGGTCCCCCTTCAGTCTACAGGTAGTGCCGAAAATAAAAGAAAACGTTTACGAACCCAACACCGCGGGGCGGCGGGCAGGTTTCGTGAGGACTAACATCCTGCTGTCCTGTGAGAACACCTGTTATAGGTAAGCAACATTTGCTTTCTCACAGGACAAGCAGGATGGAAGTCCTCACATATGGGTGAGTACCGAGCTGAGGATGTCCGAGAATGCACCAAATGTACTCAGGCATGCAAGGCTCTAGGCCTGGGATGGAATTTGGTCGAGGGCATCCTGAACCCCACCGGGCAGGCGGAAGGGTGGGTACGTCACGTTGAAAATAGGTTGCACAAGACAGACTGGCCAAAGATGGAATCTTGTCTTCCGGCTTTGTCTAAGCAATAATGGGCTGTAAAAGTATGGAGAGAACTCCAGATGGCAGCCCTGCAAATGTCAGGAAGCGGCACCAAGCGTCGGTGTGCTACTGAAGTCACCATGGCCCTCACAGAGTGTGCCTTAACACGGTCTTGAAGTGGAATGCCCGCTTGATGATAGCAAAAGGATATGCAGTCCGCCAACCAGGAGGAGAGAGTCTGCTTACCCACAGGCTGCCCCAATTTGGTAGGATGGAAAGAGACAAACAATTGAGTGCTTTTCCTGGGGGCAGCTGTACGGTCTAGGTAGAACGCTAGAGCCCATTTGCAGTCAAGGGTATGCAGAGCCTGCTCTCCTGGATTGGAATGGGGCCTGGGAAAAAAGGTAGGTAGTATACTGGATTGATTGAGATGAAACTCCGAGGCTACCTTGGGTAAGAATTTAGGGTGAGTGCAGCGTACTGCCTGGTCCTGCAGAAGTTTAGTGTAAGACGGATAGGTAAATAGAGCCTGTAATTCACTAACTCTGCGAGCGGAAGTGATTGCCAAAAGGAAAATCACTTTCCATGTGAGATATCGAAGGTCTCAGGATTGAAGAGGCTCGAATGGTGGTTTCGTGAGCCGACCAAAAACTAGGTTGAGGTCGCAAGAAGGGGCCAGAGGACGAAGAGGAGGCTTGAGGTGAAGCAAGCCTTTCAAAAAAACGTGTTACAAGGGGTTGTACTGATATAGGAACATCCCCGACACCTTTATGGAAGGCGGCTACCGCATTGACATGCATCCTGATGGAGGAAGTTTTTAGACCTGACTGACAATAGAACCCTGACTGACAATAGAACCCTAGGCCTTGCTGTGAATAGGGCACTGGTTCTATTGCCTTGGACTGGAGGAGGAGGTACACCACCTGTTCCAGAAGGATGGAGTGACAGGATGTTCTCCACTTCGGTAGAGGTGGGGAGTCTGGTGGAATGGAGAGAAAGTTCAGACGATAACCTTGAGCAATTATCGCTAGGACCCACTGGTCTGAGGTGATTGAGTGCTACCTGTTGTTGAAATGGCACAATCGACCTCCCACTGGTATGTGGGGCAATGGAAGCTGGCTGCTGCTCTTTATGCAGGAGACAAAAACCGGAAGCAAGGCCCGGCTGAGGAGTTGCTTGCGGTTTTTGTTTTCGTGTCTGACGAGACTGGGCTTTTTGAAACGTCTCGTATAACGGGTTCTAGTTGGTGGCGGGTAGTACTTCTTCGGGTGAAGAATGACTTCTTAGCGTCCTTTCTGAAGGGCCGTTTTGAAGAGTACTCAGAAGCCATTTGAAGAGCTGTCTTAGGGTTCTCATGATGATCCTTGAGTTCCGCCACTGTTCATTGAATCTGCTCGCCAAACAGATTATTCTCCTGCACAAGGCAGGTCGGATAATCTGTCTTGTACCTCAGGGTGAAGGTCGGAAGACTTGAGCCAGGCCCATCGTCTTGCTGAGATAGCAGCTGCAGATACCCTGGTAGCAGTGTCAAAGATATCGTAAGATGATCTGATTCTCATGTTTGCCTGCCTCAAAACCCTTGTTTACTAGGGTTTGAGCTGCTCTTGAAATTGCTGAGAGGCAGGAGTCTGTTAAGTCTTGTATTTTCTTAAATAAGACCCTATTATATTGGGTCATATAGAGCTGATAAGAGGCAATTCTGGAGATGAGCATTGATCCCTGGAAGACCCGGAGACCAATGGCATCTAGAAATTTCTGTTCCTTGCCTGGGGGAAAGGAAGTGTGAGATTTTGATCTCCTTGCTCTTTTCTGGGCAGATTCGACAACCACAGATTGGTGATCCAATTGAGGTTTGCGAAAGCCTGGAGCTGACCTGAACGAGATAAGTGGTGTCAGCTTTCCTGTGGACTGGAGCAACTGAGCCAGGGTGTTCCCTAGTTCTTTTTGAGGAGATCCAGAAGAACCTGATGGATAGGGATGGACGTTATTTCCTTGGGAGCATCCAGGAATTTGTAACAGCTCCAACATTTGATGCCTGTCATCTTGTTCAGTCTGCAATTGGAAGGGAACCAATTCAGACATCTCCTTCACAAAATTTATAAAGTTAAGGTTCTCTGGAGGAGAACGCTTTCTGCTTTCAGTAGGTGAAGATGGTGAAGGCAAATCATCGGTGTCTGGTGAAGAATCATCAGTCCAGGTGTCGTAGTGATCAGCACCTGCTCCTCTAGGGACTAGAGGAGGAGGGGTGGTGGGATCCCTGAAGGTCCAGGTCGAGGCTCCGAAGGACTCGAAGAATAACTGGAGGCACTGATGAGGGCATCGAAGGCATCGATGGATGGTTCGGTGGTGCCGATGGACGCGTCGGCACCGATGGGTGGATTGGTGGCACCGGACGTATCGGCATCGACAGCTGAGGCAACGGCAGAACTCCCGATGGAGGGATGCGGAATCGTGTTTCTCCTCCCGATGACAAAGCAAGCGGGGGAGGGCACTGGAGCCAGCGGTGACCCGGGGTCCATCGGTGGAAAAGCGGCCATAAGCGCTTCCATCCTCGAAAGCAGTGGTGCCAACGCTGCTGGAATCGGGTCCGTGGTCTGTCTACAATCGGTACCGTGTCGGAGGAACCTGGAGTCGATGCATCGCCTTGTCGATGGCCTCCTGAATCATCCGGTCCAGTTTTTCTCGGAGACCTGGAACAAGCAGCCCCGGTTCCGGAACAGAAGAAGGAGGCAGAGGCATAGCCGGAGGGACCACCGTTAAGGGCGGAGTTGTGGCTCCCGATACCCTGTCGGGTGAGGGTTGCCTCGGTGACCCGGTCACCGAAAAGGTCTGTGCCTTTTCTGGACGGGACTTCTTCGACGGCGGCTCGGACGATGGCGAGGTCGATGATTTCGCTCCCTCGATGGTCTGAGACTTTCGATGCCGGCGGCAATGTTTATCTCTACGATCCCCTCGGTCCTGAGGGGGAGTAAAGGGTGTCAAAGGCCAAGAAGTCGTCGATGCCGGACAGTCACCGGCCGGAGGTCGATGCTGGTGCGAAGATGATGGTGCCTGTTCTGACGACATCGATGCAATAGATGGCGTCGGGGTTTGAGTACGGAAGAGAAGTTCCATCTTTTCCATTCTAGCCTTGCGACCTTTTGGTGTCATAGGGGCACATTTGGTGCAGGTTAGGACATCGTGCTCACATCCGAGACACATTACACAGACTTTGTGAGGGTCTGTGATGGACATGGTGCGACTACAGTCTGGGCCATGGCCATGAAAAAATTGAGCCGCAGTACGGTCGACGGCCAGTAGGCCGCGAGGGCCAAACTAGACTGTAATAGACGGAAAACGGGTAAAAAACTTACCAGAGTACCGCAGCTTGAAAAAGTTGAAGGAGGGACCCCTGTAGGGTAAATTAAATTTTAGTAATTGCGTGAGGAAAATTTCTGTCAGGAACAATGTTCCCTCTAAGCTGCGCAATCGCGCGGCCGCGCATAAGTTAAATTCCTGCCGCGCACATGTTTTTATCTGCCGCGCAAAAAAAAAAGTTTAAATTTACGGATTTCAATGGCAAAATTGTAACGAGTTTCAGTAAGAATAGACGTTTTCGTATAGTGCTACAAAATTTAAATTTTCTTATCGACAGCGCATTAGTCATACTTTCGTTCATTTCCATTTCCTGTTTTCCGTTCACCACACCACACTGTGGTGTGATGAACGGCGTTCACGAGAAAGGGTACAGGCAGACAGAAGATAGCGGAAAAATATGTCGAAACGTGAATTCAAAGACGGAAGAAACGATAAACGTTTGACTAAGAAAGCGAGATTGAACTTTAAAGTCGAATGGCTCAAAGAATATGTAGAAGCCGATATGCCGTTCAGTCTGTCGATTTGCTAAGAAGTCAGCGTCGGGGAACACTTCGGGCATTGCTGAAGGAAACTACTGAAGAAAAGAAGACAAAAACTGAAATTTTTCTGAAAGTCTGCTTCCAGTGAAATGTGAATTCAAAGACGGCTCAAAGAATATGTAGAAGCCGATATGCCGGAGTGCGTCAAACAGTGAACGATTCTTGGAAATATTTTTAAGTTCAACTCGGAGAACTCTGTTGTCTGCGACATCTGCAAACATGCGAATGCTCATTGTGCTTTCGCCCAAGGAAAACAGTGGGACGAATGGAAACTGGATTATTTAAAGCGACATTTACTCCAGAAAGTTCACGTTCAGTCTGTCGATTTGCTAAGAAGTCAGCGTCGGGGAACACTTCGGGCATTGCTGAAGGAAACTACTGAAGAAAAGAAGACAAAAACTGAAATTTCTGAAAGAAAGTCTGCTTCCAGTGAGGAGGTAAAAATTCTAATTGATAATATCCTCCTTGCCATAAAATTGAATTCTTCGATACTATCTGTTCAGGAAATTCACAATCACATTGGAAAATATGTAAAAATACCGGAATCTTGGAGAAGTAAAAATTATGAGTTTGAATTTCTAGAGTGCATAAACTCAGTAATACAAAGAGATATGATAAATGATTGGCGCCAGTCGACATTCCACACTCTCACAATTGATGAGAGTACAGACATCACCGTGACAAAAATGTTAATTCTTTATGTAAAATTTCGAAAAGAAGATGAAGCTGCTTACTGCACTTATTTTGCTGGAATTCTGAAGCTGACAGAATGTAACAGTGCAGCTATTGTGACAGCCATTACCAATTTCTACCAAGAGAACAATCTTGACTTGAGCAAAATGGTAATGTTCACATCAGACGGGGGCTTCTGTGATGCTCAAGAACTACGATATGCTGATTCAATATTGCAGAGAACGTATAGAAGACGATGACCCAATACACAAATACTGCTTAGACAAGTTGACAAAACCTGAGTATCATGTTACCATCTTTACTTCAGAGGAGCAATCAAACAACTGTAGAGGCGTTCCAGATGACAAAAGCCAAAATAATGAAACTTCAATCACAGTATCTTGGTGACACCATTCATTTCTCAGGGGAAACATGTGAAATTGAAACACCAATGTTTGTGAGTCGCATAGATGACAAAGGAAGCTTAACTGTTTGCATGTTGCAGAAGGTCTGCATGATGTGCACGAATGTCACACTTACAAAATTGACAGATGACAAAAGCCAAAATAATGAAACTTCGATCACAGTATCTTGGTGACACCATTCATTTCTCAGGGGAAGTTCTTAATGTTATAGCAACGTATCCTTCTATCAACACCACTGCTGTCATATGTTGAGAAATTTTGCACAATAAAATTGACATGTGAAAGTTTTGCACATTAGTTTCAATTTTTGCACACATGCCACCAAACCTTAGAGGGAACATTGGTCAGGAATCTCTGCAGAGCTCCTGAACCGCGTGGCTACTGCTGCGCGGAAAAAAGAAGACTGAAGGGGGACCCCTGTTGGCTGCAGGGTTAGTGCCATGCTGGGCATACCCAGTAGGGGCCAGTCAAAGTTCTGGAAACTTTGACAGAAGTGTTCCGTGATTGGGCTCCATCCTGTGATGTCACCCATATGTGAGGACTACCATCCTGCTTGTCCTGTGAGAAAATGTTTACCCGAAATGTGCATAGGTGAACAGCATTCCACTGGGTTTTTTGTTTTCCTCTGAGGGAAGTCTGAAAATCTTCTTTTAACCTAATCATGCAGCACCAAACACAGACATGGGAGCAAGATCACCCTAGTTTTTCTTTATCCTAAGAACTGCCAGGCGGCCAGAAAGTTAGAATCTGAAATCAAGCCACACTGCTCCAGCCTCCAGGCCACTAAATTTACATCCTGAGAAGACAAAATCAAAACAAAAGGAGAGCAGCATATCCCTTTCACTTGTTTATGTTTTTTTCCCTGCAGGATGAATAATTTTCACATTCTTTAAGGATACAATTCCATGTAAGAGGGGACACACACAGTTTCCTTCGAAAACTCCACAGGACAGCAAAGCCTGTTCAGCTGCTCCTCATAGAGTGTCAGAGCTTCAGTCAGGTTCACACAGTTTCCCTGCAGAAGGGAAGAAAGGAAAAGAGAATTTCTAGTATTTCATCATCAGACAAATAAAAATATTGGAAATTCTGCTAAGAAAACAGGGCTCTGAGTGCTTTCGTAAACTACCACAAGCACTCCTAATATTCCGGATCTTCAACCCATCTTAAATCTCTGCAGGGATGAGAGAGGGCTGGAGAAAAACAGCATCCATGACATCCATTCCACGCATGAATCTGTTTTAAGATTTACCGTCTCTTATCTGCTTGCTCTAGTTTGCAAAGCGAAAATTAAAAGGTTCTTAGAACTCAGCTGTTCACTAGCAAAACAACTTACAAAGACTAGCTCGTGTTCTCCACAATCCTCACACCAGCACTGAATCCTCTGGTAATGGGAGGAATCAGGCAGCACAAGGCTTAGTGTTCCTAAGTCATCCTCCCTCTGCTATGCCTATAGATGCCACAAAAAAATGTGTTTCAGGTGCCAATGTAAGCAAAACAGGATAAGGATGCACATACAAAATGCATCCCACCAGCAGCATTTACAAACAATGAACGTATGGGTATACAAAAATGCACCAAAGCAAAGGGTCACCACGCATACCTACAAGAAATATTTTCTTCATCCAATTATGAATTAATCAGGTCTAGTCTCGACCTAATAAAACTCTAAGACAAGGGCGCCAAGAACCCATCTCCTAACACAGCAACATGAATTTGACAATTGCTGCATCAAAAATGTTATTACAACACATTTAACACAGGCAAGCCATGATCCAGACTTGCTAGGTGACTCTACTGGATATTTTCTTGCTTTACGAATGCTATTGCTAATATGTCTTTCAATTTTGTTTAACAGAATTGTACATGCATGTACTGCTATTAATCAAGTTTACTTAGGGAATAGCCACTGCTATTAATTGCATAAGTAGCATAGGATCTTCTTGGTGTTTGGGTAATTGCCAGGTTCTTGTAGCCTGGTTTGGCCTCTGTTGGAAACAGGATGCTGGGCTTGATGGACTCTTGGTCTGACCCAGCATGGCAATTTCTTATGTTCTAATGGCTAGCAAACATTTCTGCTAATTTTCTGCATGTATCTTAATTCAATTTGCGTACAAGTTATTCTTTTGTCAGTTAAAGAGTCCCACCCACTCATCCCATTTCCTATTTTTCTTCCAAGGGTAGAGGCCAGATCTTTCCGAAACCTTGCTCAATTAAATTAAGTGACCATTTGAATGATTTTTGGTGCTCCTTTAAAAAAAAAAAAAAAAAAAAAAAAAAAAAAAAAAGTTTTGACAGCATGGGATTTTACTGTGGAGCTCTAGTCCTAGGCAGGTCTCCTGGTGGCTTCAAGCTTGAGCCACCGTGTCTGCGACTCACTGCAAGGAAGGAGGAGCTGCCAAAAATGTAGGTTGCATCCCCAATATGGTTTTCAAAAGAAGTGGTCGAAAGGGCAAAAAAATGTAGCATTCGGAACATAAAAAGGAATCTCAGGAGGAGGAGAAGGAAGAACATCAGGCAAAGCCAGAGCCGGGGAATGTCGTCAGTATGGCAAAAGCACAAGTGGGGGAAAAAAAGATAGTTGAAGAAGAGAGGCAACAAGGGTTTTTCAGGTATGTCAGTGAAAGGAGGAAGGGTAGAGGAGGGATCATAAGACAAGAGGAGACAAAACGTATGGAAGGGGACAAGGAAAAAAGCAACAAAATGCTAAACACATGTTCAGTATTCATTGATGAAGATATCAGAGGACAACTGCAGACTTGGCAATAGTATGTAGGACAGTTGGGTAAGATGTCACACCATTTACAGAGGAGGACATTTGTATGGAACTAGTAAAACAAGAGTGGACAGAGTCATGAGGCTGGATGGGATGCATCCTAGGATATTCAGGAAGGTCAGAGAGATTCTGACCAAGTTCACTGAATAACCCGTTCAACAGATCTTTGGAGAGGGGTGTGGCTCCATGGGACTGGAAAAGAGCACATTGCTGACCTTATTTGTAAAAAGGAGGATGCTGGAAATCACATGCTGATTGGTCTTATTCCAGCAGTGGGGTAAATTAATAGAAACTCTTTTAAAGGAAAAGATAAAGCATCTTGAATCCAGTGGGTTAAAAATTGAGGCATAAGAACATGCCATACTAGGTCAGACCAAGGGTCCATTAAGCCCAGCATCCTGTTTCCAACAGTGGCAATCCAGGCCATAAGAATCTGGCAAGTATCCAAAAACTAAGCCTATTCCATGTTACTGTTGCTAGTAAAAGCAGTGGCTATTTTCTAAGTCAACTTAATTAATAGCAGGTAATGGACTTCTCCTCCAAGAACTTATCCAATCCTTTTTTAAACAAAGCTACACTAACTGCACTAACCACATCCTCTGGCAACAAATTCCAGAGTTTAATTGTGCGTTGAGTGAAAAAGAACTTTCTCCAATTGGTTTTAAATGTGCCACATGCTAACTTCATGGAGTGCCCCCTAGTCTTTCTATTATCTGAAAGAGTAAATAACCGATTCACATCTACCTGTTCTAGACCTCTCATGATTTTAAACACCTCTATCATATCCCCCCTCAAGCCATCTCTTCTTCAAGCTGAAAAGTCCTAACCTCTTTAGTCTTTCCTCGTAGGGAAGCTGTTCCATTCCCCTTATCATTTTGGTCACCCTTCTCTGTACCTTCTCCATCGCAACTATACCTTTTTTTGAGATGCGGCGACCAGAATTGTACACAGTATTCAAGGTGCGGTCTCACCATGTGAAGAGGCATTATGACATTTTCAGTTTTATTCACCATTCCCTTTCTAATAATTCCCAACATTCTGTTTGCTTTTTTGACTGCCGCAGCACACTGAACCGACAATTTCAATGTACTTTCCACTATGACGCCTAGATCTCCTTTCTTGGGTGGTAGCACCTAATATGGAACCTAACATTGTGTAACTACAGCATGGGTTATTTTTCCCTATAGAAACATAGAAATGACGGCAGAAGACAACCAACGGCCCATCCGGTCTGCCCAGCAAGCTTCGCACTTTTTTTTGTTTCTCATACTTATCTGTTACTCTTGACCCTTAGTAACCTTTTGGTTCTGTTACCCTTCCCCCCTCCATTAATGTAGAGAGCAGTGTTGGAACTGCATAGTGAAAAATCTAGCTTAATTAGTTAGGGATAGTAACCACTGCTATAAGCAAGCTACACCCATGCTTGTTTACCCCGACTATGTAATTCAGTCCTTGTTGGTTGTTGTCTGTATATAGATCCACTTTTCTTCATTCCCCCTTGCCATTGAAGCAGAGAGCTATGCTGGATATGCATTGAAAGTGAAGTATCAGACTTTCTCCCCTGCCGTAGAAGCAGAGAGCTGTACTGGATATGCATGATGTATCAGTCTTTCTCCCTTGCTGTTGAAGCAGAGAGCTATGCTGGATATGCATTGAAAGTGAAGTATCAGGCTTATTTTGGTTTGGAGTAGTATCCGCTGTAACAAGCAAGCTACTCCCTGCTTTTTTGTGAATGGAAATCCTTTTTTTTGTTTTCCCCCAACATTACCTCTTGCCGTTGAAGCTTAGAACAATGTTGGAGTCGCATTAACTGTGTATGTTTATAGAATAAGGGTATTATCTCCGGTAGTAGCCGTCATTCCTGCGAGCCACCCACTCTTCATACACATCCTCTAGACTTTATGGATCCACAGTGTTTATCCCACGCCCCTTTGAAGTCCTTCACAGTTCTGGTCTTCACCACTTCCTCCGGAAGGGCATTCCAGGCATCCACCACCCTCTTCGTGAAGAAATACTTCCTGATATTGTTTCTGAATCTTCCTCCCTGGAGTTTTAAAACGTGACCCCTGGGGTTTTGCTGATTTTTTTTCCCAATGGAAAAGGTTTGTCGCTAACTTTGGATCATTAAAACCTTTCAAGTATCTGAAAGTCTGTATCATATCACCTCTGCTCCTCCTTTCCTCCAGGGTGTACATATTTATATTCTTCAATCTTTCCTCATGAGACATTCGTTGAAGACCCTCCACCTTTTTGATCGCCCTTCTCTGGACCGCCTCCATCCTGTCTGTCCCTTCGTAGATACGGTCCCCAGAACTGAGCACAGTACTCCAGGTGAGGCCTCACCAAGGACCTGTACAAGGGAATAATCACTTCCCTTTTCTTACTCGATATTCCTCTCTATGCAGCCCAGCATTCTTCTGGCTTTAGCTATCGCCTTGTCACATTGTTTCGCCGACTTCAGATCATTAGACACTATCACCCCTAGGTCTCTTCTGCTCCGTGGACATCAGCCCTTCACACCCCATCGAATACAGTTCTTTCGGATTTCCACACCCCATATGCATGACACTGCACTTCTTGGCATTGAATCTCAGCTGCCATATCTTCAACCACTTTTCCAGCTTCCTTAAATCCCGTTTCATTCTCTCCACTCCTTCCGGCGTGTCCACTCTGTTGCAGATCTTAGTGTCATCCGTAAACAGACAAACCTTACCTTCTATCTCGTCCGCTATGGCGCTCACATAGATATTGAGCAGGACCGGTCCCAACACCGATCCTTGCGGCACTCCGCTCAACACTGCTCTCTCTTCAGAGTAAGTTCCATTTACCATCACACATTGTCGTCTGTCCGTCAACCAGTTTGCAATCCAGGCCACCACCTCGGCACTCACTCCTAAGCTTCTCATTTTATTCACCAGCCTCCTGTGTGGGACCGTATCAAAAGCCTTGCTGAAATCCAAGTAGATGACATCGAGCACTCTTCCTTGATCCAATTACCTAGTCACCCAGTCGAAAAAGTCAATCAGATTTGTCTGACAGGATCTTCCCCTGGTGAATCCATGCTGCCTCTGGTCCAGCAATTCTTCAGAGTGTAGATAGTTCACTATTCTCTCTTTCAGCATCGACTCCATCACTTTACCCACCACTGAGGTGAGGCTAACCGGCCTGTAGTTTCCAGCCTCCTCTCTGCTCCCACTCTTGTGAAGCGGCACCACCACCGCTCTTCTCCAATCACTCGGCACCACTCCCGTTTCTAGTGATCTATTGAACAGGTTGCGCAGCGGAGCCGCCAGCACATCTCTGAACTCCCTCAGTATCCTGGGATGAACCTCTTCAGGCCCCATGGCTTTGCCCACTTTCAGTTTTCCCAGCTCTTCTCACACATTCTCCACTGTAAACGGAGTAACATCTACTCCACTCCCCTCCAGTTTCTTGTTAACTTCACCTGGGTCCTCTTTAGTGAACACCGAACTGAAGTATTTGTTTAGTATTTCTGCCATTTCTTCGTCTTTCTCTACACACTGATCCTTTTCACCTTTCAATTTCACTATACCACTTTGAACTTTTCTTTCTCTGATGTATCTGAAAAATGTTTTGACACCTCTCCTTACCTCGTTGACAATCCTTTCTTCCACTTGACTTTTTGCAGTCTTGATTACTTTCTTCGTCTCCCTCAGTTGTACCAGATATTCTTCTTTGTGCTCTTCCCTTTGGGATCCTTTATATTTCTTGAATGCTGTTCTTTTAGCTTTTATTTTGTCAGCCACTTCCTTTGAGAACCATATAGGTTTCATTTTTCTTTTGCTTTTCTTTACTTTTCTAACATATAGATTAGTTGCCTTGATAATTGCTCCTTTTAGTTTGGTCCACTGTTGATCCACATCTCTCATTCTCCCAGCCTTTTAGTTCTTCCTCCAAGTATTTCCCCATTTCCTCAAAGTCCGTATTTTTGTACTGCAAAACTCGGGTCTTCGTGTTTCTTCTACTTATCCTTTGTGCAATATGAAACCATACCGTTTGATGATCACTTGTGCTGAGGTGGGCGCCCACTTGGACATCAGAGACATTATCTCCATTAGTGATCACTAAATAGAGTATAGCTCCCTCTCTCGTGGGTTCCATTACCATTTGTTTGAACAAAGCCCCTTGCAGGGCATCCACTATTTCTCTACTATTGTTAGATTCAGCAGAAGGTATTCTCCAGTCCACATCAGGCAGATTAAAGTCTCCAACGATCACCACTTCTCCCTTCTTTTGGATGTCTTCAAACAGATCTCTGTCATGCTCTTCCTTTTGATTTGGAGGCCTGTAAACCACTCCAATATAAATGGATGCCCCCCATCTTCCTTGCAGCTCAGATGCTTGGATATTGTTTCTGACATAAAGAGCTACTCCTCCCCCTTTCCTATTCTCTCTGTCCTTCCTTAACAAGTTGTAGCCCGGTATGGCCGTATCCCAATCATGAGATTCCGTGAACCAAGTCTCCGTGACAGCAACAATGTCCAAGTCCGCCTCCACCATTAGGGCTTGCAGATCTGGGATTTTATTGCCCAAAGTACAAGCATTTCTCGTTCAGTTTACTGCTTTTCCTGGACTCCTTTTGTGACTTTAGTTGAGTTTTGTTATTCACGTCACCTTTTCCCTTTGCGATTGTGCAAAGGAAAGGATTAGTGTCTCTGATGACAGAGTCATCCATCGCAATGAGCTTTTTCCTTTGGTTACTGATCTGGAATTTCTGTATGCATTGGGTTTCTTCTCAGATAATACTTCAATCTTTTCTCAAGATCTTCTTCAGTATTTAATACAGAGAAGGCTTTTTGTACTAGTTGTACTTGATACAGTGTGTGTCTCCGCATCACAGGTCTAATTCTACCAGAGCCCACTGTTATCCTGTGTTTTTTTTTTAGTTCCTTAATGCCCTGTGTGAGTGGAGGGGCAGACTCGTGGGCTGCACAGCTATCAAGAACAGGTGTCTATCTGTATATATGCATCACCATGCACTTATCCACATTAAATTTCATCAACCATTTCGATGCCCAATTTTCCAGTCTCACAAGGTCTTCCTGCAATTTATCACAATCTGCTTTTGATTAACTACTCTGAACAATTTTGTATCATCTCCAAATTTGATTACCTTGTCGTATTTCTTTCCAGATTATTTATAAATATATTGACAAGTAAGGGTCCCAATACAGATCCCTGAGGAACTCCACTGCCCACTCCCTTCCACTGAGAAAATTGTCCATTTAATCCTACTCTCTGTTTCCTGTCTTTTAACCAGTTTGTAATCCACGAAAGGACATCACCACCTATCCCATGAATTTTTACTTTTCCTAGAAGCCTCTCATGTGGAACTTTGTCAAATGCCTTCTGAAAATCCAAGTTCACTACATCTACCGGTTCATCTTTATCCACGTTTATTAACTCCTTCAAAAAAGTGAAGCAGATTTGTGAGGCAAGACTTGCCTTGGGTGAAGCCATGCTGACTTTGTTCCATTAAACCATGTCTTTCTATATGTTCTGTGATTTTGATATTTAAAACACTTTCCACTATTTTTCCTGGCACCGAAGTCAGGCTAACTGGTCTGTAGTTTACCGGATCGCCCCTGGAACCATTTTTAAATATTGGGGTTACATTAGCCACCCTCCAGTTTTCAGGTACAATGGATGATTTTAATGATAGTTACACATTTTTACTAATAGGTCTGAAATTTCATTTTTGAGTTCCTTCAGAACTCTGGGGTGTGTACCATCCGGTCCAGGTAATTTACTACTCTTCAGTTTGTTAATCAGGCCTACCACATTTTCTAGGTTCACCGTGATTTGGTTCAGTCCATCTGAATCATTACCCATGAAAACCTTCTCCGGTACGGGTACCTCCCCAACATCCTCTTCAGTAAACACTGAAGAAAAGGAACCATTTAATCTTGCTGCGATGGCCTTATCTTCTCTAAGTGCCCCTTCAACCCCTCAATCATCTAACGGTCCAACTGACTCCCTCACAGGCTTTCTGCTTCGAATATATTTTAAAAAGTTTTTACTGTGAGTTTTTGCCTCTACAGCCAACTTCTTTTCAAATTCTCTCTTAGCCTGTTTTATCAATGTCTTACATTTAACTTGCCAACGCTTATGCATTATCCTATTTTCTTCTGTTGGATCCTTCTTTAAATTTTTGAATGAAGATCTTTTGGCTAAAATAGCTTCTTTCACCTCCCCTTTTAACCATGCCGGTAATTGTTTTGCTTTCTTTCCACCTTTCTTAATGTGTGGAATACATCTGGACTGTGCTTCTAGGATAGTTGTTTTTTTGTTTTTTTTTTTAACAATGACCACACCTCTTGCACACTTTTTACCTTTGTAGTTGCTCCTTTCAGTTTTTTTCTAACAATTTTTCTCATTTTATCAAAGTTTCCCTTTTGAAAGTTTAGCACGAGAGCCATGGATTTGCTTACTGTCCCCCTTCCAGTCATTAATTCAAATTTGATTATATGATGATCACTATTGCCAAGCAGCCCCAACACAGTTACCTCTCTCACCAAATCCTGTGCTCCACTGAGAATTAGATCTAAAATTGCTCCCTCTCTTGTCAGTTCCTGAACCAATTGATCCATAAAAATGTCATTTATTCCATCCAGGAACTTTATATCTCTAGCATGTACCAATGATACATTTACCCAGTCAATATTGGGGTAATTGAAATCTCCCATTACCGCACTACCAATTTGGTTAGCTTCCCTAATTTCTCTTAGCATTTCACTGTCCGTCTCACCATCTTGACCAGGTGGACAGTAGTATACTCCTATTACTGTAGTCTTCCCCGACACACAAGGGATTTCTACCCATAAAGATTCAATTTTGTATTTAGTCTCATGCAGAATGTTTATCCTGTTGGACTCTATGCCATCCCGGACATAAAGCGCCACACCTCCTCCCGGATGCTCCTCTCTGTCATTGCGATAAAATTTGCACCCCGGTACAGCACTGTCCCATTGGTTATCCTCCTTCCACCATGTCTCTAAGATGCCAATTAAGTCTATGTCATCATTCACTGCTATACATTCTAATTCTCCCATCTTACTTCTTAGACTTCTGGCATTAGCATACAACATTTCAAAGTTTGTTTTTTGTTTGTATTTTCATTCTGCTTTTTAATTGATAGGGATAAGTTAGAATTTTTAAGCTCAGATGAGTTTTTAGTTACAGGTACTTAGACTACTTTTCTTATTATTGGAACCTCACTGTCAGGATGCCCTACTTCTAATGCATCATTAATATCCTTTGAAGACACCTCTCTCCGATCCATGCGCTGCTGAGCTTGTCAGCTTTCCCCTTTGTTCTAGTTTAAAAGCTGCTCTACCTCCTTTTTAAAGGTTAGCGCCAGCAGTCTGGTTCCACCCTGGTTAAGGTGGAGCCCATCACTTCGGAAGAGACTCCCCCTTCCCCAAAAGGTTCCCCAGTTCCTTACAAAACTGAATCCCTCTTCCTTGCATCTTAGTCTCATCCACGCAATGAGACTCCAGAGCTCTGCCTGCCTCTGGGGAACTGCGCGTGGAACACAGAGCATTTCAGAGAATGCTACCCTGGAGGTTCTGGATTTAAACTTTCTACCTAAGAGCCTAAATTTGGCTTCCAGAACCTCCCTCCCACAGTTTCCCATGTCGTTGGTGCCCCCATGTACAACGACAGCCGGCTCCTCCCCAGCACTGTCTAAAATCCATTCTAGGTGACGCGTGAGGTCCGCCACCTTTGCACCAGTTAGGCAAGTTACCAGGTGAACCTCACGCCCACCAGCCATCCAGCTGTCTACATTCCTAATAATCGAATCATCAGCTATGAAGGCCGACCTAACCTTTCCCTCCTGGGCAGTAGGCCTTGGGGAGATATTCTCGGTGTGAAAGGACAATGCACCACCTGGAGAGCAGGTCCTTACTACAGGATCCTTTCCTGCTGCACCAGGTTGATGCTCTCCAAACATGAGATCTTCTTCCTCCAAGGCAGCACCAGGGCTGCCATTCTGAAGTTGGAACTTGGCTACTATGTCCCTGAAGATCTCATCTATTTACCTCTCTGTCTGCCTCAGGCAGCATGGGTTTATCAGAGGGAGACCTATGTCAGACAAACTGATTGATTGATTTCTTTGATTAGGTGACCTGAGAATTAGTTCAGGAAGGATGCTGAATGTGGCATACTTAGATTTCAGCAAAGTTTCTGATAAAGTCTCACATTGGAGGCTCACAAATAAACTGAGCAATCTAGGCGGCCAATGCAAAAAGCTGGGCATTAAGTGTGCACTGAAACTCTGCGCACAGTTTAATGCATAAGCTAATTTTTTTTTTAAACTCCCGAAGCAGTAAGCTAAAAATGTTAATTCACTGGGTTTTAAAAAATGCACACAAACCAGAAAGTGTGCGCAAAGGCTTTGCGCACAGCAAAATATGATATGCGCATAACACATGATTTATGTGTATCTAAACTTGTTCATGGAAAAAGCACAGGACATGGTTGCAGAACATAAGGGTAAAATTAAGTTATCAGCTGGGTCTGTCTGGCAGGCTGCAAGTATAGCAATAACTAGAAGTCCTAGCACAAACGCAGGTGGCTCACATAGGCTACATAGAGGACCTATCCGCTTCTTCCACTGACATTCTTGGTGACCTTGAGCAAGTCACTTTATTTCTTGTTGCCTTAGATACTCAGACTGTAAGCTCCTTGGGGCAGGGAAATTGGCTTTTAATTTTAGCCTTTGATTCGTTTGTGTAGTGCAGTACATGGGTGCTAGAAGTGGATAAGCGGGGAGAGTTGACTAAGGTTCAATGCAGAGTTTGTATTGTTTTATTGAGGGTAGGGGTGATGTGGGTTGAATGTGGGATTGCTGATTTTTGGAATATGGGTAGGGGTTTTTTTTTGGGGGGGGGGGTTGTTTGATTGTATATTCATTTTTAGGTTTTGTTAACCACTTGGGGAATACTTGATTTTAAGCGGTATATCAAAGTTTAATAATGATAAAAGATGGTCCAGAAATACAGATTTTAATTTAATAGTTGTTTTTAAGTAAGGCAACCTTGTTTGCTCCTGTGGCGTGGCTCCACCTGGAGATTCAGCTGCATTTCAATTTGTGGCAACCAAAATTATTTCTTGCACCCAAACTGGGGGAAAAAAAAAAGTACTGTTGCAAAGCTTTATGGTCAGATATTGGGGGGGGGGGGGGGGGGGGTGAGTGCTGGGTGTAACAAGAAAAGGTGATCTTGTAAACTTATACTACTCGAGATGGGAGAGTGCGAAGAAGAGGAATGACAATAACCGTCCCAGGTAAGAAGCGATAATTTACAAGTGATCGCATTCTGCGGCTGGCAGCTGGGACATAGCCTCAGCATTCTGAAGAGGAAGAAATGGGAAGACTGGATAAGTCAGAGGCTCTTTCTGCTGTTTTCCCTGCAATGCTATTATGATTGCTGGGCTCACTGCAGACAACGAAGTTATTTTAAGCTCTCAGTAACAAGTGTTGATAAGGTCCTGCAGTTCATTTTATGCATGGTCTGCAAATACAGCCGCTCGAATCCAGAATTTGTTGTACCACTTTTTTTTTTTTCAGGTATAAGTTTCTGCCCCCTGGGGGTGCTCACAGTCTAAGTGGGTATTTAAGGCAATGAGAAATAAAAGTGATTTGCTCAAAGTCGCCAAGAATGACAATGGAAGAAGCAGGATCAGAACGCTGGATTCACCGATTTCACAGCCTGCTGCTCTAACCACTAGACCATTCCTTCTCTATTGTGGTCCTAAGCAAATAATTAAGGGAACTAACTACAGACGTTATGTTTGTTTTAACTGCCATTGAATTATCTACAAGTCTACCTACCCCACCCCATGCGGTTGCTTTAATTTATCCTAATATGCCTGTTTTAGGTTGTTAACTACTGAGTGTCATTATATACAGACAGCATGTTACTGATCACTATGAGCTGCTTTCTGAAGCCAATGATTTTATAGCACTTTTGTAAAAGACTGGTTCTGGGAATAAAACATCACAGGGAGTCTAACCAGACAGCCCCCCCCCCCTCGCAAGAATTATCCAAAAAGCATGTCTATACATGAGCTTTCTGGACCCAACACAAGTCCACATCACCACATGGCTTCAACAGCTCTCACGTGCAGCATCATCGCTGGACACTTTTGTGCTGGCCCAAGAAACGTTTATCGCGGCCTGCAGAGAGAATTAAGAACATTACATATTTTCCCAAGAGTACTGGAGGGGATTACATTTTCCTAAGGGGCTACGGAGTCCACACTTGGCACCGACAGGAGAATCTTCACAGACTTCTGAGAAATCCTGCGCCAGAGGGGTCGCTTCTGCCTACACCTAGGCTTGCACAGCATCGCATCCTACCCCAGGCTGCTGCGGTGCGAAAACAGAACAGCCTGTGCACCTTCTACTAAACCGTGACACCCCTGTCACCTTAAAAATCCGAGCACAACAAAATACAGTTCATCCACTTACATGCACCACCACTTTCACTCTGTAAATGTATTTCAGATTGTGTGACCCCCATCAAATTCAGATGCATTACATTTATATTTTTAACAGCCTTAACAGTCGGCCTTGAGAAGGAAGAGAGTTTATTGAAAGGTAAGAATTTGACATTTAACTCTGCAGTGCAATACGAAAAAAAAAAAAACCCCAAAAAAAAAGGCGCCTAAGGCTTCCTCACTAACCTATTATCTAGTGACCTGCAGTGACTGTTTGTATAGTTTCTCCTGGCCAGGCATGTAATTACCGTTTCAGTACAAAAACAACCTGTGTGTGTAATTTAACATTTATAAACTTAAAATGGTGCTAGATAATTTACAAAAACAGCCAAGCCAATGTCATGTGAATCCCACAGCAACACTTCCCTTCTTCCCCCTATCCCAGACTCCCTACTTCCAAGGCCCAAATTAGGGGGAAAGAATTAGAAACCCATGAGGAGGAGCTTCTGATGCATCTGCAAGGCCTGAAAGAACTCCAAACCCCCCCCCCCCCCGTGTTTCTTTATGCAACAGAGAGACTTTTCCTGGGATGGGGGTGGACGGCAGGGTTAACCCCCCCCCCCCTCCATGTTTCTTTATGGAACAGAGAGACTTTTCCTGGGATGGGGGTGGACGGAAGGGTTAAACCCCCCCCCCTCCATGTTTCTTTATGGAACAGAGAGACTTTTCCTGGGACGGGGGTGGACGGCAGGGTTAACCACGCTTCAGCGAGAAGCAAACAAAAACCAAAAAATGCTCCAACTGTCCAATTTCTTCATTCTATTCAGTTGTTAAAATAAGTAACCACGAATCGAGAGACACCCAAGGAAAGCGGAAAGCAGCGCTGGGTTGTTTTTTTTAATCTCCATTTGATATAGACAAAGGAGAACTAGTTTTATTCCCTTGATGTAGATAATTCCTAAATGTCTTTGGCATACATTACCGCTGGCCTGGATGCTAAAACCCTCTCCAGTGCATGCTGCTGAGTGAGAATCCCAAGAATACCAATCAGTTATCACACATGTAAAAAAAAGGAGGCTTATCATATCCCCAGGGAAAGAATGAAATTGATTTATAATAAAGAGCATACAAAGAATAGTTACTGCAACTGAGTACTGTCTCTCTTCCCCCCACCCCATGCACGTCACACAACCCTTCCTTGGGGGGATATGATAGAAGTGTTTAAAATCATGAGAGGTCTAGAACGGATAAACGTGAATCAGTTATTTACTCTTTCGGATAATAGAAAGACTAGGGGGGACTCCATGAAGTTAGCATGTGGCACATTTAAAACTAATCGGAGAAAGTTCTTTTTCACTCAACGCACAATTAAACTCTGGAATTTGTTGCCAGGGGATGTGGTTAGTGCAGTTAGTGTAGCTGGGTTTAAAAAAAGGATTGGATAAGTTCTTGGAGGAGAAGTCCATTACCTGCTATTAATTAAGTTGACTTAGAAAATAGCCACTGCTATTATTAGTAACGGTAACATGGAATAGACAGTTTTTGTGTTTCCCAGGTCATTATGGCCTGAATTGGCCAGTGTTAGAAACAGGATGCTGGGCTTGATGGACCCTTGGTCTGACCCAGTATGACATGATCTTAATGTTCTTCTTATGTTCTTAAGATAAAGAAGCTGCTTGCCCGAAAAAGGGATTTCCTGGAAGCAAAACTGAAAGTGGCCAGGGCTATGGCCAAGTTGTATCTCCTGCCAGAGGACATCATAGAGCTTTGGAAGCTTCCAAAGGTGGATATGGTGGTATCGGTGGTGACTAAGAAGGCAACCCATCCCTGTGGTAGGGTCAGCAGCTTTGAAAGATGTCCAAGACCGGAAGCTAGAGATCTTGTTAAAGAGGCTGTTTGAAATCGCGGTGCTGAGCCAGAGTGGCAATCATCCTAGAATCAGTCCTTTTGCGGGCGCAGATCAAATAGGGATGGTTCTAGCCAGGGAAGTGGTGGAGCCAAGTCCGCCCAATGAGGCAAGGCCAGTCCACCCCTCGATACCAACTGTAGGAGATCGGTTGACTTTTTTTTTTTTTTTTTTTTTTTTTTTACAAGGAGTGTGCTAGGATCACATCGGATCAGTTGGTGCTTGTCCACTAAGATTTGTTCATTGTCTCCCCCTGCTCATAAGAGAGGTGTGGCTGGGGCCTGGGCCCGAGCCATCTCCCCTTTTGTTGACCAGGTGGACGGTAGTATACTCCTATCATTATAGTCTCCCCAACACACAAGGGATTTCTACCCATAAAGATTCAATTGCACATTTAGTCCCAGACATAAAGTGCTACACCGCCTCCCGGGTGCTCCTCTCTGTCATTGCGATATAATTTGTACCCCGGTATAGCACTGTCCCATTGGTTGTCCTCCTTCCACCATGTCTCTGAGATGCCAATTAAGTCTATGTCATCATTCACTGCTATACATTCTAATTCTCCCATCTTACTTCTTAAACTTCTGGCATTAGCATACAAACATTTCAAAGGTTTTTTTTGCTTGTATTTTCATTCTGCTTTTTAATTGATAGGGATAAGTTAGAATTTTTTAGCTCAGGTGAGTTTTTAGTTACAGGCACTTGGACTACTTTTCTTATTATCGGAACCTCACTGTCGGGATGCCCTAATTCTAATGCATCATTAGTATCCTTTGAAGATACCTCTCTCCGAACCATGCGCTGCTGAGCGACTGTCGGCTTTCCAATTTGTTCTAGTTTAAAAGCTGCTCTACCTCCTTTTTAAAGGTTAGCGCCAGCAGTCTGGTTCCACCTTGTTTAAGGTGAAGCCCATCTCTTCAAAAGAGACTCCCCCTTCCCCAAAAGGTTCCCCAGTTCCTTACAAAACTGAATCCCTCTTCCTTGCACCATCGCCTCATCCATGCATTGAGTCTCCGGAGCTCTGCTTGCCTCTGGGGACCTGCGCATGGAACAGGGAGCATTTCAGAGAATGCTACCCTGGAGGTTTTGGATTTAAGCTTTCTACCTAAGAGCCTAAATTTGGCTTCCAGAACCTCCCTCCCACATTTTCCTTCAGCAAAGGGAAGGCGTTTACCCCCTCGTTGTCGGAATCCTCCTGCGCAAACTTGATCCCCAGTTCTTCAGGACCTGGGCGATGAGAGGTTGCAACTCCTCCTTACGGAATAACCTGACCACCCTAGAGACATCATCCGCATCTGGGTCACCACCCACCACCAGGTCAGCCACAGAATCCGCGCCCTGACTAGTGCCCTGGTCAATATGTGGATCCCCCTGTGGATTGTTGCCAGAGTCTTCAGAGGAGTTCTCCTCCACTCATGATTGATCTAGGACCAAGAGGCGAAGAATGCCCACCGACCTTGAAGGTGCCTCAGCTCGAGGCTTCTTAGCCATGCTTTGAAATTTCTGGGTGGCTGACACTTACCCGCCACTTCCTTCTTGGCGAGGTAGGCCTCATGCAATAACAATGGAAAATCCATTGCACTCCCCATCTTCTGCAGCTGCTAGGTCCTCCCCCTGGTTCCACTGGCACCTCTCCACCTTCTCCAGACTCCTACTGTACTGGAGAAAGCGGGGAAGGGGAATCCCTGCACTCCCTATCCACGGCAGGCCTCCTGCCACGTGCAGCCAAAATGGGCACCATTTCCTTCATTCCCCCCCCCCCCCCCATCTCCTGAGTAGGACCTGTAGAACAGGTGCAGCGTCTGCATGCTAATCTCTCTGCCGAGGCTCCTTCACCACCAGAGTCACAGCTGGTGCAGAGAAGGGCTGCACTGAGGCAGGCCCAACAGACTTTCCCGCGCTCTGCGGCATGACTAGTGACGCGGCCTGCGGCTAAAAGTAACCCTGAGCAGGAGAGAAAAGCAGACGACGTCCCAGGCGCTGAAAAAACAGCAAGAGCAGCATGCACTTCCCTGCTCACCTCGAAGTTGAGTTGACTGCCACTGCCGAGAGAAAGCCTACCCGATGCTTTCCTTAAAGAAAGAAAGAAAAAAAAACAAAACAAAAAACAGCCCCTGAGCAGCCCAGAAAAACAAAGGGAAGTTATACTTTCCCGTTTCTGGGTGATCCTGGCTGCTGCAGAAGGCCGGACTGGGTGAGAAGGCCTCAGGGGGAACGAGGGAACCAGGCCTCTTGGCTTTCCCTCCCCCTGGAAATCAAGTGTAGAGTCTGGCCGAGGATTTCCAACCCCCCGCACACCTGGCTGAACCAGAGGGTTGGCCCATGAAGGAACCTAACACCTCTGTGAGCACAGTCTTCACGTCTGTCTTCTTTCTAAACTTATATTTTTTTTTTTTATTATTTTTTTTTTTTTTAACTAAGTTCAGACTGCAGGTTTGCACCCCTACCATCTGGAGACAGAAAAATACTGAGGGATTGCAGGTGGCACTCTCGGTTAAGTAGCAATACCTGAAAAGTTTTTATTCTTTGCCTCCATCTGTGGTAGGAATGCAAAACCCACTTGTCTAGTCTTATCTGGGGAATGAACAGGAATTAATTTTTTTTTTTTAAGCATTCACAATTTGTGTAGTGAGGAAACCATGTAAAAAATTTAAGACTGCAATGAAAATTTCCAATTGGAAAGTTAGTTTTGGCATCCACTAGTAATCTGGACCACGTACACACCTGCCAGGAAAAGGAAGGAGTTTCATATCATGATATGGCCAATTACAACTATTATCCTCTCAAGGCAGATAAAATGAGTTCCCACTGTCTGTTTACAAAGCACCATGCAATGCTAACATCTCACATGCTGAAGGGCTCACTGATCCTAAGCCTGGTCCTCAGGCAGTCTGGTTTTCAGGACATCCACAGCGAGTAAGCAAGGAATGTGTGTTCATGTACACTGCCTCCCATTGTATGCAAGTGTGCCTCATGCATATTCATTACAAATATCTTTAAAACGCTACTGGCTGGGCAAACGCTACTGGCTGGGCAGGTCCCCCAAAGACCAGCGATAATGCCATCAGTTATAATGGAATCCAGTCTCTGCGTGTCTTGAGCCAGATTTCAATTTTCAAACTGGAATTGAAAACTCATTCCCCCCCCCCCCCAAAATTTCTGCCTTCTCATAGTAGGGGGGGGGGGAAAATTGAGGGCACCATGCAAGTCCAGGCAAAAAACACGTTTTTTGCAGACTGTGATGCTTTTGTTAAAAAAAAAAAAAAAAAAAAAAAAAAAGAGATACAGAATAATTTTAGAACCCCCCCTCTTCTGTCTGAGGAAATGTTATAATCACACATATAAACGGTCACGGAATTTTTTCTGTTTTACAATCTGATTCACAACCCTAAAGATAGCTGATGCATTCAGTACAGATTATATGGTTGCGTTTCAAAAATTCTGCATTTGTTACTGCATTAGCAAGTTAATGTGTAGACACCACGAAGCGAGGTACCTGTACAAACTGAAGAAGGGAGATGCTAACAGCAAAAAAGATCAAAAACTGTGAATCAATGCTTTTTTTTTTTTTTTAAATTAAACTTGTTTGGGTAAGACCCATTTACCAATTATACACAATTGTCAAACAGCTAATGGATATGATACTAAAGGGAGTGCATGGAAAACACTTAGCTGGGAATACAAAACATTTCCAAGCTCAGGATTACACTAAACTCACAACAATAAAAGTCACTGAATATTTTAAGGTCCATAAAAGCCATCAAAAACAAGCAGCCTTGCTGTGTGCGCGTGTGGATAAATGTGTGCATTTACAGACAAGCACATGCGTACATCAAAAAATCAATTTTTGCCAGTTGCTTCTACAAGCACTGAATGTTTATTCTAAAGTATTTGTTAAAAGGGCTTTGGTGAAGGTTTAGTTTTATCCATAGACTATTCATTATATCAACAGTTTTGTTTAACTGATAACTGTTTTCCGTGTCCATAATTAGGACTATAACACCTTCCATCCCTCAGGATTTCAAAGTGCTTTAACGAGGGACTACTTTTGAGAAGGTATGTAGCTGCCCTTCCCTGACAAGTGTTTGCGTTTTGCCGGTCCCGTGGGCAATGACACCATTCCTCCTGTGCCTACAACATGGGATGCCACACACACAGCCTGCTCTGCACACTTTAAAGATGCTCCCACAGTATTCTGCATCTCCCGACAAGTTTAAAATACTAATCATACGCTGTTGGGGTAGCTGTATTAGTCTGGTGTAGCGAAAAAAAAAAAAACCAACCCCAAAAATACACAAGAGGTGTGATGGCACCTTGCAGACTAATCAATTTATTGAGGCAGGAGCTTTCGAGGACCAGAGTCCTCGTTCTTTTCCTACAAACAGTATCCCAATAGCGTTTTACCATCTGGTGCTTCAGAACCATCGAGGTGCACGGATTAGCAGCACTGTACAAAATACATGAAAGCAGGGAGATGAGAAGGAACAAAGTTATTCTCCAGCAAAGGCTGGGTACACAGAAGCCTGGGGGGAAAAAGAAAATGAAGTAATCAACCCTCAGGGCTACAGAGCACGTGCTGGAACCATAAATTAGGAGGCTCTTAACTCGCCTCTCAGCGTTTCTCCCAGCTCACGGTTCGAAGTTCTAAAAAGTAGCACCACACCTTCTCCCCTCCTCTGCTGAAGATCTCTGGAAAATGGGGATGCTGACCCAGATTTTGATGAGTCAGCATTGATTCAATGGAAAAGGTCTTAGTTCATAGCTTATTAACATTAGGAGGACACACACAAGGTGCTGCACCATACCTGAGTATAGTATTTCCCATCACGCTTCAGGACTTTCATTGACAGGTCAAGAATCAGTCGCAAAAACTCCCAAGTAGAATCTGTATTTAAAGCATAGATTAAGATATACCTCGTTCACATTGCAAACTCTATTTAACGGCATGTGCATTTAAAATCCACAAGAACATAACAGTTAAGAAATTTAACAGTCTAAATCTCTAACTTGCAGTAAAAAAAATGCTGCTCTTGCCTGATTATGGGTTACCCAGCTGGCTCTATTTTATTTTTGTCATGGCAAGCTGATCTAGCCCTGGTTTTGTTCCTGCTTCTCTTAGGGAAATCCACACATTCAAAGACCGTGCTTATGAAGCATCTGAGCACGATGCAAGCAAAATTCAACATGCTCAAGTCGTTAACAGGTTGAGCAGGGCAGTGCTGTGGCACACCAGCTGCGTTGGCATCGGAATGCAAATTATCCATAACATGCATAAGTTCACCTTCTTCTGGAGATGTGGAGATAGGAACAGCAGTCAGATCATTGATTACATAGTCGAACATCTGTCCGTCTTTAGCATACCTCTTCAACACCGGGATGCAATCCTCTACCAAAACCTAAAACAGACAAACCACAACAACAACAACAAGCATTAAGCGCTACAAACGTGGCATCAGGGCAGGAACCGGAGACCAAAGATTTACGGCAACCGCTCAGCTCGCCACATCATAGCCGATTCCATAAATAATTACTACTACTACTACAAACGGACTGGCAGCGGGTGTCAGCAGGAAGCACCACCCACATTATTTGGACAATAGAAACCTACGCTGTACTCAACGCTCAGGAACAGGTGTTAAATGAAAGTAAATGAGGTATAGGAGGAGGGGGTAGGGGAGGGTTCCTTCCAATAGTCACCACTTTACTCAGATGAGCTGGTGACGGTGACCTGAAACCCTGAAAAGACAGGAGGAGACACCTTTGAGAAAATCGAGGCAAAAACATCACAGCCTCAGCACATCTGGTTGTAAATAATTAAGAGAGTTTAAAAAAAAAAAAACACAAAAAAAACCCAAAAGGAAAGGGATGACAGTTCTCACCTCTGGTCCCCAGTGACCTTCATTTATCAGGACACATTATAAAGAATCTGCATGAGATCAGGGTCGGATTTAAGATTTTGGTTGAGCAGAGCGACGCAGCAGCACCGGCATGCAGGCTCCTCTCTGATCCAGGCACTGGGGCGCCCTTAGGCAGCTGCCTATCCCTAAATCTAGGCCTGCATGAGGTCTGAGTTTCTGCATTCAAACAGTCTTAAGAATAAGGTTGCTTTGAATATCCTGTTTACGTTCTGTGGAAACAAGGATCAACAAATCGCAGGCGAGACCTTTTAATGGAACTACCTCAACAGCAGCCACAGCGAAGGAAGAAATTCAAGCAAAAAAAAAAAAAAAGGACTACTTTCCCTGCTGCTGGCAACACCTCTGGGAAGGAGCCTTCAGGGGATAAGAGGGGACCAGGAGCCCTGGCTGTCAGACCCCTGGATCTGCTGCGGGCTAAAGCTAATCAGGGATTATCAACCCCCTGCTCGCTCGGCTCAACCTGAGGGATGGCCCACGAAGGAATCTAACACCTCAGGGAGAGTCTTCTAGCTTCTCTTTTTCTGTCCCTTCTTTCTTTTTTATCTGCAGGTTTGCACCTCTACCATCTGCTGGAGACAGATAAATACTGAGGGACTGCAGGCGGCACTTTCTGCTATGTAGCACTTCCTCAAAGTTTATAGTTCTCTGCCTCCAACTGCTGGTAGGGATGCAAAACCCACTTCTCTGGACTGATCTGGGATACAAACATGAATGTAAAAGTTTGAAATATAGGCAGATGGCATCCAATTGTTGTTCCCAGTAGGTGACAATTTGGTTGCTACTGTGGAGACTCTCCAAACGTTGTTTATAAACAGTGAGCACCTGGCTCGGGTGTAATAATTTACATTTGAGCCTTGCCAAGACTCAGGTCTTATAGGTGGGCTGGATAGCAATTCCTGACATTTTAACTACTTTGCATGCTGATAGTGTGCTGTTTCCATTTTCCAAATTATTAGGGATTTGGGGATTGTTTTGGACTCTCAGTTGACTGTGAAGCCATGGCTGCAGGCAGGATTACAGTCAGCATTTTATAAGCTTAGAATAGTCAGACCATTAAGGTAAATCTTAAAGGTTGACTTCCATACGGTCAGTCAAGCTTTCATTATGACAACAGTGGATTACTGCAATTCCTTCTAAGTGGGGGTATCCAAATATGTCAGGTCTTTGCAATTACTGCAGAATGCCACTACACGCTTAATAGTACCATATTCATTAAGAGACCATATGTTCCCTATCCTACATTGGCTACCTGTAGCCCAAAAAGTTAAGTTTAAGGTCATAACTCTGATATTAAATCCTTTATGGGTGAAGGTCCCTCTGATTTTGATTTGTCGTCACCTTATACTCTGACACGTTAGTTTCATTCTGCAGGTACACATTTGTTGAGTTTGCCATCATTTAAGGAGATTCACTTCCACACTACTGGCTGCCATGTTTTCTCAGTGGCAGGGCCAGACCTCTGATAAAGCCAGTTGAGCTTCGCAGAATGAGTGACTGAAAAGCTTTGTAAAAAAAAAAAAAAAAAATGTAAATCCTATTTATTAAGACAGGTGTATCCCCTTGAGCTCCTGGTTTATTTGTTCTTGCTTAATTTTAGCAAAAGAAAATTATTACTTACCTGCTAATTTTCGTTCCTGTAGTACCATGGATCAGTCCAGACCGTGGGTTATGTCCCCAATCCAGCAGATGGAGTCAGCCCAAAGCTTCGAGGGGGCGTCACCATAAGTACTACTACCCCCTCTGCAGGAGTTCAGTATCGAGAATATCAAAGCCCGAGTAAACAGAAAACCCCTGAATTGGATCAAGTTTAAACAAGACGGCAACAATGAGCCGCTGAATTTAGAACAGAGAGAACTGTACCATCCCACCAACGGATGGGAGGTCACAACTCGTGTCGACCCCCAAGAAAAACAAACAGTCACGGACAGTGAAACGGGGAACACGTGAAAGAACATAGTAGGAGAAGGAGAAGAAGACACTACCATATAACAGGCAGCCGAGCAGGAGTAGAACCCAAATGCGGTGGGCGTCTGGACTGATCCATGGTACTACAGGAACGAAAATTAGCAGGTAAGTAATAATTTTCTTTTCCCTGTACGTACCTGGATCAGTCCAGACCGTGGGATGTACCCAAGCTTCCCTAACCCGGGTGGGATTCTGCGAGGCCTGCTCGTAGAACCTGTTCGCCAAAGTGTCCATGGACGGACGAGGCGAGGTGTAGCCTGTAGTGTCTCGAGAACGTGTGTAACGATTTCCAGGTGGCCGCTCTACAGATTTCTTGCGAAGATACCGATCGACTCTCCGCCCAGGAGGCCGCCTGAGAGCGTGTAGAATGCGCCACAATACCGGGTGGAGGAGTCCGCCCCTTCCCGATGTAGGAAGCGGCAATGCCGGCCTTCAGCCATCTGGCAATAGTCATCTTCGAGGCCTGGGATCCCTTCCGGGGACCAGACCAAAGGACGAAGAGATGGTCCGAAGTCCGAAAGTCATTCGTAGCCTCCAGGTAGACCCGCAGAGTGCGCTTGACGTCGAGGAGACGAAGAGCCCGCGGCTCAGACGAAGAGAAAGAAGGCAATTCCACCGTCTGATTCACATGGAAGGCGGACACCACCTTCGGGAGGAAGGAAGGCACCGTACGAAGTGAAACGCCCGAATCGGAGAACCGGAGATAAGGTTCCCGGCAGGACAGAGCCTGCAGCTCCGAAATACGCCGAGCGGAGCATATAGCCACCAGGAACATCGCCTTGAGAGTGAGGTCCTTGATCGTCGCACTCCTCAGTGGTTCAAAAGGAGGTCCCGACATGGAACGTAGTACCAGATTGAGGCTCCAAGAGGGACAAGGATCCCGCAATGGGGGCCGCAAGTGCTTGACACCCTTGAGAAAACGGCCGATGTCCGGGTGCTGTAACAGAGATCCTCCTCCCCGCAAGAGGGAGCCAAGAGCGGCCACTTGAACTCGAAGTGAGTTGTAAGCGAGCCCCTTTTCCACTCCCGCCTGTAGGAACTGGAGAATCTGCGGGACAGACGCCTCCGTGGGTCTTGTGTTCCGGTCGGTACACCACAGTTCGAACACCTTCCAGACTCGCACATAGGCCACCGACGTCGAAGTCTTCCGAGACCGCAGCAGCGTTGACACTACCGCCTCCGGGTACCCCCGTCGGCGGAGGCGGCGCCTCTCAAAAGCCAGGCCGCAAGACAGAAGAGTTCTGCCTGGTCGAAAAATACCGGTCCCTGGTGTAGGAGGCGGGGAAGATGTCCCAGCCGGATGGGTCCGTCGATTACCAGGTGGAGGAGATCCGCAAACCAAGGTCGTCTTGGCCACTCTGGCGCGACGAAGATCACAGGCCCCTGATGAACCTCTATCCGTCGGAGTAGTCTTCCCACCAACGGCCAAAGGGGAAATGCGTATAGGAGCAGATCGGCCGGCCACGGGAGCGCGAGAGCATCTACGCCCTCCGCCCCCCGTTCTCTCCGGCGACTGAAGAAGCGAGGCGCTTTGGTGTTCTGGACGGACGCCATGAGATCCAGGTGGGGGGAGCCCCACCGCCGGACGAGCAGTTGCATGGCTGTGTCGGAGAGAGACCACTCTCCGGGATCCAGCCGCTGGCGACTGAGGAAGTCCGCCTGGACGTTGTCCACGCCTGCGATGTGCGAGGCCGCCAGGCGGCGCAGATGCCGCTCCGCCCACTGCATCAGCATCGCTGCCTCGAGCGCGACCTGCGGACTGCGAGTGCCGCCCTGACGGTTGATGTAGGCTACCGTAGTCGCGTTGTCCGATAAGATTCTGACTTCCCGATTTCGAAGGAGCGGCAGGAAATGGAGAAGCGCCAATCTGACCGCTCTGGTCTCCAGACGATTGATGGACCACTTTGATTCCTCCGCGGACCACGTCCCCTGCGTGGCGCTTCGGTCGCAGACGGCTCCCCAGCCTACGAGACTGGCGTCGGTGGTCACCACCACCCAATTTGGTAGGTCGAGGGACACGCCGCGAGCCAGATTCTCCGGGACCATCCACCAGGCCAAGCTGTTTCTGGCAAACTGGGGCAGCGGAAGTATCACTTGGTAGTCCTGCGAGAGTGGTTTCCAACGGGATAGAAGCGCTCTTTGTAGAGGGCGGAGGTGCGCAAATGCCCAAGGCACCATGTCGATGGTGGAGCCCATCACCCCCAGGAGCTGAAGATAGTTCCAGGAGGAGGGAGCTGGTAATGCAGAGAATCGCTGTATGTGTTCCCGTAGGGCGTGCGCCTTGTCCTGCCGTAGAAAAACCGCGCCCAGACGGGTGTCGAAGGTCGCCCCCAAGAAATCCAAGCGCTGCGAGGGCACGAGGGAGCTCTTGGAGAAGTTCACCACCCATCCCAGGGACTGCAGAAACTGTATCACCCTGGCTACTGCCGCCTGTCCCTGTGGAAAAGACTTCGCTCGTATGAGCCAATCGTCCAAGTAAGGATGTACTAGAATCCCTTCCTTCCAGAGGGCAGCCGCCACAACTACCATGATCTTGGTAAAGGTGCGCGGGGCCGTTGCTAATCCGAACGGAAGCGCCACAAACTGGAAAGGCTGATCCAGGATCTTGAACCGTAGCAGACAATGATGCTCCTGGCGAATGGAAATGTGAAGGTAGGCCTCCGTCAGGTCCAAGGAGGCCAGAAACTCCCCTCGATGTACCGCCTCGATCACCGAACGTAGCGTTTCCATGCGGAACCGGACCACCCGAAGGGATCTGTTGACTTCCTTCAAGTCCAGGATGGGGCGGAAGGAACCGTCTTTCTTCGGTACGACGAAGTAGATGGAATAATGGCCCGAGCCCACCTCTCCGGAGGGTACGGGCGTAATGGCGCCTATCTCCCACAGTCTGTCCAGGGTCAGCTGCACCGCCCTTCGCTTGATGGCTGAGCCGCAGGGAGAGAAGATGAACCGTCCCTTCGGAGGGCGGGCAAATTCCAACGCGTAGCCGTGTCCTATGGTGTCCAAAACCCACTGATCCGAGGTGATCCGTGCCCACTCCTCGTAAAAGAACGCCAGCCGTCCCCCGATCTTGGGAACGGCGGAGTGGGCGAGCTGAACATCATTGAGAGGATTTGGGCGAGGGCTGTCCCGCCGTGGAAGCGGCCCGCGCTGGGCGGCGCCCGCGAAAGGAACGGGACCAGGGCTGAGCCCTGGAGGGAGGAGGCCGGGATACCGCCGGCCTGTAACTCCTGTAGCGTCTTTGCGCCCTGGCTCTGGTCCGGGAGGACGAGAACGCCCTGGTGGAGCGATATCTGTCTTCCGGCAGGCGATGGACCACGTTTTCCCCCAGCGACTTGATTATCTGGTCCAGCTCCTCTCCGAACAGGAACTTACCCCTGAAAGGCAGGGAACCCAGGCTCGACTTGGAGGACGTGTCCGCCGCCCAGTTGCGAAGCCATAGGAGTCGACGCGCCGCCACTGCCGAGGCCATGGAGCGGGCGAGGACCCTGAATAGATCGTAGGAGGCATCAGCCCCGTATGCCACTGCGGCTTCGAGTCGGTCCGCCTGGGCGGCCTCCTCGGGAGGCAGCACCTGAGAAGTGAGCAGTAGCTGTACCCAGAGAAGACTAGCCCGCTGGGCAAGAGAGCTACACATCGCCGCCCGCAGTCCCACTGCGGAGACCTCGAAGACCCGCTTGAGGAATACTTCCAACTTGCGATCCTGCGTATCCCGCAGCGCCGCTCCACCCGTCACCGGAATGGTCGTCCTCTTCGTGACCGCCGTCACTGCGGAGTCCACCCTGGGTACCTTGATGAGATCCAGAAAATCTTCCGGCAGCGGGTACAGCCTCTCCATGGCTCTGCTGCCCTTTAGCGCAGCTTCCGGGGAATCCCATTCCCTAGTAAGAAGTTGCAGGAACGACTCGTGGATGGGAAACGCCTGCGCCTGCGGGCGCAGCGCCGCCAGGACCGGGTCCCCCTTCTTCGAAGAAGTAACGACAGCGGGCGCGACGGGAGCTGGCGGGTCCGGCGGGGGATCGAGGTCCAACCCCTGAATGATTTGTGGGATTAGGTCATCCAGCTCTTCCCGCTGGAAGAGGCGCAGCGTGCGTGGATCCTCTCCCTCTGAAGTAGAATCCCCTTGTCCCAAAACAGCAGGGTCCGATCCCGGGGAAACTGGGTCCGAGCCAGCCCCCCCCCGAACCCACAGGGAGCCGGACGTGTGCGGGGAGCTGTGGGGCCCCCACGCCCCCCGGAGGGGGGGGGGCCGAGGAGAGGGACGAAGGTCGCGGTAGTTTGGGGGGCGGAGGCCCCGTGGGAGCTGCCAGCTCCTGCAGGTACGCTGTGTGCATCAGACGAATAAATTCTGGGGAGAACCCCGGCCTACTCGGGGGAATCTCCGCGGGGGGGGGGGGGGTCCCGGAGGGCCCTGCTCCTGTGAGTCCAGCTCCGGATCTTCCTCCGGCAGCAAGTTCGGGGGAGAGTCCCCTGAAGCCTCCCCATCCCCCAGCGCTGTCCGATCTCCCTCGCGGCGCAGCGCGTGCAAAATGGCCGCCGTTCCCGCCAGGAATGGGGGAGGGGCCGGCCCACGCCGCCCGGGCAAGGCTAGCACCGCTGGAAAACGAGTGCGGGGCCCGGACGTGCCTTCCCCCCCTGGGAGGCACCTAGCACAGATGCCCTCCCTGGAAATGCGCGAACCGGGCTCGCCGCAGGCCGAGCAACGCGACGGCCGCGGCATAGCAGGCGCTCAGAAAAACCACCCCCGGCAGCTAAAATCACTCGGTGAGCCTCGGGGCGGAAGGGGGGGGGGGGGCCGCGAAACGGCGCGCCGCTGCGGGGGGGCCCGGACGGCCTGCACAACCCGCCGAGAAAAACAAGCGGCGCCGCGGGGGGGCCTGTCCTGGCCTCGCAACCCGCTGAGATCACTCACCCTGCTCCCTGCAGCCCACGAGGCGCGTGCAAGATGGCCGCGGGAGCGAGGGAAATCGCTGGCAGGCCGGGCACACCGGCAGTCTCAATCAGCAAGCTGAAAATAAAACTACAGCCCAGAAAACCAAGAAAAACGACTTACCCCGGCAAGAACACAGGCTCGCGCTGAGGAAACAAAGGAGACAGAGAGGCAGCACAAGGAAGGAGCCCCGCCTCCCCAATTAATCAATTAACTATCTTTTTTTTTTTTTTTTTTTTTTAAATACAACTTGATCCAAGACAAGACAGAGACAGAGAAGAAAGTTCCAACCAAGGGAAAACAGAATAGGATATAGGAAATCGGGAGCAAGCCCAGATTCCCCTACTCGCATCTGCTGGAGTCAGAAGATACTGAACTCCTGCAGAGGGGGTAGTAGTACTTATGGTGACGCCCCCTCGAAGCTTTGGGCTGACTCCATCTGCTGGATTGGGGACATAACCCACGGTCTGGACTGATCCAGGTACGTACAGGGAAAGGCTTAATATTAGGGTTAATGTTTATTTTAATATTTATATTTTCTGTACAATGTTTGCTTAGAAGCAGTGTATTTATATGCATTACAAATTATCGTTTATGTTATTATGTAGTCCGCTTAGAACCAGCTGTTCTACAACAAGCAGAAGAGAAGCAATTTTAAAAACATAAATAATGTGACAGAGCAGTTACGCTGGGTTTAAATAGTACAGAGTCGGCTAGCTATAAGCCTGTCTGCATTTGCTATTACATCTAGTTAAAGGGAGGCACAGGAGTTGACGTAGGCATTTTTTTTACATTTCCAAGGTGGGGGGAGGGTGGCGCTGCAGGCCTGGAGTCAAAAACTCTTAATTAAATCAAATGGGGGGAGGGAGGAAGCAGGAACAAAGTCCAAACATAAACCATACATGTTTTTCGGCTTCTGTGTTTTTCTCTCACACCTAAGGCTTCAAGAAAGAGGAAATTCACCTCCCCTTCCAAATGCTTTACCTGATAGCAGTCTCCCTGAAGACGGTCTAAGACATCACCACACGTCTTGCGCATGTATTTCCGACACCCGTCAATCACCATTTGGTCAATGTTTGAAGCACATTAAGGACTTTCTCTTTTTTGTTTCCCCCCCTCCTACCATCCCATATTCTAGTTTGTTTTGACTTTTCAGAACCACCCCCCACACACACATGCAAACAGTGTACGGCGGCACAATGGGAACAGCTGTGCATCATGAACAATACCCGAGTTTTACTAGGACCGTTTGCTGCTGGCCACTCGGGCAACAATGATGGTCAGAAAAACAAATAAAATAAGCAGAGGTAAATCATTAAAGCAAACATTCAATATCTCCATAACCAAAGACCTGGGGGGGGGGGGGGGGGGGAGCAGCGATAATCAGACATGACATGATATGACTGGGGAAAGATCCCGAGTCCTAATATTTTATTTTTATAAGCAGGAGGTTTGATCCTCCTGATTTGCTCATGGTCCTAAGGCAATCATGTCCCCAATGGAATTGAGTGGTAGGCTCCCATAGTTTGTAGGTTCTCAGTCTCAGCCAAAAGCAGTCAAGAAGGGACCGTCCTCATAGCTCAGACCATGCAGGCAAAAAAAGAGCCATCCTTCGCCTCATAATTCAGACCACGAGTCTTGTCTAGTAACCAAAAAGGGGCCAAGAAGTGATACTGCCACCTGCTTGGTTCTGTCCCTCTGAGGGGATGGTCAGAGCTTCCTGATTAGCTAAGACTAGTCTGTAATATTACATCGAAGATAAACTCAAGCACCAATATTATAGAACAACATATACACAAAATGGTGCATAAACTTGTATGAAATTTAAATTGTATTCATTGTTTACAAAACCTATTTCAATCATTTGTACAAAATAAAGTCTCCACAAACATCAATATAACCAATCCACACATGCATCCCATTAAAAATTGAACTACTCCCAACTAGGACCCTAGTTTTGACGACTATATGCAGTCTTCTTCAGGGAATAAGTCCAACCCATAAAAACTACACTATACCAAAACAATTTCACCACCATACAAAGATCGTTATCCAAAAATCATATTGAATATATTATATAGAATAATTGACCATGTTCAATGTCTCAAGATCTAGATTTCCATTAGTTGCCAATATTCCAATTTATGATGCTAAACATGCCAATCTGTAAAAAAAAAAAAAAATTAAAATTAAAATTAAAGAAAAAATAAAAATTGTGTCACACTGCTGTTAATCAAAAGAAGAATATTAAAAAATGTTTGCCAACCTGATTCTTCTAACTTTTCCTTTATCTCCTCTCATTCCATTTATCTTCCATATTGTAAGTCACTGCAATATGATACACTGTAACAAACTTTATATCAGTAGTTCACTATTCATTAACAAAATTACATTTTAACCTATAAGTGTATTGTTGCTTCTAAGCTTGTTGAACTCTGGTATTGGCGCTCGCTGCTCTTCTCGTAAAAGAGGCAAAAACCTTCCCACTATGACCTGCCAATAACACACGATATTACACAACTCTCCACTAACATACACTGCACGCCTCCCTAAGACACCATACAATTACTAAATTCCACGTTGTAACAACTTACATATTTTTTAATCTTCTCAACACGTCCACTGTGATGATGGCTCAAAAACACCTCACATGCAAGTTGACTCATAAGGACAGTTGTAAGAATAGAAACGCCCATTACTCTACATGTTTTAACTTTTGGTTATCTTCTCAAATTCCTGCCCCCTTGAAGCTAGTCTGTGCCCATGAGTAAAGTTCCCTCTAAGGATTGGGTTGCTGTGAGCAAATATTTTTAGTTTTATTATTTATTTAACAGGTTTTATAGACCGCAGTTTAGTTAAAACTTTCACAACGGTTTACAATTTTTAAGAAAATACATTTGAGACACTAAATACATACTTAAAAGGGTAAAATACATAATAATACAAAATAAAATCTTAAAACAGACAATTAGAAACAGTAAAAAGATGAAAGCATTACACTGTGAGCACTACTTTCTTTGATCCAAAAAGCCTATAAATGTTATGCTCACAGCAACCCAATTCTTAGAAGGAACATTGGTAGCAGCATGCACACAAAACTCTCATATACACACACACTAAGACTTGCATATGCAAGTCTTAGTGTGTGTGTATATCCAAGTCTTAGTGTGTGTGCATATGCAAGTCTTAGTGTGTGTGCATATGCAAGTCTTTCATACGTGTACATGATCATTCTCACAAACACACACTCACTCTCATTCACTCCCCAGACTTTCATGCACACACATTCAATTTGCCTCCTCTTCCACACACCCACCCACCCACATTCCTCAGTAACTGCAAACCATTTACTGCCAAACACTTTCGGGCAGATACAGTAAAAATTGTGGGAGAGCGGGCGAGCGCCCACACTCCCAGCGCACGCACAGGACACTCTCCTGTGCGTGCGCCCACACTCCCAGCGCACGCACAGGACACTCTCCTGTGCGTGCGATTCAGTAATTTAATTTATTTAAATTAGGGCCAGCGGTAAAAAGAAGCACTAGGGACACGAAGCGGCGGCTGTCAACGGGTTTGACAGCCGACGCTCAATTTTGTCGGCGTCTGTTCTCGAGCCCGCTGACAGCCACGGGTTCAGAAACCGGATGTCGGCAAAATTTAGCGTCCGGTTTTCAACCCGCGAGCTGCGGCCTATTTCAAATTTTTTTTCTTTTTTTAACTTTTTATTTTAATTTTCGGGACCTCCAACTTAATATCGCCATGATATTAAGTTGGAGGGTGCACAGAAAAGCAGTTTTTACTGCTTTTCTGTGCACTTCCCCGGCGCTGGCAGAAATTAACGCCTACCTTTGGGTAGGCGCTAATTTCTTAAAGTAAAATGTGCGGCGTGACTGCACATTTTACTTACTGAATTGCGCGGGAATACCTAATAGGGCCAACAACATGCATTTGCATATTGCAGGCGCTATTAGGTTTGGGGGGGTTGGACACGCGTTTTCGACTCGCTATTACCCCTTCAGTAAGCCGTACATTTTACTTTAAGAAATTAGCACCTACCCAAAAGTAGGTGTTAATTTCTGCCGGCGCCAGGGAAATGGCACAGAAAAGCAGTAAAAAACTACTTTTCTGTGCACCCTCCGACTTAATATCATGGCGATATTAAGTCGGAGGTCCCGGCCTGTTTGAGAAGTAACACAAAACCCTCAGGGCTCAAAAATGCATCCTTATCTATGAAATGGCAGCAATGCAAATATTTATACCATGTCCTAGAACACTAATACACCTCCCACTGGGGCTAACAGAACAAAGCCATATAGAAAAACTACATGCCAGTAGAAATACTGTATCTCAGTTACACATGCAGAACACAGACAGACCCTTACCTAATGCAGAAATAAGACTACAAATTAGAAACAAACATACAGACAAAAATAAAATGGAAAGCCCAAGAAACCAGACTCTGAACAGTGGAATATTGAAGAATAAAATACAAATATGCAATGCACATTCCCAAAGTTAAAAATTGCCAGACATTAAAAATTCAAAAGAAATATTTTTTACACCTTTATCTGATCTTATTTTTCTAATCAGTTGGTCCCAGGCTTTTGTTTTCCCACATTCCTTTTCTCTGTCTTTCCCCAATTCCTTTTACAGGGTCTCTTTTCTGTTTTTTTTTCTCCACCTGTCTTCTTCCCTTCCTCCATCAAACACACACACAGGCTCCTACTCTCATATGCTGTCACACACACAGGATCTCACTCACATGCTGTCTTTCACAAACACACACAAACTCAACTCATTCTCACACACACTCTACAGCAGTCACTCCATCAACACCACCCAGACTCTCATCCAGCCAAACATTAACATACAGGGCCCTAGGCCTCTTCTTCAGCCACCAGTGGAGATGGGGTCCACTGGTGGCCACCGCGTTCTCTCCCTTCAGCCACTGCAGGGCAGGCTCTGCGGAAGCTTCCCAAGTTGTGGGGTGGGCGGCAGCAGGAGTCACATTCATCTGAATGTCATATCCTGCTGCCACATGGCTGATCTCGTGGTAAGAACTGCAAGATTGGTCTCACAGCAGCAGTAGATGACGTTTGTATGAACTCAACTCCTTCTGCCTGGGATGGGGTGAAGGGAAGTGTGATGCTACTGATCGGATCAGGCAGAGGTTTGGTTTATCCATGCCCAATCCGATACCTGCGCAGGGGGATAAAAGCTGTGCGTGGCCATGAACGCATGTAGCTTAGAGGGAACATGGCCCATGAGAATATCTTGGTTAGGTATTGAAAAAACTGTTCCTTCCCTTCCCTCCATACCCACACCCAGAAGTATGCGGAACCTGCCTCACCATGCACCTACGTTTATAGTTGGATTAACAAGAAACAGTCCCAGGGGCTGGAAGCAGCACACAGAAGTTTGAATTTCAAACTATGCACACATGGGTTTATCCCTGATCACCCACCTGCAGAAACAGCCAGCACAAAATGTAGAAGCTGCATGTGTACTATGTATTTCCCTCTTTGAATAACCAAAAAATAAAAATGTGCATAACTTATGAAGTGCACTGGAACACTAAATGGAAAAATAAAAAAAGCTTCTTATAATTCTGTGATAATTCTAGTGAAGCAATCAAAAAAAAAAACAGCTAATGCATTCATTAATTTCAACACACAAAAAAATCTATATTACCATTACATTGGCTCTCTACGCTAGCACAACAATTCTAATTTTACTCCCTTACAGCAAAGGGCTTGGTTAAACCAAGCATCTCCCACCACAGTCAGAAAAACTCTACAGTAAACAGAAGCTTTTAGCAACCTGGCATTTAACTCATGTGCTATCTTTGGCACTTCCTTGCCGGTCTCTGTGGGTTGCTTAAAATGTTGCACAACTGCAAATAGAAACCTTGCCCCCATGCAGCCACCCCCACACTCCTCCAGTTGGATTCGCTCAGTTGCACTATCGCCTGTTCTATGGCACTATGCTTAAGTATGTTTGTGCACCTGGGCATCATCAGCTCTAGGAACATATGAGGCAGTTCTCAAGAAAAAAACAAAACAAAATTTATTTTTAAGGCAGCCTCCCAGTATCTAAAAGGATCTCCACCAGACTTCCTTCGGAAAATTAAAAACCCAATGTACTCTGTTTACTGCATGTTTGTCAAACGTCCCACTACTAGTATTCATTGTTATTTTTTCTACCACCACAAAACCTGACACACAAAGACAAGATGGAAGTTTTCACGTTATTTTAAAAACATGACCCAACACCACATCGCAATGTGATTTACTATTTAGGCTTGGCCATTTCTCATGCTCCTTGGCGGTTATCCAGTTCAATCACAGAAATCAGCCTCCTCCAGTCAGGAATACGGTGCACAAGTCTTCATCCACAACTATCTGGGCTCCCCGTCACCATCAGCCCCTCGCTTTAAAAAAAGAAAAATCTCCTCTCTAGCCCGGCCATCACAGCCAACAATCCTCAGAGGCCAAAGTCTGCAGCTCTTGAACCTGGTACATGGCACTTGAAATCCTGCCAGTAGGTATCACTGTTGTACAATGGCTTACTCCCGGGGGAATTCTGCGCACAAAAATTTAAAATTCTGCACACAAAAACTGAAAATTCTGCAAACTTTATTTTGGTCAAAATAACACAATTTACATGACAGTGTTTAAGTAATTATATTTTAAATGATTACAGAAACATGTTATTACTTAAGTTGCAGAATTTTAAATATTTTGAGCAGAATTTCCCTAGAAATTCACTGTAAGAGTCCCTTCCACATACACACACCCTCATACAGGCTCCCTCACTCTCTCGCACACTCACATCCCCTCATACAGGGCCCTCTCTCTTGCATTCACACCCTCACAAGCTCCCTTTCTCTTTCACACATACATCCTCACGCAGGCTACTTATGTCTTTCTCTCACGCAGCCCTTCTCACAGGCTGTGTCTCACACATACACAATCCCTTCACACAGGCTAGCACCCTCACATACACACAATCCCTTTTTCATACAAACGAGCTCCCAATCTCTCACACACATACACACTCCTTCCCAATCTCCTCACATAGGCTCCCTCTCTGAAACCCATACTCAAGCATCCCCCCCACTCCCCCTCTTACCAACCAAGCTGTCTCACCCTCCCCCACACCCCCTCTCCTCTCTCACCGGCATCCCCCTTCCCCTCATATAGGCTCCCTCTCTCTGAAACCCACTCAAGCATCCCCCCACCCCACCCTCTCTTACCTCCCATGCTCTCTTTCACACCCTCCTGCTCCCTCTCACCCTCCCCCACCCCCCTCTTACCAACCATGCTCTTTGTCACCCTCCCCTCTCTCTCACACACACACATTCTCTCTCACCGGCATCCCCCCCTCTCCCCTTTGTCACCCTCCCCTCTCTCTCACCCTCCCCGACACACATTCTCTCTGACCGGCATGCCGCGGGACGCGCTCCGTTCACGGCGAAGATGAAGGCCCGGTGCGCCATTCGCAGCAAAAAGGGAAGGCCCCCGTGTGCTGCGAACGGCGCACCAGGCCCTCATCTTCGCCGCGGAGCACGTCCCGCAGCACACAGGGGCCCTTCCCTTCTCGCGGCGAATGGCACACCGGGCCTTCATCTTCACTGCGAATGGAGCATGTGCCGTGGGACACTCTCCGTTCTGCTATTTTCTGCACAGAATTTGGCAATTCTGCGCAGGGGGGGAATTCTGCTCAAATTCCGTGTTCCACATTAGCACAGAATTCCCCCAGGAGTAAATGGCTGGGACACCCCTCCCTTCCCAGGGCCTGTGAACACTGCCCCTACAGCAACTCTGGACCTAGTCAACTCGAACAGCAGACGTCAAGCACAGGATCATGCACAAAGTTGTTCCACATGGCAACAAGCAGCAGTGACACAGGATCTGCCCTGCTCTACTGGAGAAATTACTTACCTGATAATTTCGTTTTCCTTAGTGTAGACAGATGGACTCAGGACCAATGGGTTATGTGCTCCTCCGTTAGCAGATGGAGACAGAGTCACGTTTCAAAGCTGACGACACCTTAGATGTAACCCTGCAGTGATCTATTGAAAACTTGAATAAAATTTGGATACAGCTTAATAACTTGATTAAAAACATGATAAAAAATTGGTGACCATAACTGTACTCAACCAAACATAAGTGCTGAATCCCAGCAATATTATAGATGCTCTGATCTAGGGATAGGCAACAGCTTACCCGTATCCTCATGGAAACAAGATTCATCTCAAGGGCAATTCCTTGGTATCGTTCATGGGCAGATGTGGATGGGATGCTGAGTCCATCTGTCTACTCTAAGGAAAACAAAATCATCAGGTAATAATTTCTCAATTTCCTAGCGTGTAGCCAGATGGAATCAGGATCAATGGGATGTACAAAAGCTACTCCTGATCGGGACGGCAGGCTGCCCGCAGTCTGGTTAGCACCGCCCTCGCAAAGGCTGCGTCCTCTCGGACCTGGACGTCCAGGCGATAGAACTTGGAGAAGGTGTGTAAGGAGGACCATGTCGCTGCTCGACAGGAGACAGTAGCTTAGCTTCTGCCCAGGATATTGCCTGGGCCCTAGTGGAATAAGCTTTAATCTAAAGGAGTAAAGGCTTCCCTGCCTCTACATAAGCTCCCGTGATCACTTCCTTGATCCAGCGAGCTATGGTAGCTTGCAAAGCCGCTTTGCCTTGTTTCTTTCCACCAAGAACAACAAACAAGCGACCCATCTTGCTCATCGGTTCTGAACGTTCCAAAGATTGTGCTAAAAGCCTGACGTTAAAGGGATGTAGGAGGCGATAGTCTTCCGTGTCCTTGCATCTGTCAAGGGACGGTAGGGAAATGGATTGGTTCGGGTGAAACTCCGAGGCTACCTTTGGTAAGAAGGAAGGAACGGTGCAAAGCTGTACTGTTCCTGGAGTAAACTGAAGGAACGGCTCCCAACATGACAGCGCCTGCAGTTCAGAGATGCGACGAGCCAAGCATATCGCCACCAAGAATACAGTCTTCAGTGTTAACAGGCGTAGAGACAGACTGTGCAGTGGCCGAAAGGAAGGCCCTGCTAAAAAGTCCAATACTAGATTGAGGTTCTATAGGGGATCTTGGTCATCCGCGGGGGCACGCCGCATTCCTCACACCAGGCATCAAATATTCTCCAGATCCGCATGTACGCCAGGGATGTCGAGAACATCCGTGCATGGAGCAAGGTGAAGATTACAGCTGCCAAATATCCACTCTTAGTCAGGCGAGCCTTCTCAAGGGCCAGACCGTAAAACAAAACAGACTTGGGTTCTCGTGAAGGATCAGATCTTGTTGGAGAAGGTCCCTGTGCAGGGGGAGACATAGGGGGCTCTCCACTAGAAGCCTCCTCATGTCGGCATACCACGGGCGTCTGGGCCAATCCGGGGCCACCAGAAGGACTAATCCTGTGTGGCATTCGATCTTGCGGATGACTTTGTCCAGCAGAGGCCAGAGAGAAGGCATGCAGCAAGTCCTCCTCTGTCCAGGTCTGGACAAGGGCATCGATCCCTTGGGAGTGCTGATCTATTCTGCGACTGAAGAATCGGGGGAGCTTCACATTGTGAGATGTGGCCAGTAGGTCGATGGATGGGAGGCCCCAGCGATCTATTAGGAGTTGGAAAGCTCTGGTCGACAACGCCCTTTCCCCTGGATCCAGACTCTCCCTGCTGAGAAAATCTGCTCTGACATTGTCTTTTCCTGCGATGTGGATGGCAGCGATCCCTTCTAGATTTAACTCTGCCCATTCCATATTGGGGGTCTATCTTCAGAGACACTTGGTGGCTTTTGGTTCCTCCCTGGCAGTTGATGTGGGCTACCATTATTGCACTGTCCGACATCACACTGACTGCCTGTCCCTGGAGCCTGTGGCTGAATTGCAGACATGCTAATCTGACCGCTCGTGCTTCCAGGCGGTTTATGTTCCAGCTAGTCTCTTCCTTGGCCCATCGCCCCTGGGTTGTCAATTCCTGACAGTGAGCTCCCCACCCTCGGAGGCTCGCGTCCGTTATGAGGACTAGCCAGTTCAGTGGGGACAGGATTACACTCTTGCTTAGGTGAACTTCCTGTAGCCACCACTGGAACCGAGAACATACTTCCATCAGTGGGTGGAGGCGAATCGAGTAGTCTTGAGACAGTGGGTTCCAATGTGACCACAGAGAGTGTTGGAGTGGCTGCATGTGAGCCCTTGCCCATGGTACTACCTCCAGGGTTGATGCCATCAGGCCGAGGATCTGGAGATAGCTCCACACCCTGGGGCGCATTGTGTTCATCAGCCGAAGCACTTGGCACATCAGTTTCCTTATCCTCGAAGGAGGGAGGAAGACTTTGTCCTGCTTGGTATCAAACCAGACTCCCAGGTACTCTAAGGACTGCGTGGGCTTGAGGCTGCTCTTGTCCATGTTCACAACCCAACCGAGTTCCTGAAGCAGGGACCTGACCCTGGCTGGTCACTTGGAAGCTCTCTTCCAACTACTTCGCCCGGATCAGCCAGTTGTCTAAGAGTGCACCAGAATTCCTTCTTTCCTCAGTGCCGCCACCACAACCACCATGACTTTGGAGAATGCTCTGGGGACGGTTGCTAGGCCAAAGGGCAACGCCCAGAACTGATAATGGCAAACCAGTACCGCAAACCGTAGGAAACACTGGTGGTCTTGACGGATTGGGATATGAAGGTAAGCCTCTGAGAGGTCCAGGGAAGTTAAGAACTCTCCTGGTAGTAAGGCCATTATGATAGAGCAAAGAGTTTCCATGTGGAAGTGAATTATCCGCAGATGACGACTGACGCTCTTGAGGTCCAGGATGGGTCAGAATGAACCCTCCTTCTTGGGTATAATGAAATAGATAGAATGCCCTGTATTTTCCTGAGTGTAGGTACCAGGGGTTATAGTCCACAAACTGAGGAGCCTTATCAACATGGATTCCACTGCCAGTTTTTTGTGCTGGGAGTGGCAAGGTGACATCATGGACCCAAAACGTACAAAGGAAGGCGATCTAAAAAAGCCGTCAGGATGAAAAAAATGTAACAGACTGAGTCTGCATTATGCCGAGCCACTTCAAAGACTTCAAAGATCTTAATACAATCAGAGATAATTGACATGGAGCATTGCTAGATAGTTGGAGACTGTGTTTTGTTAATATCCATGTCAAGCCCCCCCAAGGTAGCCACGTAGTGGCGAAACTCGGCCAGACACGGGCAGTTTTAGTTTGTCTCCAATAAAATTTAATATCCGATTGGACATCTGGCATTTATTACATTTTTTTCATCCCAAGGTGACATGAACATGTCCCGAGTTACATGGTGAGAAATTCCTGAGCGTATCCTTCTCGTAAGATGGCCAGTACCCATGTGATCTCGACCCACCGTTGATAGAAGAGGGATAGTCAGCGCCCCCCCCCCCCCCATCTCCTCGTCCCGTGCATGGGCCGGCCAAACTTCATTGGCAAGTTCGGGTTAAACCTGAGCCCGAACCAGTTCCTCTTTTTGGTTGTCAGTTCTGAAAGGACAGATCTTCCAGAGGGCAGAGATGTTTGAAATGAAGTGTTTCTGTAGGGCTGGAAGCACTGGGAGCCCCTGGCCCGATCCCTCATGGGCGAGGGCCGCTGTGACTTCTTTTCCTTATCTTCCAGTAGCCGAGGCATTGGAGATTCACCCCACCCGCTTTTCCAATTCGTTTCTGAATAGGAGAGATTCCTTAAAGGGCATCTTTGTAAGGTTTGCCTTAGAGGTCACGTCCACTGACCAATTTCACAGCCATAGCTGTCTTCTGGCCACCATAAGAACATAAGAAATTGCCATGCTGGGTCAGACCAAGGGTCCATCAAGCCCAGCATCCTGTTTCCAACAGAGGCCAAAACCAGGCCACAAGAACCTGGCAATTATCCAAACACTAAGAAGATCCCATGCTACTGATGCAATTAATAGCAGTGGCTATTCCCTAAGTAAACTTGATTAATAGCCGTTAATGGACTTCTCCTCCAAGAACTTATCCAAACCTTTTTTGAACCCAACTACACTAACTGCACTAACCACATCCTCTGGCAACAAATTCCAGAGCTTTATTGTGCGTTGAGAGAAAAAGAATTTTCTCCGATTAGTCTTAAATGTGCTACTTGCTAACTTCATGGAGTGCCCCCTAGTCCTTCTATTATTCGAAAGTGTAAATAACTGAGTCACATCTACTAGTTCAAGACCTCTATCATATCCCCCATCAGCAGTCTCTTCTCCAAGCTGAACAGTCCAAACCTCTTCAGCTTTTCCTCATAGGGGAGCTGTTCCATCCCCTTTATCATTTTGGTTGCCCTTCTCTGTACCTTCTCCATCGCAACTATATCTTTTTTGAGATGCAGCGACCAGAATTGTACACAGTATTCAAGGTGCGGTCTCACCATGGAGCAATATAGAGGCATTATGACATTTTCTGTTTTATTAACCATTCCCCTTCCTAATAATTCCTAACATTCTGTTTGCTTTTCTGACTGCTGCAGCACACTGAGCTGACGATTTTAAAGTATTATCCACTATGATGCCTAGATCTTTTTCCTGGGTGGTAGCTCCTAATATGGAACCTAACATCGTGTAACTACAGCAAGGGTTATTTTTCCCTATATGCAACACCTTGCACTTGTCCACATTAAATTTCATCTGCCATTTGGATGCCCAATTTTCCAGTTTTGCAAGGTCCTTCTGTAACGTATGACAGTCTGCTTGTGATTTAACTACTCTGAATAATTTTGTATCATCCGCAAATTTGATAACCTCACTCGTCGTATTCCTTTCCAGATCATTTATAAATATATTGAAAAACACCGGTCCAAGTACAGATCCCTGAGGCACTCCACTGTTTACCCTTTTCCACTGAGAAAATTGACCATTTAATCCTACTCTCTGTTTCCTGTCTTTTAACCAGTTTGTAATCCACGAAAGGACATCGCCTCCTATCCCATGACTTTTTAGTTTCGTAGAAGCCTCTCATGAGGGACTTTGTCAAACGCCTTCTGAAAATCCAAATACACTACATCTGTTGGTTCACCTTTATCCACATGTTTACAAAACTATGACACACTGGAACAATTGCCTGCAATCGATCAATCATCTGCTCTCCAGCCTCAACCTAGTCCTTAACAACAACAAGACAGAGATCCTAATCATCTCACAAGATGACAATAACTGGCTTCTCAACCCAACTGGCACCCTCCTATCAACCATACCAAAATTAAATCAATCTCCTTATGTGAGAGATCTAGGAGTCATTCTTGACAACCAGCTAAATTTAAAAAAAATTTGTAAACACCACCACTAAGGATTGTTTCTACAAACTGCAAGTCCTTAAAAAGCTGAAACCACTACTTCACTTCAACGATTTCCGTATGGTACTACAATCCATCATCCTAACCAAAATAGACTATTGCAACTCTCTCCTGCTTGGGCTCCCGGCCAGCGCCATCAAACCTCTCCAGATGGTTCAGAACTCTGCAGCCAGAATTCTTACCAACACCAACAAAAGAGAACACATCACCCCCATCCTTAAGAACCTCCACTGGCTGCCCATTAAATACAGGATCCTCTTTAAAGTTCTCACAACCATCCATAAAGCCACGCATGACATCTCCCCGCTCCACCTAACTTCCCAACTGCGTCCTCATACATTAACCAGACCTGTCAGAGAAGCCTACAAAGGCACACTCTATGCCCCCCCAGCAAAACCTTCCCTTAGGAAACGCGCCTTATCTACAGCAGGCCCTACACAGTGGAACGCGCTCCCTCCAGACATCCGACAAGAACCTTGCCACTTGATTTTCAGAAAAACTCAAAACTTGGCTTTTCTGCCAAGCTTTTCCAGGAACATAAGCCCCTTGTTCACATCCAGCTTCTCGTTCCTCTGCTTAGTCTTACTTTCTGAACTAATTAAGTTTGTTCTAGGCACGATGTACCTACTGATATTATCTGCTGCAGGTTTCTGATAGTTACCCACACAAGCTGTATTTTGCATCCACTCCCTATAATTCATTGTACAGAATACTTTACACTGTTAACTTTGTTATTATGGTCCATTCCATAACTTAGCTAAAATAGTTTCCCCTAACCTAGTTTTCTTTACCCCTTGTTCCATGTACTGCCTCTGGGCGAATTTCTTTTCTCTGTTTCAATGTTTACCAATGTGATCTGCATGTCATACAGGAACATGGTATATAAAAAAATTAAAAAAAAAAAAAGTTTATTAACCCCTTCAAAAAAATGAAGCAAATTTGTTAGGCAAGACTTCCCTTGGGTAAATCCATGTTGACTGTGTTCCATTAAATCATGTAGTTTTATATGCTCTATGATTTTGATCTTGAGAATAGTTTCCACTATTTTTCCCGGCACTGAAGTTAGGCTCACTGGTCTATAGTTACCCGGATCGCCAGCAGAACCTTTTTTAAATATTGGGGTTACATTGGCTACCCTCTAGTCTTCAGGTACAAAGAATGATTTTAATGATCGGTTACAAATTTTAACTAATAGATCAAAAATTTCATTTTTGAGTTCCTTCAGTACCCTAGGATGCATACTATCCGGTCCAGGTGATTTGCTACTCTTTAGTTTGTCAATCTGGCCTACTACATCTTCCAGGTTCACAGTGATTTCGTTCAGTTCATTTGACTCATCACCCCTGAAAACCATCTCCGGAACTGGTGTCTCCCCAACATCCTCTTTAGTAAACACGGAAGCAAAGAATTAATTTAGTCTTTCTGCAATGGCCTTATCTTCCCTAAGAGCCCCTTTAACCCCTCGGTCATCTAATGGTCCAACTGACTCCCTCACAGGTTTCTTGCTTTGGATATATTTTAAAAAGTTTTTATTATGAGTTTTTGCCTCTATGGCCAACTTCATTTCAAATTCTCTCTTCGCCTGTCTTATCAATGTTTTACACTTAACTTGACAATGCTTATGTTTTATCCTATTTTCTTCAGATGGATCCTTCTTCCAATTTTTGAAGGATTTTTTTGGCTAAAATAGCCTCTTTCACTTCACCTTTTAACCATGACGGTAATCTTTTTGCCTTCCTTCCACCTTTCTTAATGCGTGGAATACATATGGACTGCACCTCTAGGATTGTATTTTTAAATAATGTCCAAGCCTGTTGAACACTTAACCTTTGCAGCTGCATCTTTCATTTTATTTCTAACTATTTTCCTCATTTTATCAAAGTTTCCCTTTTGAAAGTTTAGTGTTAGAGCTGCAAATTTACTTATTGTCCCCCTTCCAGTTATTAGTTTAAATTTGATAATGTTATGATCACTGTTGCCAAGTGGCCCCACCACCGTTACCTCTCTCACCAAATCTTGCGATCCACTAAGAATTAAATCTAAAATAGCTCCCTCTCGTGTTGGTTCCTGAACCAATTGCTCCATGAAGCAGTCATTTATTACATCCAGGAACTTTATGTCTCTAGCAAGTCCTGATGTTACATTTACCCAGTCAATATTGGGGTAATTGAAATCTCCCATTATTATTGCACTGCCAAACTGATTTGCTTCCCTGATTTCTCTTAGCATTTCATCATCTGTCTGACCATTTTGTCCAGGTGGACGGTAGTATACTCCTATCACTATGCTCTTACCCAACACATGGGATTTCTACCCATATAGATTCTACTGAACATTTAGTCTCTTGTATGATCTTTATCCTGTTGGACTCTACCACTGAGACTACTCCTCTGGACAAGGTGCGCACTAGGTCAGAGCTTGAATCCGTTAGGAAGGCCACGGTGGGCTCAATCACCTCTCTGGGATGTGCCCCTGAGCTATCTTCCTCTCTCGAGAGAAGCAGACACGAACGAGCCATCAGGGAACAACAGGAAGCAATCTGCAGTATCACTGCTGTGACGTCAAAGGCTTGCTTAAGAATGGACTCCAACCGCCTATCATATGCATCCTTCCAGTCCGCTCCTCTTTCTACTGGGTTAGCTGTTCTCATTGAGATGGCGCAGACCAGGACATCCACTTTCTGGAAACGCAAGCGATTTTTGGTACAAGGCCTCCAAAAATCCAGCCTCCTTTAAAACTGTCTTCTGGGGTGTCCCACTCCAGGTCAATCAACTCCTGGATGGCCTCCAGCAATGGGAAATAGCAAGAGGCTGTCAGTAGAGACAACAGGATTGGATTCTTCTTTGGTTCAGACATTGGGAGTTCCTGGCATGGACCCCAAGTCTTCAGGATCTGGGAGACCAGGGCCAGCAATTCATTTCTGTGGAAAACTGGTAGTATGGTCCGGTATGGCTCCAGGCCTGGGGGGGGATTTCCCATCCTCCAATGAGTCTGCATCAAATTTGTCATCCATGGTGTCTGGATCACAGTCAGGGATAAACTTGGTGAGGCGAGGCATGTCCAGAGGCATGCTGATAGGACTGGGAGGATGAGGCCCAGACCAGGCAGGGGCAGCAGTGACTGCACCTGAACAAAGGCTTGAAGGCTCTGAAAGAATTCCATCCAAGAAAAGGTTGCTGGGTCCATACCTAGCCCAGAAGGAACCGGGGTAGGGTCCGCTGAACTGCCCTCTTCTGGGGAGGACACGGTCCCAGGATTGCTCAGATCCGGGGTGCTGCCTGATAAGGTTGTGGCTGACCTGTCCTCCGACTGGGAGGGGTCGGCTTGGAGAAGTTCTGAGAGTCAAGCCCTCCCTGGGCTTCTTCACAGTACTGACACAGACTGTGCAGCCCTAATATGGCAGGCAGTATAAAGGGAGTGTTGCTTCTGCTTCTTTGTTGCCAGAGCCATAGTACACCGTAGCTTGTGTGTTCAGCCAGTTAGCGCCTGAGTTGAGTGCGCACAAATCCGCCCCACGCGTAAGTATAAAAGTCTGGTTGTGCGTGCACTTATGCGCGCGTTAGGGGTACAACAGGCCAGTCTGCACCATGCATACCAACAGTCAATGGGGGAAAATGGCGCCGCACCAAAACGCACGCAAGATGGCGCCACTGCAGCCTGCCATGTGGAGTGCCCACAGAGCCAGAAGTGGGACCCAGCCCATCGGGGGACCGCTCAACCCACTCGAAACCCCCCTTCCCTTGCCCTAACAGGATCGGGAACGTCGGACTTACCGAAGCCCTTCCATGTCTCTGAATCTGAGTTCTTCTTTACTTACCTGAGCTCAGTGCTTACCGGCTAAGTACAGAGACAGTCTCTGGCTGCGTGGGGAGAGGGTTTAGGTAGTCACCGCCTCGCTCGACTTCCTGCACCTGCTGCCTTTCAGCTGCTTCAGCAGCAAAGTCCGCACCGGGAACCGGCTACCGGACCAAGGCACACCTCTGAAGGATCTAGGAAACCGCCTCAGGAATTCTCAACTGGGGGAGGGACCTTTAGGTATCACCGCAGGAGAGCGGGGCACGATCTTTCTTCAATTTAAAAGTAAATTTTCTTCTTCAAACTAGTATTGCAATCCGGCTAAACACCAATGCTGGTGTGGGGATAGCACAATCCACATCTGCTAAGAGACAGAGAGATAATGAATGGCTGAGGTCACTGCAGAGGTATATCTAAGGAGACGTCAGCTTTGAAACCTGACTCCATTTCCATCTGCTAACAGGGGAGCACATAATCCATTGGTCCTGACTCAATTTGGCTACATGCTAGGAAATTGTATTTAGGCACAGCTGACTCTTCTCTTTATTGGGCAGAAGGGTAAAGTGATTTTACTGCAAGGTCTGAGTCACGAGATGAGGACAGTCCTTCCTTAAGACTTTTGACTTAGGATGAGAATCTGCACTATTCAGGAGAAGGCCAATGCCCAGCCACTCAAGTCCAGAGGACATGAAACCATTTAGCCCCCGACCAAGATGAGAAAATTAAACCAGTTAATTAAAAAAAAAAAAAAAGAAGAAAAAAAAAAAAGAAAAAGTCATCCATAAGTTCTAAGACATGAAAAGACCCAATTAGGAGGACATTGTTTACTATACAGAAAGAGGGGGAAAAAAAACCTCACATATTCTTGCAAAGGATATCTCTACCATCGTAACCATCTTTGGTTTCAGCTTCACCATTTCGTATAGTATACCCCCGTCTCCACCTCCAAGGATCAGCACTTCCTTCCCAGAGAAGTCCTCCTTCCCACTGCCCATTATGGCTTGGGTATATGCTAGGTCACTTTCTGCCAAATCTGGGAGGGGGGGGGGGGGGGGGGGGGGGGGGGGGGGGTGGGAGAAGAAAAAAAAAAAAAAGACAGAACAAAAAAAAACAACCCAATTTAAAACGCAGGTTTAATACACTATTACTACTTAATATTTCTATAGCGCTACTCAATGCACACAGCGTTGTACAAACACCACATAAGAGACAGCCCCTGCTCAAAAGAGCTTACAATCTAAATCAAGACAAACATACATATCAAGAGAGACTTAGGAAGTAAACGATTTCAAAGGGGTATGGGATAAACACTGTGGATCTTTAAAGGCTAGAGGATGGAAATGAAGAAAAAAAAAAAAAGAGTGCATGGGGGTAACTTGCTGGTGTGGCGGTTACTGCTCTTAACCAATAAGCCCTCATACTGTTGATGCAACTCCATTATTGCTCTCTGCTTTAACAGCAGGGGAAAGAGAGAAAAAGGGGAAACAGATTCAGACAGCAACCAACAAGGACACAGAATTTTAAGGTCTGAGAAAGCAAATGTTGCTTACCTGTAACAGGTGTTCTCAAGGACAGCAGGATGTTAGTCCTCACATATGGGTGACATCACAGGATGGAGCCCAATCACGGAAAACTTCTGTCAAAGTTTCCAGAACTTTGACTGGCCCCTACTGTGGACAAGTGCAAGGTGTTGCATATAGGGAAAAATAACCCTTGCTGTAGTTACACGATGTTAGGTTCCATATTAGGAGCTACCACCCAGGGAAAAGATCTAGGCATCATAGTGGATAATACTTTAAAATCGTCGGCTCAGTGTGCTGCAGCAGTCAAAAAAGCAAACAGAATGTTAGGAATTATTAAGAAGGGAATGGCTAAAAACGGAAAATGTCATAATGTCTCTATAATCGCTCCATGGTGAGAACACACCTTGAATACTGTGTACAATTCTGGTCGCCGCATCTCAAAAAAGATATAGCTGCAATGGAGAAGGTACAGAGGAGGACAACCAAAATGATAAAGGGGATGGAACAGCTCCCCTATGAGGAAAGGCTGAAGAGGTTCAGCTTGGAGAAGAGACGGCTGAGGGGGAATATGATAGAGGTCTTTAAGATCATGAGAGGTCTTGAACGAGTAGATGTGAATATGTTATTTACACTTTCGAATAATAGAAGGACTAGGGGGCATTCCATAAAGTTAGCAAGTAGCACATTTAAGACTAATCGGAGAAAATTCTTTTTCACTCAACACACAATAAAGCTCTGGAATTTGTTGCCAGACGATGTGGTTAGTGCAGTTAGTGTTGCTGGGTTCAAAAAAGGTTTGGATAAGTTCTTGGAGGAGAAGTCCATTAACGGCTATTAATCAAGTTTACTTAGGGAATAGCCACTGCTATTATTTGCATCAGAAGCATGGGACCTTCTTAGTGTTTGGATAATTGCCAGGTTCTTGTGGCCTGGTTTGGCCTCTGTTGGAAACAGGATGCTGGGCTTGATGGACCCTTGGTCTGACCCAGCATGGCAATTTCTTATGTTCTTATGCCCAGCATGGCACTAACCCTGCAGCCAGCAGGGGTCCCCCCTTCAGTCTTGTTTAAAAGCTACAGGCAGTGCCGAAAAATAAAATAAGAAAACGTAACGAACCCAACACCGTGGGGAGGCGGGCGGGTTTCGTGAGTATTAACACCCTGCTGTCTGTGTGAGAACACCTGTTACAGGTAAGCAACATTTGCTTCCTCACAGGACAAGCAGGATGGTAGTCCTCACATATGGGTGAGTACCGGTCTGAGGATGTCCGAGAAATGCACCAAATGTATCCAGGTGCGCAAGGCACTAGGACAAAATTTGGTCGAGGGCATCCTGAACCCTAATAGGCAGGCGGAAGGGTGTTGGTACGTCTCGTTGTAAACAGGTTACAAAGGACAGACTGGCCGAAGATGGAATCTTGTCTTCCGGCTTTGTCCAAGCAATAGTGGGCTGCAAAGGTGTGGACAGAACTCCAGGTGGCAGCCCTGCAAATGTCAGAAAGCGGCACCGATCGTAGGTGTGCTACTGAAGTCGCGAAGGCCCTCACAGAGTGTGCTTTAACACAGTCTTGAAATGGAATGCCCGCTTGCTGATAGCAAAAGGATATGCAGTCCGCTTACCCACAGGTTGCCCTAATTTGTTAGGATGGAAAGAGACGAACAATTGAGTGCCTTTCCTGTGGGCAGCTGTATGGTCTAGGTAGAACGCTAGAGCCCGTTCCTGGATTGGAATGGGGCCTGGGAAAAAGGTAGGTAGTATGATGGATTGATTTCGATGAAAATCTGGAACTACCTTGGGTAAGAATTTAGGATGAGTGCGGAGTACTGCCCGGTCCTGCAGACGTTTAGTGAAAGGTGGATAGATAGCTAGAGCCTGTAATTCACTAACTCTGCAAGCTGAAGTGATTGCCAAAAGGAAAATCACTTTCCATGTGAGATATCGAAGTTCACAGGAGTGAAGAGGCTCGAATGGTGGTTTCATGAGCCGACCCAAAACCAGGTTAAGGTCCCAAGAAGGGGCCGGAGGACGCAGTGGAGGCTTGAGGTGAAGCAAGCCTTTAAGAAAACATGTTACAAGAGGTTGTACTGATATAGGAACTTCCCCGATACCTTTATGGAAGGCGGCAACCGCACTGACATGCATCCTGATAGAAGATGTTTTTAGACCTGATTCTGATAAATGCCAGAGATAGTCCAAAAACTTCATGATTGGACAGGTAAAGGGGTCAAGGGACTGAGAAGAGCACCATGACGTGAACCTGTTGCATTTGTAAGAGTAAGAGTAAGCTTTTCTCATGGAAGGCTTCCATGAAGCAATCAAGATACGGGAAACTGGTTCAGAAAGGTTAAGTGGCTGAAGGATTAACCTTTCAACATCCATGCCGTCAGGGACAAGGCGTGAAGATTGGGATGGCGGAGGCACCTGTCGTTTTGAGTAATCAGAAGTGGGTCCTTTCCCAAGTGGAATGTGTCTGCGAATGGAGAGATCCTGCAGTATTGGAAACCACACTTGGCGTGGCCAGTGAGGTGCTACCAGGATCATGGTTCCCTTGTCCTGACGTAACTTCACAAGAATCTTCGAGAGAAGAGGAAGTGTAGAATAGACTAGTTGCCCACGAGAGGGAGAATGCGTCTCTGGGCTGAGAGTGTTTGCTGCGAATGAGAGAGCAGAAGTTCTCTACTTTGCGATTTTGAGGAGACGCAAAGAGGTCTATCTGAGGATATCCCCATTGTTGGAAGATGGAGTTCGCTACCGAGGGGTTGAGAGACCACTCGTGTGGTTGAAAGATGCAACTCAGCTTGTCTGCCAACACACTGTCCACTCCCGGCATGTAGGTGGCCCTGAGGTACATCGAATGGGAGAGAGCTTCTGCCCATATCTGTGCAGCTTCCTGACACAGAAGGAAGGAGCCCATGCCTCCCTGTTTGTTGATGTACCACATGGCCACCTGGTTGTCCGTCTAGATCAGGATAACTTGATTTGAGAGGCAATCCTGAAATGCCCTGAGAGCATATCTGATTGCTCGAAGCTCCAGGAAATGTATTTGGCGTTTGGCTTCCTCTGGAGACCAAGAGCCTTGTGTCTGCAGATTGGCCACATGGGCTCCCCATCCGAGGTTGGAAGCATCGGTGGTGAGAATTAATGGAGAAATTACTTACCTGATAATTTCGTTTTCCTTAGTGTAGACAGATGGACTCAGGACCAATGGGTATAGGGTACTCCTGCTAGCAGTTGGAGACGGATCAGATTTCAATCTGACATCAGCCCCTAGTACATATACCCCCTGCAGGAATTGCAGCTCTTCAGTATTCTCCTCGAAAAACTTTGTGGATATGTGTGTGACTGACTGATTGATTAACTTAATAATTTGATTAACTTGAATAACTTCATAACTTAAACGTTAAAACTTGACTAACTTGAACTGGTTGATTGACTATAGCTGGAGACTGCCAGTGCACTCAACTGGAAAGCATCGACACCCAGCAGGGTGGATGCCCTAGGTAAATGAAAACATGGCTTACCCTTGAATCATTTGAAAGACCATGCGTAACAGCAGCCAAGGGTGGGCTGCTGAGTCCATCTGTCTACACTAAGGAAAACGAAATTATCAGGTAAGTAATTTCTCCATTTCCTAGCGTGTAGCAGATTGACTCAGGACCAATGGGATGTATAAAAGCTACTCCCGAACCGGGTGGGAGGCTGCCCGTGACCCACTTAGAATTGTCCTTGCAAATGCCGTGTCCTCCTGAGCCTGAACATCCAGACGGTAGAATCTGGAGAAGGTATGGATGGAGGACCATGTTGCTGCCCTGCAGATCTCGGCAGGCGACAGCATTCTAGTTTCTGCCCAGGATACTGCCTGGGCTCTGGTAGAATGGGCCTTGACCTGTAGAGGTGGGTGGCTTGCCAGCTTCTACGTAGGCCGCCTTGATGACTTCCTTGATCCAGCAGGCAATGCTTACCCACGAGGCCGCTTCCCCTTGTCTCTTTCCGCTGTGAAGGACGAAAAGGTGGTCCGTTTTTCGTACAGGTTCCGACATTTCCAGGTGTCTGGATAGGAGTCTGCAGATACTGAGGTGGCGTAGACTATGGGCTTCTTCCGAATTCTTCAAGCCATCCATTGTTGGTAGCAAGATGGTCTGGTTAAGGTGGAAGTGTGAGACCGCTTTGGGGAGGAAGGAGGGAACCGTGCGTAGTTGGATGGCTCCCGGGGTGAACCTGAGGAATGGCTCACGGCAGGACAGTGCTTGTAGTTCCGAGATGCGGCGGGCTGAACAAACGGCCAGCAAGAACACAGTCTTTAAGGTTAACAGGCAGAGGGACAGTCCTCTGAGACGTCTGAAGGCGGTTCCCGCTAGGAAATCCAAGACAAGATTGAGATTCCACAGAGGTACCGGCCACTTTAGTGGTGGACGAATGTGTTTGACTCCCTTTAAGAAGCATGACACGTCCGGGTGAGAGGCTATGCTGTCGCCCTCGCTCTTGGAGCCGTAGCATGACAGTGCAGCCTCCTGTACCTTGATGGAGTTGAGGGACAGTCCCTTCTGTAGTCCGTTCTGCAGAAATTCCAGGATCACAGGAACTTTAAATAAGCGTGGCTTGATGTTGTGGTCTTCACACCAGCTTCAAATACTCTCCAAATCCTTATGTACGTTAACGATGTGGAGAACTTGCGTGCTCCTCGGAGGGTGTCAATTACAGCCCCCGAGTATCCGCTCTCTCTCTCAGGCGGGCCCTCTCAAGGGCCAGACCGTAAGAGAGAATTGAGCTGGGTCCTTGTGGATGATCCGACCTTGTTGTAGCAGGTCCCTGTGTGGAGGCAGGGGTAGGGGATTCCCTGTCAGCAGTCTTCTCATGTCTGCGTACCAGGGTCTTCTTGGCCAATCCGGAGCCACCAGAAGAACTAGTCCCCTGTGTAGCTGTATTTTATAAATGATTGCGCCCAAAAGGGGCCACGGCGGGAAGGCATATAGCAGGGTCCCCGGTGCACAGGTCTGTACCAGGGCATCGATCCCTTGGGACTGCGGTTCCCGCCTGCGGCTGAAGTATCCGGGCACTTGGCTTTGGATCTGTTTGCCAGAAGGTCCATGTCTGGTGTCCCCCACCGATTCACTATCATTTGGAAGGCTGCGGACGACAGCCTCCATTCTCCTGAGTCTAGACTTTCCCTATTGAGAAGTCTGCCGTGATGTTGTCTTTCCCGGTCTATTTCTAGGGACACTTGTTGGCTTCTGGTTCCCCCCTGTCAGTTAATGTAGGCCACTGTTGTGGCGTTGTCTGACATTACTCTGACCACTTTGTCTCGAAGTCTGTGAGCGAACCGCAGACAGGCTAGTCTGACTGCCCGCGCTTCTAGGCGATTGATGTTCCATCCCGCCTCTTCTGCATTCCACTGCCCTTGGGCGGTTAACTCCTTGCAGTGTGCTCCCCATCCTCATAGACTAGCATCTGTGGTGAGTAGGTTCCAGGTTGGAGAGGATAGTCTTGATCCTTGGCTCATGTGGTTGGCCTGCAGCCACCACCGTAGCTGGTTCCTGACTCTGTCCGGGAGCGATAGACATACGGCGTAGTTCTGGGACCATGGGCTCCACCGTGATAGAAATGAGTGCTGTAGGGGCCTCATGTAGGCTCGCGCCCATGGCACAACTTCCAGTGTGGATGCCATCAGCCCGAGGACTTGCAGGTAATCCCATGCTGTGGGACGAGGATCGTTCAGCAAGGTCTGTAGCCGGTTCCACAGTTTTAATCTCCTTGTGGGGGTCAGGCTGACCTTGTCTTCTTTGGTGTCGAATCGGACTCCTAGGTATTCCAGCAACTGTGAGGGTTGTAGGAAACTTTTGTTTGTGTTGACCACCCATCCTAGGCTCTCCAGTAGACTCTGCTGGTTGCTTGGTGGCTTTCCTCTGGTGACTTTGCCCTGATCAGCCAGTTGTCTAGGTAAGGGTGGATGAGGATTCCTTCCTTTCTCAGTGTTGCCGCCACCACTACTATTACCTTGGTGAACGTCCGGGGTGCTGTGGCTAACCCGAGAGGTAGTGCCCGGAACTGGTAGTGACGGTTCAGGACTTTGAAGCATAGGTAGCGCTGGTGTTCCTGATGAATTGGGATGTGTAGGTAGGCCTCCGAAAGATCCAGGGATGTGAGAAACTCTCCCGGTTGTATCGCCCTTATTATGGATCGCAGGGTTTCCATGCGGAAGCGGGGAATCCTCAGGTGGCGGTTCACCGACTTGAGGTCCAGGATGGGTCTGAATGTTCCTTCTTTCTTGGGGACGATAAAATAGATGGAATAATGTCCAGTATTTATTTCTTGTGGAGGCACTGGGGTTATGGCTTCGCGGGCCAGTAGTCTGGACAGTGTAGCTTCTACTGCCGCCCTCTTGAAGAGGTCGTGGCAGGGGGACTTCACAAACTTGTCCGGAGGGGTACGTAGAAAATCCAGGTAGTATCCCTCCCGAATGATGGCTAGAACCCACTTGTCCGAAGTTATCTCGACCCATCTGCGGTAGAATAGGGCTAGTCTGCCCCTATGGCTTCTTCCCTTGGACGGGTCGGCTGAATCTCATTGTGGGGTGTGCCTGGGGCCTCTACTCGAGCTGGTACCCCTATTGTTGTGCTTGTTCCGAAAGGACTGGTTCCTGCTCGTAGGGCGGGGCGCTTGATAGTTGTTCCTGTAAGGATTGAAGCACTGTGAACTTCTGCCCCTGGAGGGCCTGGGGAAGAGTCGCTGGTTTCTCTTTGTTTTATCCTCCCTGCCAAACAGGAGGGATCCTTTGAAGGGAATCCTTGTAAGGCGCGTTTTGGAAGATGCGTCGGCCGACCAGCTTCGGAGACAGAGTTGCCTTCTGGCCGCCACCGCAGATGACACTTCTGGCCGCTGTACGCACTAGGTCGGAGGCAGCGTCCGCGAAGAATGATACTGTTGGTTCCATGTCTTCTCCCGGGGTGTTGTTCCTGGTTTGGGATAAGCAGGCACCTGTCACCACTGTGCAGCAGGCCGCAATTTGTAGAGACATAGCGGCTACGTCAAATGACTGTTTGAGGATGGATTCCAGACGCCGGTCATGTGCATTCTTGAGCGCTGCTCCTCCCTCTACTGGGATAGTGGTGCACCTAGAAACCGCGCAGATCATGGCATCAACTCTTGGGCATGCAAGAAGATCTTTGGTCGCTGGGTCCAGGGGGTACATGGCTGCCAAAGCTCGTCCCCCTTTGAATGTGGACTCCGGGGCATTCCATTCCAGGTCAATCAGCTGTTGTGCCGCTTGTAACAGAGGGAAACGGCGAGAGGTCTGATGAAGACCCTCCAACAGGGGATTCGGTTTAGGTTCCCCCGAAGTACCTGGGCCCGGGATAGCGAGCTCCGTCAGACATTGGGAGACCAAGTCTGGGAGCTCGTCCTTTTGAATAAGCGTCTCATGGTTCGGTGAGGCTGTGTCCCAGGGGGGAGCTCCCCCTCTTCTAGGGGCTCAGCTTCCTCTTCAGAGATGTCCATGTCCCCATAGGTGGGGCTTCTGGGTAGTGGAAGCCTGTGTCTGGGCCTTGAAGGACCTGGGGCCTGAGGGTCCTCTGGCAGAGCATGTGACTGACCAGCTGGAGGTTCAGTTTGCATTTGAACAAAGGCATGAATGCCCTTGAAGAACTCCACCCATGAGATCGATGCTGGATCTAAGCTGAGAGGCGCTGGTTCCCTGGGGGTCCCCGTCTTTGGGGAGGTCCCACTGGGATCTGCTAGGTCTGGGGTACTACCTGAGGAGCTAGTACTCTGCCCTGGGTGGGACTGGCCCTGAACTGGATCTCCCAGGGCCTCCTCACACTGTGTGCACAGGGCGTCGGCCTCCTCGCTTTGTGCGGCTCTGATGTGGCATGCTGGGCAGAGGCCTTGAGCCTTTATCCCTGATTCTGGTGGTGCCATATAAACTCTTATGCACTCCGGTGCGATTAAGATGAGCGTGTGAGATGTGCAAGCAGCTGTGCGTCCAGCTGTATAAATGCGCCCAGGTCTGTGCGTGCAACTTATGCGCACAAGTTTTTATGTGCGTGTAAGTCTATGCGCACAAGTGCTTTGTGCACCTAGCTCGGTTTTGTGCGCTCGGGCCGAACGGCGAGGCGAATAGGGCCAAGATGGCGACAGCGAGCACGCGGGCAATATGGTAACCTCCTTGGAGGGTCTCCACGTGGGAAGACCCTTGGAAACAGCCGGGGCCTGGCCCTGCTAAGGCAGATCAACCCGGTGGCACTGATCCTGGCCGGTGACCTGTGCTCTTCCTCGATCCTTGGAGACCAGATTCAAGCAGACTATTTCTAGCTTACCTTGTCTTCGGCGCTTCCCGGTTTCATCCCGGGCGGTCTCCGGCTGCAAGGGGAGAGGGCAAATACCTTCACCGCCATGCTCGAGGGGGCACCCGCTGCCTCTCAGCCACGCCCGAGGATCAGGGGGCTAGGTCCTCGCCGCAATTCGGCCGCCAGACCGAGGCTTACCTCAGAGGGACCACAGAAATCACCTCGGGAATCTCAACTGGGGGAGGGACCAGAGGGTATCACCGCAGGAGAGTGGGGCTCGTCTTCAGGTAGGTTTCTTATTTAAAATTTGGTTTTCTTCTTTGAATTTGGTTCTAACGCTGTGAGAGTGTGCAGATAGTCCCTAACTGCTATGGAGACGGAAAATACTGAAGAGCTGCAGTTCCTGCAGGGATTTATGTACCAGGGGCTGACGTCAGATTGAAATCTGATCCGTCTCCAACTGCTAGCAGGAGTACACTATACCCATTGGTCCTGAGTCCATCTGCTACACGCTAGGAAACTGATGGTCTGGAGCCTGAAAGGGCAAGCCGCGGAAGAGATTGATCTGATTTTTCCACCAGGCTAGAGACTGACGGAGTGAGTCGGTTACGTGGACAATGGTTGACAGGGGCTGAATGCTTTGAGTCCATTGAGACCATAGAGTCCACTGCATGACTCTCATGGCCAGACAGGCCATTGGTGAGACCTGAACTGAGGACGCCATGTGTCCCAGGAGGATGAGAAAGTGGCGTGCAGTCGCAGAGTGCTGAGACTGCAGCTGGTGTGCAAGAGACACGAGAGTGAGGGCTCACACTTGCAAATTTACCAGGTTTCTGGATCAAAATGTATGCAAATCTCTTTCATGAATTATTTTCTGTGGATGGCCTGAAAACCCAGGAGCAGAACACAAATCTCAAGGAACGTGAGGTTACCCACCACTAGGGGGTTCAGCCACCACACAAGCAACACTTTATAATAATGCATAACACATTTTAACCAAGCAAGAAATTATTTCTCATTTACAATGTATTAATATAGATTTAGCCCACGCCATTTCATTGGTAGCTTACAATCTAAAAGCCTCATTTACTAAGCTGTGGTATTTTCCTTGGCGGTAACTTTCCTCAGAGCATTACTTACCCCACAAATTCCATATGGCGGCGGCCCCAGAACTGTGGGGCTGCAATGCCTCAAAGGTGCCGACCAGTCCCAACATCCCCAACGCTACTAAGAATATCAAAATCCACTTTGCCCAAAGCACCTGGCAGCAGTCATTTTCCAAAATGTCTCCGGCTGCCCCATCACGTGAAAGGGATAAAGGCAAGCTACCGTCCAGTCTGTGTCACTTTGGAAAATGGCTAGCGCCAGGTCTGGAACCTAAGAGGAGCTCCAGGTCAATACTAGACCATCAGGATTACTTTGGTAAGTCCGGGGGGGGGGGGGGGTTCAGAGAGAAGGAGCTGGGGCTTGTCCTTGGAGATATTTTACATTAAAAAAAAAAAAAAAAGTTTCCCCACCTCCCCACTTCGGCCGCCTCAGGGGGAGGGGGAAGATGGGGGTCCATGGAGACCCCTGGGGACTTTGACATACTTGATGGGAAGGGTGTTAATCAGGGCTGATTGGTTCCTTTAAGGCCTGAGCCCGGGAGCACTTGGATGTGCATTAGCATCCGACGCTCCTGGGGGAAGTTAGTTACAACTCTCAAGTTGTAGTTAACTTGGATTCAAATAATGCAGCTTGTGATTTTTGAGGCAATCCATGTTATTTGGAAACAGGCAACATTTTAAATACAGTATATTAATCTCTGCATTAGGCTATTTACCACGTGATAAACAGCTCAAGGCGGCTTGGTAAATGAAGCCCAAAGCTGTACTTGAGGCAACAGAGGGTGAAGTGACTTGCCCAAGGTCATAAATATTGTTTTCCAACTAGTCATATTGTTTGGTAAGTCTACATTTCTTCCATTGTAAACATAGTCTCAATAATATATCCTAACATACTCGCTGCTATTTTTCTGGGTTAGACCTTGAGAAATTTTTTTTTTTTTTAAAGTTTCATAAAACATAGTATTGTTTTCATATTAACTGTCATGCAGTTGTCATTGCATGTTTTGGTCACTTGAGGGGGCTGGTTACATGCACTGAATCCCTAGCCTGGACAGAATCAAAACAACTTTCCCTCCACCCCGTGCAGATATGAAAGAGGCACTTGCCATGGAATTTCTTTAAAAAAAGATTTCTATTAACGAACACGTTAATCTTTTACCATTGGAGGCTGTGATTTTTGGAAACCATGTCCCTATTTTACAAAAACATTCCTTTTTATGTTTTAATAAAGTGGTGCAGTTGCCATATTAGTCCACATGAATATTTATTTAGAAATAAGGGTCAAACAAGCAAGCTGTAGATGAAACTTTTTTTTTTTTGTCTATGACTTGCAGCTTGTCTTTGGTCTTTATTTATATTTATATTTTTGTGTAATTACTACAATATTGGGAACATGGCATTAACTATGGGCATGAAATGCCTGTAATGATATCAACAGCTTAATGCTACTGGCATCAATGGTAAACACCAGTTAAAAAAATTTAAAAAATACATACAGAAGAGTTTTAAAAGGAGCAATTATGAAACTAGATGCCATTTTTCAAACCACAATCTTCTATGGTGAGTGATTATAAAAGTTCAATTACAATAATGTTCCCCAGTGCAAACAAAGCAGAGTGGCCCACACTTAAAATGCAGATATACCAGAGTAAATTTTATTGAATGCTTAGGGAGAACCTCTCTGAAAACCATGGAGGTGGTCAATTTCCAAAATGATTTCTGTGGATAAAAAGCATTTTACCTGCCATCAGTCACCTGAAAATTTCCCTCCCTCAATGAGGCTAGAAGGCAGTGTATCATTCCACAATGCACCTGGGCTTTTAACCATATTGAGAGTTGTGACCATCCTGGGAGCATGGAAATACATGCATGGGTGGCGGTTTCAACTCCACATGCAAGAAAACTAACCCGCCGCAAAGAAAAAAAAAAAAGGGGGTAGTCACAAGCATCTATGCACACTTTCTGCCCTGTAGTAATTTTCAAAGTGAAAGAAGTCTGCGTGCAATTTCCCTTTGTAAAATGGAACAAAGACTGCACAGGTTACAAAAAAAAAAAAAACCCACCACCACACACTTGGACTTTGCACCAGTGAGGGCAGCTTGGAAACCTCCCCTCTATTCCAACAATGTACACTTCGAACACAAACATCTTTCAGTGAAGTACATCCTGCCAAAGTACAGCACAACATTTGTTCTAAAACCAGCAAGGCCATGCAGCCAATAAGAAAACAACGTGAAAATGGATTTTTCAAAAATGTTGAGTTAAGCGATTTCACTCCAACTGGAGATCCCCACCCCCCCACACACGTACAATATATAGAAAAAGGATAAAACAGAGTTGCTCTCCTGTAACAGGTGTTCTCCGAGGACAGCGGGATGTCAGTCCTCACACATGGGTGATATCACTGGATGGAGCCCAATCCAGAACTTTTGATCTCAAAGATTCTAGAGCTTTCAAACATGCCCTAGTGAGCATGTGCAGCTGTAGTTACCAGCCTGCCCCCTAGGCAGAGTCCCTCAGTCCATGATATAATTAATACATGGAGAAACCAACTCCCAGGGAAGGCAGGTCCTCGGAGAATACCTGTTACAGGTAAGCAACTCTGCTCTTCTCTGAGGACAAGCAGGATGGTAGACCTCACACAGGTGAATCCCCAGCTAAAGGCTGTCCGAGCAGGACAAAGCAGGAAACTGCACAGTGCTGAAAGCACCATCTTTCTCCCGTTTGCCTGTGAGGCAGATGACCCAAAAACGGGTCTAGGCGGGAAAAGAGTTGGGTTCTACAAACAAAAAACCACAGGACAGACAGAAAGAAATACCCTGAAGCATAGCAGAGGAGCCTAAAGCAGGGGCATGATGCAAAGTCCAGCAAGAAGCATACTTTGCCTCATGGGACTATTACAGTCAGAGTTTCGGATCAGCGAACCCAGACAAGCAAAGTAGGTCTAGATCCTCCTGGACACAGGAAAAAGCCTAGAAAATAAACTAAAAGAAGAATTCTTGGATGAAGAACACAGTTTCCTTTGGTGTCACAAGACAACTGAAAAACCAGCTGGGGCCAGAAAGACCTCCAGGAAGAAGCTGTTCCTCTATTAGCGGGTAGAGTTTTTGCATCGCCTGGCTGACCTTAAGCCCCACCTCCGGGGATTCCCACTCCCGGCTGATGAGCTTTTGAATCTTCTTCGGGATGGGAAAAGCACTAGGTGGACCCCGGAGAAAGTCCAGGACTGGGTTCACTCCCTCGCTGTTGTAATCTTCCAGCGAGGGTCTCACTCCCAATTCCTCAAGCACCTGAGGAATAAAGGGGGCGCAATTCCTCCCTCTTAAACAGCCGGACAACACAGGGGTCGTCCCCCTCCACCTAGGTTCTACCGGATTCTGATAGTCGTCACCTGTAGCTACGTCTGGAGGGACCTCACCCTGATCTGCAGCGGTGTCCCTCGGGGGCGGAGTGGAGTCATTCCCCTGCTGGTCAACTGCACCCGCTAGATCCTACCGAGCCAAAGTTGCCCGGGACGGATGACCGTCAGTTCGCAGATGGGGACGCTTGGGAACTCTCACGCTCCCATCCTGGGCTCTGCGAGCTTCCGCGCCAGAAATGCTTCATGCATGAGCAGCACAAATTCCGGTGAAAATCTCCCTGGTCCTGTCTCGACATTGCTAGAATCAGTGTCCCTGTCTCTTGATTCCTCTGGTCTCGGAGTCCAGGGGGAGGGTCATCCTGGGAGACCTTTTCCACAGGGTGCGCAGTGGGGGTTGGGCTCCTTCCGTTAGACCCAGACGCAAAGCCTGACCTGCGTGCAGCCTTTTTAGGTTTGGTCCTCTTGTTTGAGGCCCCTTCCCCACCCAGTGCACAGTCCGTGCACAGTGACATGGGGTCTAAATAAGCTGTACAACACAAGACAAATGCAGAATAAACTTGCAGGTCCGAAGGTTTATCAATTCAACAGCAAATTTATTAATGCTTCTTATGGCAACGCCACTGGGTTTACAATAGCAGAAAGCCTGTGAGGGAGTCAGTTGGACCGTTAGATGATCAAGGGGTTAAAGGGGCACTTAGAGAAAATAAGGCCATCGTGGAAAGATTAAATGATTTCTTTGCTTTGGTGTTTACTGAAGAGGATGTTGGGGAGGTACCCGTACCGGAGAAGGTTTTCATGGGTAATGATTCAGATGGACTGAACCAAATCACGGTGAACCTAGAACCTAGAAGATGTGGTAGGCAAACAGAATGTTGGGAATTATTAGAAAGGGAATGGTGAATAAAACGGAAAATGTCATAATGCCTCTGTATCGTTCCATGGTGAGACTGCACCTTGAATACTGTGTACAATTTTGGTCGCCACATCTCAAAAAAGATATAGTTGCGATGGAAAGGTACAGAGAAGGGCGACCAAAATGATAAGGGGAATGGAATAGCTCCCCTATGAGGAAAGACTAGAGGTTAGGACTTTTCAGCTTGGAGAAGAGACGGCTGAGGGGGGATATGATAGAGGTGTTTAAAATCATGACAGGTCTAGAATGGGTAGATGTGAATCGGTTATTTACTCTTTCAGATAATAGAAAGACTAGGGGGCACTCCATAAAGTTAGCATATGGCACATTGAAAACTAATCTGAGAAAATTCTCTCTCACTCAATGCACAATTAAACTCTGGAATTTGTTGCCAGAGGATGTGGTTAGTGCAGCTGTGTTTAAAAAAGGATTGGATACGTTCTTGGAGGAGAAATCCATTACCTGCTATTAATTAAGTTGACTTAAAAAATAGCGACTGCTATTACTAGCAACAGTAACATGGAATAGACTTAGTTTTTGGGTACTTGCCAGGTTCTTATGGCCTGGATTGGCCACTGTTGGAAATAGGATGCTGGGCTTGATGGACCCTTGGTCTGACCCAGTATGTCATGTTCTTATGTTCTTAAGACATGCAGTAAGTGGTGGAACATCATCTTCTAAAACTAGAATAGACTCATGTGCTTAAATTGGAGGCCTGTTAGAAGTAAGACAACAAAAAACATAGGATCTGGCATCTCTAAGCGCAAGCCCTCTTCCAACAACTTTGTTAGTATAAGGGCTCTAGTGACTGGAGAGAATAGAGAGGTATCATATTTCCCTCATTTCCCGATTTTGAACAGCCTACATAAAGTTGTGTTGGCAATTTAACATGATGCAATCGATGTGGGAAGGCACCATTGTCCAAGGCTTGAAGCATCAAATGCGCCATAAATTTGTGCATCGACAGTGTTGATGACTTATGCTTAGACAGTACCGCATACTTCGATGGCTTCATGGTCAAATGCTTTGACTTAATACGTCCTGACTTAATATGCGTGGAGTGTGTCGATGCATGCCAATGGCACAGACGATACATATATAGATGGCACCTATGTTCCATGCATCAACAGGGTGTGTCAATGGTACTAGTGCACCAACAGCCCCCGGTGCTTCTTTGACACTGGTTGCTCCAGTGGCTCTGCAGAGTGACCCCACTTTTTCTTTGATGAAGGCTGATCAGCACTACTCAACCCAGAGATTCCAACCTGCTCTGTCGAAGAGAGAATTTTTAAGAGTTCCAGCTCAACTTTTCCGGGTGAGGCAGACAATGCTGCACTGCAGGAGCAACTGTGACTTCTAAAATTCTTACTCAGTTCCTCCATTTTATAAGCTCTGATGCATTTTGTATGGGAGGACATTCACCCACAACTGTAGCGGTTGAGCTACGGTCCCAGCAATGGTAAGAGAGTTCATGTCCATCTGTAATGGACATTACCTTGCTACATATGCAGTTTTTCAACCCACTTACTATGGCCTTCTTTTTGTCAGACATCCTGAGGAGACAAGTATCTAATTTTCTTTTTTTTTTTGGTAGCATCCGAAAGTGCTATTGGGGGAGCTGCTGAGGCAGCGCGACAACTTTTATATTGGAAAAAAAAAAACAAAACACCAAAAAGTGAAGAGCACTGAAGAAAAATACAAAGCGAGAGTACACGCCTATGCTGTGTCAGACGAAAAAGACCAAGGAGGATCGTGAGGCAATGCCCATGCAGGAATTCCTGCACATACTCAGTAGAACTAAAAGCTCTATTAACTAGGAGAGACAGATCTGTTCACTGCTGCCAAATGACATCATCCCACATGTCATGGCTATTTCAACCCTGCTTTTCAATGGAAAATTAAATTTTCCCCATAGGCACACAATGGAGAAAACATTTTAATGCATGAGGCCCAAAATGAGAGAAAACTTTCAGTATATAAGACCAGCATAGGAAAATCGGGTGAAAGGCACACACAAAGTTTTCAGAATTATATTTGAATGAGTTTGCTGGGGGCCAAAGGTAGACAAGGTGGGGAGAAGAGCAAACCTCTGTGCTACCACTTTTGGAAGAGAGAGTCATACTTACTAACATCCCCATTGAGGATAAGAATATTTCCAAACTGTTTCGAATGCAGAATTTTAATGTTCTGGTAAGGCGATTCTTCATCATACACCACGTCATCTATGTCGTACTCTACCAAGCGCCCATCTGCTGTAGGCCAGTATCTGTCGATGGCGCCTGCACGATCAATAGCTGGTAAACTGCAAAAGATAGACGCGAAAGTATCTCAGGAGTCGTCATGTGGGACTGCTTGCAGGTTTCCCAGATACTGCTGGTAATAAACATCTAGAGTACAGTAGCAATCCAATTACAATCAAATGCACTATGCGAGTAAGGAGAAGTAGGGGCAGGGAACCCCACTCTGCAAGGATCTATTAATATCCTGCAAGCAAAAGAACAATGTTCTTAAATAAACCTTAGCACATTTAATCAGATAAATGAAAATCAAGAGGGAATATCTTTAAGAGTTCTATATTGTTCTGGGGTACTAAGGGTTTTGTGAAAGGGGAAGGGAAGGGATAGTTTGATCCAGCAGTTTTCTCCTTCTCCTCCGGGCTTCTAGTTCAGTCAGAACAGCAGCTGGAAACTGGCACCATATGAGTATTCACTCAACTATCCAGTGATTTTTTTTCTCTCAATTTTATATTTCCATTGGGGCCATGTACCGGGTTTCCTTCTGAAACCCTGAATCCAGCCACCAGGTGTCACTTTTGTGCAATGACTGACTCCCCACTCCCTCTCCCAGGGGAGCTGTAAACACTGCCTCTCTTGCAGCATCCTCCACTCCCTGAGTCAATCAGGGCTGGAGACAGACCCAAGCCAGAAATCTAACCCATGTTCTTCCACACGGCAGTAAGCAGCAGCGCCAGTGAGCCATCAGCCTGGCCCTATACCAGAACTTTATTATTTTCAAAGCTGAACAACAAACAGACACTTCAATACAAGGATGCAATGAATATGACAAGCCATTCCCATCCCCAAATTGCTTACAAGCTTAGTAGGAAGACAACCTATAAGTAGGGTGAGAGTACAGGATATGGTGAGGCAGCAGATATCGGGGCAGTGATGCAGAGGAAAGAATAAACTGAATCTAATAGGCCTGAGAGACTGGAAAATAGTAGCTCCATGCATTGCGATGAAGGGAAAGGAGGGAAACTCAGCTTTTTTTTTTTTTTTTTTAAATCCAGCGGTGCTTCACACATATCGTGACACCCACACAGATAAGGGGGAGGGACTCTGACAAAAGACCAACAAAGGAGTGCCAACTGATTTTAATTAGTAAATGTGTAGGAGGAGACTCTCAAAAACTAACCTCAAGAGCAGAATAAGCATCAGAAAAAAAGAATTAAAAAAAACAAAAAAAACAGAGGGAGATACAGATTGTGCTTTTTTTTTTTTTTTTTTAATTTAAACCTGGGTGATGCCGCTTTTAAAAAGCACAATTCATAAGTCTCACTCAACTAGTGCACAATACAAAACCACAGCCTTACCGTTTCACCTTCGTGATGCTGTTCTGAAACAATTCTTTCATTCTTTCTTCTAATTTGTTCAGCAACTGGAAGGAATAAAATTTAAAGGGTACACACTGACATCACCTCATCAAGAACTGCCAAGCGGGAAACAAAAACTGGCCATTAAAAATAAGTAAATAAATAAATAAATAAATAAATAAATATAACAAGCCCTCTCCAGGAATACAGCCCAGAACAGGGAGAAGGAAGGGGGTGGTTTGGTCACGTGTAGACCAGCAACACCCATTCCTCTGTTCTCTCTTAATTCTTATCAATCAACGATGATGTTACAATGAAAAATCTAAGACTTTAAAACAAAATATATAAAAAAAACAAGAGAAATCAAGGAATAACAGCATAAAGCAGAATTGCTTACCTGTAACAGGTATTCTCAGAGGATAGCAGGATGTTAGTCCTCACACATGGGTGACAGCATCAGATGCAGCCTCGATACGGAAAACTTATGTCAAAGTTTCTAGAACATTGGCTAGGCACACTGAGAATGCCCAGCATGCCCTCTACCACTCGTCCATGCGGGGTCCTTCCCCATTCTTCTTTTATAGAATTATGACTGAAAAATAGGAGAAACCTAACTCCACGGGGTGGCAGGTGGGTTTCGTGAGGACTAACATCCTGCTGTACTCTGAGAACATTCTGGCTCCAGCACAATACGGATTTCGAAAAACACGAAACACAGAAACTCTGTTGATTTCCCTCATGGACTCTGTCCTCCTAAACTCAGAAAAAAGACAACCTCACATCCTCATTCTCCTAGACCTTTCTGCAGCCTTCGATACGGTCAACCATTCTATCCTACTTGACCGATTAACTGCAATTGGTATTTCAGGCACCGCCCTAGACTGGTTCCGTTCATTTCTCAACAACAGATCATTCAAGGTAAAAATCAACAACAAAGAATCACAGGCAATCTTTTCAAACATGGGAGTTCCACAAGGTTCATCTCTTTCCCCAACCCTTTTCAACATATATCTTCTACCTCTCTGCTTCCTCCTTTCCAAACTGAAACTCAAACACATGGTTTACGCAGATGACATACAAATCCTCATCCCTATTAGGAAATCCCTTCAACTGTCTCTAATTTTCTGGGAACAATGCTTTCAAGAAATTAGTGCACTCCTCACCAAACTTAATTTAGTCATCAACAAGGACAAAACAGAATACCTCATCATCTCCCAAGAAGAAAACTTCATCCACAGAGAGATCCCATCCATTATAATTGATCAACCACAAAAAGACATCGCCGATCACAATCCACTTACACCCATTCTTAACAACCTCAAAAATACATCCTATGTAAGAGACTTAGGCGTTCTTCTTGACAATCAACTGAACCTAAAAAGATTTGTAAATAATACAACCAAAGAATGCTTTTTCAAATTACAAGTTCTGAAAAAGTTAAAACCCTTACTACACGCCCACAACTTACAATCAATTATTCTCACCAAAATGGACTACTGCAACGCGTTGCTACTTGGTCTACCAGCCTCTACAATCAAACCCCTCCAGATGGTTCTAAATTCAGCAGCTAGGGTCCTGACCAATTCTAATAAAAGAGACCACATCTCGCCCATCCTCTACAATCTTCACTGGCTTCCAATTAAAATTTAGAATCTTCTACAAAGTCATGACCCTTATTCACAAATCCATAAACAATATAGCTCCAATCGATCTTACACATCAACTACGCACCATCAAATCAACAAGACCTATCAGAAAAGCCTACCAAAACACCCTGGTCATCCCTCAAGCCAAAACTCCGTTAAGGAATAGAGCTTTTTCCACCGCAAGCCCTTCTCTATTGAATTCACTTCCACTAGAACTAAGACAAGACCCCTCCCACCAGTCATTCAAGAAAAATCTGAAAACTTGGCTATTTAGTCAAGCATTTCCCTGACTATTCACAAGCAGCTTTCAATTTGTTATTTTTAGATCTGCCACGCTCTAAAATGCATATCTCCAGCTCCACCCTACTCCCCTCCTTTTCATTTTCTTTCCCACAATGGTTCAGTCGATGCACTCAAGCGGAAGTTAGTTTTCCAATGACTTCTGTTTCCAGCAAGACATCTATACATTTAGGAATAGGAATAATTCCTAATACCATGTTTGAGTTAGACGTTGTCTTTTGGCTATCTATTTTTATTTCTTCTTCCTTTATAAAGGCTATTTAAAAGTTTTATTTAAAACATTAAGACATTTAGACCTTTATAACTCAGTGTATTTGTCTAATATATTTCTCTATTTAACTTTTGTTTAAAAAGTTCTATTTATCTGTTTGTTCAAAAAGTTATTCGTTATATGTAATTGCTCCCAAGCAAACCTTTCAATAGTTCTCTGTAAACCGATTTGATTTGCATATAATGTAAGAAGACCGGTATATAAAAAACATAAATAAATAAATAAACATCTGTTACAGGTAAGCAGCTCTGCTTTCTCAGAAGACAAGCAGGATGGTAGTCCTCAACACATGGGTGAATCCCTAGCTACAAGCTGCTGCCAAACACAAAAGGGGACCAACAGACACCCAACCAGGTGCCAACAGGCACAACACCACCGGTGCTGTTGGTAACAAAGGGGGAGACAGCCTGAACTCAAGGTGGGAGAGTTGGGTTCTACTCCTCAAACAGGTTCCAAAGGACAGAATGGCCGAATCTACTATTGCTTGGGCCAACCCTATCCAGACAATAACCAGATGTAAATGTGTGGAGAGACTTCACCTTGCAGATCTCCTCCGCGGGAACTGCTCACAAGTGAGCCACCAATACTGCCATGGCTCTGACAGAATGAATCACATGACCCCCCCCCAAGATGCAATCCTGCCTGGGCATAACAGAAAGAGATGCAATCTGCTAGCCAATTGAATAATGTCTGTTTGGCAATGGCAATGCCCAACTGATTCTTGTCAAAAGAAATAAAAAGTTGGGTGGCCTGTCTATGGGCTTCTGTCCACTCCAGATAGAAGGCTAAGGCTCGCTTGCAGTCCAAACTCTGCAGTGCTCATTCGCCTTGGTGCAAATGGGGCCTGGAAAAGAATATTGGCATGACAATTGATTGGTGAAGGAGGAAATCCATCACCACCTTAGGCAGGAACTTAGGGTGCATATGCAAGATTACCCTGTCAAGATAAAACAGTATAAGGTGGATAAGTCACTAAGGCCTAGAACTTGCTGACCTCATGCACTGAAGTGACTGCCACCAAAAATATGACCTTCCAAGTCAGGCACTTTAAGCCACAGGTGTGCTTTCATCAGCTGAGCTAACTCCACGTTGAAGTCCCAAGACAGCAGGAGGCCTTAGAGGCGGCATCAAATGAAGCAAGCCCCACATGAAGCATACAATTATAAGCTGTATAGAAATAGGCATACCATCTACACCTTGGTGGTATGCGTCAATTGCACTGAGATGAACTCATAATAAGCCAGACTCAGATAGGTGTAGGAGGTAGTCAAGCTGTTTTTGTGTGGGGCAGGAGAATGGATCTAGGGCTTTCTGCTCACACCACACGGAAAACATCCTCCACTTCAGTCCATAGGACTTCCTAGTGGAAGGCTTTCTAGAAGCCATCAGAACAGCACACATCCTCTGAAAAAAAATCAAGCAGTTGCGGGATTAACCTCTCAACATCCAAACTGTGAACAACAGGGCCTGGAGGTTGAGATGCCGCAGCCTGCCCTGATCTTGCATGATGAGATCCAGGGAAGTCCCCAGACTGATCGATTTTCGGATGGACAACTCCCACAGGAGTGGAAATCAGATCAGTCTCGGCCAATGAGGGGTTATGAGGATCTTAGTCCCTCCGTCCTCACGAAGATTCAAGAGAGTCTTTGCCATTAAGGGAATCTGAGGATATGCATACAGAAGAAACTTACCGCAATGATGGGCAAGGATCAGAGGCTGGTTTGCCATCAGACCTGGACAGTGAACAGAACGAGGCACCTTCCTGTTGCAGGGGCACACAAACAGATCTACATTTGGGCTCCCCCAGAGGCAGAAAATCAGATTCGCAACCCTCTGGGATCCAGGGACCACTTATGTGTCTGAAGGCTAGACTCCACCTGTACGCTATCACGTTCTACGTTCCAGCCAGGTACATGGCCCTGAGCACCAAAATGTAGGCCAGGGCCAAGGACCAGATCTGGCGTGCTTCCTGACACAGGAGGTTCGATCCCATGCCTCCCTGCTTGTTGACACACCACACGGCTACTTGCTTGTCGGTCTGGATCAGGACAATTTAGTTGGACAGCAAATCTCTGAAAGCCAACAGCACGTACCTAATCTCCCAAAGCTTCAGGAAGTTGACTTGACAAGAACATTTCTGAGCGAACCACAGTCCCTGGGTGCCGAGCCCATCAACATGAGCTCTTCATCTGAGGGTAGATGAATCCATGGTAAGTACAATTTCAGTAGGGAGACTCCGAAAGGAAATGCCCTGTTGACTGGAGAGTACCTGCCACCAGGGCAAAGTCGCAGAGAGATGGGGTGATTCAGATGTAATCCTGGAGGCTCTGAGTGGCCTAGCACCACTGTGACCTCAGGGTCTATTGATCTCTGCGCATGTGTAAGCGTGCCAAGGGAGTGACATGGACTGTCGCAGCCATGTGACCCAACAGCCTTTCTTGTGCCAAGATGATACCTGCTGGTTCTGTTGCACCCCTGTCGAAATGGTCGCCAAAGCAACAGCCTCTGGTGTGGCAGAAGGGCCCTGGCTTGAGCATTTCTAGCAGGGCTCTGATGAAGTCCAACTGAGGTGACAGACTGAGATGGAGAACGAACCCTAGTGACTCCAACAACCGGATGGTCAAGCCCATGGACTGGATGGCCCCTGACTGAGATGTGCTCTTAACCAGCCAATTGTCCAGATACGGGAAAACATGCACTCCCAGTCTGCGGAGGTGCGCTGCCATCACAGCCAGGCATTTTGTGAAGCCTTGTAGGGCGGCGTGAGCTCAAACGCAATATCCAGTACTGGAAGGCTGTTTCCCCACCACAAATCGGAAATACGTTTTGTGACCAGGGAAAATCTTGATAGGGTGTATGTGTCTTTTAGGTCGAGGGAGCATAGCCAGTCTCCTTTTTGGAAAGGGGGAATCAAGGAGCCCAGGGACGTATTCTTAAACTTTTCTTTTTTTTAGAAACTTGTTTAAGACCCTCAGGCCTAGGATGGGACGGAGTCCTTCTGTTTTCATATAAATCAGGAAGAACCTGGTGTAGAGTTCCTGCCCTCTTTGCCCTGGTGGTACGGGCTCGACCAGTATGGCTGTTAAAAGGGAGGCGAGCTCCGCTGTACCACATCCTGATGCGCTACCGGCCCTCCATTTTGGGGGCAATTTGGCAGGCACCCAATAGGTTTAATTGGTACCCCTGGTAGACAATGGACAAAACTCACTGGTCTAAGGTTACACTGGGCCACCGGTTTGCAACAAACTTCAGCCTGCTCCGGACCGGCGGGTCCATCGTCCCGGGTATGGGCAACTGGCTTACGCTCCCTATGACCCAGTCAAAACTCTGTCCCCAGAATTGACTGAGGAGCTGACTTGGGCTTGGGAGCTCTCTGCTACCTGGAACAGCCGCAGGAGCTCTGATGTGTACAGTATGAAAGAGGCGGTGGATAGACTTCCTGGGCCCCTGCTTAGACAGCCTCCTGGATGAGGACGTCAGGTCATGAGAGCTAGAGGAGAGATGTTGGAGGGATTCATGATGGTCTCGGGCCACAGCATCCTTCATGCTATCTCCAAAGATATTCTCTCCAGTGCATGGCACATCAGCGAGTCGTTCCTGTTTCTCTGGTCTGAGATTTGAGGCTTGCAACCATGCCACTCTGCAGAAACCCTCAATGCTGTTTCAAAAAAAAACAAAACACCAAGCCCTTGTGCACCAGCAGCATGAGGGTGTACTGCTGCTGTTGAGGTAGCTGCTCAGCCACCTCCTGCACCTGCTTCCAGATGATACACAAATATTGGTTGATGTAAAGCTTGTAGGCAGCTATGTGGGCAATAAGAATGGCGCCTTGGAACACCTTCCTCCCAAGAGCATCCAAACACTCTGTGGTGCTTCCCGAGGGCACAGAGGAGTGGGTCCAAGAGCACTTAGCTCTCTTGAGAGCAGATTCAATCACCACCAATTGATGGGGCAGCTGACACTTATCTAATCCGGCAGCCTTTTGGACGAGGTAAACCCCGTCCACCTTCTCATTCACAGGAGACACTTTGAGGGTGTGTTCCCAAATCCTCAGCTGCAACTCCTTAAGGATCTCATGTACCAGAACAATCTCCTTAGGAGGCTCCACAAACTGAAGAACATCAAGCATTTTGTGCCTGGCATCTTCTTAAGTCAAAAGCTGGAATGGGATGACCTCATCAATCATCCTGACAAAACCTGCAAAAGGTCAAATCCTCAGGCAGGGACTGCCTTCACTCCTGTGGAGAAGGTTCTGATAGGAAACTATCCGAATCCTCTGAGGAGGATTCTGTATGATCATCCCCCAGGGGTTGTACGAACCCTTATCCTCACTGTATACCACAGAAGATGAGGCCCTAGGTGGTCAGCCGATGTTCAGAGGGGCAGGCACCAATGGAACTGGACATGGGACTACTGGCCTCGGCAGAGCTTCCTCTGAGGAAGAACAGTTGATGAGCATCATATCGGTTAGGGAATGCCTCAGTGCCATCCCAGGCACCAGTGCTATCCCGGGAACCAACGCCAGCTGGGTTGGTAAGGCACCGATGAGCACACTGAGCTTCCCCAGAAGTAATATGAGCACAGGTGGCACCAGCTCTGGGGACCGAAGCCCTATAGTGTCCGCTCCACCGGTAGCTGGACTCAACGCTCCACCTCATCCTCGAATGTTGCCGATGCCAACACCGACTGGGAGGAAGAAGGGGTTGCCAGATCTTTCTCATACCCATGAGGGGGCTCTGTGACTGGCACCAGAACCGGTGCAGACCGCTACGGACCCCAGGCATCTTTGGAGGTTTGGCACTCTGCCATGAGGTTGCTTTGGGGGCATCATGGCAAAAGCTGGTACGTCCCCATGCCTGGCACCGTGCATAGACTGTGACTGGTGCCAATGCTTCTTGATCTTCCCATGCTACTCGGCCCGGTCTTTCCCCAGTGCCAAGGTTGAGGAACCTGATTTCCTCAGCCCGGAGGAGATTGACAACAGTGTCTCCAGCACACTTGTCCACCGGCAACAAAGACAGAACCAACGGTCCCTGCTGTTGTCGATGACGTGGTGTCCATCGGTGCATCTCCGAAGACCACCGATTCCGATGGCTCGGACTTTCTCGACCCAAAGAGGTTGTCTCATCTTGTTGAGACAAAGTTGGCCTCTCTTCAGGGTCATCTGGGTGCATAAACGGCAACCCCGGACATCATGCGATGTCCCCAGACGGAGGATACATATATCTCATGTGGATCTGTCATGGACATGGTCCTCTGGCACCAGGGGCATTAAAGAAAACCAGATGTGGCCATGACAGACAAAACAAAAGGGGGACAAACCAAAGGCGATGGGGCATCTATGGCTAGCAGGCAGTGATGCACCTCCGCCATGGGGAATCGACCACGAAAGGAAACTTACCTGAATCACCAAAAACCCTGACTAGGAGGCGTTATGGGAGGGCACAAAGAATCCATGGGACAATGAGGAAAAACTGCGAATAATACAAGCAAACACAAAAAGCTTTCCATAAAGCCAAAAATAGAAAAGTGAACTCACTCACACCACGAGTCTTACAGCTCCATGGAAAAAAGGAGGCTGGAGAGGGATCCTGCGTGGATGCATAGTATAAGGCATGCTTGGTGTGCCTAGTCGGAGTTCTAGAAACTCTGATATAAGTTTTCCGCATCGAGGCTCCATCTGATAATGTCACCCATGTGTGAGGAAAAGCATCCTGCTTGTCCTCTGAGAAAAACATACTAATAGTGCTTTACCAGCACTCAAAGCAATGCACTACATAAAAGAACTAGACATCACCATAGAGTGGCCACAAGATAAGGCTAGACTGCAAAGCACATTGTCTCCCTGGTTTTTATAAATATAGAAAACAGAAGCACCTTTTATAATCTCTGCACCCACAGCGGGGTTAATCCTGCATGCAGACCATCGACCAGAATCAAGCTTATTACTACAGTCCAGATGGGCACTGTCCGGTCTTTGTAACAAGGGTACTCGCACCTTTGTAATCTCTTCAATGGTAAGGGTATTTGCAGTTTGAACGGGTGTAATACATGTGGATGTGTGTTATGTTAGCACTGTCAGATCATGGATTTAAAATCTCTGCAAGACGCATGAACGGGGCCAAATTTCCCCAGGACAGTACTTTCACCACCAAATGCAATTGCAGTCAGCCACTAGATTCATACACTTTGCAGCTCTTACATAGTAGAGTGACCACATCAGCCCCAAACCCTCCTCTGCTCTGAACGATAACCCATCTCCCTCACAAGTCCAGAGAAGAGCCTTTTTGCTCTCCTCACATCTTTAATTTAAGCCGAAGTTGCAACAACAAAGTCAGATAGCATGCTGAGACCTGTCACCGGCCTGTCGCATTATCGCCCCCCACCTCAACCCCAAGATTCTCAGCTCACCAGGGAAAGCTATGCACTTCAAATTGAAATGAAAAACGCACAACGCAGGAAATCATCACAATTTTACACATCTGAGGTCTTGCACATCCCCGGTCACATGCAGCTTAAGTAATGCAGCAGGTTGTGGTATAAACCATTTAAAAATACTTTCAGATTTCTCTTCCAGCACCCCTCCTAGGAAGTTTCATGTAATGTTCTAGCACCACAAAATTCAACCCTGATGGATAGACTTCAGTTATGATTATGCCCCAAGCCCAACCCCTTTTCCCTTTTATGACATCGGCATACCAGAATTAAACAATTAAGAGCCAGCCTGCCCATACTGGTCGCCATTACGGGCCTTTCTGTGCACCGCAGACTCAAATGTCAAGCTGTGTCTTGCCCTCTTGCTGACGAGCGGTCTTAAAATAATATACCTACGTGCTCAGCTTTCTCTTTTCCTTCAGTGCCGAAGCTCTGCAGATCCATGAGCACCGATCCATGAGGGTATATTCGCAGGGAAGCAAAACTACAAAATAAAAAAAATAAATAAGAATCAGTCATGTGACAAGCAATACTGCTGCATGGATGCCGTATATTTAGAAAGGTGAGGGGAGTGGGAAATAGTTTTATCCAGGGAGTGGGCACAGCACCACATAGAAACCAAGTGGGAGTCGACTGCTGACGCAAGCAAGCAGCAGGCAAGCTGGCAATCACAGTGCAGCTACCACTGCCATCCATAAAACAACTACTACAATCTCTGGGTCCCGGCCCTGGCCTTAGGCTTAAGATCCTGCAGTGGTGGCCCTGTAGGACCAATAAGGAGTAGACTGAAGTGGAGACAAGTAGTAGGGAGCCAATTAAGAGCCAGATGGGGCTTCAGCATGTGGGGCCAATTGCATAAGGTGGTTCCACTTGTGGATGATGAGAGAGGGGTTAGGAACATTGGAGGGAGAGCATGGGCCCAAGAACTGTGCAGGCCGAAGCTGACCAAGCAGTCTGTACTGCATGGAGGAAGGTTGGCTGCAGCCAGTGCCGGTCTGCAGATCTCCAATTAAGAAGGATCAGCAAAGAAAGTGTGGCTGAGAAAAGAATGTGAGAGAGAAAGCGTGAGCAAACGTGTGTATACATGTGAGAGAATATGTGGGAGAAAGAACATGTGTAAGCAAATGTGCTGGAGAGTGCACATATGTAAGACAGGGGAGAAAGTTTCTGTGCAGCCACCTCAAACTTATCCATTACAATCTCAGGATGACTGGAAATCAGAAGTTCCCAGGTACTGAGAGTGAAGGATTTTTTTTTTAATCCATCTAAGTTTTAATTATTTGATGTTATTTGATATGTCTGCTGTATTGAATCATTTTATTGGTGTTTGGGAAATTTTTTAAAAATGTGCATATGATTATTTAATTATTGGATATTATTCTATTCATCATCTGTTTTGAAATATATATGGTATGGTTTTACTATTATGATTGATGTTTTATATTTCTTAATATTATTTGACAGTTTATGAGGACTGTAATGTTTCTACTTTTCCATTGTTGCACTGCATACAGATTCGGGTTTGTCATAGCTTCCAATTTTTTTGTGACTGCACATTCTATACACACTTTATGGTCTCTTATTCTGTATTCGGTGAGGAAATGGTTAAAACAGCAGGCTGTGAACCAGGCAAAGCAGGGTTCAAATCCTGCTGTTGCTCTTTGTGACCCTGAGCAAGTCTATTCAACCTCTATTGCCTCAGACAGAAACTTAGAATATTTACCCCCACCCATCCAAAATCTTCCCCCCCCCCCTTAGCACCCGTTGAGGCAGCTCAGCAGAGGAAAAAGTCTATAAAAATAGAATTGATAGTCATGCAGCAACACTCCAATCCTCTTCCTAAATTCACCCCTCCCCTCCAAAATATGTCCACAACCTCCCAAACCCTCTAACCCAAGTGAAATCCCCTCCCCCCCGCCCCCATACCTCTGTATATGTCCCTGGTAGTCTAGTAGACCCTTGAAAAAGAGAAATTGGTGGTTCAGTGGGGCCCCAGCGCACCCCCCAGGCTCCAGGCTGGTCATCACCATTGTTCAACATGGCGCAGACTGACCTCTGCCCCCAGCGTGGGGGGGAGGGGGTCAAGGGGAAGGGTTTGGAAAGGGGCAGGTCATCGCTTCATGACAATTGATTCTATTCTTTTAGACTTTTTCCCCTGCTGGGCCACCTTCACAGGCGGGGGGGGGGGGCAGCAGGGGTCTAGCCAAAACTCCAGAGAGGATGGCCCTTAGGATGATGTGGCCCCAGTCAAAAAGAGGGCCACTGTGCTGCATATTTTATGGTTTCCTCATGGTATCTCTTCATATGGAATTTTTCCGTGAGAAAAATACATCATGGGAATGTCCCTCCCCTGTGGTATTTTACCTTGGCCCATATTTCTCTCCTCTCGTGATATATCACAGCATAATCAATGACCTTTTAGACTGTAAGCCCTCTGGGACAGGGAAATACCTACAGTACCTGAATTTAATCCACTTTGAAGTGTGTGAAAGGCAGAATATAAATAAATCAAATACATGTGTGTTCCTCATGTGTGGCCGAGGTGAGGTACTCTGCTAGGATGTAGTTTCTATGCAGGGATCCAAAGCAGTCTGGCTTGTTCTGTTTTTCATAACAGGAGATGTACTCGGGGGGGGGGGGGGGGGAGGGAGGGAGATTTCTCTCTGTTCCTTTTAATAATTTGGTTTTCCATGAGGAAAAACATGCCAGTTTCAGTCATATTTTTATATAACTCTCGAACAGTTTTAACTTGAAAATTAATGTGAATTAAAATTAACATTCAAGAGTTCTTATGTAAAAACCTGATATTTTTGTCCTCATGTTACAGTATGATTTTTTTTGTGTAAATTGCTGCAAGCTATTAGATGGTAGCAATTAAGGAAGGTAAATATAAAGTAAGGACGGCACCCTGTCGTATGTGAGGAATGAGGAGGATACCAACCATGCAGAGGGGGAAACGAGGCAGGCTGCAGCATTCTGTGTTGAAATGGTCTAACCTGAGAAGACAACTCCAGCAACATGAGGTTAGAGGGATGCTTCATACTAGACAAGTGGAGGGGGAGATATCCATGAGTTATGTGAAAGAGGTGCTAATGAGGGGGATTGTATTAAAGGGTGATGGAGGTTGTGCGAGAGGAATCTGGGGAAATCAGGGTGCCAACTGGCTTGTGGCACTCGAGGACCAGAGTTGCCTACCCCCTCGATTTAATTTTGGCACACCACTTCAAAAAGGTTGCCTCCCCCCCCCCTGGTCTTGTCCAACAAACACAAATCCATTTTGATCAGGGGGAGTCAACAAACTGTGGGCCCGCAGAGCTCGTTTGGCCAACCTCCCATGCTTTTCCTTCCATATTTTTTTTTTTTTTTTTAAATCTGCCACATGGAGGATGCCGCTAGCGGGGAGAGAATTAGTAACTGGATCCGCTATGTTGAAAGAGAGCTGCTGGTGAGGAGGCCAGGCCCCGCCAGCAGGAGAAGAGGCACCTGGACCTGTGTTAGTGGATGCTGTCACTGAAGGTTAGGCCTCGCCAATGTAAGGGAGGTGGGTGAGTGAGTGAAGGGGGAGGAAGGGAAGGAATGACAGAAGGAGGGGGGGGAGTAGGGTAAGCAAGGGGGATGAGAAGTTACGGGAGGAGTGAGGTGAGGGAAAGGAGGTGAGGACTGGGAAGCACTACACATACACCCTCCTCATGAAGGAGGCACAGGTACAGGAGAAAGGAAAATTGGGGAAAAGGGTTCTAGGGGATGTGGCAGGGCTGCCAGCTTCCAAGAAATCTAGAATTGTTACCCATTGACCTTTTCCTGCCACACCCCTGGGAGCTCCATTTTTTTCTCTTTCCTGGCATTTCAAATTACCCAAGGGCCAGATATGCCCCTATCCACCCACACTTACCAAAACTCCAAGGTGGACCCCCCCCCCTTCCTCAGAAAACTCCAAGGTGGACTTCCCCCAACCTCAATAATTTGAAATTTCCAATATCACCCTTCCCTTTAAAAAGTTCGGGGATTCCTGATTTTGATGTCTACTTCTTGTGCAGTGGTTCTCAACCTGGGGGTCCATGAGACCATCGCAGGTGGTCTGCCAGAAGAGAGGCAATCAAAGTGCAGCTGCTGAGAAAAAGAGCAGGCTGACATCAGCTCTAAAGCTGCAGATGGCTGATCCCACGGCCTGATCCTATGCTGCCCATGACAAGAGAAGGGGAAGATCACGGTCTCATGAAGCCCAAAACCCGTTCAAATGGGAGATGGAGAAGAACGGGGCTTATCACCACCATGAGGATCCTGAATCGGCAGAGAGAGAGAGGCGGCAGCAGCAGGTAAGAGTGCAGCTCATCATCACTACGAGGAGTCGGAAGTCACACGAAAAGGGGTGGGGGGGGGGGGGGTGTGTGCTGCTGCGATAACCCCGAGGAAGGTTTCCGGGCACTGCTACATGTGCTCTGGCTACCTTGCTGGCTTGATACAAAAACTCCACAGAGTTGTATTTCCATGGGGGAGGGGCCATCTGGGTCAAGCTTTGATTCTTGAAACGATACCCTCATTTGCCCCTTAGTACTTGTTTATTAGGTACAATAATGTCACTGTAAGTCTCTGTCATTGACTTAAAGGTGGTGTTAGGATAGGTACGTGCATAACACTCAAAATGTATACATTTTCTTGTGTTATTTTCCAGTATTTTTAGTGCTTTTCAACATATGTAAAAAAAAAAGGGTCTGATCACTTGCTCAGCTAGCTGAGTAGAAGGCAGCTTGCTTAGCTCCCGCTCGATTCTCTGGTTTATCCTTTCATTTTATATATTTACTCTTCAGACTTCACGATGTGAGTGGTAAAGATTCCCAGTGGCATTCCATTCCTAAATTATAGGTGGAAAAAGAACTTAAAAAAAGAGAAACTTAAAAGAAACCACTGCCTTCGATCAGCATGCTGATAGCACCACTGAAGATTTCAGTGTCAGGTGACAACGATATAGTCAAATCGCAAGTATTCCCAACATCAGGAAATGCTCTTAAAACATATATTGAACTTTTTTTCTGACAAAATTAAGAGCATTGATGCTATATATTTTATTTTATTTTAATAGATTTGTTGACCGTGCCCTCCAAGGTTCAGGACGGTTTACAATAAAATGAGCGTCATGTAAATGGGGTGTGGAAATCCGAAAGAACTGTATTTGATGGGGGGTGAAGGGCTGATGTGCACAGAGCAGGAGAGGAGCATCGGGGTGATAGTGTCTAACAATCTGAAGTCGGTGAAACAATGTGACAAGGCGATAGCTAAAGCCAGAAGAAAGCTGGGCTGCATAGAGAGAGGAATATCAAGTAAGAGAAAGGAAGAGATGATTCTCTTGTACAGGGCCTTGGTGAGGCCTCACCTAGAGTACTGTGTTCAGTTCTGGAGACCCTATCTCCAAAGAGACAGAGACAGGATACAGGCGGTCCAGAGAAGGGCGACCAAAAAGGTGGATGGTCTTCATAAAATGACTTATGAGGGGAGATTGAAGAACCTAAATATGTATACCCTGGAGGAGAGGAGGAGCAGGGGTGATATGATACAGACTTTCAGATACTTGAAAGGTTTTAATGATCCATGGTCAACAAACCTTTTCCGTTGGAAACAAAATCAGTAGAACTAGGGGTTACAATTTGAAACTCCAGGGAGGAAGACTCAGAACCAATGTCAGGAAGTATTTCTTCACGGAGAGGGTGGTGGATGCCTTTCAGAGGAAGTGGTGAAGACTAAAACTGTGAAGAATTTCAAAGGGGCATGGGATAAACACTGTGGATCCATAAAGGCTAGTGGATGGGAATGAAGAGAAGAGCCATGGGGGTGGCTTGCTGGATTGGTGGCTACTATCTGGTGATTACTACCCTTAACTCAATAAGCCTTCACACGGTTAATGCAACTCCAACTTTGCTCTCTGCTTCAATGGCAAGGGAAAATGTGGAAAAGAGGATTTGCATTCAGACAACAACCAACAAGGACTGAACTGCACAGTCTGGGTAAACAAATAAGCATGGGGGTAGCTTGCTTATTGTGGGGGCTAGTACCCTAAACCAATTAAGCCTGATACTTCACTTTGAATGCATATCCAGCGTTGATCTCTGCTTCAACGGCAGGGAGAAATGTGAAAAAAAGGATTTACATTCAGACAACATCCAACAAGGCATTGATCTGTGCAGTCTGGGTAAACAAGCATCAGGGTAATTTGCTTGATGCGACTGTTACTACCTTTAACCCTTACGCTTCACTTTTGATGCAAGTCCAACATTACTCACTGCATCAACAGCAGGGGGTGGCAGGAAATTTGAATCAGTTACCAATAAAGGCCCTGAACTTGGTGGTCAGTGAAACAGATAAGTATGGGAAAATAAGTGTGGGAGTTTGCTGGGCAGACTGGATAGGCCGTTTGGTCTTTTTCTGCTGTCATTTCTATGTTTCTATATAATATCTGGAGAAGCTGAGAGAATAGTCAGGAATGTAAAAATTCAAATGGAATTAAAAATAGCAAAAATAGTAAAATAGGGAGACTATGTTTTGAGATATGTTAGTGATAGAAGGAACTGCAAAGTGGCATTATGAGATGTAGAGGTAAAGGGGAGGAATATATAGAGGCTGATGAAGAAAAAGCAAAAATTGCTTAATATTTCTGTTTGGTATTCACTGTGGAAGGGCCTGGAGCAGGACCGCATAAAATTAACACAAATAAGATTGGAAGTCAGGTATACCTCAATCAATTTTCAAAAGTGATTTTGTGAGGAGCTTACTAAATTTAAAGTAGATAAGGTGTTTGCACAGGATAGGATACATCCAAGGGTCTTAAGGGAAAGCAGAGTTGCTTACCTGTAACAGGGGTTCTCCTAGGACAGCAGGATGTTAGTCCTCAGATGGGTGACATCATCAGATGGAGCCCAGAATGGAAAACATTTGTCAAAGTTTCCAGAAACTTTAACTGGCACACTGAGCAGGCCCAGCATGCCACCATCCACACGTCCACACAGGGTCCCCTCTTCAGTCTCGTGATATAGAATTCATGAGTGAAAAAATAAAAACAGAATGCAGGAGAACCCACCCACCACCACCAAAAGGCAGAAAGGACCGGCTGTAATGCCGGAGAAGAAAGTGCCCCGACTCCAGCAACAACGGAGCCCCAACAGGGGCAAGAAGCCGGTGGGAGAGGTGAGGGGAGGAAGACGCTGGCACAAACCGGCCTACTCCCACCCACAACCCGCCCACCACAAAGGAGCACAACAAAGGAGCTTGCCCCTTTGTGGACGCCTGAAGTGCTAGCCCAGAGTGATCACCTTACTACCTCTCCTTGCTGGCCTGACTATCTAGCTAACTTCACTAACTGGCTGACTACACTATCTGGCTAGCTTGCATCTGAATTAAGTAAACCTTAATCTCATACCCTACCAAAAATTTTAAAATGGAACCTGTCCACCTCATTGAAATCATCACAGGATTAGACAGCGCCAAAGAACTCCAAAACACAAGCAAAGACTTAGCGAAACCCTGATCTATCCCAAATGAAATAACTACTCCTCTACAACTTCTCCATGCCTGTTACCCTCCTATTACTTAATGCACAATCACTATCAAAAAAAAAAAAAAAGTCCATTAATAAATGATCTACTAGAGCAGTGGGTCCCCAACCTGTCCTGGGGGCCCACCAGCCAACCCGACTGGCTGGTGGGCCCCCAGGACAGGGTTGGGGACCAATGTACTTGAGGAACTAAATCCCTCTATTCTCTGCATCACTGAAACATGGCTGAAAGATAGTGATAATGCCCTTCTAAACCAAATAGATTACCCCAACTATGATATCTTCCACTTCCCCTTCAGAGACCGTGCATCGTTATGAATTTTTGCAACACACGCCCTCGTGCTGAGCCGGCCTCCCCGATTCCCCATATCAAAACAACTCCCTCACACCAAGCGACAGGCGGCCTCCTACAAATTTCACTTCTCTGACTGCTGTGGGAGCGCAGCTTCCCCTACCCTCATTTATTTATTTTTATTTCACTTCCTGCAGATACTGAACTGTGGCAAGAAAACCCAAATCACAGTAATCTACATTCAGCATCTGGTCGACATTTAAACAAATCAATAATCCCAGTGCCTCTCACCTGCCATTTTTGTTGACATAGGTTGCCAAGTAGCCATGATCTTCCCAGCTGTAGATGGCTTCTGTCATTTCCTGCTCTTGAAAAACGGGCTGCAGACCTTTAAGAACGGCGTTGCCATCAGCTGCAAAACAAAAAATTTATATATATATAGCACGTTGCTGAAAACTTATGATATATTTGCACAGAAGAGCCTCGAGCACAGATGTGTTTTTGTTTATTAAATTTCCAGGTGTTCAGTGAATGCAGAGGACCTATGAAATGTGTCGCGCCAGCGCTTTGAGAAAGCCGAACGAGCTGTTTTAAAAATCAACAGACTTGGGAGACTGGGTGAGAATAATGGCCACTGAGAATTTTTAAACAACTCCAAAACAAAAAAATAAAACATACCATTTGCTATCCCCCCCCCCAAACATATGTTTTTATATGTTCTACTGATTATAAACCCACGTCCGGCACTGTTTCAGTAGCCACTGTACAGCAGAGCTCTGAATGAAACTGGATTCTCCGTTAGGTTGGTACTTTGTGCCGGTGCCAGCATTAAGAATAGCTACAGGCCACAAGGTAGCCAGGTTGGTGGGCTGGTGCCAAGCAAGTCAGTGCCAGCAGGTAGGTGGTGGCGGCCGGGCACCGTCCAATAACGTCACAGGGACCTGGGTGGCGGGATGTTCTGGCAGCAGCCCATCCAGTTTTGGTAGCTGTTTAGTTTATTAGAAAGCATGGTGGTGAGACATGAGGTGGGGAAGGTAGCATTTTAAAATATATGATCCTATATGCTCATCTACCCAGGAGGGCAGAGAACTAAAGAGAGGATGACAAAAAAAAAATTAACTAAACTGATCTGGATAAGGAGCGACATCTGTACCAGCAGTCACGCTTCTACGGCCGGCAGCTGGGATAGGTCCTTAGCAGCGCAGAGCAGAAGTAGTAAACATGGCTCGATGGTGCCAGCCGATCATTTTCCTACTATACTGGGATTCGCTGCTCCCTTAAACCCTCCCTCAGGAAAGGGTAGGAGAGAAGGAAGGGGCAGATCACCCATTCCTCACAGTCCTCCGCGCTGCCAGAGACAAGCAGCTCAGTTTGATTTTTTTTTTTTTTTTCTTCCCCCACCCATTGAACGGGCGATTGCAAACGTTTGAATTTCAGATAAGGTGGTTTGGGTTAAAAAGAGGAGGACGGACACCTCAACTCCCTTGCTGACTTGAAACAGGGTCTTTGCTCCAATTGCACTAGACATATTGTTTCTGCTTTCCTCTCAGGGGCACAACTATGGGAAGGCCTTAGCACATTTGGCAATCATTTAAAAGAACAAAAAACAGTTTAAAATTAGAATTTTGACTCCTTTTCCCCCTCCTCCTTCCCTTCCGGGGGTCATCCTCCACAAAACAGGAAAAAAATAAACTCCTATGGAAAAAGAAAAAACGAAGAATAAGTTTTTATTTTTTGTTATTTTTCTGGTGTTGGGGATCCTTTAACAGCTCCGTTAAATAATTTTGATTTATACCAAATACATTTGCTTTATATTAAGTGAAAAATACATACTTCTTTATATGGTTTTGGTTTGCATTAAGGATGTGGTATTATATTATTATTATTTGTATTTAATTGTATAATTTTTTTTGTCTGTCCTTAACCTGTTTACTATCTTAATTGTGGAATGCCTTGATTACCTGTAAAGAAAGGCATTTTATCACATGAAATAAACTAAACTTGAGTGAGACAAAAGCACAGTTATGGGGAGGATAAAAGCGAGGAGCAGCAGCAGAGAGGTAGTGAGGAAAGGTGAGGCGCAATGGATGAACAATGTCACGATACATTGTTGGCATAAAAAGGGGGGAAATAATTTGAATAGAGAAATTTTGGCCAGCCCCGCAGCTTGGGCAGTAGACCTGGAGGAAAGGGGCAGCAGAATTGGGTTCCAGTAGACCCTACCCGGTCACAGACCGGACGTGAGTAATAGCCTGGGAGAAGGCTTTCCTCTGGCCATTTGGGTCAGCAAGGGCATTTGAGCCACCCAAACTATAATAAGGTGGTGGTGGGGGATTTAAAGGGAAACATGGACCTTGGGAATAAAGTGGAGTTGCTTACCTGTAACAGGTGTTCTCCGAGGACAGAAGGATGTCTGTTCTCACACGAGTGACATCGGATGGAGCCTAGCATGTAAAACTTATGTCAAGGTTCTAGAAACTTTTGACTGAGCCTCATCGAGCATGCTCACACATGCAATATACCACACGTCCACACGGGGTCTCCTCAGTCATATCACAGAATTCAGAGGAACAATAAAATAATGAAAAAAATCCATGTTGGAAACCCAACACCGCGGGGTGGTGAACAGGTTTCATGAGGACTGACATCCTGCTGTCCTAGGAGAACACCTGTTGCAGGTAAGCAACTCCGCTTTCTCCAAGGAGAAGCAGGATGGCAGTCCTCACACATGAGTGGATCCCTAGCTACAGGCTGCCTCCCAACATAAAAGGCGACCAACAAAACACCAAAATAAGTGCCAAAGGGCACAAAAACAACTAGTTTGTTGGTAATTGGGGGGGGGGGGGGGGGGGAAGGGGTCTGAACAAAATCAACAGGCCCTAGGCAGGAACACCTCAAACAAGTTGCATCAGCTGCCCCTATCCAAACAACAATGAGATGTGAATATGTGGAGAGTAATCCACATTGCAGCTCTGCAGATCTCTTCCATGGGAACTGCTCGCAAGTGGGCTGACGCTGCCATGGCTCGAACAGGGTGTGCCTTAACATGACCCCCAAGATGCAATCCCAGCTGGGTATAACAGAAGGAGATGTAGTCTGCTAGCCAATTAGAAAGTGTCTGCTTGCCAATGGCAATACCCAACTTATTCCTATCAAAAGAAACAAAATTTGGGTGGACTTCTAAGGCAGAGGTTCCCACCCCTGTCCTGAGGAACCCCCAGCCAGTCGGGTTTTCAGGATATCCACAATGAATATTCATGAGAAAATTTGCATGCACTACCTCCATAACATGCAAATTTTCTCTCATGCATATTCATTGTGGATATCCTGAAAACACGACTGTCTGGGGGTCCCCAGGACAGGGTTGGGAACCACTGGTCTAAGGGCTTCTGTCCACTCCAGATAGAAGGCTAAGGCTCTTTTACTGTCCAAACTGTGCAGAGCTTGTTCGCCTTGGTGTGAATGACGCCTGGGAAGGAATTTTGCCAGGAAGATGGACTGGTTATGATGGAAGTCTGACACCACCTTAGGCAGGAACTTAGGGTGCATACATAATACTTTGTCATGAAAAAACAGTATAAGGTGGTCACTATGGCCTGGAGCTCACTGACCCTGCGTGCTGAAGTGACTGCCACCAAAAATATTGTCTTCCAGGCAGGGCTGGAGGAACCACTAGGCGAGCTAGGCCTGTGCCTAGGGCGCAGAGTCTTAGGGGGCACTGCGGCAGAATTTTGAAAGGCAAAAAGTGCCCTTTCAAAACTCTGCCAGCCCCCGACTTGCCCTGCCTCCCCCCCCCGTGCCACCTCCCGATGCCCCCCTGGTGGTCCAGCGGAGGGCCCGGGAGCAATCTGCCTCTCCCGGGGCCTCGGCTGCCACTAATCAAAATGGCGCCGGTGACCTTTAGCCCCTACCATGTGACAGGGGCCAACCAATGGCACCGGTAGCCCCTGTCACATGGTAGGGGCTGAAGGCCACCGGTGCCAGGGGCGGAATGGCCTATCGGGAGATCGGGCTTCCCCCGGTGAGCTGGTCTAGCTGATCACGTGGCCGAACTCTCCAGCTGCGCCGATCGTATGTGTGTGTGTGTGTGTGTGTGTGTGAGAGAGAAAAGAATGGAACTTCTGTGTGTGCGCGCGCACATGTGAGAAAGGAATCTGCCAGTTTAAAAAAATGAAATGTGATAATACATATACCTCAACTTTTGTGCTGGTAGCGGAACTTTTGAAAAGTTGGATGAAAAATGAAATTACTGAATTTTAAGCATCCCTCTTCTGGAAAATAAAATTTAACAAAGTGGGTAGAGACAAATACTAAAGCAAAAAAAAAAAAAAATTTAAAGTATTTAAAATGTTCATCTCAGCAAAATCACAAATTTAAGATACTGATGCCAGGTGGGGTTTGTTTGGTTTTTTTTCGAAGCATAATTTAAGCATGAAGATAGAATAGTTCCAATCTGAAACGGTTTTGCTTTTTTTTTTTTAAGCCTTTAGAAAATGTATATTTTTAAATGACTAAGACTGGAATCTTCCCATTTAAAGGGGAAGCTAACTAAGGATGTCTTAATTACATATCTCCAACATGAATAATCATATGACTGATAGTTTGAAGAAAGACACTTGCTTTATTGCCTGAAAGCGTAAAACAAAGAGAAGCTGTACGGTGTGGGTGGCTGTCCCTTGGGAGGACAGAACCTGAAGGAAGGGTGTCATTTCGCCTTCTGATAGGAATGTGGCTTTCTTATTTAATGGTTGGAAGCATCACTTTCACTTTTAGTAAAAGTGAAAAATCATGCAAGTCTGAAAGAAAGGTGCTTCTGTGAGATTGTAATGTGTATGTGAGACAGGGAGGGTGCTTCTGTATGTGTGTGGTGTATATGTGAGTTAGGGAGGATGCTTGTGTGTGAGAGAGAGAGATGGAGCATGTTTTTGGCTGGCTTGTGGCTGAGAGGGCATGTGTGTGATTGAGAGCTTGTGTGTAAGTAAGAGAGCGCAAGATTATTGTGTGATTGAGAGAGACTGGCCAGAGAGGTGGCGCGTTTGTTTGTGTGTGTGAGAGACTGATCAGGAAGATGACTGGTGTTTGTTTCAGAGACTGGATGGGGAGATGATTGGTGTGTGAGACACAGAAAATGGTCCTGAGGGTGTGAGGAAGAGGGAGAGAAAAAAAAAAAAAAAAGAGAGACTGGTTGTGGTCCCTAAGGAAGAGGACTGTGAGGACAGCTTCAGCAGCTACTGCTGCTTCTGGTGTGGCCTGCAAGGGAAAGGAGTAGGAGAACTGCTGGAGAGGGTAAGTAAAGGTGGTTTTTTAAGTTCATTTTTCTTGATTGACTACCATTTTAATTATTGGGTAGTATGTGATGTGTCTGCTGTTTGAAATATTTTATTGGTGTTTGGTAAAGCTTTCAAAATTTGCATGAGTTTAATTATTGGATATTCTATTCATCAGCTGTTTTGAAATTATTTTATTTGTATGATTTTATAATTATGATTAATGATTTATATATCTTGATTTTATTGATTTGTTTCACGAGAAATGGTGAAAATTTTGTTACACTGTATAGAGTCTGGCGTGATGCATTTTACAGTTCAGTTTTTGTCTGCACATTCTATTTATACTTTATGTGGCTTTATTCTGCATTTGGTGAGTGTTTGAGTTCTGCATGCAAAGACTGAGATGAAGCATTGTTTTAGCATGTGGTTTCTCTGTAGGGATCTGTAGTAGCTTGGCCTGTTCTGTTTTCCTGATAGCAGGTGTATTGATATTTTAGATTCTGGTGTAATATTTGTGGTATTTTTTTCATAGGTGGGGTTGTTATTCTTAGTATTGGCAATTAGTACTGTGTTGATACGGGAGGACCATGCCGAAATACATCACAATAGGTATGATGCCATATGAATTCCAAGATGCAAAGTTTTCTTGTTAGCATCACAACAGTGCATGAAATTATCACAATAACTTGTATATTAATTTTACCAATGTCATTTTTCATGTAAAATATGTTATAAATGCATTGTTCTGTCCCCAGCAGTGGGTACATGTTTGTATCTGTATATACTGTAGTTTAAATGTGTCTAGTGCAGCCCTCCCTTCTGAGGATCCTTGATACTGAAACACTTTTGTAACCCATGATAAAAGTCTGAGCCTTGCCTTTAAGAGGAGCTCCCTCCCCCCTCCACTTTCTCTCACTATCGGAAGAGCTTGAATGCCCCTCAATCTAACTTGAGTCTTCCTAGGTGCTTTATAGGCTCAATGGACTGCCCTTCACGCTTGACCTGCGTCACATGATTCTTAGGCTCGCTGCCATTGGACATTGCCCCCCCTGCCCCTAGCTTGTGGAGGCGTTTCCTTTAGCAGCTCTCGACAAGAGCTCAGTCTTGCCCATGCTTTCTTCTGAGCCAGCAGCGCTCTGTAAAACCCTGTGAAACGATCAGGTTTTTACCTTTTCTCTTACTGCCTTCTTCTGAAGACTAAATCAGCCTCATATCCCTCATGCTTCCTACCTCTACCATAAACCAACCCCTGCAACATAAGAGACTCCCTTCTCTCTCCTGCTATCCTGTCTCCAGTTACCAAAGATCTTTGCCTTGGGGCTTACGTTTGAGATGCAACAATTGTAAGTAGAATTTACCTGTACAATACATAATTTCAAACTTAAAGAATCTTTGTCTTGAGGACTGATTGGAGAAAATGTTTAGCTGCCTGGATGGCAAACTCGGATGTCTGCCTGATCCAGAACATGCATAATTTAAAATTGTGTATGGGGAGGGAGCGCCAGACTGTAAGGTTTGCCTAGGGTGCCTAATACCCTTGCACCGGCCCTGCTTCCAGGTCAGGTACTTCAGGTCACAGGCTTGCAGTGGCTCAAAAGGGAGCTTTCATCAGCTGAGCTAACACCACATTGAGGTCTTAAGACACAGCAACAGGCCTTAGGGTAGGCTTATGTTCTTCAAATGAAGCAGGCCCCGCATGAAATGTACAACTATAGACTGAATAGAGATGGGCATACGGCGATATGTGCCAGTTGCACTTAAATGAACACTAATTGAATTGGTTTTCAAACAAGCTTTTCATAGGTGCAAAAAGGTAGTCAAGCAGTTTTTGTGGGGAGCAGGAAAAAGGATCTAGGGCCTTCTGCTCACACTACATGGAAAGCCTCCTCCACATCAGTCCGTAACACCTTCTAGTGGAAGGCTTTCTGGAAGCCACTAAGACCAGAAAGACATCTTTTGAGATCGAGTGATTGCAATATCAACTTCTCAACATCCAGGCTGAGAGCAACAGGTCCTGGAAGTTGGGATGGCACAACTTGCCTTGATCACGAATGATGAGATCTGGGGAAATACCCAGCCTGATCAATTTCTGGATGGGCATCTCCCTGAGGTCTCTAAACCAAACCTGTCTCGACCAATGAGGGGCTATAAGGATCATAATCCTTTTGTCCTCACAAAGCTTCAAGAGAGAGTCTTCACTACCAGTGAAGCTGGAGGATATGCATACAGGAAACTCTCGCCCCAATGGCGGGCAAAAGAATCCGAGGCTGGTTTGCCGCATGTCCTGTATAGGCAGCAAAACTGAGGAACCTTTGTGCACCAGGACTGGAAAGTGTCCTGCTGTTGTTGAGGTAGCTGCTCAGCCACTTCCTGCACCTGCTTCAGGATGTCCTGTATATACTGGCCCATGTATAGCAGGTAGGCCATTGTGCTGGCGATAAGCATAGCACCCTGAAACACCTCTCTCAAAGAGAGCATCCATGGCCCTCTGATCCTTCCCCTAGGACGCCGAAGAATGGGTCAGAGTACACTTGGCTTTCTTGAGAGCCAATTCAACCACCACAGATTGATGTTGCAGCTGACACTTGTCAAATCCGAAGACCTTCTGGACAAGATAGATTGTGTCCTCCTTCCTATTAACGGGAGGTACTGAGTGGGTGTATTCCCACATCCTCATCAGTAACTCCAAAAACAAATGTCATGCATTAGGACTGCCACGAGCTCCTTAGGAGGCTCCACATACTGGAGAATATCCAGCCATCTTGTGCCAAGTATCCTCCTCCATCTGCAACTGAAATGGAATGGCTTCAGCTATCAACTGGAGGAAACCTGTGAAGAAGTCTTCTGGGGGAGACTTCCTTCTGTCTTCAGGAGGAGACAGTTCTGAGGAAAGGTCCCCTGATGCATCAGAGTCCAAAACATTGGAAGAGTCATCCCCCAGGGATTGTAGGAGTCCTCATTCTGTCACATAGCGAGGACGAGGCCAGAGGTGACTCAGCTTGCTATGGTGGCCTAGACCTGACACCACCTCCAAGGAAATGAGGATGACCACTGAATAGTCTGCTGGCCTCCTCGATGCCCCACCAGGCATTGACGCAGCCCTGGGCACAGTCAGAGATGATGTCTGTAGCACTCCAATGAGCGCCTACAGGCATTTGAGCAGTGGCTCAAGGATGGACGGTGCAAGCCTCGGTGCCCCAACGCAGAGGCCTCACACAGCCCTCTCAACAGCCAGCTGCATGTGCCACTCCAGCTTCTCCTCAAAGATCGCCAATGCCAAGGCTGGCTGTGATCCAGGAGGCGTAACCAAATCCTCTTTGGAACAGAGGGGAGGATCGTGGCAGGCACTGGGAGCGGTAGAGGCTGTGGCAAACCCTTGGAATCGAATGGGGTCGCTTCAGGGGCATCGGGGAAGATCCAGATTTTCTGACCCATGAACAAGGGCATTCTTGTTAGTGAAAATCTCAGGATCAAATTTTTTTCCCCATAATAGATGAACAAGAAATCAATAAGGTTGTCCATTCATGAATTACTTCCTCAGATTGTTCTAAAAAAATTAGTCAAGTTTAGAGAGCCTGAAAAAACTTGTAACACGTCAATTACTAGTCACTACTGTTTTTTCCCCCTTTAAAAGGAACATAATCATCTTAGTAACAAAGATGAAAAGAATCCATTTTCTTGCTCACAGTTTTCCAATAGAACTAAAGCCCGCCACACATCTTCAAGCCCAATGTTTGCTGGCCTCTGCAAAATGGGTTCTGAGGGGGCTCCTACAATTTGAGTAGGTGAAGAAGTTCCCAGAACAAAACCCCTTTCAGAATCCTCAACAACAGGCCCACTAGAAGACTGAGGAACCACATCGAAACCCAGAGCAGGAGGTGGTATGCGGAACTCAGGGCTTAAAAGGTGTCTCCGTGTCTAGCTGACTCTGCGTTGTCCCATTTATGCTGCCAATAACAAGAAGCTCACCCAAGTAAAAAGATGCCTAGTGTCCTGCAAACATCTGGGGGAACAGTAGATTGCTGAGATAAGACAGACGGTCCAAACCAGATCCCCTCCTTTTTACCCACAGCAAATGAAAATAGAAAGGGGGAAAAAAAAAAAACCCTTGAAGGTCAGAAGGTAGTAGACAGTCAATCAGCCTCCACAAAATTGAAACTTAGGGGTGCACAGCTTTGGCTGGGCGTGCCAGCAGCAACCTCTCTTTATACAATTGAAAGGCATCTCCCAATGATGTCAGACTACAGCCAGAAAGCAGGCAGACAGAAATGTTCCAGATACGAAGCAGGAACACTAGCAGGCAGGAGAAAGTCCTTCACCCCTCATTTACTTTTTTTTTTTAATGGATACACAAGGAGGAGATGCCCTTCATTGGCATTCAGCAGCTGTAAAGACTGAGGGTTGTTTGCATGCCCTAGAATCACACCCACACAGCATATAATCAGCCTCCCAAAACAGAGGAAACAGCTACCTCCACCAAACCACCCCCTCTATACCACAAACATAAAGGCTTTAATTTAGCCTGCCTATTAAACCAATGCCTCTGACCAAGACCTTGACACTTGTGCATCTTGTTTGCACTAACTCACAAATATAGGACTGGGTTTTTTGTTTGTTTGTTTTTTTTTAAAGAGTCTATTTCTCAATAGCTATTTACAAAGCATTGTTAGACTAATAAAATATGGTGCCACCTGCAATTTGTTTGCTTATCCTTCATCTCTACAAGTATGCTTAATATGGAAACCCTACTGTTTTTTTTCAAAATGATAAGGCCAAACTTCAACCTACAATGAAACTTTATCTGGATTACCTGAGCTAAGAGGGCTATCAAGGTATTGAGGGAAAAAAAAAAAAAAAGAAAGGGAGAGCAAATAGGAAACCAAGGCTAGCATTTGAAAGGTGCACATTGCTGGTATACAGGATTTGCACAATTAGATCAAGGAAGGGCACCACCCAGTCTGGATTTTTCCCACTGGTGTCTGCAGCTGGGAAAAAAAAAAGAAAAAAAAAAAAGCTTTGCTGAGAAGTTCCTGAATCTTTAAAAGGTTTGCAGAACACAAAATTACTTTTTTGCCAAACAGTAACAGGCAGGTAAACAAAACAAAGTTTTGAGCAGTCCTGATCGTTTAATGGCAGTTCAACAGGGTGAATAATTATTCTGCAGTTACTCTGCTGTTAGGTGCATACCTGCTACTGCCTTGTAAGTAAGAGCTACAAAAACCTCTCTGATACTTGGTGATAATTTGACCAATCCATGATGAAAACCAGAGGCCAAGTCACATGATTATGGTCACCAGTGGATTTCTGCTTCTGAAGCCCAGTGGTCACATCTTCAAATTACTGATCAAAGGGGAGGAAAAAAAAAAAAGGAGGTGAACAAAGAAGTTTTACACAGTATTCACCGAACACCTGGAGCATGGATAAAGAAAAACGTTTAGAAAAAGCAAAATGACCACCATGGATGTTTTGCGCGCAGCTATGATTTCCCAGGTCCTTGTTGCTTCGTGATCATGTCCTTCGGGGGTCAGAGAGAGCCATGCGTGTGGCACAGATAATGCCTGGTACTTTTGGGCCAGCTGGATCAGCCCGACATGATAAGGGGGCCATGCATCACACTAACTTGCATAGATTTTTCTTCACTGCAGGATTAACTTCAGGTCATCAGAAACAACTTGAGCCAGGGCTGGCTTCAGCTTCTCATCCCAATGCAAACAGGGAGCTGTGGCCTTACAGATTCCAAAAATATTAACATCTACTTACACATTTGTCCAACAAATTCAACCTTCTTCTAGTATCTTTAGACAATGATGTAACTAGCAGCTCCAAATACATCTATTGTAAGAGAACAGGTCACAACAGATGATGGAAATAATTATTTCCTATCTTAAAATTACATGGACTGCAAAAAAATAAAATTACTTCTCCTGATTATAGGTAAAATTCCTCTTCATCAGTTTGAACCACAATTCTCTCAGCTGGTGCAAACTGTGCCCAGTTTTCTAGAAGTCTGATCCAAAGAGCAAATCTGTGCGCTCAATTACATCAAAAAAATAAAACCAGTAAACTGAGGTCTGACAGCAGTAACACAGCTGGGTGCCGTAGTTTTAACATTAAACCTCTTCAGCAATAATGAGCAAGAAAAAAAAAAAAAGCAACATTGCCCCTTGACAAGAGATTAAACCATAGACAGTGGCAGGGTCCGATGAGTGTATCACATCCGCCGGAGTTAAATGTGCGCGGCAAATAAGCCGACAAATAGGAGAAGAAAGGGTAAGAGAAGCGAGATATCTGAAGTTTCTAAGGGAGAGAAATAACAGCTATACTCACCCACCCCTATCCCCAAGATTTCATAAATTAGGATTAAACCTAATGAAATTAGAAAATAAATGTTTTCCTGGAAAATTATATCAATGTTTCTTGCATGCAGTCACCAACCTTTTTCATTTTTATTTTTTTTGCAGCCAGCACAGATGAAGCAGTTGTTTGAAGTTAAACAAGCAAAATAGGAAATTGGGGCAGCCAACAAGAGCTGTTGAATCCCACTCTGAACCCACCACAAACATCTGCGTCAAATCAGATTGGACCATTTCAAAGAGGCTGTACTATAATTCTTCCTCTGCAGAATGCATGTTCCGCCCATCTGCATAACCTCTAATTCAGCCCAAACATTTTCCTGTTTGCAAGAATTTATGTAAAAATGTGACCCAATGATGCTTAAAGTATTTTTCATGTAATTACTAACCCATATTTCAGGGATTTTTTATTTTTTTTTTAAAGGAAAAATACTAAATTTAAGTTTGTGGAAGAGATCAAATTTATGGAAGTGAAATGTTCTCAGCCTCCAAACCAAATTACTCTGGAACGAACAGATAGATCACATACGTATATTTTGTTTGTTGGATGGGTGGGAACATGGACAACAAAGCTAACTACATAAATTTGAAGGGGATGCTTTGCCACTGAAAAAATGATTGGGTCAACGACAAGTGAACAGCGGATATATATATAAAAGAAAGGATATTGTTATGTCCTTAGCTCCTGATACCCCAGCTCCGTAGCTTATACAGACAGTGAAACCCTTGCTTTATTTTAGCTTCCAAAGACAGAGAATTCAGATCTTAACCAAAACATTATTGTAATGATAAACAATTCAACACTCACTGCAAATGGTATGATACTGAAGATAACTGAAAAGATATAGAAATTGATAAAAGCAGGCGCTCAAAATGCCAAACAGGGTAAGCAAACAAGAGAACAGCTTGTTTGAACAGGACACCAGAGACCTGTTCAACCACCACAATAAAGCTAAGTATTAATTCACTTTAACCCCCGAAGCAGTACCAGCCTACGAAACATCAGCTGATGTCGGGGCTGATGGTGTGGTTTCCATTTCTTGCCTGCCTATTGGTGTACTGTTGCTACTTTTTGATAACAATTGTTGTTTCACCTGTTGGAAGGATTACTTTTTTTTTTTTTTTTTTTTTAATTGCAATGAAAAAAATTCTAAAAATTAATGGGTGAATGACTCAGAAGTCCAGCAGAGACCCCAAGAGGTCTTGTGTGTTCAGTTTGCTGACACATGAATCCAACATAAGAAATTGCCATGCTGGGTCAGACCAAGGGTCCATCAAGCCCAGCATCCTGTTTCCAACAGAGGCCAAACCAGGCCACAAGAACCTGGCAATTAACCAAACAGTAAGAAGATCCCATGCTACTGATGCAATTAATAGCAGTGGCTATTCCCTAAGTAAACTTGATTAATAGCCATTAATGGACTTCTCCTCCAAGAACTTATCCAAACCTTTTTTGAACCCAGCTACACTAACTGCACTAACCACATCCTCTGGCAACAAATTCCAGAGCTTTATTGTGCTTTGAGTGAAAAAGAATTTTCTCTGATTAGTCTTAAATGTGCACTTGCTAACTTCATGGAATGCCCCCTAGTCCTATTATTCGAAAGTGTAAATAACCAAGTCACATCTACTCTTTCAAGACCTCTCATGATCTTAAAGACCTCTATCATATCCCCCTCAGCCGTCTCTTCTCCAAGCTGAACAGCCTAACCTCTTCAGCCTTTCCTCATAGGGGAGCTGTTCCATCCCCTTTATCATTTTGGTTGCTCTTCTCTGTACCTTCTCCATCGCAAATATATATATATATTATTAGTTACAGTATTTGAGATTTTGCAACAGGCTGCTCTTTGTGAAGATAACTGGACAGATAGGAAACCCAATACAGCTGTGATGAGAAACTCAGAGCTCAGTCATAGGCAGACGACTGCAACCAGAGAGGGAACTGTAGTTACCAGTAAATAGCAGAAACCAGCAATTGGTGGGAAATAGATGTGAAAGAGGGCAAGGAAGCAAGGTGAAAAGAGCAATGCTTTCAAGAGCTTTCAGAGGATACAGGACAGCTGCAATCTTGTCAAGAGATAGTTCCAAACTGAACTTTCAGCAGGAAATAGGGTCTTCCAGGGATTCCAAACACAAAGGACAAATAGGAGGAAGCAAGAGAACAGACAGGGAGCAAACAGGAATAAATCCAATCAGAAGATCAGCAACATTTAAACAATAACCAATAAGGAGGGTTATATCTACATGAAGAAAAACTAAACTAAGTAATGTCAAACTGATGCAGGCAGTGCAATAAAGAAACACATGTACATTTCAAAATGCTGCAGAGGCAGAACACATACAATGCAAATTAATTTTCTAGTCACGTGAGCTCATATACTGATGGAACAGAATAGCAGCTGAACAAATATCAGGACCAATGTTACCTTTAAGCTGTGCACGTGCAACCTTTCCCTCAGCAGCGCAGGAAGATGAGCGGAGCTGCTGTGGAGCTCATCTCACCCCAGCCCTGAAGCAGAGAAAAGGCCAGCGGGGCCATGGTGAAACAGTGAAGAGGCCAACAAGATCTCATCCACCCCAGAAGCAGCCCAAACGAAGGAAGCACCGTGCCTGTCTGGGGATCGCATCCTGCCTGGCAGCCTAAATGGAGGTGGCCCTGTGGCCACAGGGGATCACATCCCGCCCACCTGTTAGATCAGGAACTATTATGTGTGTGTAAGCATGTGCGCGTGCATGCAAGCATGTGTGCCAGAGAGAGCAGCAGTGTATGCCTAAGAGAGAGGGAGCGTGTGTATGTGTAAGCATGTGTCCTGAGAAAGGAGCATGTGTGAGTGTGAGAGAGGGAGTGTTTTGTGTATGTATATGAGAGAAGAGAAAGTTTATGCACCTCCCTTCCCCTCCCACTAATCCAGAACAATTTTACAAATGACCAGAAGTCAAAAGTTCCCAGGTATGGAGAGTGAGCAATTTTTTTTTTTATCCTTACCGATGTAATCAATCAGATGTTATTTGATGTGTCTTCAGAAAAATGTTTTTGATGTTTATGAAATTTTAAGATTATATATAGGAATGGGGGTGCCAAAGGAAGTATCCGCCCTGTGTGCCAAATACTTTAGGTACGCCACTGGTGTGAGAGCCTGTGGGCAATGCATGTATGACTGTGTGAAAGCTTGTGTGCCTGAGAAAGCCTGTGTCACACATAGGCTCTCACAGGCAATGTATGTGTGAGGGAGAGAGAGAGCGGGTGTGAGAAAGAGCATGGGCATGTATACGAGAGAGGAAGTGTGAGAGAGAATAAATACATGTGCATGTGTGAAAGAGTAGAGAAGACAAAGTTCGTGCAGCCTTACCTCCCCCAATCCATGACATCTCAGGGTGACTGCAAATCAGAAAGATGACAGCTATGGAAAGCAGGAGATTTTTTTAATCCTTATTAATTTTAAATATTTCATATAATTTCATGTTTCTGCTGTTTTTAAATTTTGGGGGGGGGGGGGGGGAATAGAACATTTTTAAACTACTGGATGTTTTGAAATATGTAATTGGTATTTTAGAAATACAAATGTATATAAGTTCTTTTAAATTATTGGATGTTCATCAGCTGTTTGCAAACACACAACAAGGTGGAATCGGTAAAATGGACTTTATTGACTCTTGCCTGCCCGACTCTGGCCGAGTTTCGCTATACAAGCTGCTTCAGGGGCTATTTCAAACAGATAAAAACATGTAAGAGAGACATACAAACATGTAAATTTGTATCAACAAATAAATTGTAATACAAAAATCATAAAAATATTAAATAAATAAAATCAAAATCAATAATAAACACATTGCATTATAGAATGAAAAAGTGGACATATATCTCAAATGTTTGTATGTATATATTAACCACTATATATCAATTCTGTAAACCACATGTACAATTAAGTGTACAAATACCATTGCAACACACTCATAAATATAATAACATAAGCAAAGGGAGTGTTTGTGTATAATCTTATAAAACTACCTTTGAGCGATCATACATTGGATATTCAATATGACCCACAAAGTGGAAAAAAAGAAAAAATAAAAATAAAAAAAAAATAAACAAAAGAGAATGAAAATAAATTCAAACAAAAAAAGGGGGAAGTAAACTAAAAAATTAGCTAAATTAAGATATGAAAAAATATAATAATAATGTGCTTCAATAAATAAAGGGTATGTGTGACTAGTGTTCAATTCTTTTCTTTACATATAACAGTGTGAAAAGGGAAATGTTTAAAATATTCAATAGTACCTTTTGAGTCACTCGGATAGGTTCAAATGAGCATGGACATCACATGCACTGTGATCTCAAAAAATCAACAGCGAACTGACTGGAATAAGAAATATCTTAACAATGAATATCGCACCGGAATGCATTCTTTTTTTGTACTCTTTCAGAATATTGTTCTTTTCAGCGGATCGTTATAGGCGAAATAGTATCACGTTTATTAAGAAAACCAAATAATTTCCTATATATTCAATTGATCAAAGGATCCATATTATCCATATCTTACAATGAACATTCAAACTTTAAAAGCTGGTGCCGCGGGGAAGCGGTGATACTAAAAATATTCTATTTAAGATACGGTACCCATAAAGCTAAACATGTGCTGTAACCGGTTAATTAAAAAGCACTTAGAAACCAAATATTGAATGAACACCGTTTTAGTAAATAATATAAACCACGTTGAGTTTACATATGGCTTCCATATATTTCATTTTTATATTTTACGGCACTTATGGGTTTATTATTCAGTTACTGTGCAGAGCTGCACCAGGCTGATTGACAGCCTATATAGATTAATCTAAAAACAGAAACCGCTAAGCGTCGTTGTTTAAAAACAAGATCTTATAGAAATTATGCCGCTAAAAGCAATATGTAATGTACAAAAATGAAATCTCTAAAACTAAACGGAATTAGCCTACAGTGAGTGATTAAAGCAATAGATTTATACCATTCATAGATACGGCACTGCCGCGTTTGCTTTATAGACGCTGTACAACGTTTCTTATAGTGCCACCTCGTTGTTTAAAGAAAACCCGATCTTATAAAAATTCTGCCGCTGAAAGCAATGTGCAATATCCAAAAATAAAATCACTAAAAATCAGCGGAATTAGCTTACAACACAGTGGATTTTTAAGTATATTTACCATTTGTAGATACGGTACTCCCGCATTCGCTTTGTAAACGCTGTACAGAACTGAAAACGCTGACAAACAACGTTTCTTATAGTGCCACCTCGTCTTCCAAATCTCGCGATAGCAGCACATCTGTATTTAATCTACTAAGTGCATACAGGGCAATGTGTGCATCCAACTCATTTGAAAGGTACAAATGTACAGATGATATATTAGCCTGATAAGTCTAACTTATGGGCTCCTCCATATGTTTTATTATACGTGCAAGTACTGCCATCTGTAATAGTAAATCCAAAAAATGATTAATTATAAAAATTAATAAGAGAAGGAACACTATATTCAATGAATTTCCACATAAATATCAAAATATAGACTCTTTTAACCTATTAATATCAATATACCTTAATGTTACAATATAAAAAGGAAGACCATAATAAATATTAATTTCTATTTTTTATGTCGTCCTGAAATATTGAGTGTCAACTAGTATTAAAAGGAACTATGTAAAAAGCATTGGAGGAGCTATATAAGTTCTTTTAAATTATTGGATGTTCATCAGCTGTTTGGACATTTATTTTATCAGTATGGTTTTAATATTATGAATGAAGTTTTATCTCTCGATTTAATCTTTTGCAAGGAATGATTATGTTTCTGTTTTTCTATTGTTGCACCTTATAAAGGTGAGTTCTTACCAGTAACAGATGTTCTCCAAGAACAGCAGGATGTTAGTCCTCACACATGGGTGACATCAGATGGAGCCCAATGCGGAAAATGTATGTCAAAATTTCTAGATGAAAGTTATATCAAACTTTCAGAGAACACCTGTTACAGGTAAGCAACTCTGCTTTCTCAGAGGACAAGCAGAATGGTAGTCCTCGCACATGAATGAATCCCTAACTACAGGCTGCTCCCCAACATAAAGGAGACCAACAGACACCTAACCAGCTGCCAACGGGCACACTACCACCAGTGCCATTGGTTAACAGAGGGGGAAGACAGCTTGAACCCAAACAATGGGCCCTAGCAGGGAGAGTTGGTTTTCTACACCTCAAACAGGTTCTGGAGGACAGACTGGCCGAACCTACTGTCGCATCAGCCACCCCTATCCGGACAATAATGGGATGTGAATGTGTGGAGAGAACTCCATGTCACAGCCTTGCAGATCTCCTCCACGGGAACTGTTTGCAAGTGGACCACTGACGCTGCCATGGCTCTGACAGAATGAGCCTTGACATGGTTCCAAGATGAAGACCCATCTGGGCATAACAGAAGGAGATGCAATCTGCTAACCAATTGGATATTGTCTATTTGGCAATGGCAATGCCCAACCTATTCCTATCAAAAGAAACAAAAAAAATGGGTGGACTGTCTATGGGTTCTGTCTGCTCCAGGTAGACAGCTAAGGCTCGCTTGCAGTCCAAACTGTGCAGTGCTCATTCACCTTGGTGTGAATGAGGCCTGGGAAAAAATACTGAAGAATACTGGCAAGACAGTTGATTGGTTACATTGGAAATCCGTCACCACCTTAGGTAGGAACTTAAGAGTGTGTACACCAAGACCACCCTGTCATGAAAGAACTTAGTCCAAGGTGGATAAGTTACTAAGGCCTGAAGCTCAGTGACCCTGCGTGCTGAAGTGACCACCACAAAAAAAATACACCCTTCCAGATAAGGTACTTCAGGTCATAGGCGCGCAGTGGCTCAAAAGGAGCTTTCACCAGCTGAGCTAACACCACGCTCAGGTCCCAAGACACAGTGAGAGGCCTTAGCGGAGGCTTCAACTCAAACAGGCCCCGCATGAAACGTAAACTATAGGCTGTACAGTGATGGGCTTACCATCTACACCGTGGTGCAACTGCACTAAGATGAACTCTAACGGAATTGGTTTTCAAGCCAGCCTCTGATAGGTGTAGAAGGTAGTCAAATAGTTTTTGTGGGGGGCAGGAGAACGGATCTAGGGCCGTTTGCTCACACAACATGGAAAACCTCCTCCATTTCAGTCCATAGGATTTTCTAGTTAAAGGTTTTCTAAAAGCCACCAGGACCAGAGACCCATTCTCTGAAAGATCAAGCGGCTGCAGGATTAACCTCTCAACATCCAGGCCCTGGAGGTTAGGATGCCGCAGCCTGCCTTGGTCTTGCTTGACGAGATCTGGGGAAGCCCCCAGACAGATCCATTTCCAGAAGGACAACTCCCGCAGGAGTGGAAACCAGACCAGTCTCAGCCAATGTAAGACTATGAGGATCATAGTCCCTCTGTAATCGCAAAGCTTCAAGCGCGTCTTCGCCACTAACAGAATCTGAGGATAAGCATACAGAAGACGCTTGTCCCAAAGACTGGCAAAGGCATCTGAGGCTGGTTTGCAGCCTGACCTGTATAGGGAGAGGATAGAGTCATCTTCCTGCTGCAGGAGAGGACGCGAACAGATCTACGTCTGAACACCCCCAAAGGCGGAATATCCGATTCATTACCCCCTGGACCAGGGAACACTCATGGAGTCTGAAGGTTCAATTCAGCCTGTCCACTACCACGTTCTCCGTTCTGACCAGGTACATGGTTCTGAGCACCATCACCTGGGATGGTGCCAGAGACCAGATCTGGACCGCTTCCTGACACAGGAGGTACGATCCCATGCCTCCCTGCTTCTTCACATACGACATGGCTACTTGGTTGTCAGTCTGGATCAAGACAACTTTGTTGGACAACCGATCTTTGAAAGCCCATAAGGTGTACCTGATCATCTGAGGCTCCAGGAAGTTGATGTGACAAGTACGCTCCTGAGTGGCCTACAGTCCCTGGGGGCCGAGCCCATCTACATCAGCTCCCCACCCCAGGGTAGATGCATCCGTGGTAACACAATTTGAGTAGGGAGATTCGAAAAGGAAATCCCCTGTTCCAGATTGGAAAGTCCCCACCATCAGAACAAGAAGTCCTTGAGAGACAGGGTGCCATTGGGAGCTCAGGGTCCATTGCGCTCTGCGCATGAGTAAGCGTGCCAAGGGAGTGACATGGAAAGTGGCAGCCATGTGGCCCAACAGTCTCAACATGTGCCATGCTGATACCTGCTGGCTCTGTTGCACCTCCGTCGCAATGGTCGCCAGAGCAACAGCCCTCTGACGTGGCAGAAAGGCCCTGGCTTGAGCCGCGTCTAGCAGGGCTCGAAGACCAATTGTGATAACGGACTGAAATGGCACTTTGAGTATTTGAGAACCCCCCCCCCTAGAAACTCCAACACCCGAATGGTCAAGCGATTGGACCAGATGGCCCCTACCTGAGGCGTGCTCTTGACCAGTCAATCGTCCAGATATGGGAAAACTTGCACTCCCAGTCCATGGAGGGGCGCTGCCACCATGGCCAGCCATTTTGTTAAGACCCATGGGGCAGACACGAGCCCCAACAGCAACAAACCAGAGATACTTCCTATGACTCGAGAAGATCTCGATATCGGTGTTTGCATCCTTTAGGTCCAAGGAGCATAGCCAGTCTCCTTTTTGTAAAAGGGGGATCAAGGTGACCAAGGAAGCCATCTTCAACCTTTTTCTTTTTAGAAGCCTCTTCAAGGCCCTCAGGTCTAGAATAGGATGGAGTCATATTCTCTTTGAAATCAGGAAGTGCCTGGAGTAGAATCTCTGCCTCTTTGCCCTGGTGGTACAGGCTCGACCACTCTGGCCATTAAGAGGGAAGACAGTTCTGCTTGTAGCACCTCCTGATGCATTACCAGCCCCCAATATGCGCATGGAGGGAGATTTGGCGGGACACCCAATAGATTTAATTGGTACCCCTGGCGGACGATGGACAAAACCCATGGGTCCGAGGTTACACTAGGCCACTGGTTCGCAAAGAACCGCAGCCTGCCCCCGACCGGAGGGTCCATCATCCCAGGTACAAGCAATTGGCTTACGCTCCCTGCTTCTATGCCTAGAGTTGACTAGGGCTTGGGAGCTCTCTGTTGCCTGGGACTACTGCGGGAGCTCCAATGGTGTTGACAGGATCAAGGAGGCAGAAGTTAGTACTTCCTTTGACGAAAGAAAGACTTCCTTCACCTCGGCCTCGACAGCATCCTGGATGAGGAGGATGGGTTCAGAGTGCTGGTGGAGAGTTGTTGGAGGGTTTCAAGATGGTCCTGGAGATGGGCCACAGCATCCTGCACCAAGAGATTCTCTCCCGTGCACAGCAAGTCAACAAGTCATTCCTGTACCTCTGGTCTGAGATCAGAGGCCTGCAGCTATGTCAGTCTGCAGGACCCAATTCCTATTGCAGAGACCCTCGAAGCCATTTCAAAAACATTGTAAGTCGCACAGACCTTATGTTTTCCACACTCCAAACCTTCGTGCACCAGCAACATGAGAGAGAGTGTCATGCTGCTGTTGAGGCAGCTGTTTAGCCACCTCCTGCACCTGCTTCCAGATCTCCTGTGAGTACTGGCTCATGTAGAGCTGGTAGGCAGTGTTACAGGCAATAAGCATGGTGCCCTGGAAAACATTCCTCCCAAGGATGCCCTGTGGTCCTTTCCCCAGGGGCGCTGAGGAGTGGGTCCAAGTGCACTTGGCCCTCTTGAGGGCAGACTCGACCACCACCGACTAGCAGGGCAGCTGATTCTTATCAAATCCAGCTTTCTTTTGGACAAGGTAAACACTTTCTTATTCACAGGAGGCACTGAAGGGGTGTTCCCAAATCCTCAGCAGCAACTCTGTAAGGATCTCGTGCATCGGGATCACCACAATCTCTTAGAAGGCTCCACGAACTGAAGAACCAAGCATTTTGTGACTGGCATCTTCAGTCAAAAGCTGGAATGGGATGGCCTCCGCCATCACCCTTACAAACTCTGTGAAGGTTAAGTCTTCAGGCAGAGACCTCCTTCGCTCCTCTGGAGGAGAAGGGTCTAATGGGAGACCATCTGAATCGTCAGAGGACGACTCAGTCCCAGGGGTCATAGGGACCTTCATCCTCACTGTATGCCACAGGGGATGGGGCCCTAGGTACTCTGCCAACTTCCAGAGGTGCAGACACCGATTTAACTGGATCGGGGTATAACAGGCCTCGGCATCTCCACCAGCTTCATCTGAGGAACCGGCGATGACCACCATATCGTTAGGGGAGGCCTCTGTGCCCCGCCAGGCACCAGTGCCGCCCAGGGAATAGACACCAGCTGGGTCAGTAAGGCATCAATGAGCACATTGAGCTTCTCCAAAAGCGGTATGAGGACGGGCGGCCCCGGCTCCAATGCCATGGGACCGAAGCCCTGCAGCACCCACTCCACAGCTCGCTGGACTCAATGCTCCAGTTCCTCCTCAAACGCTGCCAATGCCGATACCAACTGGAAAGAAGGAGGGCTGGCCAGATCTTCCTCAGACCCCCAAGGGTGAGCGGCGACTGGTACCAGGTCCGGTGAAGACCATAGCAGACCCTGGACACCCAGGAACAGCAAGACAAGTCCCAGAATGGCGGAATTGAGCAGGACAGGAATCCTTGCTAACTTGTAGCTTGGATAGTCAGCTGAGTTTAAGTATTGTAAGCGGATAACGTCATGCGGTGGGGACGCCCAGAGGGTCCCGCCATGACGCGTACAAGAAGGGGGCAGGCGCATGCGTGTGCCCTAGGTTATCCCTGATGCAAGATGGCTGCCGGGAGCGCGTGGGTCAGCAAATGGAAGCGGAGGCAGCCATCCTCCCTAGACTCGGTGCTGTAGGAAGAAAGGAGGTAAGCAACAAAGGTCGCAGCCGCCTGTGACCGACGGGCGCAACAACCATTTGGCTACAGGTGGCTTTTTTGCAGAGTTTCTGGTCGATGCCATAGTAGTGAATGTCAATAATATGCATGTTGTATGTGATATTTTTACCTTAGAAGACTGTACTTTGAATGCTCTTTTTCATGTAAAGTCTGTTACCGTATAAAATTACCCTTGCACCAGCCCTGGCTGTACTGGTTCCACAAGAGAAAGCAGGATTCCCATCTGGAGCTAAGTTAGTGGCTCTCCCTCGTCTCGGCCAGGGCTTACCTTTTTCTATGCCCAGGGAAACGTATGGATCACTTCTGGTCCCCTGGAGTAGATAGGCTGAATCAAGCCTGGGGAACCATAAAAACAGCAGACCGTGTAGCATGTAGACAATGGGAATTCACTGAAGTGGTGAGAGGGTGGCAGAAAAGTGGAAGCAAGCTACAGGCACAGGCCTCGAGGGAGTAAGCCAGGGAGAAGAACCTGTGCAGTGTTGGGAGACTTCTGTCTGAGGTGACTGGACTGAGCTGTGAGAGGAGCTGTTAGCTGTGAAACCAGCAAGTCTCACAGTGGGACTGGAAAAGGAGGAGGCTGTTGCAGAATGAGGAAGGGCTGGCAGCAAGCAAGAACTTTAACTATGATGCGGTACTGCTGGGGTGGGGGCACACATTGTATGAGCACAAAGCAGCAGCACAACAGCAGCGTGTTAGAATGTGTGTATCACGGGGGAGTCCGTGGAAGGAGAGAGAGTATGGGGCACCCAAGTCCTGCCATCACCCGGTGAGGAGAACCCCGGAATATCGAGGGCGACCCCCGGAACAGCTTAAGAGGCCTGGTCTGCTGGGCTTGATAGGAGGTGGAATCGTATGACGTCAGTGGAGAGCTTCTGCCACTATTAAACTGAGCGGCAGAGGGCGCACCACCGCCATCGGCACGCTGCCTAAGCCACGTGCTCCATAAGGGGCACACGGCTTGGTCCGGCTTAGGCCAGCGAAGGCTGCCATCATGACTCTCTTTTGCTGAGACTTAGACCCCCCCAAACAGATCTCATCCTTCTATATATAGATATTGGTGTGCTTCAGAAATAAGAGCCTTACTTGTTTTACTATACATTTTTCTTCTGATTGGCATTATTAAATGCCGCATACAAAACGGAAGGGCAAGGTCAGGCAGGAAGCCTCGACCCCTGCAAGACCCAGCCCAATACAAACAACGTTGACAGGTTTCTACTCACTTGCAGAGAACTTGACTCTGGAGAGTCCCGTTACAGCAGTAGATGGGGAGCAAGCATCACTGCTGTTGGGAGATGTCAGTCTCAGTCCCGGGGCTCCAACAACATCTGCACCACCCAAGAGCAATGCAACCACCATTGAACCTGGCTCTAATACAATACAGACTGCGTTTTTGGAGTCGAGCCCGTCCGAGGAGGTACATGGTATGGGTATAGCATTGCTAGATGAGGCTAGAGGACAGGAACCTCTGCAAGTGATGCCTATAGTCGGCGAGAGTCGAATAGGAGCAGACGGAAGATCTGAATTACCTGGAGGAAGTGTGCCTGCCTCCCCTTCAGGGAACAAAGTCAGGCAAGAACTATCTACTTTTCAATCTTTAATTTCTATGCCTATTGCAATAACAGGAAATTCAAAAAATGTGACTATGGAAATGTTGTGGCAAGCTATAATATCCTTGCAAAATAATATAACGAATTTAAATACAAATATAAAAGAAATGCAAAATGTTCTGTTAAATTTGAATCCTTTGGTAATTAATTATGGGGTGGCCTTGGCGAAAGTAGGAGGATTTAACTTCAATTAAGAATGTTCAGACTTCTATAATACAAGGGGAATCTATGCGATATTCTAATCTTAGAATTGTTAATTTCCCTAAATGTAAGTTGGTTTCTTCAAAAGAACAACAGAGAAACTATTTTCTTGAGGTATTGTTATTGGCACCAGAGAATCTTCCCTTGATTACTAATATCTGAGCAAGTAGCACAGGAAACCTCATTAAATGTTACAGACTTGATAGAGACATCTTTTAGTTCCCAGATTGAGAAGAGGGGAACTCTTTTGGTAAAATGTGCCCTTTCTTCAGATAGGGATAAAGTGGTAAAACTTTTTATGTTAAATAGAACCTCTCTATATCTGGGACAAAAGATTTGGATTTATCCAGATGTCGCTAAGGAAACACAAGTAAGATGTAAAAAATTTATAACATTAGCCAATTTAGCAAGACCTTTTGGTATTCAAATTGTAATAAGATTTCCCTGTAAATGCATTATGCGTATAGATGGGATAAGATATGTATATTATGAACCAGAACATTTGGAAAAGTTTTTGGAAGAATGGAGGAACCAGAGGGAGGAGGTTAGAGCCCAAATCCATGTATAGTTGGAATGTTAAATATTATTCTTTGCATACTTCTGTAATAATTTAGAGACTTTTTTTTGTTTATTTGCTCATAATAGCTCCCCTTTACTTGTTTGGTAACAAGGAAACAGTGTTAATTATTGTTTTTTACATGTATGATTGAAAGAGTAATAAGAACCTGTTTCCTATAGAATGTTCAATGTAAAATTTAATAATGTTAAATTGAATTGACATTTACTCATTTGTAAATTTTAAATTCATAAATAATTAAAAAAAAAAAAAAAAAAAGGTGTCACACAGAGCGACACAAAAAAGCAAGTTTGCTTACAGTAAACGATGTTTCCGTAGATAGCAGGATGAATTAGCCATGCTGTCATGGGATCTGTCAATCAGGCCCGGGAGGCGGAGCTTGTCAAAGCAGAGAACAGAGCTTTGCTCTCTGCGGCTGCGCGTGTGTTCCCGCGCAGGAAAGTAACGGTATCTCCTCAGTCTGTAATAAAGCTGTAGTGTAGTTGAAGACTTGGTGACTGCCAGGGAGGAGGGTGGGTCAGCATGGCTAATTCATCCTGCTATCTACGGAAACATCGTTTACGGTAAGCAAACTTGCTTTTTCCCGTCGATAGCAGGGCTGAATTTGCCATGCTGTCATGGGAGTCCAAAGCTCCCGATCACGTCATTTATGACATATATGGTTGGACGTGATCTTTGACAGTGTGGCAGTCACCGAGGACAGGAGGATAGAGATTGCAGTATTGCTTGCCCTATCTTCGCATCCGTGGCTGCTTGTTGGTCAAGGCAGTAATGAGATGTGAAGGTATGTAGTGATGACCATGTAGCTGCCTTGCAAATGTCTATGGGTTGCACAATCTTTAGGTGTGCTAAGGATGTTGCTACTGCTCTGACTTGGTGAGCTTTAGGAGTAGACTGTAAATGCAAATTCTGTTTGTCGTAGCAGAATTTGATGCACTGTGCTATCCAACTGGAGATGGTGCGTTTAGCCACTGGCAGTCCAGGTGCCTTCGGGTCGTAGGAAACAAAGAGTTGAGAAACACGGGAGTCCGAGTTTGTCCTTTCTTTGTAGTGTGTTAAAGCTCTCTTACAATCCAGTGTGTGCAGTAGCTTTTCTCTATCGTTTGCATGAGGTTTAGGGAAAAATATTGGTAATTCCATTGTCTGATTGAGATGGAATGGGGTAACTACTTTCGGTAGGAAGGATGGGTGAGTTCGTAGAACTACCTTCTGTTGATGAAATTGCAAGTATGGAGGATAATGGACCAAAGCTTGTAACTCACTAACTCTTCGTGCTGATGTTACCGCAACCAGGAATACCACCTTCCAAGTGAGGTATTTAATGTGTGCTGAGTCCATAGGTTCAAATGGAGAAAGCATGAGCTGTTCCAGAACTATGTTGAGGTTCCATGGAACTGGAGGTTTGGATACCGGAGGACGAATGTGTGTTAAACCCTTTATGAAACGAGTCAGTAATGGGTGATTGGATATAGGAATGTCATTGATTGGTCTATGATAGGCGCCTATGGCGCTGAGGTGAACTCTGATGGATGTTGCTGCTAGACCAGCTACATATAGTGTATGAAGATAATCAATGAGCAATTCCGGGGAACAGTCCAATGGTGGTACACCTTTGGAAGTGCACCAGGCAGAGTAGCGTTTCCATTTATAGCTATAATTTTTCCTGGTTGAGAGTTTCCTTGATTGTAACAAAATGAATTGTGCTGAAGTGGAAACTCCTTGTTCTGTTAGAAGGAGCCTTTCAATCTCCAAGCTGTCAAGTGTAGAGATGAATGTAGCGGGTGTAGTAGTGTTCCTTGATCTTGGCTGAGAAGATCTTGACGATTCGGTAATAGAATTGGATCCTTGATGGATAGTCGAAGTAGGAAACTGTACCATGGTTGCCTCGGCCATGCCGGGGCTATGAGTATCAGTTGAGCTTTGTCCGCTATGCACTTCTGGATTGTTCTTGTTATGAGAGGTATGGGAGGAAAGGCGTAGAGAAGGCCTGTCGTCCACGGAATGAGGAAGGCATCTTGAGCAATCCTGAATTGGCTTGGTCTTATCGAGCAGAATTTGGGAACTTGAGAATTGATCTCTGTTGCAAAGAGATCTATGGAAGGTGTCCCCCACTGCAGAAATATGTCCTGGACTACTTCTGTATTGAGTGACCATTCGTGGGGATGAAAGATGCGGCTTAGTCTGTCCGCTCTGGTGTTTGCAACTCCTGGTAGGTAAGTTGCTTGTAGATGTATGCAATTTTTGTGAGCATGTTCGAAGATTGTTAGGGTCTCTTTGCAGAGGGACCATGAACCGGACCCTCCTTGTTTGTTGATGTAAAACATCGCTACCTGGTTGTCTGTGTAGATCATGACCCTGCGTCCTTTCAGGTGGTCTTGGAAGACTCGCAATGCGTTGCAAATCGCTCTGAGTTCCAGTAGATTTATTTGTAGATTTTGTTCCGAGAGTGTCCATAACCCTTGGGTTTCGTAAATCTCGAGGTGAGCACCCCATCCCTTGCGAGACGCATCTGTGGTTAGGACTGCATTGTGAGGAGGGGGGCTGAACAATGCTCCCTTGGATAAGGTGTAGTCTAGGAGCCACCATGCTATATCTTTTTTCATTTCTGCGGTCAGCGATATCTTTTGCGTCAATGGTTGTGAATGCTGTTTCCATTGTCGTTTTAGACCCCATTGTAGGCGTCTCATGTGTAGCCTGGTGTTGGGAACCATGAAATTCGCCGCTGCCATGTGGCCCCGAATTACCAGGACTTGTCTTGATGACGGCCTCTGAGTATGTTTCAAGGTGTGCAGAAGTTGACGGAAATGTGATATTCTGTCGTCTGGGAGGTATGCCCTGTTGCACGTAGTGTCCAGGCATGCGCCTATGAACTGTAACTGCTGTGTTGGTTGTAGATGTGATTTCTGAAAATTTATCACCAACCCTAGTTCTTGTAAGCAATGTATCACCCGATTGAGGTGATCCTGTAGGATGTTCGGAGTTGAAGCGATTATGAGCCAGTCGTCCAGATATGGAAAGATGGTTATACCTTGTTTCCTAAGATGAGCCACCACCACTATCATGCATTTGGTGAAAACTCTGGGTGCAGCCGATAGTCCAAAGGGAAGAACTTTGTATTGGTAGTGTTGATGTCTGTAGCGAAAGCACAGGTAACGCCACGAGGATGGATGGATCGGAATGTGCGTGTAAGCATCCTTCAGATCGATGGAGCACATCCGATCATTGGTTTGAATGAGAGGAAGAATTGACTTCAATGATACCATTTTGAATTTCTCCTTGGTGAGAAATTTGTTCAACTCCCTTAGGTCTAGTATGGGGCGAAGGCCTCCAGACTTCTTGGGTATGAGGAAGTACGGGGAATAAAATGCTGCTAAATTGGGGTGTGGGTGGATTTGTCGAATTGCTTGTTGCTTGCGAAGTAAAGCAATTTCCTCCCCCAGTTGTGGATGGGAATTGTAGATCTTGAGTGTGGAAAGATGAGGCAAGATGGGTTTTGTTACAAATTGGAGTTGGTAGCCTTGACGTACTATCTCCAGAACCCATTGATCTGATGTTATTCTTTCCCAGACATTCAGGCAAGCACGAATTCTGCCTGGAGGAGCTTGATGTTGTGGTGGCGGCTGAGTAACTAAAAAGATGACGTTGGTTTTACTGCAGTAGTCGGCTGTTGTGCCTGTTGCCTCTGGTTACGTGGTTTACCTCTTCGTTGATTTGAGGTATTGTTTTGTGGAGCAGGACGTTGGTAGGTAGGGTATGGCTGCGTACGAAAAGATTGATAAGATCTATAGGGTCTTCTGGCATATGATTGTCTACAGGTAGACCCCACATAACGACGTGTAGTCGAATAAATAGGATGCGATGCTAGCGATTGTACTGCTAGAGCTACGTCCTTTAATTTACTTCCTGCTTCCTGGAATTTTTCTCCGAACAGGTTATCTCCTGTGCATGGGAGGTTTGTTAGTTTCTCGTGCAAGTCATCCCGTATGGAACTTGAACGTAACCATGCTAGTCTGCGGGCTGCAACAGCTGCTGCAGATGCTCTGGATGATGTTTCATGTGCCTCATAGATTGACCTCAAGAGGTGTCGAGAACATTCTTCCATGTCATGAAGAGGCTGAGGTATTTGTTCAGCTACTGAGAAAGGTATACCTTTCATAGCTTGCATACACTCATATAAATATTGTACCATGTAGAACTGATGTTGCATAATTCTTGCGGTTAACATCGAGTTATGGAATATTTTCCTACCAAATTCATCCAAATATTTGCTGTCTTTCCCTGGTGGGAAAGTAATGTGCAACTTTGTTTTCCTGAACCTTTGCATTGCCGACTCTACTACGATGGATGCGTGAGGCAATTGTGGTAGAGTGTACAGTGATGCTTTCTTCATACGAAATTTCATGTCTGTTTTCCTGGAAACAGCTATCGTTGTATAAGGCGTTTCTCCCAGGATTTTTGTAAGTTGGAATGCAGGATTTCTTGTGGTGGAAGAGATGTTGGTTCCACCTGAGTATCAAATATCTTTAGAAGTCCAAGGGTTTCCGCTCTAGGGTCTGTTTCTTTTTGGACCTCTAGGTGTAGAATGGTACCCATTTTTTCTATAAATTTTGGGTATGTAAGGTCTTCAAGGAGGGGAATATGGCTCCTGTAGTTGGTCCTGCGTATCTGACAGACATCCCACCGATGATGATGGGGATGTTTGTAATGAAGGAGAATCAAAAGATGTATCCTGTATATGAGTAGGCGAGGTTGGTTGGTTTATCCTGGGAGATGTCGGTGGTTCTGCCGACTGCTCTTCATTAGACTGTGCTTTATGTTTTGTAGCATTGTCCTGAGAAGTATTAGTTATTTTAAATGATTGAAGCATCTCATAAAAGCCTGCTAGAGACTGCGACAATTGAAAAAATGCTTCTCTTGTATGAGGGCATTACCATACGATTGTCTTGTTGATGTGAGATAGTTGTTGTAGGCGAAGTTGCAGGAACTTCCCTATCTCTCTGTGTCATAGTGATTGGAGTATGTTTTAAAACTTCCGAATCTGAAGAAGTAGTAGAGGAAGGAATTTGTACCAGTTCTCTTAATGAGCCGGTAGTAGATGGAACTTTATGAGATGATTTAGAAGTCGAAGGACTCATCTCCCATGTAGCACTCTTCTTTTTTAATCTTTTAGAATGGGAGTGATGTGAGTACTTATGATAGTCCTCAGATGAAGATTCAGTATCTGTGACTTCAGCCTCGGAAGAAGAGCTGTGTGAAGGGTATCGTTTTTGCTTCAACTCTCTCTAACTTTTGAGGCGAGTAATTTTGGTTTCTACGCGCAGATCTTGATCTATGCGCTGGTTTAGATTTATGCGCGTATGTATATTTACGCGCAGATGTAGAGGTATGCGCAGGTATGCGTGTATGCGCGACTGTAGACTCATGCGCGGTTGAATATCTGTGCGCGGTTGTAGTTTTATGCGCATCTCTTTGATCCCGAGCGCACAGGGTTTTTCGGCGCCGTGCGCATAAGTTTTCTTATAGTCGGCGCCATGCGCATAGGTGTTTCCGGCGCCGTGCGCATATCTGGTCGGCGCAGTGGTCTTTTCTGCGCCATGCGCGCCGGAAGCACTAAGTTGTGCGCAGACTCTGTCTTCGGCGCCGGTGCATGCGCATTTGGCGCCATAGGTGCAGAAGTCTTCTGCGCCGAGGTCTCCTTCTCCGATGAGGCATGTTGCGGCTCTTTAGGCACTGAGGATTTCTCAGAATCCATTGGCCTTCGTCTTTTTGGCTTTCCATTACCTCCTAAAATGGAGGATTTAGGATCCGACGAGAAAGTTTTCTTTTTCGTTGGAGCCGAAGAAGTTAACGGGCCCGGCGATGAGTGAGCCTCCGACGGATCCCATGAGGCAAAAGGTTCTTGAAGCCTATAGGCTCTTTGTTTTAATGCTCTAGGTGACATTTTTGAGCAATACTCACAATTTGCTGGATTGTGGTGTGGTCCGAGACATTTATAACATTGATCATGTCCGTCAGTGACCGACATTCTTTTTCCACACGGACAGGGTTTAAACCCCGGTTTTGACATTTTAATCTGGTTTTTTTTTTGTTTGTTTTTTTTTAACTGAGGAGAGATCAGCTCCGCGTGCGATCCCGCTCGCGGAAAAAACAGACTGAGGAGATACTGTTACTTTCCTGCGCGGGAACACACGCGCAGCCGCAGAGAGCAAAGCTCTGTTCTCTGCTTTGACAAGCTCCGCCTCCTGGGCCTGAATGACAGATCCCATGACAGCATGGCTAATTCAGCCCTGCTATCGACGGGAAACTATACATATACTTTGTGTCAGAGGGAGAGTGTGTATGTGGGTGTCTCTCTGACACACTCTCTCTCAGTTTGTGGGTTTACCTGTGAGAAACTGTCTGAGAAAGAGAGCTTGTATGTTTCAGTTTCTGCAATCTATAAATCTGTTTGTGTGACTGAGCTCTGACACTGGCTGGCAGTGTAGTTGTCTCATTACTTTCAGTAGTTCAAGAGGTGGCCAGACCAGGATATTCGTGTATGTGAACCAATTTGAATGAATGGAATGGGGTCTACAACTTTGTTTACTCATTGCTAGTCTAGTGCACGCTTTATTTCTTAGTTATTTAGGAAAAATTTGAAATTTATTTTCAAGATATTTAGGCTTAATTCTGCCAGATTCCAGAGCTGACTTAGCATGTTTTAGGGAGCTGACACACATATTGCAGAACGTGCTTGAGGAGGTCAGATACCCCATGGGCCAGTTTTGAAAAAAAATCCCCCGAGCTGATGTTTTCCTACAATCCACCCCTGTTGCAGATCCTGATATGTTAGGTGCTATATTTCTGTTTCCATTTCTCCAGTTTTGTACTGCATGCAGAGTGGCTTTTTTGGGTTTCCATTCCAATTTCTGTCTCCATATTTGTAACTTATGGTCTTTCTGTACTTGAAGGTCAATTTTGTGTGTGTGACCAAGGTGAGGTACTTAACTAGAATGTAGGCTAGTAAAATACCTCACCTTATTTGTTATGTTTTCTCAATAGGACACGCCTTGGTGGTGAACTGCTGTCTTTTTTATAAGTAGGGCTATTGCACCTGGTAGTAGAGAGAGTTTGTGTTGCTGTTATCGAGATAACGCCAGAATATTTATTTTTTGTACAGTGAGTTGTATGGGGAATGTTCTAGTTCTGCTTTCCCAATGCTGAGGGGTGGGGGTGAGGTTCCTGTGGATGCAAAGGGTACATTTACATTTAGCCTTGAACCATCATGTTTTCAAGTGTATCACGCATGTGAGAACTTTCAGGTGTGTCCCAACAGAAACAAGGATGAGAACCACTGGTTTAATATATTATTATACCAGATCACCAATACCAATAGAAGTCAATTTTGATTCTCTGTTTATCCGGGCTAAGGAATTAATCATCAGAAAAAGGTGTTAACCTTCACAGAGAATTTTTTCATTATTTATTAGTTATTTACAAGGTTACTTCTCAGTTTCACCTCAGTGAGAATATGAGCTTAGTGAATATGATACATTTCACTCTCACTTTCTCAGTCTCACTTCTATAAAGATTGACATCTAGTCACAAGGGTCAATCATTTACAGGTCAATACAGTAAAGTGCGGCCGCGGTTAGAAAAAAGGTAGGGGGGGAAGGGCGGGGGGGGAGTAGGGAACAGGAGAAGGCAGCGCGGCTCGGCACGCGCAAAGTACACATTTGTGCACCCCCTTGCTCGCGCCAAGCCGTGATTTTATAACATGCATGTGCCTGCGCATGCATGTTATAAAATCGGGCGTATATATGTGCACGCCTGATAGCACGCACACATGTACACCTGCACGTACCTCAGAAAAATCTACCCCTTTGTGCACAAACTTTACTCCTGACTTAAGGAGTTTTTGTGAACAAAAAAAGTGTGCGCTCAACTTGGCACTAACAAGTATGCCCACAGCACTGCTTCATGCAAATTCCATGTTAAGCAATCCATTAGCCTTAGCCACTCCCCCCCAAATGAAGCAAAGAGGTGCTCGAAATTGAACTCCTGGTTAGACAGAGTAAAGTTTCTGGGGCTAGTGTCTGTTAGTCCATGAAGAGGTTGTGCTGTGGGAGTCCTGCACTTAATATTTATTTACTTACTGAAAATATGATTTATGTGCAAAGTGTGGTTTATGAACAGAACACACAATTTGTGCACAGAAATCATGGTTTATGAGCATAAATCATTATGTGCACTAAGCATGCCTTTTTGTGCACATTTTCTGGTTAGTGTGGGGTTTTCTTTTTTTTTTTTTTTTTTTTTTTTTTTTTTTAACTCCAATACATTAGCATAGCATTAGCTTACAGCATTGGGAGTTAACTCATTTTTTATTGCATGGGTAAAGGAAATGTGAACTATAATTTAGCTCCTTTTTCTACTCATTTTATTACCTCAAGACTTTCAGACTGTAAGCAGCTCTTTTGTGTGCAGTTGAGCATGGGACACTAGCGCGTCCCTAGCGCCTCTTTAGGGACAGGAGCGGCGGCTGTCAGCAGGTTTGACAGCCAACGCTCAATTTTGCTGGCGTCGGTTCTCCAGCCCACGGACAACCACGGGTTCAGAAACCGGACGCCGGCAAAATTGAGAGTCCGGTTTTCAACCCGCGAGCCTACTTCGAATTTTTTTCTCTTTTTTTTTACCCTTCGGGACCTCCGACTTAATATCGCCATGATATTAAGTCGGAGGGTGCACAGAAAATCAGTTTTTACTGCTTTTCTGTGCACTTTCCTGGTGATGGAGAAATTAGTGTCTATCTTTGGGTAGGCACTAATTTCTTAAAGTAAAATGTACGGCGTGGCTGCACATTTTACTTACTGAATCGCGCAGGAATACCTAATCGGGCCATCAACATGCATTTGCATGTTGCAAGCGCTATTAGGTTCGGGGGGGGGGTTGGACACGCGTTTTCGACCCTTTACTGAATAAGGGGTAATGCTAGCGCGTTGAAAACGCGCGTCCAATCAAGGGTTAACAGTGTGCTCCGTTGCAGCGCACTGTACTGTATCGGCCCGATAGTTTGGTTGTTTTATCACACTGCTCTTTGTTTTATTAGTTTTAGTTCTGCTTTGAATAGTTGTATCATTTTCATTATAATCTCATTGTTTCATAATATGTTATGTTAACTTTCAATCCATTAGGGATATCCCTGAGATTTTAGGTCAGGAATGTTATGCTAATGTATATCAAAACGGACATAAGGTTTGGCAGCCAAGATCAAGTTTATTAACAATTCCACCGAGTAAGCATTCAACTTCTGCTTCCTCTAGTCTGATTTATTTAATTAATGCTAATCAATCAGGAGCAGAATTGATGTTTACTATGATCTACTGGTAGACAATCAACCAGATGTCCTTTGCATAATGGAAACCTGGATTCTGAACACTGATCAAGCTCTTTTGTCACAGTTTTGCTCTTCTAACTATTCCATTTTAATTTGTCCAGGCTCCAGCAAATTAGAGCGGTGGACTATTGGTCATTAAGAAGTGAATTTCTTGGTCTCATGTTAAGTTAGCAAATCGCTCCACCCATCGAGATCTTGTTTGTCTATATTTTATTGGCCCTTAGGCACTATAGCTGCCAATTATTCCCCAGTAATTGAGTCTTTAATGAAGATCGAATTAGAACTAAAAATATCATTGGTCTAAGAGATTTTATAATCTTCACATTGAGAAGGTTCCTTTGAGCCCTTCCTGTAATTGTTTTTTGGCAGTCATACATGCTTTGGTATGGGAATAGTTGGTCCATGGTCTTCGTCAGTGGAAAAACTGATTTCATCCTACTATTGTATGTACTGGGGTTTCTTGGAGCAGCCATTACTTAAGTTGCAACTGAATGAACTAACAGCTCCATCTAACGATGAGGATAATGTTATACAATATCAAAACTATGATCACCTTCACTCCAGCTGGTTACCTCAGACTGCCTCAATTGCATCTATGAATGCTAAAGATGCAATAAGTTGGTGGCACAAATCTTTACAACATGCAGTAGCTGTCCTGGCCGCTTTAAGAGTTGTAATAGTGAGCAGAGGGAATATTCCTTCTTGGTTCTGACAAGAGATTAAGGTTTTTAAAGCAAGTTTACGTCGTTTGAAACATAGATGGCCAACATGTATATACAGATTGTATCCGAATATAACCTTGCTCTTAGCACTTATAAAGACATCATTCCAAAATACAACATGGAAGTCAATGATCTCAAGAGATACCTTTCAATGCAGCTTTGATGTGGGCATACAGTATATTCTAGTGCTGCTCAATAAATCAGCTTCATCTGACACTTCAACTTTCCAACTAACAAAAGGGGTATCCCAAGGTTCATCCCTCTCAGCTACATTGTTTACCTGAGCCCAATTTGTAAGCTTATTTTGGATCTAGGTTTATATTATAGGCTATATGCAGAGGATATCTAGTTCTTTGTTTCCTGTATTGTCTGATAGTACTACTACTTTAGAATTGCCTATTTATCTCAAGGCAATTAAAAGCTGGCAAAACAAAGTATTAGAATTAGCAGACATTCCATTTCCAATTTTCCTTGCAGTTTTTCATTTTGTACTGAAGTTCATAACTTGAGAATTTTATTTGATATAGAGCCTTCATTTAAGACTCAAGTGAAAAACATTACTAATTCATTCTTTAAGCTCCATATGTTGAGAATGATTAAACCATATCTTGATCACAAGGACTCTCAAAGAGCATTACAAGACTTGGTCATTACATGTCTTGACTATTGTAATCTGAGATTACCTAACTCTACTTTAAGAGTCTTGCAAGAGATCCAGAACTTTTACAGGCTACAATTGTTACGATATTTCCCCCATGTTGTCTGTACTCTACTGACTTCCAGTTGAATGAAGAGTAAGATTTAAAGTTCCAACCCAAATCCATAAAGCTTAAAATAGTAAAGCATTGCAGTGGTATTAGTACAATGTTGGAGACTTATAGACCTAGGGGTGTTACTTATATTGAATGCATCGACAACTAAATCTGAAAGGTTAACAGAGTCAAGAGATAGGCTGTTTGCAGCAGCTGGTTGTATATTTTAGAACGAACTGCCTGATTCGCTCCACAAATAGCAACGTTTTACAACATTTAAGAGGGCTATCAAAACATTTATTTTTAGGAAGCCATTTGCTGTAACCTTTTAGTTTTGGATCATTAGAGCCTCTGTCATCTGTAGCTTGTTCCCATATTAATGAGTAAGTTGGTGGGCTGAGATTATGTACTTGTCTTTATTAATATTATTAAAATTTTGATTTATGAATGTTTTTTCTATAAACCAGTCAGAATACAAAAAGATGAGACATATAAATGTTATAAATAAACAAATACGGGAACTACTTGACTATACCTAAATGCAACTCACTTTTGATTTCATGTTTGGGTTTTAGATTTGAATTGCTCTCCCTTTCAAATCCAAATTCCTACGCATTGGGGCCTATGTAAAAGTTTGTTGTGCACATTAAGACTGTTTTGAATGCACTAAAAACAGCATGCTCTGCAATAAGGCCTTAACATGCCTATTAAGACAATCCCCCAAACATGTTCATGTGAACATGTTTAAACCTGCACATACCCAACCCTTAAATGAGGGTGCACATTATGTGGTGTACTAATCTCTATCCACTACTTACCATGGACCCAATAAAGCCTTGCCTCTGACAAGGTGTTAACTATTTACTGGGACTGCCGTAAACTTCCCCAGTGCTAACAAGTTAAAGCCTTCCAGACTCACCTGTAAAAGTCATGCTTACCACCCACACCAACCCACTCAAAAATGTCTCGCCCTCCCTCCAACTCATAGAACAACTGAAGGAGCCCAGCCCTCTGCACAACAACCCCCTGCCTATTGCTCCCTCTCCAGAACACTGACACTCCCCCCCCCCCCCCCCCGAGGCCACCAAAGACCTCTCAACTCATCCCTCTGGAATACCATTCCATAAGTGCCTTCACTGGCAGGGACTGCACAGACCTCCTGCTAGCAAAGCTATCCAACTCAGAATGATGCCATCTAGCAATATTTCCCTATTTCATGGGGCCCCAGGAGGAATTGTCCTCAGGAGAACAGAGCACCGAAGCAAGCATGGGTGGAGCAATGACAAACTATGGGGAGCCAGAGAAGTGAAAGGGTAGGAGGAGAACGGTGAACTGGAAAAGGAGAGTGCAGGAGTATGGGGGGGAGAGAGGAGTGCAATGGAATGGTGACTGAAGAAAGAGAGAACACTGATTGAGGTGGGTCATGGAAGAGGGGAGAGCGAGCTTCCTGGGGGTGGGGGTATGCATTCGTCTGGGAAGAAATGCACCCACTATGTACGCCCAACCAATGCATGCAGCCTTCCAGAATTGCAGTGCGATGCCCATGTGATAGTGCAAAATGACCAGCTAAATAGTTGCATATTAGTAGCAAATCACAGAGATTGGATGGTATTCACCTCAGTGTTCCAAAAGAACTTAAACAGGAACTGCAAACCTATTGGTAGTCTACAGCCAATCTTTAAATCTGCCACTGTACCCAAATTCTGGAGAGTGGTCAATATAAACCATTTTTTTAAAAAGGGTTTCAGGAGTAACCATGGACAGTAGAAATCAGTGAGCTAGATGTCTGTTACATAAAATAATAGAAATGATTATAAACAGATTTAGTGGGCATATGAATAAACACAGTGGAGGAAGCAGCATGGATGTAGAAAAGGAAATTGTGCCTTACTAAAATCTATTCGAGTTCTTTGAAGGTATAAATAAACATGTGGAAAAGGGCAAGCCAGTTGATATATCTGGATTTTCAGAAAAACACTTGCAAAAGTGTTCACGAGGCTCAGGAAATTAAAATGTTATGGGATAGGAGGCAATGTTCTTCTGTAGATAAGTAACTGGTTTAAGGATAGGAAACAAAGCAGGACTAGATAAAGGTAAATAGTAGACTGCCCCGTGACCCATCCTGGGACCAGTGCTGTTTAACTCAGTGTTTGCCAACCCTCTCCTAACTGGTTAGGAGCACCTCGCCAGTCAGGTTTTCAGGATGTCCATAATGTACATGAATAAGATTTGCATATAGTGGAGATCCAGTATATGCAAATCTCTCATATGCAGATTCATTGTGGCAGTTCTGAAAAACCGACTGGATAGCTATGCCTCCAGAAGAGGGTTTGAAAACACTGGTTTAAGTTATTCATTAATGATCTGGAAAGAGAGCGCACTTTTTTTTTTTTTTTGAAGATCCACAAGTCACTTGTTTTTCCACAGAGATAAAAGCTAGTCAACATCTATCCCCTTTTTCTCTGGACTAACAAGGTTCCCTCTACTAGTTTCACAGTTTACTAGACTGCCCCTCTAAAATAAACAAAGTAGTGTACATCAAATAAACAAACACAAAAACACAGTACAACGTAAATCAAAGAATACAAACATTAAATAGTAAAAAGTAACAGAACATAAAACTATGTACTGATAAAATAATGGTTAGGACTAAATACAGTAAGTTACCTAATTTCAAAAGTGAAATAATGCAGACAACTCTAAAATGACAAAATAAGCCCATGGAAACCACAGTAGCTGATCATTAGGGACCTTGATGTGGTTAGTGTACAGGTTTGGATAAGTTCTTGGAAGAGAAGTCCATTAACTGATATTAATCAAGTTGACTTAGGGAATAGCCACTGCTATTACTGGCATCAGTAGCATGGGATCTATTTGGTGTTTGGGTACTTGCCAGGTTCTTATGGCCTGGATTGGCCACTGTTGGAGAAAGGATGCTGGGCGTGATGGACCCTTGATCTGACCCGGTATGGCAATTTCTTATGTTCTTAACTTCCTTTCTTGGAGTCCTGCTAGACCAGTCCTTCCTCTTGGGACTACCCCATCCACAACTACCAGATGGGAGGACACACATTTGCCCTCCCTTGTGATTTTAGATCCAAATATAAGGGAGGGGTGACATCAGGCAGTTGCCTACAACCTTCTGACAGAGCAAGAAAGGGACAACTAGCCTACTCAAACATGAGGCAAAAAAACCCAAAACAAAACAACCCACAACACGTGGATGCACTGAAGAAAGAGATCCCCTCATTCTTGCTTGGTGAAATCACAGCCCCCCCCCCCCCCGCATAATCAATATCCCTCTCTGCAGCAGGTTGTTGTCCTGCATTAAGGGGCCAATGCAATACCATGTGCAGTAGCTAGTGCACGGTTTAATGCACATTAATAACCGCCGATGCAATATGGAGATTAGTGCGTCCAAATCCTGCGTAGCTAATAGCGCTCATCACATGAAAATTCCATGTAGATGAGGCTATTAGCTAATCCCCACGATGCAAACATTTTTCTCTGCAGCCAATGTGCCCAGTGCAATGCAGCAAATTTTATGCCGGCCTGTGGCTGGCATAAAGATATGCCATGCTCAAGGGTGCACTGAAAAAAAGAAAAAAAAGAAAAATCCTGTGATTCCTCTTAATAGTAACATAGTGATATACTAAGGAGGAACCAAATAAAGTAGATTTTGTTTAAAAAAAAAAAAGTTGAAAAAAAAAAAATTCTGGATGCCCAATAGACACATACAAGATACATGGCCCAGGCCATGTATCTTGTGAGTGTCTATGCTGGTAGTAGGAGAAAATGGACGCTCGTAGACTGAGCGTCTGTTATTCCAACCCGCTTGACAGCCACCTCTCCTGGGCGCCCGATGCGGAGGAGGCACTACGGATGCACAAATTTTCCCTGGCTCTTCCTTTTTTGCGCAACTTCTAATTTAAATATTTCATCACCCACCCAGGAGAGATGGCTGGGCATGCGTTAGGAAAAACTCAGTGTTGAGTGCCCGTTTTCTGTGCACAAATATTGCATCGGCTCCTAAGCATGTTGTAAACACTCCCTTGTCGTCCTCCTGTCGGCGGCACTTGTACCACATCACCAGGCACATCTGCAGTGCTAGGACCCACAGGAAAGCTCAGTGCTGGCTGCAAAGGGATGGTGCGTCCTACAAAGCCAGAGACACCTAAAACTCCTGCGACATCTCTCCATCCAGGCTCACCTGAGAAATTCCCCCTCACTGACGCTACAGTAGATGACAACGGAGTCCACACCTGCATGGAAATCTGTTTTCACAAGAGTCTATCGTGCCTCTGGCAGCTACAGACACAGGATCAGAAAGAAGAGATCCACGTATTCGCCCTACTTTTCTATCCCATGCCACCTCATGATTCCAGCCATAGCTCCTCTCTGAGGCCATGCTGGATTTTGTTTAGAATAAAAGGTGTACATCTATTCTTACTCCCACACATCCTCATTCTTAAAAATCTCCCTCCCCAAATTCATGGTAGAGTTACACATACTGCTCCGCTGCTGTAGATGGGCATCATAGGTCACAGGATTTTTTTCTGCCATGTTTCTATAAGTGTGATGCTAGGATGGGATTCTGAGGGTAGCACAGCAAAAAGGCTATTTACCTTAAATCCTAAACAGGAGGCACAGAGTTAATCTGCACAGAACAGCAGTTACAACCCTAAACACCTTACTTGCAGGCCGATACAGTAAAATTTGCGGGAGAGCACCCGCTCTCCTGTGCGCGCGATTCAGTATTTAAATGAGGGCCCACGGTAAAAAGAGGCGCTAGGGACACTAGCGCGTCCCTAGCGCCTCTTTTTTGACAGGAGCGGCGGCTGTCAGCAAGTTTGACAGCCGACGCTCAATTTTGCCGGCATCGGTTCTCAAGCCAGCTGACAGCCATGGATTCAGAAACCAGACACCGGCAAAATTGAGCGTCCGGTTTTCAACTCAAGAGCCGTGGGCTGATTTTTAATTTTTTTTTTATTTAATTATTTTTTACTTTGGGACCTCCGACTTAATATCGCCATGATATTAGGTCGGAGGGTGTACAGAAAACAGTTTTTACTGCTTTTCTGTACACTTTCCTGGTGCCGGCAGAAATTAATGCCTACCTTTGGGTAGGCGCTAATTTCTGAAAGTAAAATGTGCGGCTTGGCTGCACATTTTACTTAGTAAATCATAGAAACATAGAAACATAGAAATGACGGCAGAAGACGACCAAACGGCCCAGCCAGTCTGCCCAGCAAGCTTCACGCGTGGGAATAACATGCATTTGCATGTTGCGGGCGCTATTAGTTTCGGGGGGGGGGGATTGGACGCGCGTTTCCAACGCGCTATTACCCCTTACTGAATAAGGGGTAAAGCTAGTGCGTCGAAAACGCGGGTTAACAGTGCGCACTGTACTGTATCGACCTGTTGGCAGACTGGATGGCCCATTTTTGTCTACCATCTGCTATCATTTACTATGGTGTTATATCCATAAGAGATCAGAAGCAGTCTAAAGAAGCTCCCATATTTTATTTTTATTATACAGATTGATGTATACATAAATACACAGACACCCATGCCTCCCCTCCCCCCAAAAAAGGAAAAAAAAAAAAAAGATAAAACTATTAACTAAATCTAAATATTTTCACCCAGAACTGCTTATTTAAATCGGCAGCCAAATCTATAATCCAGGCCACTATGATAACTAGCTCTACCTCCTTAGATTTCTGAACAAGATGCCATGACTTTTGACTTGCAAGGATGGCAACAGCCATCCCCATCCAATAAGAATTTTGTGCATGCCATATACAAACTACCCAATAAATATATTGCCAGTTTCCACCCTACGAGCTACTAAGTCTCACAAAATGAGACTTATGTGGGAATTTCATGAGTCACATCCAGGATAATTATGTAATGAGCAGAAATGAAGAAACTAGGGCCAGATGTGCTAAGCATTTTTTAATGGGAAAATCCCTCTAGTACATCTGGCACTATATTGCTTCCACATTACCGTGAGTTTTTTTTGCTAGTGACACGTGACAGGAGATTGGGTGGAGCTGAAAGAAGTGCATGAACTTTGAGGCTCCCAAATTCGTGGGAAAGCAGCATTGCCTTAAGAGAGAACCGTATTGAATGTAAATATTGAGCTAACGCGAATAAAAGTCTTTATTTTTAATAAGAGTATTTCGTAATGAAGCGCAGACCAAGTCCTAAATGGCAGCAATCTGTGAAAGATACCAGAATCTTTCTTTTCAGTATTTGGCTTTATTCGCCAAGGTTTTCGATCATGTTATCACAGACGAGAGACAAGATAACAGACTGTACTCAAAGTGCCCAGTCTAAAATCACACCCGAGCACTTCCTCAGCATTTTAGTGGATGCGCATCCAGGAAAGCCGGATAACGAATACGCTTTAAAGCCCCCCCCCAAACGGAAAACTAAAACGGCAAAAGTAGTGGTGGTGTTTTCTGCAACCGCTGGGGCACGAGCGGAAGAATCCAGACCCGGCAGAGAGCATCCCTGCCGCCGGGAGCGCCTCGCCCGTCTCCGAATCTCCGAAAATTCGGGAGCTGAAGAGCCGGGGGAAGGGGAGGGTGCGCATGAGGCAGAGGATGAAAGAGAAGGTGAACGCGCATCAACCCATGCAATTAATAATGCTCTCCCTTACCCCTGAAGACCCACGTGCGGCGGCGGCGCCGGCGCTCTCTCCCTCGCTGAGCGATTATTCTCGGGGAGGGAACGCTCCTCAGGGTGTACGCAAACCGCTGGCAGCTCCCGCCTCTTCCCCTCCCCCCGCCCCTGGGCCTGCACGAGCCGCTTCCAGCAAAGCGCTGTCGCCGTCTTTTCTGCAAGGAGGGACAGAACACAGCAAGGCCCAGCTTCCCCACGTTTGCAATCCCTTGCCCGGGTGGGAGGAGGGTAATAAATAGGTAAGTGTATTTTTGTACCTGTGCCCCGGAGCGTGAAGTCGAGGATGTGGTGTCGCATTGCTGCTGCCATAGTGAAGGAGAGCCCTGTGCCATGCCTGGAGGAGGCAGCTGCTCCGCTGCCCTGCGAGCGTCCGGCAGAGGCGCGCTGGGGATGGGAACCGGCCAGGCACCGCTACAACCACAGCAGCCGCTCGCGCTCTGATGGGGGGGGGCGGGGAGGAGTGCACAACCCTGCGCACGCGCACCCCAAGGCGGGCTACCAAACTCTGCCGCGCGCCGGTAGATGCCAGCGTCCTAGGAGACTTGGCACTTTTTTTTTTTTGGAGGGGGAGTGGTTTGGCCCTTACCAGTTTTCAAACGCGCTACTGAAAGGGACTGTTTAAACCAGAACCCAGAACTTCGTTGTATGATACATGCACAAAGGATGCAAGACAAAAACAAAAGACCAAATCAAAAGATGGGGTAGAATCACATTGAGAACTGAAGAAGGTCTAGTCTGTATATTATACATGCATGCACCAGCAACGGAAGGATCTCTAACTCCAAAGGGATTTGTGAACATCTCGCTTAGAGCCGGGGATGCTGGCTTCGTTCTCCCGTTGAGATTTTCTAAGTGCATTCTTAATGCATTAAGTGAAAGTGAGCCCCTTCCTGGAGCTCATATTTATATATATATTTATATACAGGCAACGTGTGCACCTGGAAGACTTTTAAATCAGGCTGCTGGGACCCAAAATACTAGGCTGATGCTGAATTTTAACGTACAGAGTAAGATTTTTTTTTAAACTGCCGCTGCAGTAAACTAATGCTATGCTAATACTCTAGGGGGCCGATGAAATAAATAGGTTGATGCAATACCGTGCGTTCAGTGTAGCACACAGGTTAACCCATGCAAATGCGCGTCCATAACCCCTGATGCAATAAGGGAATCAGCGTGTCCAAAACACTTGTGTTGCGGTGGAGGTGGATTCTTGGGCTGAGCTGAGGTTAACGCAACCCGCAGGCAAGGACCTACAGGTCCCCACTGTCAGCAGTTGGAGTGAGCTGAAGGTAGAGGCCACTGGAGCTTCACCTATACCAGCCCACCAGGTTGAGCCTTTGGGTGCCGGGGGCCAGCAGGACTTAGGCGGGCCTCGAGATAAAACAACAAGGGTGGATAGTTCAGCTCAGAGTCAGCAGGTGGCGTAGTATTATCCTGGACTGGTCCCAGTACAGAAACCCAAGCACCAAGGAACAAGGCTTGACTGAAGGTGCTTGAGCAGAGAAAGGCCGGAGCCTTTGGAGTCCGAGTCCAGAAGATAGGGACAGAGGCATCACTGTCAAACTCGAATGAGAACTGGTGGCAAATTTATTTATTTATTTTGAACTTTTTTATACCGACATTCATGTTGAAATAACATATCAAATCGGTGAAGCAAGCAATGTAGAACTCTGGACACAAAGCATTCTATAGCGTAGTCATTCGTAGCAATGGTCAGGGCACTGAGAAGGCAAGCGTAGTCAGAAGTAGCAATGGCCAAGGCACGGAGAAGGCAGGTGTGGTCAGGCATAGCACTGGTCAAGGCACGAAGAAGGCAGGCGTGGTCAGACATAGCAGAAGTCAGGTTTGGAGTAGGCAGGCAATGGTCGGACATAGCAGAAGTCGGCACCGGGAGATCAGTCGAAGTACAGACGAGACAAAAGAAGACACGGGAACTGGAAGATACTCAGGAACGAGGAAGCACGGACGCAGGAAGTACTCAGCACCAACAGGGAACCAAGGAGATCTGTTGCAAAGGCAAAGCTTCGGTGCAGGGCTTGAGGTTATATACGCTGAAGGATCTGACATCAGGATCCCGCAGCGGGCCCTTTAAAGGTTTTACTGATGTGCGCGCTGCTGGCGGCGTCTCTCCGCGAACCTCGCAGAGAGGCCTGACGGATGGAGGCCTCCTGGCTGGAAGTCCCGGGAAGTGGAGCAGGGCCGGTGGCGTTGGCAGGAGCCAGAGGTCAGAGCCGGCGGCCCACTGCCGCAAGCGATGGGAAGCTGGAGCCTGGAGGTTGCTTGGAAAGATGAGAGGGCCGCAAAGCGGGGCTGCCACGGGCAGCGAGCGTAACAGTATCCCCGCCCCCCCTCCTGGAAGTCAGGGTTTCCCAGATGGGCACGATGGAAGTTTAAGAGGAGGGTCTTATCCAAGATATTCCGTGCAGGCTCCCAAGAATTTTCTTCGGGTCTGTAACCCTCCCAAGAGAGGAGGTACTCCCATCAGCAGCCTCTACAGCAGACATCTAGAACATCAGGGACTTTATAAGTTGTATCAATTTCTGCCACCAATGGAGGTGGCTCGGGAACCCTCCAGGAAGGCCAGGACAGCACTACTGGCTTGAGCAACGATACATGGAAAGTGTTATGTATCCCCAAAGAAGGAGGCAGCCGGAGCTGGTATGTCACGGGTCCAATGTGTCGGGTAATCAAGAATGGTCCAATAAACCTCGGAACGAATTTTTGTGAAGAAATTCGGAGTCTAATATACTTGGTACTTAACCAGACTTTCTGGCCAACAAGGAATTCAGGAGCTGCGCGGCATCAACTGTCAGCAGTCTTCTTGGCCCGGGAAGCGGTCTGACATAGGCGGAGATTAGTCTGTTCCCATACTGTTTTAGGGTATCCGCAGTAGCCTGTGCTGCGGGGGCGGCACGGAGAGAGGTATGGGTAACGGTGGTAGAGGTTGTTTTCCATAGACTATTGAGAATGGAGATATTCCAGTAGCTATGGCGATGTGAGAGTTGTGGGAGAACTCTGCCCAGGATAAGAGGTCTGGCCAGTTGTCTTGGTCATTAATATATGCACGCAAGAATGCCTTCAAGGAGCGGTTCATCCGTTCAGCTTGCCAGTTGGCTTGGGGGTGATAGGGGTCGTAAGGCTGATGTTAATACTGAATTTTCGGCAAAGAGAACACCAATACCTGGCGATGAATTGAGGACCTCGATCAGAGACAATATCTACTGGTAAACCATGCAGTCTAAAAATGTGATGAAAAAACAATCGTGCTAACTCGGGTGCAGATGTTAGTCCCGGAAGGGGCACAAAATGAGCCATTTTCGAAAAACGGTCTATGGTAACCCATATCACGGTATTACCCTTAGAAGGAGGCAGATCCACAATGAAGTCCATTGATAAATGGGTCCACGGTTCTTCAGGTGCTGGAAGCGGCTGTAAGAGTTCCCATGATCACCTGACCGGGGGTTTTTGGTGTGTGCAAACATTACAGGATTCGACATATGCCTTCACATCGGAGACCAAAGTAGGCCACCAGAAGAACCGCTGGAGCAGTGCCCCAATTCGCGCTTGTCCTGGGTGACCGGCAACTCTGGAATCATGTGCCCAACAGAGAACCCTTTCTCGGAGTTATCTGGGCACCATGGTTTTTCCTGTGGGAACTGGATGGGTAGCAGACAAGGAGATACAGGCTGGGTTAATGATGTGAGCTGGCTCTTTGAGGATATCTTTGGGTTCAAATGACCAGGATAACACATCCGCTTAGAGGTTCTTATCAGCAGGGCGGTAGCGAAGCTCGAAATCAAACCTGGAAAAGAATAAGGCCTGGCGGGCGTTTAGGCGCCGAGCTTGACTTAGATGTTCTAAATTTTTATGGTCCGTGAACACCGTGAATTTGTGCTGTTCGCCCTCAAGCCAAGGGTGCCACTCTTCTAAGGCCAACTTTATGGTGAGTAGTTCGCGGTCCCCAATGCCATTTTGTTCTGCCGATGAAAATTTTTGAGAATAAAATGAACATGGAACTACGGTACTAGAAGCAGTTCGCTGGCTTAGGATGGCCCCAGCCCCTATGGCGGAGGCGTCCATCTCAACTTGGAATGGGCGAGTCAGATCAGGGTGGCGTAAACAGGATCCCTTTTGAAAGGCCTTTTTCAACTGCTGGAAGGCGGCTAAGGCTTCGGGTGGCCAATTCCATGTGTTCTGGCCCTTCCTGGTCAGGGCCGTCAGGGGGGCAGCCAATGTGGAATAATGAGGGATGAAGTGCCGGTAATAGTTAAGAAACCCTAAGAAGCACTGGAGCGCTTTGAGTCCCACAGGCTGTGGTCAACCCCAGATTGCCTTTAATTTATCCGGGTCCATAGAGAAACCGTGTGGAGAAATTATATAGGCAAGGAATGGCAAACTGGACTTCTCAAATAATTTTCTCAAAGACATTGTAGTACCATATATACATCAATCCGGTGGGTATCAAGATCTTTTGAAAAAATGAGGATATCATCCAAATAAACCACGACTTTGGTGTGCAATAGATCTCTAAAAAATTCATTCATCATTCGCTGGAATACAGCAGGTGCATTGGAAAGGCCGAAAGGCATCACTAAGTATTCATAGTGACCGTCTCTAGTATTAAAGGCGGTCTTCCAGATGTCATCGGGATGGATTCTCACTAAATTAAACGCCCCACGTAAATCCAGCTTTGTAAAGATGGTAGCACCCTGAAGACAGTTGAAAAGTTCTGAAATCAATAGTAAGGAGTATTTATCCTTACAGGTGATAGCACTTAGACTTAGACCCATCTTTCTTGGTTACAAAAAAGAACCGCGCTCCGGGGGGTGATGTCAAGGGGCGGATAAACCCTTTTCCAGATTCTCTCGAATATATTCGGTCATGGCTTTTGTCTCAGGTAGCAACAATGTGTAGGTGCGTTCACGAGGGGGCGTGATTCCAGGAAGAAGATCAATTGGACAATCGAACTGGCGAAGAGGTGAGAGAAGGTCAGCCTTCTGTTTGGAAAATACATCCTCATAGGCAACGTATGGAGTAGGTATGCCAGAAGAGGTGGTAACCAAAGGAATTGTTGCTGACGGAGTCACTTTCTGAAGACAGGACTGGTGACAGGCCGGACCCTACTCAACCAACTGTAGTGAAGTTCATTTGAACTGGGAAGAATGTTTCTGTAGCCAAGGAAATCCAAGTACTATGAATAGATTTATCCAATACTAGTAGATCTAGTTCTTCAAGATGTAAGGCCCCTGTGCGTAACTGGACAGGTTCCGTGGTCAGGGAGATGCGGCCGGGAAGCGGCTCTCCATATATAGAGGCAATACACAAGGTGGGAGCTAATGTGCGGGTTTTTATAGCCAAAAGTTGCACACGATCTTTGAGAATAAAATTACCTCTTGTTCCGGAGTCTACCAGAGCGAGGACCGGGAGTCCCAAATTAGTGTAACTGGAACTGAGAGTTGAGGGGCTGGAGAAGTTGCACCCAAGTTCAGGAACCCTACTGAACTTGGGCCCTGGAGTTTCCCGGAAGGATGGGGCAATTATGTAGATGGTGGCCTGGTGCTCCGCAATACAGACACAAGCCGGTTTGCCTTCGCCAGAGATGCTCTTCCATTGTCAGTCGTCCACAACCCAACTGCTTGGGTTCCTCCACCCTGACCACTCTAGTGTCACTGGATGTGGAGTTCATGACGGGTGGTGAGCGGGAACGAACCCGCGAGGGTCTCTTAGGCATCCGATTCTCCCAGTGACGATCTTGAAGACAGTGATCTATTCGGCTCATCAAGTCTATAAGGTCCTCCAAGGAGGAAGGGAGCTCCCGAGCAGCCAACTCATCTTTTAATTGTGAGGAGAGACCATCAAGGTAAATGGCTCAAAGGCAATCCTCTTGCCAAGCGAGCTTAGTAGCCAAAGTCTGAAACTCTATTGTATAATCAAAAAGACTTCGTTGTCCTTGACGAAGATGGAGTAGACTGGTGCTTGCTACACCATGCCGCCCTGGATCTTCAAAGGTCCGTTTGAAGACAGCCACAAATTGAACCAGCTCCCTCAACAGGGAGTCTGAGCATTCCCACAAGGGTGAAGCCCAGGCCAGGGCTTTCCCTTCAAGGCAAGATAAGATAAACATGGCTTTTGTTAAATCATTCTGGAAGAAGGAGGGTTGCAGAGCGAATTACATATAGCACTGGTTTATAAACCCTCTGCAGAGCTTGGAGTCACCGTTGAAGCGTGGAGGCGCTGGAAGAGCAAACAAGGCTCGGGGCAATGATGAAGGTGGCTGTGGAGGAGGAGGAGCCAGATCGCTAAGGAAGGCATTGACCCGGGCATGAAGACGGTCCATGGATGAGGCCAGTGCTTTAAGGAATTGCTGCTGTTCATGCACCTTGGAAGCCAGGCCTGGGATGGCCTGGAGGGTATACGGCTCCACTGAATCCATGGCCTTTGTAATCTGTTGCGCTGGAGGTGGATTCTTGGGCTGAGGTGGGGTTAACACAACCTGCAGGCAAGGGCCTATGGGTCCCCACCGTCAGCAGGTGGAGTAAGCTGAAGCTAGAGGCCACTGGAGCTTCACCTATACCAGCCCACGTTCCCCTCGGGTTGAGCCTTTGGGTGCGGGGCCGGCAGGACTTAGGCGGGCCTCGAGATAGAATAACAAGAGTGGATAGCTCGGCTCAGAGACAGCAGCCAGCAGATGGCGTAGTATTATTCTGGACTGGTCCCAGTACAGGAACCCAAGCACCAAAGAATGAGGCTTGACTGAAGGTGCTTGAGCAGAGAAAGGCAGAGCCTTTGGAGTCCAAGTCCAGAGGATAGGGACAGAGGCGTCACGGTCAAACTTGAATGAGAGCTGGCGGCAAATGGACGATGTAGTAAGCAACATAGAACTCTGGACACAAAGCAGTCTATAGCTTAGTCATCCATAGCAATGGTCAGAGCACTGAGAAAGCAAGTGTAGTCAGGCGTAGCAGTGGTCAGGGCACGGAGAAGGCAGGCGTGGTCAGGGGTAGCAGTGGTCAAGGTATGGAGAAGGCAGGCATGGTCAAAAGTAGCAATGGTCAGGCTTGGAGAAGGTAGGCGAGGTCAGACGTAGCAGAGGTCAGGCTTGGAGAAGGCAGGCAATGGTCGGACACAGCAGAAGTTAGGCTTGGAGAAGGCAGGCAATGGTCGGACGTAGCAGATGTCAGCATCGGGAGATCAGTCGAAGTACAGACAAGATGAACAAAGACTCGGGAACTGGAAGACACTCAGGAACGAGGAAGCATGGAGGCAACGAGTACTCAGAACCAACAGGGAACCGAGGAGACCTGTTGCAAAGGCAAAGCTTCAGTGCAGGGCTTGAGGTTTTATACCCTGAAGGATCTGACGTCAGCATCCGGATCTGCCCAAGGTCGGAGCCGGCAGCCTACTGCCGCAAGCGATGGGGAGTTGGAGCCTGGAGGTTACTTGGAAAGGTGAGAGGGCCGCACCATGGGGCTGCTGCGAGCGACGAGCGTAACAACGTGTCCAAATCAGCACATAGCTAATAGCGCTCATCACATGTAAATGCCATGATGAGGCTATTAGCTATTACCCCTTATGTAAGAGATAACAGTGTCCCCTGCACACACATTTTAACCCTTAAAACTTAATGCCAGCCCCAGACCTGGTGTTAAGTCTTAAGAAGCCCCAAAAGTTTATTCACTGTTCTCTTCCTAATAATTCCTAACATTCTGGTTTGCGTTTTTTGACTATCACAGCACCCTGAGCCAACGATTTCAATGTATTATCCACTATGACACCTATATCTTTTTCTTGGGTGGTAACTCCTAGTATGGAACCTAACTATGTAACTACAACATGAGTTATTTTTCCCTATATGCATCACCTTGCACTTGTCTGCATTAAATTACATCTGCCACTTGGATGCCCAATCCTCCAGTCTTGCAAGGTCCTCCTATAATGTATCACAATCTGCTTGTGATTTAACTACACTGAATAATTTTGTGTCATCTGCAAATTTGATCACTTTACTTGTCATATCCCTTTGAAGATCATTTATAAATGTATTGAAAAACATCGGTCCAAGTACAGATCCCTGAGGCACTTCACTGTTTACCCTTTTCCGCTGAGAAAATTGATCATTTAATCCTGCTCTGTTTCCTGTCTTTTAACCAGTTTGCAATTCACGAAAGGACATCGCCCCCTAACCCATAACTTTTTAGTTTTCTTAGCCTTTCATGAGGGTTTTTGTAAAACGCCTTCTGAAAATCCAAATACACTACATCTACCGGTTCACCTTTATCCACATGTTTATTAACCCCTTTAAAAAAGTGTAGCAGATTTGTGAGGCAAGACTTCCCTTGGGTAAATCCATGCTGACTGTGTTCCATTAAACCATGTCTTTCTATATGTTCTGTGATTTTGTTCTTTAGAATAGTTCCCACTATTTTTCCCAGTACTGAAGTCAGGATCACTGGTTTATAGTTTCCTAGATCATCCCTGGAGCCCTTTTTAAATATCGGGGTTACATTGGCCACCCTCCAGTCTTCAGGTACAATGGATGATTTTAATGATAGGTGACAAATCTTTACCAATAGATCTGAAAATTCATATTTTAGTTCTTTCAGAACCCTGGAGTGTATATCATCCAGTCCAGGTGATTTGCTACTCTTTTGTTTGTCAATGGGTTGTGTTTGTGGGGGTGCATTTTAAGGGAATGCGTATGTGTGTGTTTGTATGTGTAGGAAGGGTGGGTATGTGTGTCCGTGCATGTGGCGAATATATGGCTGTGTGGGGCATGCGCATTTTGTGCAATTCTAGAATAGCACCGCGTTAAAGTGGCTGTCAGCTGCTAGAGGGATCATTAAGGAGGAATTCCCAGCCACCCCTCCCTCCCCCCACTGGTGTCACAAGCTGGAAAGACTAGGGATAGGTCCTTATTTTCACTGGAAACCAAGGGCAGTGGTTCGGCTCTCGCCCTGTGACTAAGATAAAGCAAAACTCATTGAGGGGATAAAGAAACCACGCTGCTCTTTATCTTGCTTTCCCATGCAGTGAAAATATAATATGGCTATCAGGAAATTCCAAGGTGTAGTTAAATCCAGCATTAAATACTGCGTTAGTGTGCATTATTTTTCCACAATGCACAGTATGATTCCTTCATTTGCATAATTTTACAGCATTTGCATACTCTTATCGTATTTACATACAAACGTGCAACGAGATAAAGATAGCGCGTTACACTTTTATTGCACGATAAGGCCTTAATGCAATTTGATGAATGATCCTATAAGTTTGGACCTGAAGCAAAAGAGTGTAAAGCAATGTGTCCAAGGTCATAAGGACTGTTAGTAGGTTCTGAATGCTCGTCTCCCTAGGTTGAAGCTTGCTGCTTTAACCACTCAGCTACTCCTTCCAGGGTCTAAGAGCTGTAGAAAAGCTGACGTCTTGAGAGGCAGAAAGACTGCTACCCTACAGGCCGATCCAGTAAAGCGCGGCCGCGGTTACCCTGCTTCTAACCCGCTTCTAACTCACAATTTGGCCGTGTAAGTCCAACCAGCGCTTCACTATCCCTTTTAACTCATCCTTACCGCTTCTTTAAATCAACCGGTAACCCTTTCCGCCCGCAGCATATACACGAGATGTATACGCTCTGATTAGCTATTCCCTCCCATATAGTAATGTGCGCCCCGATTATCTCCTTTTTAACCTGTGGTTTTGCCACGCATTTAACCTGCTAACTTACCGCCTACCCTTACCCCTGCGTTAGTGTGGAGCGACAGGTCAGAGAGACGAAATTTCATGGGCAAACGACCCCCTCACCCCCCCCCCGGGACCCTTACCCTGGCGTTAGTGTGGTGTGACAGCAATAGGCAGGCTCCGGTCAAAATCCCCCCCTCCCGAAGCAAGGTGCAGGGTGAAAATCGGTTCGACATGTCATGTAAATAAAGTGTAATAAAAGTAAACTTACTGCAGGGGAATTTTCTTTGAACAGTCCTCTCTCCCCTCTTCCTGAGGCGCGCACTGCGGCTCCCCTGCCTCCCGGGGGCAGCCGGCGGTGAAAGTGGCTTCCAGCGGCCCCTGCTGGCGAAGGTGGATGAATGGACACCCGTACGCCTGGATGAATGCACGCCCGCCGGCGAAGGTGAGTGAATGAATGCACGCCCTGGCGGGCGTCCATTCATCCAGGCGGGAGCCGGCGGGCGTGCATTCATCCAGGCAGGAGCCGGCGGGCGTGCATTCATTCACTCACCTTCGCCGGCGGGCGTGCATTCATCCAGGCGGAGGGAGCCAGCGGCGAAAGCGGCTTCCAGCATCCCCCGCTGGCGGTGAATGAATGCACGCCTGTGTACGCCTGTGCGTGCAATTTTGGCGCTCAAGGCATGATGTCACGACGTTTGACGTCACGGCGTGTGACGTCGGCATTCGCTAATGCACTGCCTTGAGCGCTCAAATTGCACACAGGCGTGCATTCATTCACCTTCGCCGGTGGGGGCAGGGGAGCCAAAGTGGCTTCCAGCAGCCCCCACCGGCGAAGGTGAATGAATGTAATTTGGGCGCTCAAGGCAGTGCATTAGCGAACGCCGACGTCACATGCCATGACGCCAAACGTCGTGACGTCACGCCTTGAGCGCCAAAATTGTACGCACAGGTGCACATTCATTCACCTTCGCCGGCAGGGGCTGCTGGAAGCCGCTTTCACCGCCGGCTGCCCCCGGGAGGCAGGGGAGCCACGGTGCGTGCCTCGGGAGGAGGAGGAGAGAGAGAGAGGACTGTTCAAAGAAAATTCACATGCAGTAAGTTTACTTTTATTACACTTTATTCACTTTTGTTTTAATTTTCGCCCTGTGCCTTGCTTCGGGAGGGGGGGAGAGAGGACTCGCAATCCCCCCTGGTACCTTTCATTTCAAACGTCATTTGATGCCCTTATTCTCCTTTTTGCTTTTTCTGCTCGGGAGCTATGTTTCTGTTCCATTCTGATGTCACATTCACACCCTGTTATGATTGTCTACATTCCAAAGATTGCTTCTGTCTGTGCTTTCTAGTGGTGTATGTGATGCTGCTTACAGCCTATTTTATTATAAACATGTTTTTTCCTAAACTAGTTGAAGGTTGATATATTTGGCTAAACTAGAAATCTTGCAGCTGTGCTTATACCCTGGTATGAGCTCCTGCTGAAAGTAACTGTAAGGTCTCGGTATTTTTTTACCCATCATCTGTACCATAGTTACAAATACTTCTAAGATAACATTGAGCTACATTCCAGCTACTCCCTTCTGATTGGAATACTTTGTAGTTAAGAGTTCATCGGCCCCCGACCGACACCCCCCCCCCCTCCCCCCCTCCCCAGCCTTCATCTGTGTTTGCGTTCAAGGTTACAGGCCTTTAACGCCGTTTTAGGATCCTCCTTGCGGCAATCTGAAATCCAGAGCTGCTCTTGCTCTCTGCAGCGGATTCATGGGGTTTTGGCAGTGCCCCAGGCTGCGGCATCCTCCATCTAATTCTGAATGATGATGGCAGGCGAAGGAGAAAGGGATAAAAAGGCTCGTGCACAGCCTAAAGAACCCAATTCTGATGGTGTATTCTACGATTCGAAGTGAAGAGCCATTCTAAACCCTTCCCCTCTAGTTTCTCTGAGATGCATGGGGTCTCTGATGTATTGCTTGCTTTTAAATATAGGATGCGACTATCTTTAGGAAGCCGGTGAATAACCTCCTGATGGAAATGTTTCTAACCCTGCATATGGAAGCGCCTCCAGCCAGTAACCATACCTGGGAACTTTTAAATCCTGTTCACCCTGAGATTTCTCAAGATTGGGGGGGGGGGGGGGGGGTGAGCAGCCATTTATCACCATCATTAATTATCATTCATATATTCATAAGCATTGTTTTAATCACCAATTCATCACTATTATACAACGTGAAGGGAAGCAGGGCTGAGCCTGAGCACAGGCTCCGACGTCGGCAGCGGCTCCAGCTGCTGTAGAAGGCCCCAGGGGCGGCTCCAGCCGCCACTCGAGCCTGGGGATGCGGCCTTTGTGCCGCGAAGATGGTAGAGGTCGGCAGCGACTCTATGCCGCGAAGAGATGAAGCAAAGTCCGCGGCTCCTGCCGCGGCAAGGACAAGCTGCACGGGCGGCCTCAGGGCCGCGAGGGAGTGCAAAGTCCGCGGCTCCGGCCGCGTGGGAAGGCCGACGGTGGCGTCCTGCTGCGTCAGCTGAAGAAGCAGCAGCAACGGTGAGTGAGCCTGCTCGCGGGGAGGCCCACGGGCAGGAGATTCATAACACAGGGCCATGACATCCACCCCAGTGGCATAGGCATCTAGGAACAATAAACCCTACCAGGCTAAAAAATATATATATATTGCATCTCTTTACATAATTACAGTTTTGTGGTGATCCAGAAAAAGGCTTGACTAAATAAATTCTCTAAGGTAAAAAAAAAAAATACAACAACAACAACTAACTCCAGGAGGAGTAAATCATTAGCTTCCTACCTATTAATTAGAAACTTCATATGAATACATTAACCATTAAACTCTGGGAACTCACTCGGCTTCATTCTAAAAGAGTTTACTGAAGTGACCAAAGCTTACGCTGTCAGATTCTCTGAACACCTCTCTCCAGTATTGAATCAATTGTATTGGTTGCCGCTTCACTGACGAATTGAATTCAAGATTGTTGTGCTAGCACATTAATTATTGTATTCTGATGATCAGAACTCTTTGAGGAACCAGACTGAGATTCCTGGACCCTTTTCTCAGCAGTTGAGGTTTTCTCAGATTAAAATGTTGCACATTCCTGCTGCTCGTGATTACAAATTGCAGCCAACTCATTTGCGAGCCTTCTCATTTTGTTGTAGCCACAGTGTAAAATGCTCTACCAGCCAGAATGATTTAAATTGTTTTAGGAAGAATATAAAAACAATGTTTTTAGAAAACAGATATTGTTTTTATGTAGATATTTAAATTTTTTTCTTTTATGTTTGTTTGATAAGTTATGCCACTTTATGTATGTTGCATATGATTTTTATTTCTTTTTTATGGATATAACATTCTAATCCACTTTGGACAACATTGTTGAATACATGCAGAAGAGAAGAGTTTTTAAATAAATAAATTCCACAGTCCAGCCAATAGTAGATGACAGAATGCCTTCTCCTAAACTTAATGTTATGAATCTAGATGGGATTGTGGACCCTTAGCCCGAGGCGGAGTTGGCGCCACCTGGAAGGACGAACCCCCGCAGGTCTCCACCGTTGGGAGACGAGGCCGGAGATACCCAGGGGCCAACTGGAGCTTCACCACTACCAACCCACGTTCCCCGCGGGTTGAGCCCTCAGATACTGGGGCTGGCTGGACTTAGGTGGGCCCCTGGGATGACGGAAGGCAAGGTGGTGTGCATCAGGAGATGAAGTGGAATCCGAACTGGAGCTGAGGGAGAAGAGCAGCGCAGACCTCCATCCAGGCCGGACAGAGGCAGCAGAGAGAGCCGAAGAATCTGATCCAAGGTCAGGAAGCCAGAAGGAGACGATAGCCGGTCCGAGGTTAGGAAGCCAGAAGATCCATCCGAAGGAAGTAGACCGGGAAGAGGAACAGGCAGGCAGGATCCGGAGCAGGAAGGCTGGAGCGGGAATGGGATGCAGGAACAGGAACAAGGTACGCTGGAACAGAAGACCTAAAGCAGGAACGCTGAGGGAAGAAGACCTGTAGCCAAGTCGCCTGCTGAAGATTATGGGCAGGTTTAAATACCTGCTGGGCTCTGACATCCTCTGGAGGAGCTGATGGTAATTTCCACTGCAGGCCCTTTAAGGCTCCCTAGGTGGCGCACGTGCCTAGGAGAAAGCCAGAGAGAGGCGGAGTCGACGGCGTCCTACGCAGGGAGTCCCAAGACAGCCCCGGCGGTGTGCAAGGCCTAACGACCGCGTCAGAGGGGCCCGGGAAGTGCGGTTCGTTCCTGGAGAGAGCAGGCATATTGGGCAGCCGGCAGGGTCAGCCAGGATGGGCCGCGGCCGTGGGCGGTAAGCCTTCTAAGCCCCCCTCCCGGGGTTTGGGCTTGTTGGGGTGCGAGGCATGAAATTGCTGTAAGAGACTCTTATCCAAGATGGTGGTGGCCAGTTCCCAAGAATTTTCTTCCAGCCCAAAGCCCTCCCAGGCGAGGAGATACTCCCATCTTCAGCCCCTCTTTCTTATGTTTAGCACATCCCGTACTTGGTACGTTGCATCGTCTGCCAACGCTGTTGGCTGTTGTTCAGGAGGTTTCTTAGTTGGCCAAGATAGCACCAATGGCTTAAGAAGCAAGATGTAGAAGGAGTTGTGAATTTTCAAGGATGATGGTAATCAGAGATGTTGGTCACCGGACCTAACTGACAGAGCACTGGAAAATGACCGATGTAGGGGGTGCCAGGCGCATGGAAGGGAGCTTCAGGCGAATGAACCGCGTACTGAGCCAGACTGTCGCCAGGCTGGAGTTGAGGAGCGTGTCTCCGATGGGCGTCCACGTTCCGCTTGGCTAGACGAACAGCCTCTTGTAACAGGTGCTGTGTGTGTTCCCACAGATGATGCAACTCCTGCACTGTTAACTGTGTGGTAGAAGAAGGAACTATCAGAGGAAGTGGTTGTTTTCCATAGACTATTTGGAAGGGTGAAGATTTAGTGCTGGCCGAGAAGTGGGAGTTGAGAGCAAACTCAGCCCAGGGTAATAGTGCGGCCTAATCACTCTGTTGAAGATTGACATAAGCACGGAGGAATTGTTTCAGGGTACGGTTAGTTCTTTCCGATTGGCCATTTGCTTGCAGATGGTAGGCAGTGGTAAAGTCTAGTGAGATGTCAAACTTCTTGCAAAGGGCTCTCCAAAACTTGGCAGTGAATTGAGTACCACAGTCTGAGAGTAGGTGTTTGGGGAGCCCATGGAGGTGAAAAATGTTTTGGTCAAACAGTTACACGAGTTGCGGAGCGGTCGGCAGGCCTGGTAGTGGAACAAAGTGTGCCATTTTGGAGAAATGGTCGACTACTATCCAAATGGTAGTTTTGCCCTCGGAGCAGGGTAGGTCCACAATAAAATCTGTAGAAATATGCATCCAGGGTTCTTTGGGGTCCAGCAGAGGCTGCAGTAAGCCCCACAGACGGCGTCTTCTGCTGGGCGCATACGTGACAGGCATCCACGTAAACCTTAACATCCCTTTTCAAGGTGGGCCATCAGTAGAACTGCTGGATGGAGGTTAAGGTGCAGGCTAGCCCAGAATGCCCCACGGTACAAGCATCATGGGCCCATTGGAGAACTCTCACGCGAAGTCTGCAGGGTACAGCGATCTTCCCAATCGGTACCGTGATGGTGACAAGGAGCTGGACCCGAGCGGGGTCAATAATATGGCTCAGCGGCTCGGGAGTGTCATCCGGAATAAAGGAGCGGGAGAGGACATCCGCCTTGATGTTTTTGGTTGCAGGTTGGTACCGTAAAATAAAACTGAAGCGGGTGAAGAAAAGAGCCCATCGGGTCTGCCAGGGATTTAGGAAATGGGATTGGTGCAGATACTCCTGATTTTTATGGTCGGAGTATACTGTAATGTAGTGTTGAGCTCTCTCCAGCCAGGGGCGCCACTCCTCGAAGGCAAGTTTTATGACTAATAACTCCTTGTTCCCAATACCTAAATTCCTCTTCTCGGGAAGGAATTGTCTTGAAAAGAAGGAACAGGGATGCAGGGTCCCGGTAGAAGAGTGCTGGCTTAAGACAGCCCCTACCCCCTCAGAAGAGGCGTCCACCTCCACGATGAAGGGTCTTTGGGAATCTGGGTGCCGAGACAGGGCTCACTGAGGAATGCAGCTTTCAGGCGGCTGAAGGCTGTCAGGGCTGCGGACGACTATTGTCTGCGATTTGCTCCTTTACATGTCAGGGCCATCAGAGGTGCTGTCAGGGTGGAGTAGTTGTGTATGAAGCTCCAATAGTAATTGGCGAAGCCAAGGAATCTTTGTAGGGACTTGAGACTGACCGGCTGGGGCCACTTCAGGATATTGGAGAGTTTCTCTAGGTCCATTTGGAATCCGTGTCAAGAAATGATGTAGCCCAAGAAGGACAGGCTCTCCCTTTCGAAGGAGCACTTCTCCAACTTGGTGAATAATTGGTGGTCCCAGAGGTGTTGAAGGACCCAAAGAACATCCCGACGATGAGAATGAAGATCACTTGAGAATATCAAGATGTCGTTGAGATAGATGACCACGCAATCGTAGAGCATGTCTCGGAACACCTTGTTCATCATGTTCTGAAAGGCAGCGGGTGCAATACAGAGCCCGAAAGGCATTACTAAGAACTCGTAATGGCTGTCCCTTGTGTTAAAGGCCATCTTCCATTTATCGCCCTTCTTGATACAGATCAAATTATACGCCCCCTCGGAGATCCAGCTTGGAGAAGATACGGGCTTCTTGAAGGCGGTCAATGAGCTCCTTCAAGAAGCGGGGCAGAGGGTAGCGATCCTTTTGGGTGATGGTATTTAGGCCACGATAATCAATACATGGCCATAGCATCCTGTCCTTTTTATCCACAAAGAAGAACCCTGCTCCTGCGGGGGACGTAGATGGCTGGATAAAGCCTTTGGACAAGTTCTCCACATGGCTTTGGTCTCAGTCAAGGATATGGAGTAGACCCAACCCCTGGGTGGTTCCGTACTGGGCAGTAGATTTATGGCACAGTTGTATTGGCGGTGTGGCGGTAAGATATCCACGTCCTCTTTGCAGAAGACATCTGCATAAGACACGTAGTGAGGTGGAAGCCCCATAGGAAGGAGTGTGGTGGCTAGGCAGGATTGCTGGGGCGCAGACCTCAGACAGGAATCACAGCAGGAAGGCCCCTAGTGGGAGAGTTGCAAAGACGACCAGTCAAATTGGGGAGAGTGCCGTTGGAGCCAAGGGAGGCCCAAGACTATAGGATGGATGGCCTTCTCTATAATGTGGAAGGTCAGAACTTCCTCATGAAAATGCTCATACGAAGTCTGACGGGCCCGGTGGTATGGGTGATTCAGCCCGGTAGAGGCTCCCCTCGGATGGAGGATATTATCAGGGGAACCAGAGAAGTACAGATGGGTATCCGGAGATCCTCCTCCAGGGGTTTCATGATAAAGTTGCCCCCGGTGCCAGAGTCTACCAGGGCCAAAGTGTGGAAGTCTTGGTCAGGCATCCGGATCGTCACAGGCAGCATGAGTGGGGGAAGAGTCAGGCCTAGGGGCAATTTCCCAGTGCAACCTAGGCCCGGGAGTTTACTGGATGCATGGGACATTGAGCCAGGGCATGTCCGCCCTCTCCACAATAGAGGCAGATGCCCGAGCGGCAGCGCCAAAGGCATTACAAAGGCATTCCTCAGAGGACAACTTGCCTCACCCCAACTGCATAGGTTCCTCTGGAGATGGCCTAGATGAGGACGGACTTGGCCCAGAAGACGGTGAGAGAAAGGGGCACTGGGGTGTAGAGGAAGGCCTTTTCGCTAGGTGTAGCTCTCGGGAGCATTCCTGAAGTCGGCGGTCGATGCAACCGGTCAGGCCAATGAGGGCTTCAAGGGTGGTGCGTAGCTCTCTGGCCGCCAGCTCGTCTTTCAAGCGGGCTGCTAGACCGTCAAGATAGATGGAGCGTAGACAATCCTCACTCCAATGGAGCTCCATGGCCAAGGTCTGAAATTCGATGACGTAGTCGGCCAATGGGCAGGAGCCCTGACGAAGATGCAGAAGAGAAGAGCCTGAGGTAGCTTGTTGTCTTGGGTCATCAAAAGACAGTGCAGAAGAGGGCCAGAAAGCTGGACAAATCCCTTAATATCGGATCCGCACGCTCCCACAGGGGGGAGGCCCAGGCCAAGGCCTTACCATCCAAGAGGGAAAGGATGTAGGTGGTCTTGGTGAGGTCATCAGGGAAGAGTACGAACTGCAAACAAAAGTGCATATTGCACTGGTTTAAGAAGCCGCGACAAAGTGCTAGATCCCCAGAGAAGCACGGCAGAGCCAGAAGTGGAAGAACCAGACGGGAAACCAGTAGGGGAGAGGAGGATCCTGATGCTGAGGCAGGGGGAGAGGCCATGGAAACCGAAGAGTTCAGACGCGCACTAAGCTGTTCCACAGCTAAGGCCAGACTCTCCAACGCCTTCTGCTGCACAAGTATCTTTTGATCCAGGCCTGGAATAGCCTGTAGAGTGGAGACCCCTGCTGGGTCCATGGACTTGGCTATCTGTTATGATTTCGGACAGGATTGTGGACCTTTAGCCCGAGGCAGAGTTGGCACAATCTGAAAGGACGAACCCCCGCAAGTCTCCACCGTCGAGAGGCGAGGCTGGAGAGATGCAGGGACCAACTGGAACTTCGCCATTACCAACCCACGTTTCCCGCGGGTTGAGCCCTTGGGTACCGGGCCGGCTGGACTTAGGTGGGCCCTTGGGATGATGGAAGGTGAGGAGGTGAGCGTCAGGAGATGAAGTGGAAACCAAACTGGAGCTGAGGAAGAAGAGCAGCGAAGACCTCCGTCCAGGCCGGACAGAGGCAGCAGAAAGAGCCGATGAATCCGATCCGAGGTCAGGAAGCTAGAAGGAGACAACGATAGCCGGTCCGAGGTCAGGAAGCCAGAAGATCCGTCCGAAGGAAGTAGACCAGGAAGAGGAACAGGCAGGCAGGATCCGGAGCAGGAAGGCTGGAGCAGGAACGGGGAACAGGAACAAGGTATGCTGGAACAGAAGACCTGAAGCAGGAACGCTGAGGGAAGAAGGCCTGCTGAAGATTATGGGCAGGTTTAAATACCTGCTGGGCTCTGATGTCATCTGGAGGAGCCGATGGTAATTTCTGCTGCGGGCCCTTTAAGGCCCCCTAGGTAGCACGCACATCTAGGAGGAAGCCAGGGAGGGACGGAGTCGACAGTGTCCTGCAGAGACACCCCAGTGGTTTGCAGGGTCTAATGATCACATCAGAAGGGCCCGGGAGGTGCGGTTCGCTCTGGGAGAGAGCCGACATGTTGGGCAGCCGGCCGGGACAGGCCGCAGCTGGTAAGCCTAACACTTAAGTTGTTTATTTTCTTTATGATAAATATCTTTTATATTGGCAGTACCGTTAAAAAAAAACAAAAAACATACAGCCATGATAATGACCAATAATACAGTTCTGGGTGCCATGCCTCGGTTCTTCACAGGACAGACTATATAGGTAAACAATTATAGTATGTGTTAACAAATAGCTGGGAAACAAGATTTTTTTTTTTTTTTTTAATAATTTCTGTAAACTCTGTGCCTGGGTGAACCCCACCCTTGTTCCAAACTACTGAACAGAACTTACTTACAGTCGCCCTATAGCATATGAGAGGGGAGGAGTAGCCCAGTGGTTAGAGCAGTGGGCTACGACCCAGGGCAACCAGGGTTCAAATCCTGCTGTCGTTCCTTGTGACCTTGGGCAAGTCACTGTTGCGTTCGTGCCTATTCTCGCCCTCGCTCCACCCTCTCTAACCTTTGTGGCGACTCCCTTCGGGTCTGACGGACAGATGCTGCCGCAGCTTCTCCTCGCCATTCTTCCTAGAATCCCCGGGTTGGCCTGACACTGCGGATCCGCCACGTTCCTGATGACGTAAGGGCGCACGCGCTCCAGAGTTTATACCAGCAAGGGTGCGAACCTCGGGGGCGTCCCCCGTAGTGACATTATCCGCTTCCAACTTAAAAGGTCTTTGCTTGCAACTACAAATCGAGTTAGCAAGGGGAATTCTTTCTCCGCTGCGCTGCCTCTACAAACTTACCTAGGGGTACCCGCTCCTCGGGGGCTCCGCTCTCTCTCTTCTTGATTTCAGATTGCTAAGACGGGAACCAGTACTTGCTCCTCGAAGGCCTACGTCCCAGTGTACTCAGAAGACTCCTTACTGCCTGGAAGCGATCACAGACGTGAACACTGTGAGTTCTATTACAGATAGGAACCGGTACTCGCTCCACGAGGGCCCATGTTTCTAATCTCTGAAGACTCCCTTCTGTCTAAGACGTTATCGCAGGTACGGAGATCGTGAGTTATTATTGCAGATTGGAACTGGTACTCACTCCACGAGGGCCCATGTTCCTAAAACACTTCACAGACTCTCTTCTATCTCAGAAGCTATCGCATACCTATATCTTGTGAATTACTATTACAGATAGGAACCGGTACTCGCTCCACGAAGGCCTCTGTTCCGAAATCCCTCCAAGACTCTTCTATTCCAGAAGCCATCTCATACACAGCTATTGTGAGATCTTATTTCAGACTGCCTATAGAAACCAGTACTCGCCTATGGCTCCTGTTCCTGAATATACTAAAGACTCTCTGTTGCATAGAGGCCATTACAGATATCTACAATTGTGAGTGTATCATCTACTACTGGTTATGTATCCAGCATACCCTGTCTACTCCTACCTATAGTCTCTCTCTACCGCTCAGCAACCCAGAGATCACACTTCAGTATCTGAGGGACTTCAGCCCTGCCGGGCATATCAGCTCACTACTGCCACCTCTGGTGGTTCTACTTCCAGTCTAATAAAGAACTATCTGCGTTTGTCTCAATACTCCAGCCTAGCCGGTGGTCCCTCTCAGGATATCCTCCAGGGGGCGCTGTCATCTGCTATCGGCCCAAGGATTCACCACTTTCCACTAAATGTTTATTCCTTACACTACTAGAGTGGTATCATACAGACTGCCACTCTGTGGGAGCCAACCCACATCAGATCATTAACTCCGCCTACGGAGTATTACATATCGCTAGCTCATCTCCTTGGGGATACAGCATTCTACAGAAGACTAACTCTGCCTCCCTGGCGGTCACATCACTAACAGATTGCTAACCCCTCTCTTCTCGAGGAGTGATTTACAACAGATTACTAACTCCTCCCCTCTGGGGGAGCTGAGCGATAATAGATTGCTAACTCTGCCCTCCTGGCAGAGCCATAACAGATTGTTAACTCCTTCCCTCTGGGGGAGCTGAGTGATAACAGTCACTTTACCCTCCATTGCCTCAAGTACAAAATTAATTATAAGCCCTGTGGGGATAGGGAAATAACTATAGTATCTAAATGTAATGAAGTGATGAAAAGCAGAATATAAATAAATATGTTCACTATCTTCCTCTATACACCACTAAAACCAGTGAGGGTAGGCTGGTAGTGCTGAGCACTGGCATGCAGAGGTACCTTGGTTAGAGTCCTCACTCATTTTTATCACTTCCTAGGGCTGAGAGGTTGCATTCAAACCCCTCCCCACTGTCCTGGAGAGGGGGAGTCAGTAACCAAATGGCTGAACTCGGGGCCCATGAATGTAGGATTCCAGTAGAAGCCTTGGTCCAAGGCACCCCCCAGCCAAGGACGGTTACTACAACAGCTGGACTAAATCCAGAGGGGGATATAAAATAGAGGCGAAATTCCCCAACTGATTGCAAATGCTGGAGGCACCAGATCCCAGAGCTTGGGTCATAGTGAGCAGGAGGAGGTGCCAGGTCAAAAAACAAACAAACCAAGAGTTGTCTTATTTTCTAATGCTTAATTTTGATTGAAAAAGGAAGTAAAGCTAACTAGATTCTAAATCTAGCCGTAGGACAGCATTGCAGGCCGCATCATCGCTAAGCAAAGTAAATGTACTGAGAGGTTAATTCTGCAGACACTAGAAGAACCAGTTTACCACGGCAAGGCTGGTAGTGAACTACAAGCACAGCGTCAGCAGTACAGGCGATACATTGAACAAGGTCACCCAGCTGATGGCCTGGAGGAGGCAGACAGAACCTACCAACAAAGATATGGTGACATAAAGACTGTCTCTTAATCTCGCTCTCTAGTAAATTACAGGATAAAGCCAGTTGAAACTTTAATTACTTGGCTTTTCATTACATGTTGGGGTGGAGAAAGACAAAAGTTTCATTAATTCTTTATGATAAGTAGAAAAGATGTATTATCAATTCAGGGATTCAAAACTGTTATTAGCGAGTGAATAAAGCGAATTAAAAAAAAAAAGAAAAGAAATCCCAGACAGGAACTCAGGTAAACGCGATCAGAAATCTTTTAGGCTTGACCTTCCCCTGTGGAATGTTTCTTCACCACCTACCACATTTCAGTGGCGTAACCGTCAGCTATCTACACATAGAACTTTTTCTACTAAATGTTTTCAGTTAGGATATTTTTTAGTCTGTACTACTGTGTCTTTCATAGATCTAGTAGGATTCCAAGGTTATGCAGTGCATGCAAAACCAATGCACGCTAAAAGATGTTAAATAAGTTCTCAGCAATAAGGCGCAGAGTATTGATGCTTTTCACAGTAAGACCGTAACTGTCAACTTTTTTTCTTTTCCTTATTGTGTAGTCAAGAGAATTCACAATTACAGAAGTAAGCGTAATATTGGGACACAAATCAGTATTTCATATCTAGTTAATTAATCGAGGACCAAACCTAATGTCATCAGTGCAGTTAACAAAGCATGATGTGACTTGTAGGTCGAATGCTATTTAAAATAATTAGAAGTGTAGTTTTCTAACATGAAATTTCAATGCTATGCAGGTGGCAACTACCTTGTTATTTATTTAATGTATTTATAGGCTACGTCAACCAATATTCTGCGCAGCTTACAAAATAAAAACATACACAATCTACTCCTGGGGGAATTCTGCACAACCGCACAGTGCAGAATTTGCACAAAATTACCCTCCTGCACAAAATTCTCATATTTTGCACAGAGTTTGGAGTAAGGCTCAGTGGCATACATGTGAAGGCGAAAATCAGAGAGGCGCAGTGGGCTGTGACTAGAACCCATACCACTCACAGTCGAAGATCGGAGAGGCTCGGCAGGCCACACATGGAGCCCATTCCTTTCGCGTCCAAAGATTAGGCCTGGCAAAGCCCATCCTGTTTGTTGCTGAAGACAGGAGAGAAATGTTATGCGCCAGATCTTATAGAAAGGCCCAGGCTTACAATCTAAGGCCTGGATTTATCAAAATGCACTAAATATTGCATGCGATAGGGAAAACGGCGTATTTTATGGTAATAGGCTGTTTATCGCAAAGTGCGCTATCTTAGCGCAAACTGCGATAACTTTTTCACACTTTGCGATAAGTGCCAGAATTGTCTTTCCTACCGAGAGAGAGAGAGAGAGACTAGCTCTAAGGCCCTCATACTAGAGAGGTAGTTATACCTCTATATGAGGCCCACCTAGCTACTCGAGGTGAGGTTTAGGTATTAGTGAAGGGGTTAGGGGCCACTTTGACATTCAGAGTGCGACGTACGAACAGAACAGTACACTTTTGTGAAGATCTAATGGCCTTCAGAGTGAGGAAACTCATCCAAAGATGAGCTTGGAGAAGAGACGGCTGAGGGGGGATATGATAGAGGTCTTTAAGATCATGAGAGGTCTTGAACGAGTAGATGTGACTCAGTTATTTTCACTTTCGAATAATAGAAGGACTAGGGGGCATTCCATGAAGTTAGCAAGTAGCACATTTAAGACTAATCGGAGAAAATTATTTTTCACTCAACGCACAATAAAGCTCTGGAATTTGTTGCCAGAGGATGTGGTTAGTGCAGTTAGTGTAGCTGGGTTCAAAAAAGGTTTGGATAAGTTCTTGGAGGAGAAGTCCATTAATCAATTTTACTTAGGGAATAGCCACTGCTATTAATTGCATCAGTAGCATGGGATCTTCTTAGTGTTTGGGTAATTGCCAGGTTCTTGTGGCCTGGTTTTGGCCTCTGTTGGAAACAGGATGCTGGGCTTGAGGGACCCTTGGTCTGACCCAGCATGGCAATTTCTTATGTTCTTAGATTTGTGCAATGTTCTCTCAACCTAACTTGATGGACTCTCTACCTGGGTAACATCAAGCTAGGTTGAGAGAACACTGCACAAATCTCATCTTTGGGTGAGTTTCCTCACTCCGAAGGTCATCAAACCTTCACAAGAGAGCACTGTTCTGTTCGTACGTCTGACTTTGAATGTCAAAGTGGCCCCTAACCCCAACACTAATATCTAAACCTCACCTCGAGTTACTAGGTGGGCCTCCCATAGATATATAAATACCTATCTAGTGTGAGGGCATTATGGTTAGTCAGTCTCAGTCTCTCACTCAGCTACAATGGGGCTTGAACCCTGGACTCCTGGTTCATAAAGTTCGAAGATCAGGTGTTCCACAACACATCTTTATATTCAGGCTGGGAAGAACCAGGCTTAGTAAAATCAAAGGAAGATAACTTTCCCTAAGCCTCCAAACAGCGCTGGCACAAGTTAGAGGGCATGCCAGACTGAGATACCCAAATATGACAGGCAGCGCATAGGGAAAGATACTTAGATTTCTTACCTATAGACACCATTCTTTTTTTTAATTTTTTGTCCAAAATGTAGGCATCCAAACCTTAGGCATCCAATCAATGAACCCCAAGCTAAGCGCTCGGTTAAGTGCTCGTCTAACCCGGATGCCCAAAGTGACACCTGTCTAAGCGTCCAAAAATTGGACGCACAACTAGACATACTGCCTGAACCAATGCTCCTGAACAGGGCAGCTAAGAACACAGGCAAAGCGCGTGTAACACTGCCATGGCCTACCATGTAGCACACAGGAGAAAAGCCTCAGAGCGGGGCCTAACCAATAGAGGCTGCTCAATTCACCAGGCTGCCCACATCCCTTAAACCTCCCTCAGATCAGGATGAACACCGGAACAGCGAGCTGAGCACGGAGACTGGGTAAGGAGAAAGCCCTACACAAAAAACCCTCCTTATGCTTTTCTGTATATAGATAAGATACCAAAAGATCAGGTAATATGTAATTATGAAAGGTGCTCAACAAACAGACCCAAATACACTTCCCAAAGGAGTGGGATTTTTTTTTTTTTTTTAATCTCACCTGAGTTTCCTGGCTGAGAACAGAGACTGTCTCCAGCTGTGGAGGAAGAGGGTGTATGTCATCATCACCACACTGTTTCCTGCACCCACTGCCTTTCAGCTGTCCAAGCAGCAAAGTCCACACCGGCTGAAAAACCAGCTACTGGTCCAGGGCCCTCATCTGAGGGCCCATGGAAATTACCTCAGGAATTCTCATCTGGGGGAAGGACCATTTGGCATCACTGCAGGAGAGTGGGGCAAATTAATTTTCCTATTATTTCTCCTTCCAAAATATAAAGCAGTCCCCAGTAGGGAAATGCATGACCACCATCTGCTGGAGACAGAGAATACTGGCAGGTTGATGTCACTGCAGGAGTATATATACTATGATGTCAGTTTGCTCCATCTCCATCTGCTGGTAGAGCTGCATAACCTGAATCCATGTGTCTAGGTGCTAGGAAACAGAGGCTAAGTACATGCATATATACACAACCCTTGCACAATTCTTTGAAAATTACTCCCATAAACTACTGAAATGAACTGAATGTGCTGGGAAAAAAAAGAGGCAAAAAAATGAACAAACCCAAAATGTTTTGTGTGACACTGCCAGTGAGAACTTTTCACATTCATCAGAAGATAAATCAGAACAAAATATTGCAATTTATTACATAGAGAATGTTATTTTGCAAGTTCAATTACAAAGTTGACTTTTATTCTGATGAGGTACCCTCTGAGCAATGCCCTCAGTGCAAGACTCTGCAAGCAGCAGTTTGGTCTGTGGTACACAATCCTTAAGGTTCACAAACATCTAGGCCAGCTTTTCAGCAGGTGTGTACGAAACTAGACCCGGTCTATGTTTAAATCAAGCTCACCTGTGCCACCTGAGGAACCAGAAAATGTATTCGGTTTGAATCAACTGAGGATCAAAGCCAGCACCACTGATGCAGCCATTTTATTCCTGAATTACAGTATACCATCACTTCATTATTAAGATATGAAACAGGCAGGACATGAAAATCAGAAGGGAACAAATACAACATTCTTCAGAGCTACTCAGAAAAAAATCCATATATACATTGGTTCACCTACAGTACTTTTGCCATCCTAAAGTTTTCTCATTTGAACCAGGAATGTATTTATTTAATTGGGGGAGAGTCATTTCCTTTAAACTTTCCTTTTTATCCCAAGTTTTTTTGTGAATGTGCAATTTGTAGAAAGGAAAGGAAAGCCTGGCCAGCTAAAAGGCATGTGAGGAATAAGCACAATTCCCTCTCTCTCTTTCTAATATTCCCATTTTGTGCAGCAGAGTGTACAGTAAGTGATTGCATCACCTGGAAATCTACATTTGCATGAGTCACAAATAATTTCATTGAGATGGGGATTACAATCCTATCCTCTCTAACATAGTATCCACAGCTAATATTTGACATAGCAATGGTGTTGACATTTCAGGAAATGACCTGCCTCGACAGCTGAAAGCAATTGTTTCAGTCTTAGAAGTAGTCATTATCGGGTGAACTTTCAAAGCCATTTGCATGCATAAAACACAGATTTATGTGCATAACTGGCTTGTTCTAAAATTGCCTGGGGTTTGTACGCACATAAGTACACATGCAACCCAATTTTCCATAGACTTTTGTATACATAAAAGAGGGGCAGTTGTGGAGAAGTTTGGATTTACTTGCATAGAGCCTAGCTTTCAAACCTATTGTGGTAACAATATTTACGTGCAAGTGGACGCACTGAGATTAATGCTCGTATTTTAAAAATGCTGCATATTTCTGTTCCTTAAATATATGCAAATAATTTCCAATGCAAAATAAACGCATTCTCTCAGAGACTATTTTATAAACACATCTACGTACATTTTAGGTACGTAAAAAAAAAAATACTTGTATACATAATTACTCCTATTTATATACCGAGGCAGGTCTTTTATAAATTATGAGTATATATCATTTCGAAAATACTTATTTGCACATGTACGTGAAATCATCAGTTTGCCAATACCTGTGCCAGTTCACCCAGCCCTTCTCCAGGTCACCCAGACCTTCTAGCACTTCACCCTGAACTACCCCCCAACAGTTCACCCAGATCCCCCACCCAAAAACTGAAGCCAATAGACAAGTCTAACTTCACTTGCATGAATCAATGAGCAGGCATAAAAGTGTACAAATAAGTCTGGCAATGTAAAGAACACGTATCTTTTAGAAAATAGCAACTACTGAGTGTATTTCTGAATCCTGCCCCAGAATGCCCCGAGCTTGATCCTTTTTTTCTTGGTAAAATGTACTCACGAAATGGAAAATATGTTCACATACTCCTGACATTTATGAAATAGCAAATACGCAAGACATAGTAATGAAGGCAGAAAAAAACCAAATGGCCCATCCAGTCTGCCCAGCAAGTTTCCTATAGTAGCAACTGCCGCTCCATGCAAGATGCCCCTATGTTTCTGTTAAGGATAGTAACTGCTGCTCCCTGCAGGCTACTCCCAAGCCTTATATATTAACAAAGTAGCATTTTTACTGGGTGAGGAGCCATCTTGAAAATTCAGATAATGATGCTTGATGTGCTTTCTTTTTTTGACTTGGCCATAGAAACATTCTGTGCTTTTTCCCTTATGTCTGCGTATTGCCCCAGACCGTAAAAGTCGGAGCCCGTGTTGTCCTCTGAATGCTTTTCCCCCTATATGTGCACATATGCTAATTTTACGTGTTAAACCCCCTTTGAAAATTTACTCCATACATTTGATTTTAAAAAATATAGGGCAAATTTTAAAAGCCCTACGTGTGGCAAATCCGGGAGAAATGTGCGTGACTGGGATGCGCGCACGGATTTTAAGAGGCCCACAGCCATGCCAATATCTTCTGGTACGCGTGCACTGGAAAGGATTTCACACAAAGTGCATGCAGGGGTGGGGTATGGGCAGGCTGGGTCAACGCCATTAAGTCCGAGTTGCACACAAGTGCGAGCAGGGATCCAACAACCGCGTTAAGTAGAAAAAATAAAAAAGTTTAAGGCAATCAGTGGGTTTTAGGGGTCGGGGCTAGTAGGGTAAATGGGAGGCAGGTTAGGTAGGGGTATAGGAACTTTACAGGGGCGAACTAGGAGGGAACAGGAAAATAGGCCCTAATGTGTCACCACACACATCTACTAAAATCTCCCCACTTATGCGTGCGAGACGGCATTCGCACACGTCAATATAAAATCGTGCACGCGGGTAGAGGATTTTATAACATGCACGCATATACGTGAGCATGTTATAAAAATCAGTGCATGCATGTGCGTGTGCCAGCAAACATGCGGCGCTCGCAATGCTTAAAATCTACCTATATGTGTGGAAATTCACAGGCATGAGCTAGGCTCTGCAAACAACAGGTATAACTTTGTGCAATTCGCATAAGTTTATACTGATAATTGGTGTAACTAGGGTGAATTTTCAAACTGCTCTGTGCGTAAAAATTAGCATATACACGTGACGTGCCAGAAGCCTCTACTCACGTATTCCTTGTTTTATAAAAGTTGAAAATACGTACGTATTTTTACTTTCGTGCACACATATACGAATGAAAAAGGGTCAGGCCAGGGCTGTTCCAGGGCAGGACCAACACTTACACGCGTACATTTGCCAACTTACTCATATATTTTTATACCTCTCTGGTGTGATATTAAACAATGTTTAATGTGTAGTACTGGTGGGTGGGATATCTGGGTGAACTGGGGTTAATTCAGGCTGAAGAACCAGGAGGGTCTCAATGATCAAGAGAACTGGTGGATCAATTAATGAATAGTTAATTTAATTTACAAATGCATGTTTCAAAATTGACTGACATTTGTGCATAAAGGGACAGATTTTCAAAGCCTACGCTTTTATATACCGATGAACGTTGGGAACATCTCATCGGTTCACACTGAACAAAGAATGCAGCTAAACGAGCTTTACAGAGAACAATAAACAATGCACATAAAATTGAACAAAATTGGGTAGGTAGATAAAGGGGGCAAGCAACTAGGGCAAACTGCAAAATTAAATTGAACCTAATACAAATTACATATTACAAATTACAACAACGTGGAATCAATATATAGTTGAGTAAATTTTATTATATACCAACGGAAAGTCATAAGTTAGAATAACAGAATTCAGAAGAAAAATGTATGTAGTTAAGAGTAAGCTTGTCTAAGAAGGGAAGTTTTCAGATTCTGCTTAAATTTTTTTGGGCAAGGTTCCTGACGCAGGAAGGATGGGAGCTTGTTCCATAGAAAGGGTCCTGCCAAAGATAATGCCCGAGTTCTAGTGGAAGCGAGTTAGCATTAAACAGGGACACATTTGCATTGACCAACATGTCAGGCTGCTTATAAAGTAATGTTGTTTCTCTGTACCTAATGGCCTGTGGGCTGGGGGTGAGGCCCAAAACTGGGCTCTGGAGAGCACATGGGGGAAGTGAAAAAGCAAACAGTTCTATGCATTTCAGTAACACATCACACTGCTAGTCTTTGGCTGGGGGGAGGCCCAAAACTGGGCTCTGGAGAGCACATGAGGAACTTAAACATAGAACATTGTGTATGAACCTTGAACAGGACAGCAAAGGACTTAGCGGGGGGTACAGGCCAACTTACCATCTTCGAGGTGGGATGTATCAAGACGTGGATCCAACCCCTCAAACATGTCTGGTCCCAGCCGCTGCATTAGACGCCTCTCCATGTCCGTGACGCGGATTGGGCAAGGGGCCGTTCCTCCCATCTCACGCAGGTCCTCGTTCCTCTCTGCTATCTTGATGTCCCTACAACGGTGGGCCACTTGCTCCCCGGTGCGAGGTATCCCACTCTGACACCTGATGTCCGCTGCAATGCTGGCCCATAGCTGTGCCTTGGAGGTCTTCACTGACAGGTTGCCAAACAGATGGGCATAATGGCGGAGGACACCTTCAATAAGCCGATCGTTGTCCTCCTGGCTGAAGCAGATAGTACGCTGCCTCACCCTTACCTGGCTGCCTGATTGGGGTGCCACTTCCGGAGGGGTCTCCTCCCTACCCTCACTTTCCGACCCACCTGATTCCCCACTCCCTTCCTCCCCCCCACCTGACCCTGCACTTCCAGCTCCCTTCCCCTCTGGCCTGGATGCCTAGCCCTACCTCCTTCCACCATTCTTTCCTGCCTCACCCTTTCCCCCACCCCCACCCTCCTATCCCTCCTACCTATCTCTCCCACTACCCCTGTCCCTGCTCCTACACCTCAGACCCCTATTACTGTCCCTCTTCCTCCTTCCCCCTCTCCCTCCTCCTCCCTCTACTCTCAACTCCCCTCTTCTGTCCTCTCCTCCCACTCCTGTCACGCTCCATCCTCCTCCACACTCCTCCTCACCACCACCACCACACTCCTCCTCCTCACCACCACCATACTCCTCCTCCTCCACACAGATAAGGACAAACAAGTAACAGACAAGCTTTCATTCCAACAGATATGACAAAAGACACAGGTTAAGGGAAACAGAGGAAAACACAGAGGAAAACAAGACACCGCACTCAGTAATCAATATAATATCTCCATCGCCAACTACAACTCCACCACCTACCTCCACTACCAAACTCCTTCCAAACCCTCAAAGGAGGAGGGGCACATTATCGCGGTACGCGGTATTTGATAAAAATTTTTACGCTGACCGTGAAAAGATCACGCAGAGCGCTGTTTTCATTCCCCAAAGTGCGATTTCAGCGCGAATCGCGAAACCATATTCGCGATTCACGAAAAATTCGCAGCTATGCGAAAAGTGTCACATTTGCATGGGAACACCCCTTTTACTAACGCATGCGTTACCCGTGCTTTAACCATGCGAAATTGGTAAATAAGGCCCTAAGTTTTCAGTTTTAGATATTATTTCCATGTATCAGATGCCATTTGCTGCTTATGATATTTTTAATTTTTTTAGCTTTAGTTTTTCTAATACAGTGTGTTTTATTATTATAAGATGTTTCCTTTTTAAAATTTTCTGTTCACTTTATTTAAATGTATTTTAATTATGTATTTCATTGCATATTTATTTAATTGTATTTTCTTATATTACTATGTTGTAAACAGATGTGATGTTCCCACGAACATCAGTATATAAAACAAATAAATAAAAATAAAATAATAAAAATTGGAATATAAAAAAATTAATTAATTAAATTAAAATTAAAACTGTGTTTTACATATGTAAGTGCACTTTACCTATGCAAGTGGGCTTTTGAAAACTGCTACAATAGTAAGTATAGTGACAATAGTAGTATGTGACATTTATATACGTAACCTCTTTGAAAATTGTCTCCAAAATATACACGCCTATAGTTTTGCAATAGGTGGGTAAAGTATGCATACTCAATGTACTGATCTGTGTGGTTTCTATGCATGCAAGCCGACATAGACGTGTATGTTGTGGGCTACAGATATATATAAATATCTGTTACCTTAATCAAATGTTATTACCATATTCTACAATTTATATATTTTTCTCAATTTGTTACCATTTAATTATTAAGAGGGAGGATGGTAGTTTCATATTTTACTATTAAGGCACTCTCCACATTGCATATTAGCAATTCAAAGATTAAAGAATTAAATTGCAAATAGGCAATGTGGAGAGTGCCTTAATAGTAAAATATGAAATCACCAGCCTCCCTCTTTGAATTGCTATGTTCTTATGGGCACCCATGAATGTGCATATAGGCACGCGAGCGGACATACACTGGAATTGTAAATCATGTGCGCAAGTACACATGTATGTGAGCTCCTAATTTTAAGAGGTTACTCGAGCAAACGCATTTTGCGTATCTTTCTTAGGACTGCTGGCACAGATAAGTAGATTTTAAAACATGCTTGCATGAAGATCATTGTCAGTTTTACCAACTACCTCACCAGTTTGCCCATTCCAATTCAAGATCATCCAGACCCCTCTGGTTCTTCAGCCCAAAATCCCCCCCAGTTGATCCAGACCCCTCACCCAGTCTTCAAGAGCAGAAGTAAACACACATGGCTAACAAGCCACTGGATTTAAAATACAGATTTATGTGTGTATCTCTTGGCCCCGCCCCAGAATGCCTCTGACACGGCCTCAACTCCACCCCTTTTTTTGCAGCCTCAAATTATGCACATACCCGCATAATTTGAGGCTTTTAAAATACACATTGCTCACGCGCGACCCATATATTCATGTATACGGGCCTTTTAACGAGAGCAACACTTTTAAAATTCACCCCACAGTGTGTATGTGCAGAATGTTATGCGCTTATCGGCCACACAATTTTCTGAAGGTCTTTTTCTCCAGGTAAACATGGCAACACATTCTACACTCTGAGAATCAAGAGGTTCCACTGAATACACATTCACATACGGTAATAGATTTTACATGTTCCATAGAATGGAAATACTGCTAGACGTTTACTTGCTTTCACAAATCATGTCTCACTGATTTTACAAAGTAGCACTGCTCCGACAAACACTAGTCACTGTTTAGTCATAACAGAAATTCAAGTTATTAAGTAATTCGTACACAATGTGATTCCAGCCACAAAATACAGAGTACGGTTGGGTAGATACTGGCTAGTAGGATAAATCAACTCATCAACATAATCAATGACATTTTTTATATCTCAATTTAAAACACCACTGGGTTATCTACTGGCTGATTATTACAGCTGAACATTCTAGTGGACACAGAAACACATGACTTTCATTATTGCACTATTAAAAATGTCATCAATGATCTTTTTCATCTTACTGTAAGAACTCAGTGACTGGCTGATTCCAAATCCAGCAAGGGCACAGGTCAGTTCTACGGGTATGTCCTTGTGCTATCATGATTTCTTTACATTTTCTCTCTTTTAAGTGATGTGGCAGGCGCGATCAGCCTCAAATTTTCCATTTGTGAATGGAAAACAATTTGCTTGAATGCTTTTGATAGCCTGAGCAGTGATTGGTGTAAGTGCAGAGAAATTCTGGGAATAAAAGTGCACCATCAGAAGGAAATGTACATTGCATCCCTGGATTCAAAACCGTTTTTCATTTCAGGATTCGAAAGGCACTGCCAGCCTTCCCACACTTTTTATTCGGACATGCCTGATAGTTCTCCAGTGTAATTTTACTTTATTTTAAAAAGACGACAGTCCTTTCCAGGCAGCTCCATGTTAGAAATCATCATCTGATAAATGCGCGTTTACTCATTTATTCTGGTTCTCTTAATCCTCCATAAAATAATCCTCAATATAGGATTATTTGGATACATTGTGTTTGTTACACTCTCCCAATCTTCCAACATCTATCCACAATGCTTGTCTTTCTGCTGCCATTTCCAGGACCAGGCCCTTCTCTCCTCCAGTGTAAGCTAAGAAGAGACTTTTAGAGGACATTGGGGTGAATGTACGGATGCCTTCAAGGTCAATGACAAGACCAATCTGCTATCGTGCCGTTATCATCCAAAGTCCAAGTGCCACATTTGCAGCTAAAAGTACACTGCCAGCAAGCAAGATTAAAAATCCTACCAGTTCCCTATTTTGTTTCTCTACAATTAGAGAACTGAGGGTAGCTTCCAAGAAAGCATTTAATATCCACTGCCCATCTAAGGCAAAGCAGGGAACTGCATTGACAACAGCCAGTGCGCCAGATAGTGAAATCAGATATCTGATTAGGACCTGTTAAGGCTGTTTAGCAAAATCAGCTATGATCATGTTGTAAGTACATTCATATACATGAGCTTGAGAAAGGGTTAGCTTCTGACCACACACGCGCGCGCGCACACACACACACTCTCACACACACTCTCTCTCTCTCTCTCTTTTTTACTTTGCATTCTGTCCAGCAGTTTACAAGTGGTCCTAGAGGGAAAACTGGCTGAAATTAAAAGACAGTGCAGTCAAAAATGTTTTGTTCAGTGCATGATGTTGTTACGATAGGGTATGTTTTGAAAAGCTTAGACACCCTTTATGCAGATAAAAACAGAGTTCACCGGCCTAAGTCAACCACATTCAGGTAAGGGGATTTTTTTTTTTTTACCTGTCTGAAAGTGCACCCGTTCTTTCTTAAGGTACATACTTTGTGAGGCATAATAAAAAGGTGTTCTGGGGCTGGGCTAGCAGGGAGGGAAACATTTCGTTGGCAAGTTTGGAAACTACGTGCGTACACTGACTTTTCAAAAAAGTGGTAATTATGCCATTGATGTGCAGACCGTATGCCCATGTAAGGGTAGACGTACATTTTGCTGCCTTAACAACATGATATTCAAACACAATGCATGTAGGTACCCTGCCCTTGAAAACTGACTTGTTTTATGTGGATTTAACAGTACATGCAGATCTTTGCCATTCAATGCATTCCTGAAAACTTACCCAAAACATTGTATACAATGTTTCTTCTTCATACCGCATTGGTTTTATCTGCAATGATCGGTTCCTATATGACAATGTTCAAGCCTGCAAGACAACAACTTTCTCGCGATGCCCCTGTTCAGAGTTCCTGCTGTTGCTCACTTGCTAAGATATCATCAAACATACTAAGGTTAAACATACTGGGGCAGATTTTCAAAGCCTACACGCGTAAATCCAGGCGGATTTACGAGTGTAGCGAGGGGGTTACGCGTGCCGGGCCTACTTTCAAAAGGTCTGGCGGTGCGTATGTCCCGGGGCTCGAAAAAAGGGGCAGGGGCATGGCCGGAGCCTCCAGGCACAGCGGCCATTTCCCGCTGTGCCCAGGATCACAGGCCGGTCATTGGCCGGCGCATGCAACCTACGCCTACCCGGAGGCAGGCGCAATTTATAAAATAAAGGTAGGGGGGAGGGGCTGGAGGGAACGGGGAAAGCCATCGGGGCTCCCCTAGGGCTCGGCGAGCTCAAGGTGCACTAGTGTGCAGCCCCTTGCGCACGCCGACCCCGGATTTTATAACATGCACGTGACTGCGCATGCATATTATAAAATTGGGCAAATATTTGTGAGCGCCGGGTTGCGCGCACAAATTACGCCCGCGCGTAGCTATTAAATTCCAGCCCACTAAGTCTAGGTGTCAAACTCTTCTTGGGCCTCCCAGCCAGAAAAGCAATCATCAGCTTATCAAATCCTTAATGAAAGACAAACATCAAACAAAACAGTGTATTTTGTTAACTACTCTGGCATCCAGCCATGACACTGTGATTAGTATAGGAATATCCACAGGTCTCTGCTGTGTTTACTCAGAAAGCCATCTACTGTTTGTAAGGACTGATGTCTCCACAGTTACTCAAAATGTCAAGAATGTAATGTATAGCGAAGCACTGGACATAAAATATATACAGTATATATAAAACAGAACTTATTACTTACTAATATTATGGTTCCAGAGAACCTATTTCTACTGCATATCACTGTTTCAGTGTGGCAATTAACTTCCAAACTATTGTGAAAAGTTTGATGAACTCTTTAATGAGTTCAGATTCAAGTTGAATGTCTCGTCGAAGAGAACCTACCCCTGTGGGCATTGTGCCCTCTTATATCACACTGGTGCACTGGCTTCAATGAAGAGTGCAAAATACTGAACCACCATTCCTACTTTTTGCAGCACTCAAAATTTCTTGGTGGTCTCCCAACTAAGCATCCATAAAGCACAACCTTGTTTAACTTCAGAGACCTTATGGGAAGACAGACCAAAACGGTGGATGACCTCACATCATATAATGTCAATAAAGTAAGCTCCATTTACACTTGACCTGTTAGAAGTAGGATATTCAGAACCAGTGAACCTTTTTCCTGCCTCCCACACTGTTCCCCTATAATCCTTCATCCCCAGGTGGCATGCTCCAGTGACTTCTTGGAGACTATTCCCTCAATGCTGTTCCTGAAAAAACAGGGTTTTCCCCACCCCGCATTGCAAATTTGAGCCCCACTGACTCTGCCAGAGAGGAGACTCAAGTCTCTTATGTACGGGCACTGTCTGAGCCAGGGGGTCTAAGCTGATGGGAGAAACTGTAATGGACAATATTTTTATAACTTAAAATGCAATCCAGTTCTTCCAATGTTCTCCGAAAACAAGCTTTTCAAAGGATACTTGCAGAATGTCTCGATCATCACCGGTAGCTCTATACTAAGGAAGTTATAGCGTGGAATAAAACTACTGATGCTCACTACAAAAAAAAAAAAAAAAGATATATAATGGATTTATATTACATATTTTCATGCTGAAAGGTATGCATTACTATAAAATATTTTTTTGAAGAAGTATGAGGGAGATTGGAGCTTTCAATAAAGTATGGGGTCCATATTCAGCCTCATTTAGCTGAATAACATTTGAGTTATCTAGCTAAATGCCAATTTTTTAATATCTCTGCCACTTATCCAGCTGAAGGTTAGCCACATAACTCATTATTCGGCTAACATTTAGTCAAATAACTTATTGGCATTCTGGAATGGAGTTCCATTAGCCAGATAATTTTATCCAGCTAACTTTAGGACTACTCTGGCTAAGTTTAAGATAGTTGGGTATATTCAATGGTGCAACTGTGCTGCTGAATTTCCCACAATTATCTAGCTGACTTTGCAAGCTGGCCCAGTGGCTGAATTTTACCCTCTATGCATTTTGCTTAAAAGCTTGTGAGAAAAAGGTCAGTGTTGGAAACTGCTTCATACTGACAGTACTGCAGATGGAGGTTTCCTGTCTATGTGCCAAGCCTTGGAATTCACATATAATACCACAGAACTAGAATATGATCGTCTTATCAGAGGTACAGAGCCTTTTTCTGAGTAAAATCCAATTAAATAACCTAAAAACAAATTAACTGCTCCACAGTTGTCTTAGCTCACAGCAGCTTTGATTCTACCACTCAGCTCCTGTAGAAAATAGACATAGTGATTTCACTGAAGTTCCTAAACTCATCCGGGGGTGGTGAGAAGGTCCACAGCTGGGCTCACCAAGCTGGTCCACCCTCAAAACAAAAGTGGCATGTAAAATGACGCATATTTTTTCTGCAAATTAATCTTTGGATTTGCATCCTAATTCCTTTTTAATGTTTGCCTTATTGCCATAGGTGCCACTGCAGTGTCACTGATGGCAACAGAGCACTGAAATGTAACAGGCAAATGCTCGATACCAGGGTAGATTTCCCAGGAAAGCCTGCAGACAGCCGTATACCTCCCCTATAAACTAAGCAAGCCCACAAACCTGCGTACTGAAGGTGTATTGGGTAACCCAACAAACAGCATATCAACCTGAGGTGGGTGCTTCACCCGGATGAGCCGGGTGGTTTGGTTTTCAATGGAGGGAGTAACACACAGACTTGGAAGAAAAGTCCTTCTGGCAATCCGCGTTGGTTCGGCAAAGCTGGCTGGCTTCAATTGCTTTCCTTGCTGGCAGGCATGCATACTGCAGATGAAAAACTCCAAGTCAGGCACTGGATGCAGAATCATTCAGAGCACAGTTTGAAGTAACAGTAATGATACTGGGAGGACCCGGGTCCCTCCTGTTTTGCAACAGAAAGTCAGATCCAACAAAGTACCTGAGAAGAGGCAATGCTCTTACTGCCTGCAATGGGCTTGGGAGAGGAGAGTCAGAAAACATCAGAGGGGACAAGGGCAAAGAGGAAGAGAAAGGCAAAAAGGTCAAGGGAAGAGAGGAGGAGTAAGCAAAGGGGTCAAGGAAGAGAAGAAGAAAGCCCAGGGACTGGGTGAAGACAGAAGGAGAGGCCAAAGGGGCCAAGGGTAGAAAGTCAATGAAAGTCACACAGCTAGGGAAAGGAAGACAGAGAAAGCCTTACCAAGTGACTGTCCAAGTTATTGCCATATAAGAAACAGATATCTGTAAGGCTGTTGTTACTGCAACATTCAACAGAGCCATCAAGCCTTCGGTACACTAAAGAAGAACACAACCAGTCACCCAGTGACAGATTTACAATAAAGCAAAGCACAGGCACCAGGCAGTGGATTACAGTCTGTGTCAATTGTAATACCTTTTATGGGACCAACATAAGAATTATCCAAAGGCGTTAATGTACATGCATTTTTGAGACTATAGTAGATGTCATCTTCAGAACTCTGAAGGGATCTAAGCAGCTTTGTTAGCTCATGAACAACATTGTTGCATAATTCTTGTGTTCCTCCAATAAAAGGTATCCCAGCCTGCAAAGAATCTGGCTTTCTTCAGGAGCCATATGGCTACCAAAGCTCTGCCATACAGAGGATTAGATGGCTCAACTGTATCACATCCTAAATTTCTGTATTGAGAATTTGCTATCAGTTCATCAGGTGGCTTGATTTCAAAATTTCATACTGTGTGAAATGGAGAAATTACTTACCTGATAATTTCATTTTCCTTAGTGTAGACAGATGGATTCAGGACCAGTGGGTTATGCTCCCCTGTCAGCAGATGGAGACAGAGCAAGCTGATGTCACAGTATATATAGTCCTGCAGTGACCCCAGCCTGCCAGAATTCTGTTTAAAAGTAACTGTAGACAGACTAGCAAAAAACTTGATTAAAAAGGCAACCATAACTGTACTCAACCAACAAGAAACTGTGAACTCACGAAAGAATCTAGGTACCCCAATCTAGGGACTGGATGAACACTTACCAGTAATCCCTTGGGATCCAGAACCCCACAGGAGGACTATTGACACACTAATGCGGCAGCAGAGGGCAGGAAGCTGAGTCCATCTGTCTACACTAAGGAAAATGAAATTATCAGGTAAGTAATTTCTCCATTTCCTAGCATGTAGAAAGATGGACTCAGGACCAGTGGGATGTACTAAAGCTACTCCCCAACGGGCAGGGAGGCTGCCCGCAATCCAGTCAACACCGCACATGCAAAGGCTGCATCCTCCCGGGCCTACACATCCAGACAATAAAACCTGGAAAAAGTGTGTAAGGAGCACTACGTCGCAGTTCGGCAGATATCAACAAGACAACAATCGAACCTCCGCCTATGACACTGCCTGAGTTCTAGTGGAATGAGCTCGAACCTGAGTAGGCAATGGCTTCTCAGCATCCACATACGCAGCCATGACCACCTCCTTAATCCAGCAAGCTATTGTAGCCCGCGAAGCTGGAGTGCCCTGCTTACTTCTGCCATGGAGGCAAACAGGTCATCCATCTTCTGGAAAGGTTCAGAAACCTCCAGATATCGCACAAGTCTCTTGACATCCAAGGGGTGCAGGAGGCGCTACTCCTTCGCATCCCTGACCTTATCCAGGGTTGGCAAGGAAATGGACTGATTCAAATGAAAGTCTAACACCACTTTGAGCAAAAAGGATTTATTTATTTAACGCTTTTCTATACCGACCTTCATAGTTAAAAACCATATCGGATCGGTTACATCGAACAGGGTAATAACTGGAGTGACAACTAGAATAAATAAGCAAATGAAGTAGAAGAGACCAAAAGTTACATTCAAACAAGGGATAAGAACTTGGAAGCTTAATCAGCTAGAAAGAGAGGTTAAAGCAACGGTAAGAATATAATATAATACAGTAGAGAGAAAAAACAGATTAAATCATCATGTGCTTTGAAGTATCAGAGTCTGTCGTTCAGTCAGCGGGTAGGTCCATCGTTCAGGTAGAGAATAAGGACAGACTAATGTATCTAGGGGATCTGAGAAGGCTTGGCGGAAAAGCCACGTCTTGAGTTTTTTTCTAAATGTTAAGAGACATGGTTCCAGTCTGAGGTCTGATGGGATGTTATTCCATATAGATGGGCCTGCTGTAGAAAAAGCTCGGTCTTTGGTCGAAATGAGGCGTGTGGCTTTAGTTGGGGGAAATTGCAGCATCCCTTTGTGAATTTCTCTAGTTGGTCTGTTGGAGGCATGGAGTTTGAAGGGGATTTCGAGGTCAAGTTGAAGTTGGTTGTGGATGGATTTTTATATTAAGGTGATTGATTTATGCAGGATTCTGAAATTAACTGGTAACCAATGTAGGTTTCTGAGGATGGGGTGATATGTGTTCTCCACGGTTAGTGTTGGTCAGCAATCTCGCTGCTGCATTCTGAATCATCTGCAGGGCTTGTGGTAGCTTTGGGGAGGGCCTAGGAGGAGGGCGCTGCAGTAGTCAATTTGGAATGGAACAATACGCAGCTATAACGACCCTTGAGTCACCCAAAGGAACGGCTCCCAGCAAGACAAGGCCTGCATCTCGAAGATTCGACACGCAGAACAAACAGCCACCAGGAATACTGTCTTCAAGGTCAACAACCGCAAAGAAAGACTACGCAGCGGTCAGAATGTAGGGCCCACCAAAAAAATCCAGCACCAAGATAAGACTCCACATCCGCTGACCAGTTTCGGAGCCACAAAAGACGGCCTTGCTGACACTGCCGACGACATGGTGCGAGAGGAAGTGCAGAGCAGATCATACGGGTGCATCCACTCCATATGCCACCGCAGCCTCCAATCGTTCCGCCTGCTCTGACTCTCCTGGAGGAAGATCTCTAGACGTCAGCAATTGCTGGACCCAGCACAGGCTCGCCCACAGCATAAACTGCTACATACCACCGCCCAGGTACCCAGGGCCGACACTTCAAAGATGCGCTTAAGCAGGACTTCCAGCTTGCAGTCCTGAAGATCCTTGAGAGCCGCCGAATCTGTGACTGGAATAGTGGTCCACTTGACAACAGCTCCAAAGAGTGATCTAATAACGGATAAATCTTATCCATGGCTCGACCAACCCGCAAAACCAGCATCCGGAGCATCCCACTCCCTGGTATCAGCTGCCGAAGCATGGGATGGAAAGGAAAAGCCCGGGGTCAGTGTTCGCAATCTCGCCAGGACTGGGTCCATCGAGTCCTGCGGCAAGAGCATGCAGGGGGGAGCTCCACTCCAGCTCAGAAGGAAACTGCAGGAATGAGGACTTAGTTTTTGGGTACTTGCCAGGTTCTTATGGCCTGGATTGGCCACTGTTGGAAACAGGATGCTGGGCTTGATGGACCCTTGGTCTGACCCAGTATGGCATTTTCTTATGTTCTTATGAGGAGTTCTAATTCTTCTCTCTGGAACAGATGGACTACCTTAGGGTCATCTCCATCCAAGGGGGTCTGTTTCCTCTGCTCTTCTTCCAATCCCCCACTGGCGGGGGGGGAAGGAGAGGCCCCTGCATCTGTAGCCGCACTGCCTGGAACCTCCGGAGCGGCTGTACCTCCCTGAAGCCAAGCGCCATTTAACTTCGCAACCCATAGAGACGTGGGCAAATCCGTGCGCTTGGCTACCTTGGGGGACAGTCCCTGCACAGGTCTCACCAGCAAAGCACCACCTTGCAGAGACCTGGAAGCCAAAAATGCCTTTATGCATAAGGAGGACAAAATCTAAAGAAAAAGAATTAGAATAATATCATCTCCCCCTGAGATATCAGGGTCCTCTGGAAAAAATCCTGGTCCTGATTAAAAGTATCATCAGGACTGGCAGGGACCGGTGACAGCGCTGGGGGAAGCTCCCCCGCCCCCATAGCCCTTGCCTGATTCAAAACTTTGTAGCTAGTTCTCTCTTAGTTATTTCAAGGGATAGCCTAAACCCCAGAAACAGGGCAAGACTGCAGGGTTTGCATCACCTCCATCTGCTGGAGACAGAGACATACTGAAGGGATGCAGGAGGCACACCATTTATTTATTTATTTATTAAAGGCTTTTATATACCGACTTTCTTGATACAAATCAAATCAACTCGGTTTACATCGAACAAGCAGTAACTATAACCAACCAATCAACAAGAGACAATTCGAAGGAGCACAAAGTTACATTATAACAAGGATGCCTTAACTGGGAGTAGGAAATAAGAAAGGGAGAACGAAGATAGAGTACTATATACAAGAGAGTATGGGAGGGAGGCAAGGAGCCATCCTCATGATAACTTGTAAGCGTGATTTAGCGTTTGTTTATTTATTTACATAATTGCTAGAACAATTCTGGTCAGGCTGTTGGGCTAATAGCTGTTGGGCTAATACCATGTTAAGTGAGGGTGCCTTTCAAGTTTTTCTCTGTCTCCACCTGCTGGAAGGGAGGCATAACCCATGGTCTGGACTGATCCGGGTATATACAGGGAACTGTCTCTGCCATCACTGCCGCACTCGGCCTCCTGCACCAGCTGCCTTTCAGCTGAATGAGCAGCTAAGTCCACGCCGGGAAACCCAGCTACCGGACCAAGGCATACCTCTGAGGGACCACGGAAATCACCTCAGGAATTCTCAACTGGGAGAGGAGCCTTTTGTTATCATTGCAGGAGAGTGGGGTTTTCTTTTCCTTAAGTCAAATTTCAAATTTCTCCTTCCAAAAAACTCAAAGCAATCCCCACAGGGAGATGCACATCCACCATCTGCTGGAGACAGAGAATGCTGGCAGGCTGGGGTCACTGCAGGAATATATATACTGTGACGTCAGCTTGCTCCATCTCCAACTACTGGCAGGGGAACATAAAACCAGTGGTCCTGAGTCCATCTGTCTACACGCTAGGAAAATGAAGATTAAAATATCCAATAAAAGGAGTATAGCTCCTGAACGCTAGTCAAGAAAGGTAGTCACTGTTATAATATACCATTTGTTCCATGTTAGCTTTGTGGCAGTTTTTATGTAATTTGGTTTTATGTTATTTTTTATACTGTATTTTAATTGGTTGCATACCGCTTTGATAGGTCTTTTGGACATGAAGGTGGTACAGAAAAATTGTTTCTATAAATAGATATCACCTTATACTTTAGTTATTGACTTTTATTTCCAAGCTAACATGGCAACCATACTTCTTTATCCAAAACTCCATACAGAAACCACCAACATTAAACATCTGAAGCATTAAGAACTCATCCCTTTGGAGTTCAGGGCTAGCATAAGAAATAATTAACAAGGAGCTCAGATTTCAGGATTCTGTACATTCCTACAGTACCTCTACTTGCGAAGCTTAACTTCTGTAAGGTCGCTACATTTATACAATAACCAGTCTGTGCCTTCTGCGAGAGCTCTCCCAGGCATGTGTGCCAGTCTTCAACATTATGAACTGGGCAGTCCTGTAGGTAAGTAACAAGGTCTCCTACAAAGAGACCCCGTGGTCCACTAGCAGGTGAGTCCTAAAGAAGAACAGAAGAAAACCAAAGAAAACAGTTTTAAAGAAAAAAAAAAAAAAAGCAGGACATATTTGTAATTTAGCATACTAAAGTATGCCAGAGACATTCAAAATTAGTTTACAGCTAATCACAGTGACCCAAGTAAACAAAGTCCTCCAGTGATTTTTAAAGCTTTGCAGTAAAATGTGCCACATTAGGGAATGTTACGATAGGCAGGGAATGGGTAGCGGTAACAGTAGTAATAATATTAATAGTAGTGAGAGTATAAGTAAATGAAGTAATAGTAATAGAAACAGTATTGGGGAGAAGTAAACTATTGGGGTATATTATTTAGTGTGTTGTGTTTTAAATAGGTAGTCAGAAAGTCAGGCAACAAACAGAAATTTGTGTGTTTGTATTTACCCCCCTCCCATCCACCCCTAGCTCATCCTTTAATTTATAGGCAGGTGTCACTTTCACACTTAAAAAAAAATTTTTTTTAAAGAAAAAAAAATCAGCCTTTTAATTTAAACTCAGAAATTCCCCAAACCTTATCAAGAGTTTGATCATTCCCTTGTAGGTCACTACCAGATTTATAGTGAATACATTAATACATTTAAAGGACCCTAATTGTACGCAATCCTACCCCCATAGCAACCTAAAACTTAACTAGGAACTGAACTAATTTAAGATGAAGGCAGCAGGTCCAACAGCAAGAGGGGGGCCTCCCAGTCTTTTGCATCGAGTGTCACATGTATGATTTTTTACCCTGTGAGAAGTTGTACATGTGCATGCGATGCAAAGAGCTCCTGTTTCTCAGAGAACGAGTCAGATCTCTGGAGGCTAGAGTGGCTGACCTGCAGGAGCTGAGGCAGACAGAGAGGTATATAGATGAGACCTTCAGGGACATAGGAGCCAAGTCCCAATTCCAGCCTTGGAAGAGGAAGGTCTCATGATCGGAGAGCATCAACCTGGTGCAGTAGGAAATGATCCTGTAGCAAGGACCTGCTCTCCAGGTGATGCAATGTCCTCTCGCACCGAGGATGTATCTCCCAGGGCTACTGCCCAGGAGGGAAGTGTTAGGTCGGCTGTCATAGTTGGTGATTTGATTATTAGGGACATAGACAGCTGGGTGGATGGGCGTGAGGATCGCCTGGTAACATGCCTACCTGGTGCGAAGGTGGCGGACCTCACACATCACCTAGGTAGGATTTTAGACAGTGCTGGGGAGGAGCCGTCTGTTGTGGTACATGTGAGCACTAACGACATAGCAAAATGTGGGAGGAAGGTTCTGGAAGCCAAATTAGGCTCTTAAGTAGAAAGCTGAACTCCAGAACCTCTAGGATAGCATTCTCTGAAATGCTCCCTGTTACATGCGCAGGTCACCAGAGCAGGCAGAGCTCCAGAGTCTCAATGCGTGGATGAGATGATGGTGCAAGGAAGAGGGATTCAGTTTTTAAGGAACTGGGGAACCTTTCGGGGAAGAGGGAGTCTTTCCGAAGGGATGGGCTCCACCTTTACCAGGGTGGAACCAGGCTGCTGGCGCTAACCTTTAAAAAGGAGATAGAGCAGCTTTAAACTGGAATAAAGGGGAAAGCCGACAGTCACTCAGCAGCGCATGGTTCAGAGGGAAGTATTTTCAAAAGATACTAATGAAGCTTTGGAGTTAGGGCATCCCGACAGTGAGGTTCCAATAATAAGAAAGTGCCTGTAATTAAAAACTCACCTGAGCTAAAAGATTCCAATTTATCCCTGTCAACTGAAAAGCAGAATGTAAATACAAACAAAACACACTTTGAAATATTTGTATGCTAATACCAGAAGTCTAAGAAGTAAGATGGGAGAATTAGAATGTATAGCAGTGAATGATGACATAGACTTAACTGGTGTCTCAGAAACATGGTGGAAAGAGGATAACCAATGGGACAGTGCTATACTGGGGTACAAATTATATCGCAATGACAGAGAGGAGCATCTTGGTGACGGGGTGGCACTTTATGTCCGGGATGGCATAGAGTCCAACAAGATAAACATCCTGCATGAGACTAAAGGCTGGATTTTTAATGGCCCGCGCGCGTAAAACATAGGGGTTACGTGTGTGGTTGGGCCTTGTGTGCACCGCGCGCATAACCCCTGTTACGTGCACAAGAGCTGGGCCTCTGCAGAGGGGCGGGGTGGGGCTAGAGGTGCCCGGCACAGCAGCCATTTGCTGCTGTGCCGGCGCACGCAACTTGCTCCTGCTCCTTTGCAGGAGCAAAAAGTAAGTTTAAAAAATTGGGGGGGGGGGGGGGGGCTAGGATAGGATAGGGGAAGAAAGGTTGAGCAGAATGGGAGGGAACTGGGGAAGCCCGACAATGCGACCCCGTGCAAATTCGTGAAATTATACCCCTGGCATGTGCTGACCAGGATTTTATAACATGTGTGCGCACATGGACGCGCGCATGTTCTTTTTTAAAATCTACACCTAAATGCACAATTGAATCTTTATGGGTAGAAGAATAATGGGGAAGAGAATAGTGATAGGAAGTATACTACCGTCTACCTGGCCAAAATGGTGAGACGGACAGTAAAGTGCTAAGAGAAATTAGGGAAGCTAACCAATTTGGTAGTGCAGTAATAATGGGAGATTTCAATTACCCAAAAAACCAGAAGCAGGGTTCTGCACTACAGAGAAATCCAAATCCAAAAAGTGCAGAGTATAGACTTTTGTATGTCCTGATCAAAGGAGAATTCCAAACAATTGATGTGAATGCAATTTATAATTTTATTGCGGCAACTCCACTGCATAATACTATCACGGCAAAATAATTTTCAAGGTGCCCCAACACGGTCCCGTGTTTCGCTGGTGGCTGCATCGGGGGGACCAACAAGGAATTCATACAAGCTTGGCACTCCCTGCCATTTTTTGAATCTTCTGTACCAAGCTTGTATGAATTCCTTGTTGGTCCCCCCGATGCAGCCACCAGCGAAACACGGGACCGTGTTGGGGCACCTTGAAAATTATTTTGCCGTGATAGTATTATGCAGTGGAGTTGCCGCAATAAAATTATAAATTGCATTCACATCAATTGTTTGGAATTCTCCTTTGATCAGGACATACAAAAAGTCTATACTCTGCACTTTTTGGATTTAGATTTCAATTACCCCCAATATTGACTGGGGTAAATGTAACATCGGGGCATGCTAGAGAGATAAAGATCCTGGATGGATAAATGACAGCTTTATGGAGCAACTGGTACAAGAACCAATGAGAAAGGGAGCAAATTTAGATCTAATTCTTACTAGAACACAAGATTGGTGAGTCAGGGGTAACGTGGTGGGCCGCTTGAATTAATGACTGGAAGGGAGACAGTAAGTAAATCCACGGCTATAGTGCTAAACTTTCAAAAGGGAAACTTTGAATAAATGAGAATAATAGAAAAAAACTGAAAGGTGCAGCTACAAAGGTAAAAAGTGTGAAACAGGCATGGACATTGTTAAAAAATACCATCCTAGAAACACAAACCAGATGAATTCCACACATTAAGAAGGTGGAAGGAAGACAAAACAATTACCGGCATGGGTAAAAAGTGAAGTGAAAGAAGCTATTTTAGCCAAAAGATCTTCATTCAAAAATTGGAAAGAAGGATCCACAGAAGAAACAGGATAAAGCATAAGTATTGGCAAGTTAAATGTAGTCGCAAATCACCTGGACCGGATGGTAATGCATCCCCTAGGGTTACTGAAGGAATCAAAATGAAATTTCTGAACTATTAGTTAAAATTTGAAATCTATCATTAAAATCATCCAGTGTACCTGAAGACTGGAGGGTGGCCAATGTAACCTCAATATTTAAAAAGGGCTCCAGGGGCGATCAGGTAATATAGACCAGTGAGCCTAACTTCAGTGCCAGAAAAAAAAATGGAAACTATTCTCAAGATCAAAATCGTAGAGCATATAGAAAGACGGGTTTAATGGTACACAGTCAACATGGATTTACCCAAGGGAAGTCTTGCCTAATAATCTGCTTTCATTTTTTTGAAGGGTTAATAAACATGTGGATAAAGGTGAACCACAGATGTAGTGTATTGGGCTTTTCAGAAGGCGTTTGACAAAGTCCCCTCATGAGAGGCTTCTGAAAAACTAAAAGTCATGGGATAGGAGGGGCGATGTCCTTTCGAGGATTACAAACTGGTTAAAAGACAGGAAACAGAGAGTAGGATTAAATGGTCAATTTTCTCAGTGGAAAAGGGTAAACAGTGGAGTGCCTCAGGGATCTGTACTTGGACCAGTGCTTTTCAATATATTTATAAATGATCTGGAAAGGAATACGACGAGTGAGGTTATCAAATTTGCGGATGATACAAAATTATTCAGAGAGTTAAATAACAAGTGGATTCTGATACATTACAGGAGGACCTTGCAAGACTGGAAGATTGGGCATCCAAATGGCAGATGAAATTTAATGTGGGACAAGTGCAAGGTGTTGCATATAGGGAAAAATAACCCTTGCTGTAGTTACACGATGTGTAGGTTCCATATTAGGAGCTACCACCAGGAAAAGGATCTAGGCATCATAGTGGATAATACTTTAAAATAGTCAGCTCAGGTGTGCTGCTGCAGCAGTCAAAAAAAGGCAAACGAATGTAGGAATTATTAGGAAGGGAATGGTTAATAAAACAGAGAAACGTCATAATGCCTCTATATTGCTCCATGGTGAGACCGCACCTTGAATACTGTGTAAAATTCTGGTCACCGCATCTCATAAAAGATATAGTTTCGATGGAGAAGGTACAGAGGAGGGATGGAACAGCTCCCCTGTGAGGAAAGGCTAAAGAGGTTAAGGCTGTTCAGCTTGGAGAAGAGACAGCTGAGGGGGGGATATGATAGAGGTCTTTAAGATCATGCAAAGTCTTGAATGTGTAGATGTGAATCGGTTAATTACACTTTCGAATAACAGAAGGACTAGGGGGCATTCCATGAAGTTAGCAAGTAGCACATTTAAGACTAATCAGAGAAAATTCTTTTTCACTCAATGCACAATAAAGCTCTGGAAATTTGTTGCCAGAGGATGTGGCTAGTGCAGTTAGTGTAGTTGGGTTCAAAAAGGTTTGGATAGGTTCTTGGAGGGGAAGTCCATTAACAGCTATTAATCAAGTTTACTTAGGGAATAGCCACTGCTATTAATTGCATCCGGAGCATGGGATCTTCTTAGTGTTTAGGTAATTGCCAGGTTCTTGGGGCCTGGTTTGGCCTCTGTTGGAAACAGGAAGCTGGGCTTGATGGACCCTTGGTCTGACCCAGCATGGCAATTTCTTATGTTCTTATGTTCTTATTGATAAGACGGGCAGGAGAGAATTTGAAAAGAAGTCGGCCGTAAAGGCAAAAACTCACAATAAAAACTTTTAAAATATATCTGCCACAAAAAGCTACAAGGGAGTCGGCTGGACCGTTGGATGATCAAGGGGTTAAAGGGGCACTTAGAGACGATAAGGCCATCATGGAAAGATTAAATGATTTCTTTGCTTTGCTGTTTACTGAAGAGGATGTTGGAGAGATACCCATTCCGGAGAAGGTTTTCATGGGTGAAGATTCAGATCAACTGATCCAAATCACGGTGAACTGGAAGATATGGTAGGCCTGATTGACAAAATGAGGAGTAGTAAATCACCTGGACCAGATGGTATAAGGGTTCTGAAAGAACTAAAAAATGAAATTTCAGACCTATTTCAATTAATTTGTAATCTATCATTACAATCATCCGATGTACCTGAAGATTGGAAGATTGCCAATGTAACCCCTATATTTAAAAAGGGATTCAGGGGTGTTCTGGGAAACTATGGACTGGTGAGCCTGACTTCAGTACCAGGAATGATCATGGAACTGTTATAAAGAATAAAATCACAAATATTTAGATAGATATGGTTTGATGGGACACAGCGAACATGGATTTACCCAAGGGAAGTTTTGCCTCACAAATCTCCTATTTTTTTTGAAGGGGTGAATAAACATGCGGACAAAGGTGAACCGGTAGATGCAGTGTGTTTGGATTTTCAGAAAGCATTCGACAAAGTCCCGCATGGGAGGCTTCTAAGAAAACTAAAATGTCATGGGATAGGAGGCAATGTCCTTTTGTGGATTGCAAGTTGGTTAAAAGTCAGGAAACAGAGAGTAGGATTAAATGGTCAGTTTCTACACTGGAAAAAGGTAAACCAGTGGAGTGCCTCAGGGATCTGGACCAGTGCTTTTTAATATATTTATAAATGATTTAGAAAGAGTATGTAGACAGGTGATCAAATTATGCAGAATAGTTAAATCTCAAACAGATTGTGATGAATTGCAGGAGGACCTTGCAAGACTGGAAGATTGGGCTTCCAAATGGCAGATGAAACTTAACATGGACAAGTGCAAATGTATGCATATAGGGAAAAGTAACCCTTGCTGTAGTTAGACATTGTTAGGTTCTATCGTAGGATTTACCACCCAGGAAAAAGATCTAGGCATCAGATTGAAATTGTCGGCTCAGAGTGCTGTGGCGATCAAAAAAGCAAACAGAATGTTGGGAATTATTAGGAAGGGAATGGCAAATAAAACGGAGGATGTCACAATGCCTCTGTAACGCTCCATGGTGAGCCACAACTTGAATACTGTGTGCGATTCTGGTCACCACATCTCAAAAAAGATATAGCTGCACTGGAGAAAGTGCAGAGAAGGGCGACCAAAGGGTTAAGGGGCATGGAATGGCTGTCTTATGAGTTTGGAGAAGAGACGACAGAGGGGATATGATACAGTCTATAAAAATCATGAAAGGACTTGAACAAGCTAATGTAAATCAGTTATTTACTCTCTCAGATAATAGAGGACCAGGGGGCACTCCATGAAGTTAGCAAGTAGCTCATTTAAAAACAAATTCAAAGAAAATTCTTTTTCACTCAGTTAAGCTCTGGAATTCATTGCCAGAGAATGTGGTTACAGCAGTTAGTAGTGTAGCTGGGTTAAAAAAAGGTTTGAATAAGTTCCTAGAGAAAAAAATCCATAAACTGCTATACGATAATTAATAAGGCAACAGTAGCTTGTGATTTACCTAATGTTAGGTACTTGCTAGGTAGTTGCAACTTGGATTGGCCACTGTTGGAAACAGGATACTGGGCTTGATGGCCCTTTGGTCTGACCCAGTATGTATATCTATGTTCTATATTCTAAATGAAACCTTCATATGGACCAAGCCCAGTGGCAGTGCACAGCACTTCCATGCGCAGTGTCCTGGGTTTGATCCTTGGTTCAGGTCTTCTGCTCCCTTGGAGAGCCATGAAGCAGAAGTTCATTGCCCTTGGGGGGAGGGAATCATAGTCGCCGTGCAATAGCAAGTACTCAGGGACAGATTGCAGAGTTCAAGAACTTGGCCTCTATGTGTGTTTCAACTGTACAATGATTCTGACTCTCTCTTCCCCCTGGGGCTATGAACACTGCCTCTGCAGCAGCACCATCCCAGGGATATAAAGGAATTTAAATACAAAATTGCAGCTATGTTACTGGTAACAAATCTTCCACTGTACCTGAAGACTGGATAACAGCCAATACAGTGAGAATTTATTACTTACCTGATAATTTCCTTTTTCTTAAGGTGGATAGATGGATTCAGGACCAGTGGGTTATGCACCTCTACCAGCAGATGGAGCAAACTGACATCACAATATATATACCCCTGCAGGGACATCAGCCTGCCAGTATGCTCTTCAAAAGCAACTTTGGACAGACTAGTAAAACATTTGATTAAAAACAGGCAACCATTTCTGTACTTAACCAACAAGAAACACTGAACTCAGGCATGAACATATACATACTAGTCTACAGAATGAATGAACTCTTACCAGTAATCCCCTGGAACACATAGCCACATAGGAAAACCATCACACAATCATTTCGCAACCCAGGGAGAAAAGCTGAACCATCTATCCACCTTAAGGAAAAGGAAATTATCAGGTAAGTAGTAATTTCTCATTTCCTAGTATGTGGACAGATGGATTTACGACCAGTGGGATGTCCCCAAGCTACTCCCAAATAGGGTGGGAGCCTGCCCGTGGTCCAGTCAACACCGCACGTGCATAGGCTGAGTCCTCCTGGGCCTGCACATTCAGATGATTATACCTGGAAAAGGTGTGAAAGAGGACCACATCGCAGCTTGGCAAATGTCGTCGGGAGACAACAATCTCATCTCCGGCCATGACACTGCCTGAGCCCTAGTGGAATGAGCCCTAACCTGAATAGGCAATGGCTTTTCAGCATCCACATATGAATCCGTGACCACTTCCTTAATCCAGCGAGCAATTGTAGCCCATGAAGCCGGTTCATCCTCTTTTTCTCCCCCATGAAAGACAAACAGGCAATGCCTGTTTGTCCAGATACCTCACATGTCTCTTGACATCCAAGGGACACAACAGGCAATATTCTTCCCATCTCTTTCCTCATCCAAAGACGGCACGGAAATGGACTGATACAAATGAAAATATGAGACCACTTTAGGCAAGAACGAAGGAACAGTACACAGCTGTATTGTTGCTGGAGTCACCCAAAGGTATGGCTCCCAGCAAGACAAGGCCTACAGCTTGGAAATTCGACACACGGAAGAAATTGCCACCAGAAACACTGTTTTCAAAATCAATAACTGCAAGGAAAGGCTAGGCAGTGGTCGGAACATAGGGCCCACCAAGAAATCCAACACTAGGTTAAGACTCCACAAAAGACCGCAACATGCTTCACAATACGGTTCCAGTTCCGAAGGAATTTCCCCATTGTCCAGGGAATCAGGATCTGCCTCATCATCAGTGCTGTACAGGTTCCTGTTGGGAACACCCACAGGGAACAGAGGCTAGCCCTGGCGCTTTAGCATAGGACTGGAAGAGGGAGAAGCCACCAGCAGAGGGTCCAACCTGACAGGATCGGGTGGAGTGGAGGACTGCACCTGAAGAAAAGCTTGTAAGCCTTGAAAAAATTCCACCCAAGCAAAAGCAGCAGGATCCAGACCAAGAACTGCCCTCTTCTGCGGAGGAGCCAGTCAAGGGAGAACCAAGGTCTGGCATCCCTCCAGCTAAAGCCGTAACTAATCCATCATCAGAATGAGAGGAGCCAGGCTTAGCAAAAGCCAAGGAAGACAACTCTCCCTGAGCGTCTGAGCAGCGCTGACACAGGTTAGAATACAGGTCAGGTTGAGAAGCCCATATATGACAGGCAACACAAAGAGAAATGTGCCTAGGCTTCTTGTTTACCAGCGCCAACATGGCGATAAATGTGCATCTGAATGGCTCGCGCTCAAAAATTTATGTGCACAAAAATTAAGCGCTGGAGAAGTAAGCATGGCAAGGCACATGCACAACTTGTACACCAAGCTAAAGCATTAGAAACAGTTCAAAGTTGTGCGCACAAAGGGCCAGATTTTTAAACCTACACACGGGCGTAGATTTGTGCGTGCAACCCGACGCGCACAAATCTACACCCGATTTTGTAACATGTGTGCGTAGCTGCGCACATGTTATAAAATCAGGGGTTGGCGCGCGCAAGGGGGTGCACACTTGTGCACCTTGCGCGTGCCGAGCCCTAGGAAAGCCCCGATGGCTTTCCCTGTTCCCTCCGCCCCCCACCTTCCCCTACCTAACCCGCCCCAAGCCCTATCTAAACCCCCCCTGACCTTTGTTGGTGAAGTTGCGCCTGTCTCTGGGCAGGCGTAGGTTGCACACACTGGCCAAGTGCCGGCGTGCGAAGCCCTGCCCCGACTGCTGTGCTGAAGGCCTCCCGCCCCGCCCCTAGCACGCACACTCCCCGCCCATTTTTTCAAGCCTCGGGACATGCGCGTGTCGCCGGACCTATGCAAAATAGGCTCGGCGCGTGCAGGAGCAGGTTTTCGGGGGTTACGCGCATAACCCTTTGAAAATCCGCCCCAAAAGGTGAACCCAAAACTGAAAGCACAATGTGTGCGCAGAGCCGAAGCACTCTGCACCCCGACGTTCTGTAGAGGGCAGCAGTGCACGCACAGGAGCATATAAATCCGCTTCCGTGGCCTACCACACCATGTGCAAGCAAAATGCCTAACTGCAGGGCCTAGCCCACCAAGTCTGCTCAACCCGCCAGGCTGCCCGGTTCCCCAACCCCAACAGGAGCAGGAATGAACGTCGGGATGGCGCGCCAAGCACAGAGACCAGAGGAAGTCCTAAAAACCCCTCTAACCATCTCTGTTTCCCAAGGTAAAATTTTATTCTTTTTTAACCTTACCTGAGCTCAGTGCTTTCCAGCTGAGTACAGAGACGGTCTCCAGCTGAGGGGGAGAGGTCATCTGCTGTCATCTCCGTGCTCGGCCTGCACCCGCTGCCTTTCAGCTAAACTAGCAGCTAAGTCCACGCTGGGAAACCCAGCTACCAGACCAAGGCACACCTCTGAGGGACCACAGAAATCACCTCAGGAATTCTCAACTGGGGGAGGGACCATTTGGTATCACTGCAGGAGAGCGGGGCTTTCTTTTCCTTAAGTCAAATTTAAAATTTCTCCTTCCAAAAAACCTGAAAAAATGCCCATAGGGAGATGCATGTCCACCATCTCAACAGGTGTATATATACTGTGACGTCAGCCTAATCCATCTCTATCTGCTGGCAGGGGAGTATAATCCACTGGTCCTGAGTTCATCTGTCTACATGCTAGGAAATTTGTTTTTTAATTAAAAGGGTTGGTCCACATGAAAAGGCATACAAAAGGCTCAAAATATAAGCTTTAAATTGTAAGAAAAAAAGAAATACCTAGGATTAATAAGGGCAAATTAGAAACAAGGAAACAGACAGGTTGTTACTTTAGGGAATGGCACTGCTGCTTTTACCATGACAGATGGCATATAATGCAAAATCAGGTTTGTTTTACCTGTATGACTTCAGTAACAAGTGCACCGACTCCAGTGAAGTAAAAGGGGAAAAGAAGTGTCGGGAGCAGGAGCAGAACCAAGAGACTTGCAAGTCCAAGAATGAAATTGTGCCACACACCTACAAATTAGGGAAAAATAATCTTACTTTTTTGTTTTTTTAATGTATTCTTTATTAATATCACAAGTAACAAAATTAAATATCCCTAAGCCACAATGCCATCGAAGGCAATCAACAGCAAAAAAGATCATTCAAGAAAGGATATTAAGCTGTGAACATTTTTATAATGTATATCCCCTCCTTCCCCCTCCCTGTTTGGTTCAGTAGAGAATAAAATACACCAAAGAAGGTAAGCTAGGTAAAGCTAATTATCAAATGAGCAATCTATTTAGCATCGAGAAGAAACATGAGGGCAACCTAACAAAAGTTAAATATAAAAGTCTAGGTTTACTTTAACTACTGATACCAACGGAGAAAAGGTTTCCATATCTGCACATGTAAAGCCAACATTGATCAGAATAGCTGGAATAAATCTTGTGAAGCTCAAGGGGAGTAATATACTATCAAAACAAAATTTTATAATTAGTTTCTACTATATTAGCAGAAATTGAGCTCTTTGCTATTGCTGAATACCATGCCTCCCATTGTTTATCAGACCAAGATCTCCCCCAGTCAGATAACTAGCCCAACACATGTTTAAATGGAAAAACTTGCTTAGGAAACAACAAGGCATATATTCTAGAAATCAGAGGTCTGCTGAAAACACAAATCTTCAAAATCAGAGAAGGCACGAGCAACCTGGCATTTAATGGAATCACTAGAGAGACAATGCAATAATTGTAGAAATCTATAATGTTCAGACTCAGGAAAACCAAACTGCAATTTGATATCTTCAAAATCCAACAGTGTCAAATTAGTAAACAACTGTCCATAACACTAAACTCCCTTCTGATTCCACCGGCAAAAATCACCCATAGAACCAGATATACAGTGTACCTCCTTGTAAAGGCCCAAAGGCAAAATCAGAGAGAACAACTCATGGCCCGTCAACAATTTCCTCCATTTTCGCCAGATCTTCAGTTTCAAAATTGAAAAAGGCTTTACCCTATTATGGTGCCTCCCCACCTCCGGCAGAGCCCAGATCCTGGAGTATAGTGATCCCTGGATAAAATTAGCCTGTTCAATATATACCCACTGCTTAAGGACCAAATATAAACAGCTCTCAAATGAGCAGTTAAATAATATTTCTCAATATCAGGTATGGCCAACCAACCTTTGTTCTTATTCAAGAAAAGCACTCTTTTTGCCACCCTGGGAGGCCTCTTCTTCCAAATGTAATGAAAAACTTTTGTGTGAAATGTTTTCAAGAATGCGAGCAGAACATCAATAGGGAATGTCTGAAAAAGATAAAGCCATCTAGGTAAGATCGTCATCTTAACAGTGACGATTTGGCCTAACCATGAGAAATTGTAAGGGAACCATATATCCAAATCTCTAACTGTTTTCTCTAGTAAAAGGACATAATTCATAACAAACAACTGTCTCCAATCCGCCCCTACCTGCATTCCCAAATAATGAATAAGAACATAAGAAATCGCCATGCTGGGTCAGACCAAGGGTCCATCAAGTCTAGCATCCTGTTTCCAACAGAGGCCAAACTAGGCCACAAGAACCTGGCAATTACCCAAACACCAAGAAGATACCATGCTACTGATGCCAATAATAGCAGAAGCCATTCCTTAAATCAACTTGATTAATAGCAGATAATGGACGTCTTCTCTAAGAACTTATCCAAACCTTTTTTAAATCCAGCTACACTAACTGCACTAACCAAATCCTCTAGCAACAAATTCCAGAGCTTAATTGTGCATGGAATGAAAAAGAATTTTCTCCGATTAGACTTAAATGTGCTACTTGCTAACTTCATGGAGTGCTCCCTAGTCCTATTTTTTCACCCATTTGAAAGGGAAGTTCTCCTTTATTAAGCTTAGTTGAGTTTCATCTAGGAAATATTTAACAATTCCAACTTGCTCTTGTTAACTTTAAACCCAGAAACTTTACTAAATTTATCCAGTTCTTTAACTAATACAGGCAAGGACAAGAGAGGATAAGCTATAGTAAATAAAATAATGTCCACAAATAGGGATATTTTAAATTGGGCATGATCAATAGGAATTCCTCTAAGCCAGATTGGTCCATATGTACCAAATCTGGTAACACTGTATTCAATCTAGCTGCTAAAAGTTTTGCCAATATTTTCAAATCTAAATTCAATAATGAAATTGGTCTATAGGAACCACATAAAGAATTGTCCTTGCCCAGTTTAGAAAGAACTGTGATTCCCGCCAAACCCAAAGAAGTAGGCAAAACTGGATTTTACAAGATTGTGATGAAAAGATGCTGGAGCGGAAGGATAAGCCCCTAAATTTCTTATAGAAAAGCCCCTGTACCCATCTAATCCAGGGGCTTCATTAATCTTAAGGGATGATATAGCAACAAAAATTGCCCCCTGAGAAATCTCCTCATCCAATTTTTGGGAAACATCTTCCAATAACATGGGCAGGTGAACCCCCTCTAAATAATCATCAGTATCCTCATCCAAAATAGAATTCTCCCCTGTATATAACTCTTTCTAGAACTGGGCAAATTTATCCTGTATTTGGTCATTATCATAGACAATTTCCCTCTCCCCTTCTCTTATTTTCAGGATTTGACTCTGTGATATTTGCCTTTTTAACTGCCATGCTAGCAATTTACCAGGTCTGTTATTTTCCTCAAGTATTCACAACGGGACACATCTACTCTAAACAGAATTTCCTCACACAAGAGGGCATTCAACTTGCTCCTTTTCTCTTCCAATTCCTTAAGAATCTTATTACCCCCAAACAATTTATGTCTCTGCTCCAGTCATTTAATTGACTGTTATAAATCAGATTTCTCTCTTTGTGTTTGTTTTTTTACAGCAACTGACTCAGAGATCAATTTACCTCGTAGGACAGCCTTAAAGCAATCCTAGAGAGTCTGAATCGACACATCACCAAAGTCATTAAGCCAAATATACTCTTTAATCTCTTTCCTTATTTCCTCACATAGCGTTTATCATTCATAAAGAGTTGTTTAACCTCCAGTATTTTTGCCCTTTTTCTTTCTGCAAAAACCTAAACACTCCAAAGATTGGTGCATGGTTCGATTATGTGATCGGGCCTATACCTGGTGAACTACACCCTTGAACCCAGAATTTACTGCCTACCATCAAATCTATCCTAGAATAAGAGCTGTGTACCCTAGAGTAAAAGGTATAATCTTTCACTGAGGGATTCATCAACCTCCAGGTATCTTGCAAACCCCACGGTTCTTTAAGAAATTTTAATCTAGTTCTATGCGATTTTAACTCATCCCTATGTTGTGGGTAGTTATCTAAACTAGGATTTATTATTTTTTTTGTCAAAATCATTTTTATTAAGAACGCGTGAATACAACCCCAGCAGCCTCAAAAAGAGGTGAACAATACAAACCTAAAGCTGGTACAAAATATAGACATGGCACAAAACTGTTGTGCTAATAACAATGCAAGTGCTGCAACTGCATGCACGCCCCCATTTTATTTATTTATTTATTTGTGGGTTTTTATATACCGGACTTCGTAGGATAACATCAGTTCGGTTTACATTATAACTTCAAAATCAGCAAAACAGAGGCTTTACATAGAACTTATAGGAAAACAGTGAATAAAATAAAATTAAATAAACTATATAATGAACGAGGCTTAAATAGAAACACTTAAATAGAGGTTGTTGGATAACTGAGATGGTATTGAGAGAAATGGTTGGGCGATGAAGTGGGGGGAAAGAAAGAAAGGGGTAGAAGGGGGATGAAGATGGACGGAATGTATAGAGGGGATAGGGGTTGTATATTGCATATAGGGAAATTGTATACATCCCCCCCACTCAACCCACATAACAAACATCCTCAGTCACACACAAGCATCCAACATACAACCCCCCTATGGTCCCCCCCCCCCCCACCAGGGGATGGTGCACTGAAAGCAGACAACGAATGAACCAAGAATTCAAAAGAACGACTATTCGAAAGAGAAATATGTTCCAGTTCAGGTGAGCGCTATGGTGCTAAGTCAGTTGAAATGACACAATCAGTTCCATGTGGGACTATATCCAGTGTTTAAGAGTTGAGTTTGGATATCCAAAGGGAATAGTGCAAAACAGGCAGCCCAGGATTTAAGGAGAGATTAAAATCCCCTCCCACTAAAACTTGTCCCTGAACCATATCACTCAAATTTTGCCCAGTCCGCACGAAAAATTCCCCCTGATCTATATTGGGAGCATAGATGTTTATTAAAGTTACTATCACCATATCTAACTTGACTTTTAAAGCAATATATCTCCCCTCCTTATTTTTCTGACAATCCAGTACCTCTGCTCGTAAATACTTGGAAAACATAATACCGACATCTCCCCTTTTCCGGTGCACAGTATTGGAGGCAAGAAATATTTTCGGAAAATATTTACTCTTAAGCAAATGCTCCTCTTTCCGTATAAGTTGTGCCTCAAATTAAAAAAAAAAATTGAAGCATGCCTAGCTTGTGCCTCCTCAAATAAAAGTTGTCTCTTCTGGGGAATATTGAGACCTTTCACATTTAAAGACACAACTGTAACATCAACCATTATTTATTAGAAAGAACCAGAGCAGCAAATTGGTCCAGCCTACCTCTGTATAAGAAGCATTCCCTAACCTCTCAGAACCCAACCATCCCCCCTCCCCCATCTCACATTCCAACGACAACCCCATCCCATGAAATTGTGAAATCCCAAACCCATTACACTTCTCAAGAGGAATGACGCCCCTGAAATGGCCTGATTTATCTAAAATATGAACTAAAATAGTGACTTTGCAGATGACCTTTATGGCATAGAAACAGGAAAAGAAAAGAAATTGCATGAAATCACTGAACAAGATCCCAGGAAATAAAAATAAGCCAAATCTGGAAACAAACAGGCATTAAGACCTCCGGTGGTTATGCCCACCATCCAGTGGCTGATATATGACAACCACAAAACCTTTTGGTGCATAATTCCAGAGTCAAGTTCCCAAATCCTTTGCTGGTAAATCTCTATCTGAATTTCTTCACAGCCTTTTTCCTCCTTTACCAATTCTCTGCCTTCTGGTTGCTTCCTGTCTCAGACCGGTCCTCTCGTCAGCCTTAATAACTTTGATTTCAATACCTTTCTTCTGCAAGATATTCTCTGCTTCGTCCGGTGAGCAAGCCTTCAAGGATCGATCACTTATGGTAAAAGAAATTCCAAAAGGGTAAAGCTATTTATATCTGATATTGGCAGCTCTCAAAGAATTGGTAATTTGCTTCATATTTCTGCGTCATTGTAAGATGATTGCAGAGACATAATTAAAGATTTGAAGCTTCATCGCTTTCCAAGAAATAGTGCCTATAACTCTTGCTTTTTGCATAATCTTATCCTTAACTGGAAAGTCTTGCAGGGATGCTATTAGATCGCTGGGTTTATTAGTAGTCACCCTGCCCAGTGATCTATGGGCCCTATCAATCTTTACTTCCACATCAGTAGAGCTGTTGGAATCATACCTCAGTATAGCCCCATAAATCTCCTGGATGATCTGTCCATAATCTGTAGAGCCTTCTTCTTTGAGAACTCCTCTGATTCGTATGTTATTTCTGCAGGATCTATTTTCAAGATCTTCCATTTTATCAGTAAGCTCATCATTCATTTATTTGCTTTAGCTGTTGCAGATCTTTTGCTTGCTGCTCACATCTTCAATGTGTTCCTCTGCCCTATGCTCAAGATTAAGCACTCTCTGTCCCAAATCATCCACTTCTTGTCGTAGATCACCCACAGCAATATGTATTTCCTTTTTCACACCTGTGATATCTCATTTTAAATCCTTGAATCACGCTAAGAACTCCACTTTTGTCAGTCCCTCCGGGCCACACTCAGCCTCATCTCTCAAATCGGTTACGGCCTTGTCCAGTGTGCTCTCACCAAGCCCCATTGTTGTTGGCATCTTTTAAATGCACCATGGCGCCAGTGAAAGAAAACTTTAAATTGATTGTTTTCCTTCGACTCACCATGGTCCGGGACACTATCGCTAATTTTCAGAAAGTGCTCAAACAGCTGAAAAAGCCACTTTTATTTCCAAGTCATGCAGAGCAAATGTCTCAAGCGGCCATCTCTGATGGCTGGAGTCACTTCCTCAATCTTACTTTCTAAATGCAAAATCAACACCAGAACCAAAAATCTGAATGACTACCAAGTTAAAAAATTTCAGATATTCAGAGGAATAGCTGTGTTAGCGTGGTGTAGCAGAAATGACGAGATAGGTGGGGGCAGGAGTCAAGATGGCGGCATAATGACTCACCTCAGCGTTTGTGCGCCTCTTTTCCTCTAAAAAATATTATGCCTTCTGGGGGTACTATCCTACCGTCTGCCAAGAAGGACGCATAAGTGTTGAGCTCCTTACCTCTACATAATGCATCCATCGCTAAAATTGTTTGCCCACCTGATATCTGAACACTTTTCTTACCCAATCGCTCCCTTAAGCTTTCTGATGGCAGCAAAAATAAAAATGGCAGACTTGAAATAATTTTTTATAGCAAACTATCTTCAGATGTCTTCATCAAGGACGAAAAACAAGCCGAGAAAGCCACGGAGGGCACGGGCAGCAGAGACGGAGAGAATTCCTCGCACACCTCTGGCATAGGCCTCAGCACAGAGGTTTTGCCAACAAGGGATTTACTCCGGAGCTGGTTTCTTGAATTGCACTCAGATATGAAGCAATACAAGGCTGAACTACTTGCTTCCATTTCTGAGATCCGGGAAGACATGCATGCACTCGGGGCTAGAGTGGACAAGATAGATACAAGGTTGACTGATATGGCGCCGTGATTAATGTGCTCACAACGCAACAGCAACAAGCTTGCCTCGATTACTCCCTTTTAACAGACAAAATCGAGGATTTAGAAAACCATTCAAGACATTGTAACTTACAGATCTGTGGAGTCCCCGAAACACCTGAATCCACTGATGCCGGGACTACCGCCTTGACGATCTGCACATTTATTCTTACCCACGGAAGCTTGGACTCTTCGGAACTGCACTCTTCTTCACAGAACATTAAGATAGAGCACGCCCACAGAGCTTTGGACCCTCGACAGGATAAGCACTCTCATGACATAATATTGTGTTTGCACATTTTTATGCAAAAATCATTAATTTATGAATTTGCGAGAAAGAAGGCTGAATGGCAATGGGAAGGACATTCCCTATCTTTAATGATCTGGCACATTCTACACTATGCAAGCAGTACGAGCTCCGAGAAGTGACCGCATCATGAAGGGGTACGCTACCGTTAGACCTTCCCATTTGGTCTCCATTTCACCAACAAAGGGATCATGCATCACATAAAGACAGTAGTTGAAGCTATTGAGGTGTTCCAGCAGGTGAATCTCCACATCAATTTTCAGCTACCCAAAGTGGCGCCGGTCACCCTGAAGTTAGATAACTATCCGCGATGGCACAGAGCCGGCAAGGGCAGTAGATGGCTGCGGTGCCAATCTGAGGACTCAAGATCCGTGATGTCTGACCAGGGCTGAAGGAGCCTGAGGGCTTATTGTTTATTGTTTCTGTACCGCTTAACTTTTAGGGCTGCTCCAAATAATTGCGGCCTCAGCTTTGACTGGTTTAGCTGTCTGTTCAGTTGATTATGCAATCATTTGCCTTCTTAAAGGATTCCATTATGAACATTTAGAGTACTTATGCTAGGCTCTTTATTTTGGAGATAGTTCTATACTGGGGTTAGAAACTGGAAATATCTCTTTTAAGATTGCAGCTTTTGCTGGTGATATCTTAGTTTTCCTTACAGATCTTGTACGAGCTCGTAGTTCTTCACAATACCTTTGGAGCATTTGCAGGTTTCAAGACAAATCGAGATAAATCAGAGGCTTTATCAGGCAGTATCAGGTGCTTTGCAAAAGCAGTGGAGGGATATTTTTCCTTTAAAATGGGTAAAATCAACCATGAAATATTTAGGAATTTGCATCCCAATTGATATTAAGGATCTATATAAAATTAATGTTTCCCCCCTATTATATTCTTTAAAAGATAAAATGAGGCAATGGATGGTACTCCCTTTATCTTTTTCAAGCAGAATACATTTATTAAAGATGACTGAAATTCCCAAACGGTTCTACTTATTACAGTTGTTGCCTATCTGGTTAACTTGTACTGACTTATTAGAAATTAATAAATGTTTTACAATTTTTCTTTGGAGCGGAAAGAAGGCAAGGCTTTCTTTTCAAGTCCTAATGCAACCCATTAAGGCTGGAGGTTTAAACTGTCCAGATTTAAAGCATTATAATTTAGCCTGCTTGCTCAGGCCTGTTAGGGACTGGCTTCTGGGCACTTCAACTTCCTCACCAACTGAATATTTACAAAAATGGTTTGGAGATATCTCATTATCCTCTATTTTACAATTAGGAGCTTATCATATTCCTCCACACATAAAGCTTTTTCAGATAGTTTCCTCATGTAGGCAAGCGTAGAGTTTTTATGTAATTTATTAAGACTCCCAGACAAAATAACGGCTTACTTAACTATTAGGGGTAACCCCTAGTTTTCCCCAGGCATGGAAAATGCGATAATCAAGGACTGGCAGGCTAAAGGTTTTAATAGTGTCAAGCAAATGTTTCTTGCTAAATCAAACATGTTATGTAGTTTTCAAGATTTTCAAGATAAATTTCATCTTTCCAGCAAAGATTTTTATGCTTATTTGCAATTAAGACATTATATTGTGAGTTTGAAAGATAAGAATCCCCTATTGGGAACTGAAGGTTTGTTGGAGGAGGTACTATGGGGACACAAATCTTTAAAGCCCTCTTGTGCTAATTTTGTGAAAGCAATTCGTAAATTACAAAGCCAAGATACACATTCACAACTTCTAACTAGAAGGTCTAAATGGCCAGAAATTAGATTGTCACAGGAAGATCTTCTTTATTACATTAAGCATACTCCTGTAATTTCAGAAAATGTTTTACTGAGAGAAACCCAATACAAATATATTTGGCAGTTTTACTTGGCGTCTAATAGAGCTTTTAAAGTGACTTTGAGTCCGACATCCCTTTGTCCAAAGTATGGTGAGGAAAATAGCGATTATCTACATAATTTTTGGACGTGCTTAAAGATCACATCTTTCTGGAGGGATTTATGTACTTGCTATTCTATTATATTAGATTCTCCCCTCTCTGGAGATTTGACTTTTTGGTTGTTTGGTCTTTATGATCATCCTTCAGGAACTCTAGCTATTCCTCAAAAATTGTTTTTAGATAAAGCAGGGATAATAGCTAAGAAACCATTTTAGCCAACTGAATAGGACAAGATAGCCCTCGTGTGACACACTGGGAAAGTAGAATGGTGCAACTCTTGGTGTTTGAATTTCTTTCAAAGAAGGCAGGAATTAGTGCTTAAGATATGGCAACCTTTTATAGATCAAACAAAACGTTGCAATCAAGTCCTTTAAAAATTGAAATACTCAAAAATAATAATCGAGAAAATACCTCAATAAATATTTGGACCATTGTACCACCCCGTGGATGCTGAATCTTTTTCATTCAGTATTTTCACTGCTGTAGGTCATATATATAATCATCGGTCCTTAGAAGTTAATCCCTTTTTTTTTTTTTTGAGAAGTTGCCTCAAGAATGAAAAAATAGAAGCCCTTCTTATTTCGCATTTTTTGGAACTACAGCATGTCTCTGAGGACAAAGTGGATAATTTTGGAAACTGTATTGGCACATTGGAGGGGAGGTGATCGAGTGAATAAACTTTTACAGCAAGAGCTGGATTTTCTATCTTGGGACTGTCTCCCCGTCTGGTTTGAATAAGGAAATTGAGTGGTCAGATTTCATGCAGCTATATTAACATATTGTGCATCATTTAACACATCGCTTGACGTATATGAGTTTCGAACTGCATGTGTGTGCATATAAACCAAGCTTAGTGCTGGTTCTTTTCTTTAAGCTGGCTGATGTGTCTGCATTGTTTCAGCATCTAGTGAGTATCCTTTGAGCTAAATAGGGTATTGTCCATCTTGTTAAAAGTTTTTTAACTTTATATTTTTGTATTTCAGAGAATCCTCATGTAAACATTAGAAAAGTGGACTATTAAAGTGGACTATCACCAATGCTATTCTTCCCATCAGAAAGTTTGAGAGCCCCTGAAACAGTCTTTGTGAAATGTGATATCGTGTCAAAAATGTTAAAAATTCAATCTCTCAAAAAAAAAAAAAAAAAAGGGATTAACTTCTAAGGACTGACGATTATATATGACCTACAGCAGTGAAAATACTGAATGAAAAAAGATTCAGCACCCGTGGGGCGGTGTGATGGTCCAAATATCTATTGAGGTATTTTCTCGATTATTTTTGAGTATTTAAATTTTTAAAGGACTTGATTGCAACGTTTTGTTTGCTCTAAAATCATTTTGTTTGCATTTATATCTGGACTTTATTTTGTGTGTGTAACCTTTTATAGATCACATATCTTCTGAACTCTGAAATACCATATTGGCATTGTAGAATTGTATGCTCATATACAATAAGTAACTTTAAAGGTGCTTTATTTTTTGTTCAACTACTTGGAAGATCCATTCCCCTAAGATATTTGTTTACTGGTTGAGGGGAGGGGATATGGGGGGGAGGGGTATGAGAATACTATTGTGCTGGCCTTTATAGTTTCTATTCTTTCTTTTTGTAGCAAAAGAAAATTAGGTCTTACCTTCGATAATTTTCGTTCCTGTAGTACCAAGGATCAGTCCAGACTCCTGGGTTTTGCCTCCGTACCAGCAGGTGGAGACAGAGCAAGATTTGACAGGCTCTGCCATATATACCAGGGTGCCACCCACAGCCTGCCAGTATTACGTCATGTCAAAGCAGAATGATCCCCAACTGTCACTAACTATATACATGAAAATGAACTGGGGAACCCCTCAGGTCACTCTCCTCCAACTAGGATCCGGCCCAACTAAACATAAGGAACAGATAAGATCAGCTCTACTGAGCCACTTAACACATGGCAAAAATTTTGGAACTGTGGACTCTCCGAACCTCACGCAGCAGTGGGAGGGACTCTGGACTGATCCTTGGTACTACAGGAACGAAAATTATCGAAGGTAAGACCTAATTTTCTTTTCCCTGTACGTACCGGATCAGTCCAGACTCCTGGGATGTACCAGAGCTCAACTACATGGGATGGGAAACGGAGAGGCCTGCTCTCAACACGCCTGCTCCGAAATTGCCCTCCCTGGAGTCCGGTACATCCAGACGATAGTGACATGCAAACGTGTGCAACAACTTCCAAGTCGCTGCCTTACAGATCTCTAGAGGAGAAATCTGTTGACACTCCGCCCAGGAAGCCGCCTGAGAACAAGTGGAATGCGCCTTCACTCCCAAGGGCAAGGGCCGACCAGTCAAGAGATAAGCCGAATTTATGGCCTCCTTCAATCAACGCGAGATGGTAGTCTTGGAAGTCATGTTACCCTTCTTGGGACCCTTCCACAATACAAAAAGATGATCTGAAACCCGAAAACTATTAGTGATCTCCAAATAGCGGAGCAGGGCCCACCTTACGTCCAACTTCTTCAACTCTTTGGACAGGGAATCCGAGCTATCAAGATGCGAAAAGGACGGCAGCTCCACCGATTGGTTCAGGTGGAATGAAGAAACCACTTTAGGTAAGAATGAGGGAACCGTCCGAAGACTAACTCCGGAATCAGAGATACGGAAGAAGGGCTCCCTACATGACAAAACCTGAAGCTCGGAAACCCTCCTGGCCGAAGTGATTGCCACCAAAAACATGACCTTCAGCGTAAGATCCTTCAGAGTAGCCCTTTTCAAGAGCTCAAACGGAGATGAGCCCAAAACCTTGAGTACTACATTGAGGTTCCAGGAGGGACAAGGAGCCCGAGGGGTGGACGCAAATGTTTCACCCCCTTCAAAAAACGGACAATATCAGGGTGAGAGGACAGCATTCTCCCTTCCACCTTGCCCCGTAAACAACCAAGGGCTGCCACCTGAACACGCAACGAACTACAAGGCAGTCCCTTGGCCAGACCATTCTGGAGGAAAGTCAGAATATCAGAAACGGCCGCCCGGACAGGTGGGACCATCCGAGAAACACACCAGGATTCGAAGACTTTCCAGACCCTAATGTAGGAAATGGAGGTCGAGGTCTTACGCAACCGAAGGAGAGTAGACACCACCGCCTCCGAATAACCTTTGTTCCTCAAACGGCCCCTTTCAAAAGCCATGCCGCTAGACAGAAGCAAGCTACCTGATCGAAACAGACTGGTCCCTGATGAAGCAGATTCGCTATTGCTGGGAGACGGAGAGGAGGTTCCGTGGCCAGATTGACGAGGTCTGCGAACCATGGTCGTCGTGGCCATTCTGGGGCCACCAAGATAACTTCCGCTAGGTGAGTCTCTATGCGACGGAGGACTTTGCCTATGAGAGGCCAAGGGGGAAAGACATACAGAAGGATTGAGGTCGGCCAGGGCAATGCCAAGGTGTCTACCCCTTCCGCTCCCGGCTCCCTGCGCCGGGAGAAGAAGCGTGGCGCCTTGGCATTCTGATAGGTTGCCATCAGGTCCATGGCCGGCTGCTCCCACTTGTCGCAGATGAGCTGGAAAACACTGTCCATCAGCTCCCATTCGCCGGGGTCGAGCTAATGTCTGCTCAGGAAATCCACGTGAATGTTGTCTACCCCTGCGATATGGGACGCAGCTATGCTTAGGAGATGCCTTTCCGCCCATTGAAAGAGAAGACGAGCCTCTAGGGCCACAGACAACTCCGGGTCTCCCCCCGATGATTGATGTAAGCCACTGTAGTCGTGTTGTCAGACAGGACCTTGACTTCTCTTCCGAGCCCCCTCTGAGATCGGCGCGACTGACTGGGCCGCCAGCAAAATGGCGGCTTTTCCCGCGCTTCGGGGTGCCGGCCCGGGAGGGAACTGAGGGCGCTCCCCGATCGCGATCTCAAGTGCACGCTGATTAACTAAGGCCCCCCGAACCACCCCCGACGATCCCTCGCCTCCGGGGATGCAGGCTGAACAAAGCCCATCCCGCAAGAGGCGCGGCTGGTGGAGCCGCAGGCCTTGCAGGCCGTGCCTCGTGGCATGCCGGCTCCCTAAGAAAAAAGCATGAAACTAAAAGAAACCGCCGCGGGGGAAGGGGAGGGAGGCAGGGAAGAAAAATAAACGGCGCCGCTAAAAGACCGGAGAGACAAAAAACCAAAGTAGAACTTTTTTTTTTTTTTACTTGTACCTCCGGAGCTGTCCCTCGCCGGGGTGCTGAATCGGTCCTGCTGGGGTGAGTGAGCCGGGCTCCCCGGTATCACCCCTGCTGGGCTGAGTGAAGCGGAATCCTCAACCCCTTAGCCCAGAAAACTGCTCTACCAGGGGGGATGGTCCCCTCAGGACCTAAACAACCCCCTGGGAGCCAAGGACCTGGCTGCCTCAAGCCTGTTTCCTCTTCTTCTGTTGTTAATTTTTTTTTTTTTTTTTTAAACCAAACTTAAAGAAAAGGAGGAAAGCAAACAGTGACAACAATCCCCTGGCTGCCTATCCTCCCTGATCTCTAAAAATTTAAAGTGTCCAGGCTGTGGAATCGGCACCCGGACCAACTGCTGGAGACAGAGAAATACTGCAGGCTGTGGGTGGCACCCTGGTATATATGGCAGAGCCTGTCAAATCTTGCTCTGTCTCCACCTGCTGGCGCGGAGGCAAAACCCAGGAGTCTGGACTGATCTGGTACGTACAGGGAATGTTCATTACGATTGTTGTCTCTGCTATGTTATTGTTATCATTCTGAAATGTATTCTAGTAAAAACTGAATAAAGATTTTAATAAATGTGTATTGTATATTATCTTTGAATACTTAAATAGGTCAATATTACATCGCAGAGCAATAATTAAGTCTAATTGTGGGTCTTCAGGCTAGAGAAATAACGGAGTAATTCTGAAGTTGCTTTTAATTACTTTCAGTTTTCCATTTGACCACATACCGTAAACAGCTATCAATAAGGCACTGAGCTTGCTAGATGGGAAGCATTATAAGTTGTTTAAAAATGTTTTCCTGCTCCAGATTATCAGTTTAACACAGGCAACATCCTTCCATGGATAAAACAACATTTTATTAAAAAGTGCAATTTCCTAATTCTGTGCAATTAACAATATGGGTCTACGTTTAACAAGAAACCATATATTTATCCTCTCGATTATAGAGCCATATCTGCAACTGCAAAATATTGAGCAAAACTGGGCAAGAGCACTAGTGCATCATATTCTGCTTCACGGGGGAGAAGCTGTCCCTTCCCGGAGCTAATCCTATAATGCTACAACAGCAGAACTGACACCCTGCTGCATTCAGGGAATTTGCCATTTCAAGCCAGCCACGCCACTTCCCACCGCCCCCAACTATTAGCAGATTACCTTTTATCGGATCGATTGCCAGCCTTTGAAACACAGAATCTGGCCTAAGATATTTCATACATAGTCTGTTCCTGCAAAAGATACTGCAGGCACAAATTAGTAAAGCAGTCATCAGACGGGAAGGGGAGAAAATTGCTCTGGATTTCTTCCCATTTGTTGCTAGTTAAAAATGACATTTGAAAGGAATCATAAAATAACTGCAACAAGGAATTGATTGACCATGCAATGAAATCCTTTAAGGCACAATCAGTGCCTCATGAGGCACTAACCAGCTTTAATAACACGTCATTTCAGCGCATGGAGGTGTCAACTGCATTTATAAAACAAACAGTGGAAAAAGTTTCAATGCTGCTCTCTGTTTCATTCTGAAAGCAAAATCCATCAGGTTTCACTACTAGGACACTTTATAAGTTTAGGTGCAAGTTCCTGGGTGTGTACTTTGCAAATTCTGATCTATTTGCTCATGGAGCCAAGCCTTGAACCTCCAGGGCATGCATCAAAATCCTTTACTGCAGACTCTGTCTATGTGTTACTGATCGCTTATATACCTGCAGGTCCACGTTTTTAGGCAACATTTTTAGTACTCAGAATAAATTACTACCATGGGTATTTATTTTTATAAATCCCATCTGGAAGGCTCAGACTGTATATTTTCCAGATTATCATCACTAAAAGATGCGCACTCGCAGGACACTTCCATAAATGGTTAGGCAGGACTTAAGCTAAGTACGGAACAGAACATGGGTGGTATCTTTTACCAGAAATCAGATGGACTTTAGAACTTTCATTACTTCAGCCTCCTTCCAAACTGAGACTAAACTGCAGTCCATGTTCTAGACATGTCAATTTTCCCAACATCTTACTACTTCAGATCCTCTGCTCTTTCAGCGGGTATCTTATCAGCTACATGCTAACTGGACTTCCATTAGACACTTGGAGAAGGTCGAAGAACAATTTCCTTCTTTTAAATGAAGTATAACCATCGTCTTGCCTCAAGAAGTTCTGTCCCTCACCCGAGACTAATCTCTCTATACTAGCCCCAGACATCTGCTCTCCCCTCTATAGGTAATACACACAGCCACAAGTTTGTGGCACTTAGGGACCAGTGTTCTTATAGAAATATTGGTATTTTGTTCAAAAGTTATTTTCTGCTAAGAAAGCACAACTACACACCCTCATAGAATTTTTCAAATTAGTTTTTGAGTCAGCTAAGTTTAACAGAACCAGTCACACATTGCAAGGGTGCCTTCTTATCTGCAAACCAACAATTCTGTACAGCATACCTATATATCCTTCCTCAGCTCCAGCTCTGAACAAGGGAGAGAAATTACTTTTTCAGTTATGCCGCTGTATGGGTATTTTTTCACATATCATCATGATGTAATGAGGTTGAACATCTTTTCTAGACCATAGAAAAAAGTCAGAGGACCAGCCCCATGACCCAGTGGTTAAATTGTGCCCTGCAGGGCAAGAGGCCCACCAAGCTAGACTTCTCAACCTGGTTACTGCTCCTTGAGCCAGCATGGGTTGGAGACCTGGCAAAGATGATGATCCACCTCAGGCACAGCTCAACAACAGCTACACCGGCTGGATTAAAAGTGTAAGGACTATGGCCTGTGCTTCTCAGTCACAGGGCTGTCACTGCAATGGCTGGACTAGACAGGCAAGGGAGAGGGTCTAAAAACAAGGAAAGCCCCACATAACTGTGAATTGGAGGCTCAGTTGGGGCAGGTTCAGATTTTTGCTGGAAGCCCAGAGGAGGATGAGGAGGTTGGTAAGGAAAGAAGAAAGAGGAAACCAGAATATAGCAGTATGATGTAATCTTTAGTAGCAAGTCTCGGTTACCATATGTAATCCTTCATCAATTATGTTCACAAAGCTCCGAAAGGGTTTTTAGATCACCTATTTCGGGAGGGGATTTTGACAAATACAACTGTGTAACTACCTGCACAGAATATCCGTAGCTGCTGGACAGGAGAGATGAGCTGCAAGTGGGTGGTGAAAAGATCGACAAATGCTCCAGGATAGACAATAAAGATAAAAATCCCAAAGCCATTAAGCCGCACTTGTTCTCTGGGAAAATCAAACGAATAAATATTATACATACAAAAATGGACTTAGATGCTTGGGAAATCTTCACATACATAAAAAAACAAAGGAAAATTGGTTCTTACCTGCTAATTTTCGTTCCTGTAGTACCACAGATCAGTCCAGACCGTAGGTTGAGCCTCCTGTCCAGCAGATGGAGACAGACCAAAACTGAAAGTGTATCCTATTATCAGGACAGAGCCTACCCTGCAGCCCTTCAGTATAACCACTGTCAAAGCAGTTAAGTATAAAGATAACCAGTAAAAAGATCAAGCAAGTAACAAGAGAACTCAGAAAACTGAATTGAAAACATTGAATGAACTCTATATATGATCGCTCTTGCATAGATATCCAGTGTCATCAGAGAGATGCTTCTGGTGCTTCGAACAATAATCAGAGATGAAGAGGACATCCTGCAAAAAAAGGAAAAATCCTCGAATGGACGGCAGGAAAGTACAGGGAAGGGTATCTGAACTGATCCGTGGTACTACAGGAACGAAAATTAGCAGTTAGAACCAATTTTCCTTTCCCTGTACGTACCCGGATCAGTCCAGACCGTGGGATGTACCAAAGCTTCCCTACACAGGGTGGGACCGAGACAGTCCCGTTCGAAGCACCTGCCGACCAAAGGAACCAAACACTGGCACCTGTACATCAAAGCGGTAATGCCGAGCAAATGTAAGCATGGATTTCCACGTAGCTGCCCTGCATATTTCCTGTGGAGAGACCGAATGACTCTCCGCCCAAGAAGTAGCCTGAGAACGCAAAGAATGAGCCTTTAGGCCCTCCAGAACCGCTCGACCTTGACAGATATAGGCTGAAGAAATTGCCTCCTTCAACCACTGAGCGATCGTAGCCTTAGAAGCCTTGTTGTCCCCTATTTGGGCCACTCCACAGGACAAAAAGATGATCCGAGACCCTGAAGTCATTTTTAACTTGAAGGTAACGCATTAAGACGCTTTTCACATCAAGGTGGCGAAGATCACCCCCAACCGTACTCACTATATCTTCAGGAGAGAACGCGGGAAGTTCCACCAACTGATTGACATGAAAAGAAGAGACAACCTTAGGCAAGAAAGAAGGCACAGTCTTGAGGGAAACCCCTGAATCAGAAAAACGTAGGAAAGGCTCCTTACAGGACAACGCTTGAATCTCCGACACCCTTCTAGCGGAGCAGATAAAAACCAGGAAAACCGTCTTGAGCGTCAGATCCTTAAGAGTAGACTGGCAGAGAGGTTTGAAAGGTGCCTCGCAGAGAGCCCAAAAGGACTAAGTTAAGGATCCACGAAGGACAAGTGATATGGATGGGCGGATTCAAATGCTTGGCGCCCTTGAGGAAACGGACAACATCCGGATGAGATGCAACCGCATAACCATCAATATTGCCTAAGAGGGAGCCGAGAGCAGACACCTGCACCCGCAACGAACTGAATGACAGGCCCTTGGAGAGGCCTCTCTGAAGGAAGGAAAGAACCAGGGATACCGGAGCTGAATGCGCCGCAACACCCAATTCCGCACAGACATTTTCAAAAACTTTCCAAACAAGGACATAGGCGAGTGAGGTAGATGGCTTACGGGCTCGCAAGAAAGTGGATATAACTTCTTCTTTGTATCCGCCATTCAAAAGCCAGGCTGCTAGATAGAAGCGATCCGCCTGGTCGAAAAATACGGGACCCTGCCGGAGCAGGCGTGGAAGATGGCAGACGCGAAGAGGACCGTCCGTCGCCAGGTTTACCAGATCTGCGAACCATGGTCTGCGGGGCCACTCAGGTGCCATGAGAATGACCGGACCCCTGTGAAGTTCTATTCTTCTGAGAACCTTTCCCACTAGGGGCCAAGGAGGAAACACGTACAGGAGAACGTTGTGAGGCCAGGGAAGTACCAATGCTCCACTCCTTCCGAGCAATGCTCCCTCCAGCGGCTGAAGAATCTGGAAGCTTTGGCATTGCTCAAGGTAGCCATCAGGTCCAGGTGAGGCGGACCCCATCTGCGGACAATCAGATTCATTGCTCCATCTGACAACTCCCACTCGCCGGGATCGAGACACTGACGGCTCAAGAAATCAGCTTGTACATTCTCCTTGCCCGCTATGTGAGAAGCTGCTAAGCGATCTAGGTGCCACTCCGCCCAGGTGAAGAACTTGCTGGCTTCTAGGGCCACCAGACGACCACTGGTGCCCCCTGTCGATTGATATAGGCCACCGTGGTGGAGTTGTTCGAGAGCACTTGCACCGCTTTGCAGTGGATCAGAGGAAGAAAAACCTTGAGAGCCAGGCGAACCGCTCAGGCCTCCAGCCAATTGATGTGCCAGTGGGATTGGACTGGGGACCAGTAACCCTGCGTAGCCTAGGACTGACAGAGCGCTCCCCACCTGGAGAGGCTGGCATCCGTCGTGACTACAATCCATTGCGGGGTCTGTAAGGACATTCCCTTCAGGAGGTGCGCTAGCGATAGCCACCATTGTATGTTGGCGATGGTAGAGTCAGAGAGCGGGAGAGGCATATGAAACTGTTCCGACACTGGCTTCCAGTGGAATAGCAAAGCTTTCTGTAATGGTCGCATATGCACAAAAGCCCAGGGGACCAGGTCTATAGTTGAAGCCATGGTCCCCAGGACCTGAAGGTAGTCCAATGCCATGGGAAGCGGGAGCGAGAGAAGGTTGTGCACTTGGTCCATAAGTTTGAGCGCCCGAGCGTCCGGCAGGAACACCTTGCCGACCCGGGTATCAAAGCGCGCCCCCAGAAATTCCAGGACCTGGGAGGGCTGAAGATTGCTCTTGGAAAAATTGACTACCCACCCGAGAGAGGTGAGGAGAGCAAGGACCTGGTCGACCGCTATCCTGCAGAAAGTCTCCGACTTGGCTCACACGAGCCAATCGTCCAGGTAAGGATGGACTAGGACTCCCTCTCAACGGAGAGCGGCCACCACCACCACCATGACCTTTGTAAAGGTGTGTGGTGCGGTGGCGAGGCTGAAAGGTAGAGCTCGGAACTGGAAGTGTTGGCCCAGAATGTTGAAGCGAAGATACTTCTGATGCTTGCGTCGGATAGGGATGTGTAAGTAAGCCTCCGTCAAGTCGAGGGAGACCAGATATTTGCCCAAACGAACTGTTGCTATCACTGCCCTCAGGGTTTCCATCCGAAAATGGGGTATCCGGAGGGCTCGGTTGACTCTCTTGAGGTCCAAGATTGGACGGAAGGAACTGTCCTTTTTCGGCATGACAAAGTAGATGGAATACTAGCCGGTGCCTTGTTCCTCCACCAGGACTGGGACTATGGCTCCTAGTCCCTGGAGCCTGGCAAGAGTCTGGCAGACAGCCACCTGCTTCCGATGTCCGCAAGGGGAGACTATGTACAGATCCGGCAAATCCCGAGCAAACCCTAATGTGTAACCTTTCTCTATCACCTCGAGGACCCACTGGTCCGACGTGATTTTGACCCATTCCTCTAGAAACAGGGAGAGACGACCACCTAAGTTTGGAACAGAGGAACGGGCCGGCCAGATCTCATTGGGAGGAGGGCTTTGTGGTTGAATGTTGTGTGTTGCCATCTCGGAAGGCACGGCAGCCCCAAAAGAAATGAACCCAGGACTAGGACCTGGAAGTTTTCCCCCTAGGAAAGGAACCCTGCACCCTGTTGCTATACCTCCGCTGACCTCTGAAACGGGAACGTGTAGGGAAGAAGGACCTAGTCTGTTTAGGGCGGTCCTCCAGCAGCTTATGGATCTTGTTCTCACCCAAAGATTTCATAAGCTGTTCCAGGTCCTCGCCAAAAAGCAACTTACCCTTGAAGGGAAGTGTGCCCAACTGAGACTTGCAAGAAGAATCCGCCAACCAATTGCGCAGCCAGAGGAGACGTCGGGCCTACACTGCTGAAACTATCACTTTGGCCTGTATGCGGAGTAAGTCGTAGAGAGCATCCGGCTCCATACGCCATAACGCCTTCCAGTTGTTCAGCCTGCTCCGCCTCTGCAGACGGGAGGTCCTGGGTGCTGAGCAATTGTTGGACCCACCTAAAACTTGCCCGCTGCATGAGACTGCTGCAGATCGTTGCCCGGACTCCTAAGGCCAAGACTTCAAAGGTACACTTGAGATAAAATTCAAGTTTGCGATCCTGGACATCCTTCAAAGCTGTGGCTCCCACCACCGGAATAGTGGTGTGCTTAGTGACAGCAGATACGGAAGAATCCACTTTGGGAATTTTAAGTATTTCCAGGCAATCCTCGGGAAGAAGATAGAGCTTGTCCATAGCTCTACCCACTTGTAGCGCCGTCTTGGGAGCTTCCCATTCCTGAAGGAGCAGCAGCTTGTGCATAGGATGGAACAGAAAAGTGTGTGGAGGCACCCTGAGTCCTGCCAGGACCAGGTCCTCGTGAGCTGGCATCGCGGCCGTAACCGTATCCTCCGGGGGGACTTCAATCCCCAGCTTCTGTAGGATGAAGGGAATGAGTGGCTCCAGCTCCTCCCTTTGAAACAGGCGGAGCACTCGGGGGTCATCCCCCTCTGGGGGGGGGGTGCGGTAATGACAAATCCACAACTGGATCTGGTCTGGAGCATCGGGTGGGTGATGCGGATCGGGGGGGGGGGGGGGGGGAACGACCCCCGGCACTACCCTAACCCTAATGGAGCCTTGCACATCCGGCGTCACAGGAGCAAGCAGAGTAGGCATCCGTGGAATTTTAGCGGGAGGAGGATCTGGGGGGGGGGGGTGGGTTCCTCCTCCTCTTGCAGGCTAGCCAAATAAGATTTGTGCAGTAACAGAACAAAATCAGAAGAAAAACGTGACCTGGATTTACCGGAGGGGAAGGAGGGTCGGGGACCTCAACCGGAGGGGGCACAGGGCTTAAATCGGGGGCACAGGGCTTAAATCCCTCCTGCAGCCCCGAATCGGGAGCTGCACCGATACCTAAAATGTCCACCGTTCCCGCGGTTTGCCGAGTCGGGAACAGCCTGGCCATGCGGCGAGAGGACCTCCCCCGGGTCGCTGGCTGACTCGGTGCCGCAGAGGGACCCTCGCCACCCGGCAGGCACCCTGAGCAAAGCCCATCGCGGGAGAGCCGCGAGGCAGGCTCCTCGCAGGCTAAGCACAGATGAGAACGCGGCATGACTGACAAGAAAAATCGCTGCGAGGCAGGGGAACAGCTGAGCAGTGCTGCCCTGAGGAGCGAATGCAAGTGAACAAACCCTGCACGCTCCCTTCTCTGACTGCAGCAGAGGTAAAAAAACAGGCTGCCAATTTAAATTATATTTCCTTTGGCCTTAGTTATATATATATATATATATATTTTTTTTTTTTTTTAAGCAGGGGAATGAATGACCCTGTTGGTGCTGCCAGGGAATGAAACGTCCCGGGGGCCAAGGCAGCTATGTAGGGGGAGTGACTGGACCACCAGTATCGCCCCAAATACATAGAAGCCTAGGCTGAGTAACTCAAGGGGCAAGCCCCCCTAGGCTCCCCAAGAGCAAGGAGACAGCGCTGTCTCCTAAAATGATAGAGCTTCCTCAAACTTTGTCTTCTTTTTTTTTTTTTTTTTTAATTTACAAAGAAGAAAAATACTTGCTTGATCCTGTTAAACAGAGAGAGAAAACCCTCTCAGGGTAAAGGTAAAGTAATAAGGTAAGGGAACCGCAGGGTGAGCTGCCTGCATCTGCTGGAGACAGACAAATAGTGAAGGGCTGCAGGGTAAGCTCTGTCCTCTGTCTCCATCTGCTGGACAGGGGGCTCAACCCATGGTCTGGACTGATCCGGGTACATACAGGGAATAGTTAATTTTGTTTTCATTTTGTTGTGTTAAGGCATGCCATGGGCAGGAGATCACTGCTAATAGCACCTCACTGGTGACAGAAGAGGTGCATGAATTGGCACTTCCAGGCCTGCCACTTTAGCTATTCTAAAGGCTTCCATTGAACAAGAATTATGGATCACAAGGAAGGAGGAACCAGCCAAGCAGATAACTCAATTACCTTTTACAGGTAATTGAATTATCTGTATGCATATTTCTCTCTTGCATATTCATTGTGGATATCCTGAAAACCTGACTGGCTGTGGGGTCCCCAAGACAGATTTGGGAAGCCTTGACGTAGAGAGACATCTCTTATAACCATAAGAGATCTCTTTAGCATACAATGAATTTTCAAAGTAATTTATATGGGTAAGAAGTGTTTTATTCACATTAATCTGAAATTGCTCTCCCTCATTGTGGTGGAATATAAGTCAAAATAAATAAATATGTAAAATAAATAAAAGTGCATGTGTTAAGGACTTTTGGCCATCCTGAGAGCAGGCATTCCCAGGGACATATTTAGATCGGGGGTAGGAAATAACAAGCAGATTTTCATTTTCAACTCTTGGGCCTGATTTTAAAAAGCATTTACACGCTTAAAATTGGGTTTTACAAGTGTAAATGCATGTTACTCGAGTAAGTGGGCTTTTGAAAATTGCTACGATATGCCATTAAATTGTCCATAGGATTTATTTGCATAAATGCAATATGTGATCTGCAGGTTGTTTTGCAGATTAAGGAGGTAATTTTCAAAGGAGTTACGCAAGTAGAAGTAGAATATATCGTAAGAAGTTTCAAAAGGCCATTTATGTGCGTAAATACTTTTGACATTTCAGCTCTATTGAATGAATTTTCAAAGTGTGAACAAGTTGCAATTTTCAAAAGTCATTTTACACACGTAAATCCTTTTGAAAATTACCTCCTATGGTTTTAGGATCAAACCACTCCAGCATCAGTAGCAAAAGGACTAAGCACTGGATCAAGATAAAAACCTGAAATCAAAGTCACAATCACTGATCATGATCCCTTAAACCAGAGCGTTCCAAACTTTTGATGTTGGTTGCACACTTTTTAGACAAACATAATTTTGTGACACAGTAATTCAATCTACTAGCAAACCAGAGGTTAAAGGTTAAACGAACGAAATGTATTTCGACAATTTATGTATGTTTCCTTAAATATATACATAAATATAAAATGTTTCACAACACAAGCTATCTTGTGAAAACATTTCATTTATATTAAAAATATATAATTGTTTCTAAGATTAATGTTATTGTTATAATTTATGAGTAACAATAATAAAAGTTATTGTGTTATTCAATTTACCTCTTTAATGAGATGTATGAGCTTGATGGGATGAACACAGCTTTTGAATATTTGGTGTTAATAAAAAAGTCCAAAGGGTCTTCTGCATAATTTAAAAATAATTTGATAGCCTCATTCACTGTGAGATCCGCATAGAGAAAGTGCTACTCTTGCACATTACCAAAGATTACATGTGCCAAACAGTAAAAAGTAATTTTTTTTTTTTTACCTTTGCTGTCTGATCTTAGTTTTCTAATCAGTTGGTCACAGGCTTTTTTGTTCCACCTTCCCTTTCTTATTTTTTTGCCATTTCCTTTTATATTGTCTTTTTTTCTATTTCTTTTCTCTCCATCTATCTTCTTCCCTCAAACACACAGTCAGGTTCTCATTCTCACATGCTTTCTCTCTCTCACACACACAGGCTCTCTCTCATACAATCATTCATACACACAGTCTCTCACTGGCACATGCTATCTGACTCACACACACAGGCTCTCTATCACTCCCACATGCTGTCTTGCTCAAGCACAGGCTCTCACTGTCACATACTGTCTCTCTCTCACACATAGAGGCTCTCATATGCTGTCTCTGCAAACATTCAGGTCCGCACTCCTACACACAGTCTCTCAACTCATCTCATACACACACACAATCTCTCAACTCGTCTCATTCACACACACACACACTCAATCTCTCAACTCGTCTCATACACACATACACACACTCAATCTCTCAACTCGTCTCATACACACACACACACACAATCTCTCAACTCGTCTCATACACACACACACACACACACAATCTCTCAACTCGTCTCATACACACACACACACACAATCTCTCAACTCGTCTCATACACACACACACAATCTCTCAACTCATTTCATACACACAATCTCTCAACTCGTCTCATACACACAATCTCTCAACTCGTCTCATACACACACACACAATCTCTCAACTCATTTCATACACACACACACAATCTCTCAACTCATTTCATACACACACACACAATCTCTCAACTCGTCTCATACACACACTCACACACACACAATCTCTCAACTCATCTCATACACACACACTCTACAGGCCCTCAGCCTCTCTCTTGCCTCTGGGCCTCCTCTTCACGGGTCGCCACAGGATGGGCTCTGCAGCGGCCCTGATCTTCTCAGGCCACCCGCAATGTGGGATCTGCGGCGGCGGCCCTGCTACCGGGCCTCCTCCTCTTCTCAGCCTGCAGCGATGAGATTCGTAGTGGCCCGTAAGCGCTGCTCCTCTTCTGCACACGGCTGATGCTCCTCCTCCTTCCTGCCCGCTCGGATCCAGCAACGTTTTCTTCCGGGGCCGCGCAGGCAGGGAGGAGGAGGAGCACCTGCAGGTTTGGACGCGACCTTTTTCTTTGGGCCGTGGTGACATGAGCTCCACCACTGCCCTGCCGATCTTCCTGCTGTGTGTGTCCAGCACACAGCACAGCACAGCGGTAGTTCACTGCTCAGCCGCCAGTGGGATGAGGTCCACCAGCGGCCACATTGGCTCCCCTTGGTATATCTCTTGCTCTGCCCCCTCAAATGCTTGCGCGACACACCGGCACACTGCAGGCGACACACTAAAGTGTCGCGACACACACTTTGGAAAGCTCTGCCTTAAATATTTAGAGAAAGCTGATTTGTGAATCTCTCTGCCCACCTTCCATTTCATAAAATTCAAATCTGAAATATGCCAAATTGCAGTCCCCATCTACCCTGGCCTACAAGTGGTCAGACTCTATGACTTGCAACTAGGATGTATCCTTGGCGGTGCAGATAGGAATAACTGGGAAGGCTGGATGAGCAGATTGGTATTCTTCTTCTGTTACTTTAAGACATCACGCCTGCAAACACCCCATCTTCCTACACCCTTACATGTCTCCATTTTCTCCCATTTAGGCAATAACAGTTTGGAGTTGTTTTGGGGGGGAAGAGAGGACAGGGCACTTTCACCACAGGCTAGGAAAATCAGTTCTTACTGCTACTTTTTGTTCCTGTAATACCACAGATCATTCCAGACAAGAGGGTTTTGAATCCCTACCAGCAGATGGAGACAGAGAACAAAATCTTTGAGGCACTGCTACATAACCGAGAGTGCCATCTGCAGTCCCTCAGTATTGACCTGTACCCAAGCCAAAGAGTAGAAACCCTTTCCAATCGGTAATGTTTGGTGAAAGTATGAAGCAAGGACCACACTGCGGCCCTACATATCTCTTTGGGGGACATCAACTGAAACTCCGCCCAAGAGGCTGCTTGTGCTCTAGTAGAATGCGCCCTCAGGCCTGTCGGAATTTCGCGATCTTTACAAATATAAGCCGAGCAAATGGTCTCCTTCAACCATCGAGATATTGTAGCCTTAGAAACTTTCTCTCCTTTCTTCACTCCACCGTACAACACAAGGAGATGATCCAATTGCCATAAGCTGTTAGTGACCTTCAGATAACGCAACAGAATGCAACGCACATCCAGAAGATGAAGATCTCTATCCTGCGGAGACTCCCTAGACCACTCCGAAAACGCCGGAAGTTCAACCGTCTGATTTACATGGAAGGAAGAAACAACCTTTGGCAAGAAAGAGGGAACCATACGCAATGTCACCCTGTCATCAGCAATACGCAAAAAGGGATCCAGACAAGACAGAGCCTGAAGCTCCGAAATCCACCTGGCTGAACATATGGCCACCAGAAAACCTGTCTTCAACGTCAGGTCCTTCAAAGGAGCTTGACTTAAAGGCTCAAAAAGGCACAACACAAGAGTACCCGCAAAACTAAGCTGAGGTTCCAATCTGGACACACTTTCCGAACCAGTGGCCGCAAATGCTTAACCCTCTTCAGGAAGCGAACTATGTCAGGATGAGAAGCCAAAGACCTTCTCCACAACTTGTCCCTAAGACAACCCAAGGCTAAAACCTGAACGTGGAGTGAACTATAAGTAGGCCCTTAGACAAGCCCTGCTACAGAAAGAACAAAATGTGAGGGCCTCCCACAGCCAAGGGATCCAGGCATTGTTGAAGGCACCAGGACTCAAACACCTTCCAGATCCTGACATATGCCATAGAAGTAGAAGGACTCATAGCCTGGTATATTTATTTATTTAAAGCTTTTATATACCGATGTTCGTATGTACATCACATCGGTTTACAATTAACAAAAGCAAAAAATGAAGAGGGAAAGGAGTAGGCATTAAATTTAACAATATAAATAGTTGCATAAAATAATATAAAGAGAATGGTTATAAATATAGTGTCATAGATAGATAAGAATTTAGATGGGTAGTATGGAAATTATTGGTTCCAAATATCCCTTCAGGCACAACTGTCGCCTCTCAAAAGCCAAGCCGCGAAACAAAAGCGATCCTCCCGATCCAAAAATATGGGTCCTTGTCACAGCAATCTTGGCAGGTGAGCCAATCTGAGAGGCCCATCTATCACAGGATACACTAAATCCGCAAACCATGGTCTGCACGGCTTCTCTGGCACCACCAGCACTACTTTCCCTGGATGCGTCTCTTTGCGCCGCAAGACTCGACCGATGAGTGACCAAGGAGGAAACGTATACAGAAAACCCCCATCAGCCTCGGGAACACTAGAGCATCCAATCCTTCCAAGCCGGACTTCCTTCTGCAACTGAAAAATCTTGTCGCCTTTGTGTTGGCCCACGTTGCCATGAGGTCCAAATGAGCAACGCCCCAACTGTCACAAATGCGATCTCAGGCTTCCGGGCACAATTCCCACTCCCCGGGATCTAGCTGTTGCTTGCTGAGGAAATCCACCTGCACATTGTCCACTCTCACAAAGCGTGATGCCACATTCCCTCAAGATAGCATTTTGCCCACACAAATAGCTGCTGAGTCACCCAAGCCACAGCATGACTCTTCGTCCCTCCTTGGCAGTTGATGTATGCCATTGTCATCACATTGTCTGAAAAAAACTCGAACCATCCACCCCTCAATCCTGGGCAGAAACACCTCCAGGGCCTTGCATGCTGCCCTCGTCTCCAGACAACAGATCAACCAGGACGCCTCCAGACCTGCTAACCAAAGACCCTGGGCAGAACTACCCAAACACTCAACCCCCCAGCCCTTGAGGCTGGCATCTGTGGTCACTATAACCAAGTCTGGGGCCTCCAGGTCGACTCCCGTTTCCAGGTTGTGCCACGAGAGCCACCACAAAAGCCTGGACCTATATTTTCCAAGAAGAGGTAATGGCAGATGATACTTCTCTGACAATGGATTCCACCTGGATAAAAGGGCCTTTTGCAATGGACACATGTGAGCAAACACCCATGGAACGAAATCCAACATCGAGGCCATGGAACCCAGCACCTGTAAGTAGTCCCAGACCTTTGGTACTGACGGGCTCAATAGACGCGACATCTGCGCCTGCAACTCTGACAACCTGTCCGCTGTCAGAAACACCCTGCCTTTCTGGGTATCGAAGCAAGCTCCTAGATACTCCAATGACTGAGTCGAAACCCAGTGACTCTTTGCTACATTGATCACCCAACCCAGGGAACTCAAGGTGTCCATTACCTGCTGTACGGACTGACCACACTCCTCTTCCGTCTTTGCCCGAAAAAGCCAATCGTCCTAATATGATTGGACTAGAACCCTCTCTCGCCTCAAGGCTGCTGCCACTACCACCATTACCTTCCTGAAGGTTCAGGGCGCCAGGAACTCTACTCTGCTGCTTTCACTGTACACAACGTTCCATACGAAAATATGGAACTCGCAAAGCTACATTTACCTTCTGCAAATCCAGAATGAGACAGAAAGTGCCCTCCCTTTCTTTGGAACCATGAAATAAATGGAGTACCTCCCCCGTCCTTGCTCACCCAGTTAACTGGAACTATCGCGTCCAAGCTTAGTAATCTCTGTAGAGTCTCCATTACAGCTTCCTGTTTGCTTTGCGATGAGCAGTGGGACTCTAGAAAGACCTCTCCGACCGGGTGCAAAAATTCTAAGGCTTAGCCGTCTCGTACTACCTCCAGAACCCACCGGTCGAAGGTAATCTTGACCCACTCCTCGTAAAAGTGGGACAATCTGCCCCCTACCGCTTCCATTGAGAAGTGGGCGGGCCTGGCTTCATTAAGTGGATTTGCCTCCTTCGGTCCTCTGACTGGTGTTGTCCATGGAACCCCAAAGGACTGCGGGAACCCCAAAAGGACTGCTCTCGTCTCAACACCTGTTTTGGCTCCAAAACTCCAGGCCCCTTGCCTGAACAAAACCTCCGCAAATCCCAAAAATGGGACCTGGAAGGAAAGACCTTATTTCGCTTCTTATCCTTAAGCAACCTGTTCCCTTTGGACTTCCCCTAAGACTTCATCAACTGATCCAAATCCTCCCAGTCAAAAGCTTCTCTTTAAAAGGAACATTACACAACTGGGACTTGGACCACATGTCCGCCAACCAAGTGTGCAATCACAAAGTCTGCATGCAGCCACTGCCAAGACCATGCTCCTAGCGGACGTACGCACCAAATCATACAGAGCATCTCCCACATAAGCCACTCCAGCCTCCAAACACGCCGAATGTACGGAGCTGAGTGCCCGGTAGAAGCCTGAGGGACAAAAACTGCGGGCTCCTCTTCCTCTCCCTCCTGCAGACCCTGGCAGTTCCCGCTTGCTGGCCACCCGGGTTACCGAGCCGCAGACTGAATCTCCTGCCTAGGCTTTCTTCCTCTACTTTTCTTTTTTTTTTTTTTAAACTTAATTTACACACAATAACAAGCAGAATACTTTCTGCCTCTAAGGCCTCCTCCTGCCAGATGCTGTTCTCTGATCAGGAGAGGGAGCCTGTCCCCTGGCTATCAAGGCCTCCGGAAGCAGAAGGCTACAGCATTCAGGAGTTTCCAACCCGCTGGTCGCCCGGCTCAACCCGAGGAATGGTCCAGAAAAGGTACCTAGCACCTTGGGGAGCTACTCCAATTTCTTGAAACCAAAAACCTTTCACTATCTCCAAAAAATTTAATTTTCTGTCAGAACTGCAGGTTTGCACCTCTATCATCTGCTGGAGACAGAGAAATACTGAGGGGCTGCAGGTGGCACTCTTGGTTATGTAGCAGTTCCTCAATCTTTTTGCTCTCCACTTCCATCTGCTGGTAGGGATGCAAAACTCACTTGTCTGGACTGATCTGGGATTGAACAGGAACAACATGGCTTGTGTTAAATCATTATTTAGTATTAGTACTATTAGTATAGTACTATTAGTATTTAGTATTAGTACTATAATTCATGAATGTACACTTTAAGTTCCACTAAGATCCTCTTCATGCCGCTGTAAATTGTTAACTGTTAAAGGTTACTGTTTAATTGTTAATTTGTAAATTGTTAAATGTTTCAATGTAAAACGCCATCGAGGCGACAGTTTCTTTCTTGTACACCGGTGTGATATGTATATTTTACAGGAACATCGGTATATAAAAATTAAAAATAAATAAATAAATAAATTATTGAATCTGCTTTGAAATAACTATCTACTTTGAACACTGTTACATATAATACAAACTACACAAAAATCTGATTCATGTGCCTTCTGGTATTAAAAAGCCAGGTTTGTGTTAACTGCAAATTAGTGATAGCTGCACTTTGGAATGGTGGCAAAGTTCCTAGAAAAGTATAAATGATGGAAAAGTGATGTAACCCAGCAGCTCTAAAAACATGAATGTCATGCTATGCTTTCTTTTCTTTGTATTCCTTGGCTGCCGGAATAAACTCCACTTGCACTCTCAGATGGATTTTCACTTTCAATAGTGACTGTGTTTCATGCACTAAATTCTCAATGAATAATGATCCCATTGTTACACTGATTCCTCTCAAACCCTGACGGGGTAAGAGCTGCAGATCTCTTCAACACACAGTTTATCTTTGGTCGCTGCAGGTTTTTTAACACATGACGAATTGTACTGTTATGGGCTTGAAGTCTCCCAGAAATTTTCCATTTTCTGAATTATAATCGTGACTATACTTGTATTCTCTGTTGTAATCCATATTGTTCATGGTCTTCTTATGACGTGTATGCTCCACAATTTATTTTGTTTGCATATGAATAAAAAGTTAAAAAATAAAAACCAGTAGAAAAAAAATGGTATGTTTACCTAATAGCTGCCACCCCATGGCCGATTTCATGGATGACTCCACTGATGAGGATCGCAGAGAAGAAATAAGCCAGCTGGCCGACAGGGAGATTTATGCCAGGCACCTGTTTGTGTAGGCATGATAACAAAACACAACATTAGGATCACAGAGCACACAGAGAGGGATCTTTTCACACACAATCTGCTGTGGCCCCTGGGTGAAGCAAGCAGATTTGTGCTCTTTTAAACAGATCACAGTAAGACATAGAGAGCACTGGCCGTCTTTTAAACTCTAGCTCTCAAGTGATTTTTACACACAAAAGCAATCTGCAGTTATGGTTAACAAGAACAGAGCAGTGATCTTTGGTTACAATAGAGTGAAATAATACCACTGAAATTATGAATGTACATGAATCAACACATGCAGGCCTGGGAAATAAACAACAATAACCACAGACTCCGGATCATATCCACATGGCATGACATGGGCAAGCTGATGTTTTGTTCTAATAAAGTAACTCATGCAGCCTAAAAATACTGCTGCCAATTAATACAAAGGAAACCACATGCCCCAGTGCCCCATTCTGATGAGGAAAGAGACAAGCAGAGTATGAATACATCACACTCTAAACTGTGCTCACATCTCTCTATTTATTTAACATTTTTATATACCGGGATTCATGTAAAAATATTACATATCATCTCGGTTTACATTATAATGGTAACAAGCATGTAAGAATGCGATTACATAGAACAGGGCGTAGAACTTGGATCAAATAATGGGGAATAACGAAAAAATGATATTAAAGAAAATGAATAAGACTTTTTTTGAGCCAAGTCTGGTTTGGATGAAGATCTAGGTACATACTGGAATTAATTTAAGGTCCGTGTACAATGAGTAAACTTGTATTGATCGGCTGCAGAGTTGGGATGCTAAACTATATGGATAGTCTGAATATTTTAAACATATAAATGAGAGGAGGCAGAAGTGTTTGTCATACAGATCGACTCAGAGCTCCTAGATTCTTCAGTATACACTGTCAAACAACTTGTCATACTACCACCACCGGAGAGTAGGAAAACTGGTTCTTACCTGCTAATTTTTGTTCCTGTAGTACCACAGATCAGTCCAGACTCCTGGGTTTTGCCTCCCTACCAGCAGATGGAGACAGAAAAAGTTTCACTGACAATGTACATAACCCAGTATGCCATCTGCAGTCCCTCAGTACTGACTTGAACCCAAGCCAAGATGACAGCAACAATCAAAATTCTAAGCAAACTCACGCCACTTCAACGAGCCAGAGGAAGACAATGGAAAACTCATTTCCCAAATTTAACATAAGCGATCAGCCTGAAAATCTCCAACAACTCCACACTATATACAAAGCAACAGTACGAGCACCAGACTCTCCCCCCTCAGTAAATGGGCGGGTCTCTGGAGTGATCTGTGATATTACAGGAACAAAAGTTAATAAGAACCAATTTTCCTTTCGCTGTACATATCCAGATCAGTCTAAACTCCTGGCTGTACCTAAGCTCTCCTTAACTCGGGTGGGATCTGGAGAGTTCAGCTCATACAACACCTCACCAAAGCACATGGAAACTGGAGCCCCAACATCCAAGCGATAAAGCCTAGAAAAAGTGTGCAACGAGACTTCCCAGTAGCCACCCTGCAAAATTCATGTGGAAACACCTATTGTGACTCAGCCCAGGAAGTCGCCTGAGAACACATCAAGTGCGCCCCTAAACCTCCTAGCACTGGACGCCTTTTAGAAATGTAAGTTTGACTCAATCACTTCCTTCAGCTACAGTGCAATTGTAGCCTTAGATGACTTACGTCCCTTCTTTGGACTACTCCACAGTACAAAGAGGTGATTCGATCAACAGAAATCATTAGTGACAATTAGATACCTCAATAATGCACGCCTCCCATATAAGAGCCTAAGGTCCCCTGCATGAGGCGTAGAGGAATCCAAATCCAGAAAAGCTGGAAATTCCACTGTCTAAGATGGAATGCTGAGACTACCTTAGACAGAACAAAAGGCACCTTGCTTAAAGATACACCAAATCCGACATCTGTAGGAAGGGATCTCGATACAACAGTGCCTGGAGCTCTGAAATTCTCCTGGCTGTACAAATAGCCTCCAAGAAAACCATTTTAAGAGTCAAATCTTTAAATATAGCCCTCTTTAGTGGTTCCAACTAAGCCTCACACAATCCTCTAAGGACTAGATTCAGATTCCAAGACGGAAAAATGTTCCGCAGCTGAGGACACAAGTTCTTAGCTCCCCGAAGGAACTGTATACATTCAGAGTGCGGAACGAGGATAACATTGCACCTTACCCCGGAGATAATGCAATGTCGTTACCTGGACTCTCAGAGAGTTAAAGGCCAGTCCCTTGACCAGAACCTTCCTGTAAAAAAGCCAAAATATGTGACACCATAGCCTGAACAGGCTGAGGCTGCACTTCGTCACCAGCAGACCAGGACTCGAAGACATTCCAAATTTGCACTTACAACCAAGGATGTAAAAGGTCACCTAGCCTGCAATAAAGTGGAAATAACTGCTTCGGAATATCCCCTCCGTTTCAGTCGTCTCCTTTCAGAAGCGAAGCTGCGCGATAGAAGTGAGCTGCCTGACCCAAATATATTGGGCCCTTATGGAGAAGAGTCGACCGATGTCTGAACCTCAGTGGCCTGGCTATGGCCATGTTGATCAGATTTGGGAACCATGGTCGATGTGACCAGTCTGGAGCTACCAGAATCACATTGCCCGGATGTTTCTCTATCTGCTGTAATCCCTTGTCCACCAGAGGCCACGGAGGGAAGACATAAAGAAGATTCCCTCGAGTTCATGGCAGAACCAGAGCATCAATTCCTTCCATACTGAGTTCTCTTCAGTGGCTGTAAAGCCACGATACCTTGGTGTTCTCTTTGGTTGCCATTAAGCCGATATGGGGATACTCCCATCTTCCATGAATGAGACACATTACTGCCTCTGACAGTTCCCAATCCCCAGGGTCTAACGTTATCTGACTGAGAAAATCCACCTGAACACTGTCCACCCTGGTAATGTGAGATGCCACCAGCCACTCCAAGTGCTGCTCTGCCCAGAAAATCAACTCCCAGGCCTCTCAATCTACTGCCTAATTCTTGGTTCTGCCTTGACAGCTGTAGGCCACCGTCATCGCATTGTCCAATAGGATCCATACTAGATGGCTGGGTAACCGTAGCAGAAAGGCAAGCAATGTGAAATGCACCGCTCTCATCTCTAACCAACTGATAGACCATGAAGCCTCCTGTTTCGATCACTGGCCCTTCGCTAACTGATCTTGACATACCACACTCCATCTGGAGAGGCTTGCATTGGTGGTGACTATTACCCAATTCAGAACCTTCTATTCCACACCATGCTCGAGTTTGGTGTGAATAAGCCACCACGAAAGACTGTCCCTGGCTTCCCCCTATAATGAAAAAGGAAGATGAAACTCTTCCAATAATGGATTCCAGTGGGAGAAAGAAAGCTCTGGCTGTCCAGCTGGCCTGACATTTAGGGAAAACCTGCTGCATGTGGGAGTATTATGGCCATGTTGGGGGTCAGAGATCAGCACTCAGAAAGGGGCAGAGGAGGAGTCACAGGGAGGAGAGGAGAGGGCAAGAGGGAGAGCATAGGCATGAAAGCACTTGGATAGGGTCTTAAGAGGGAGGAGGGCAGGAGGGAGTGGTATAAACTGGAAGGACAAACTCCAGAGAAAACTCCTTCAGATCCTCGGTCTTGTGCATGAGGAGACTGTCATCCGAGGCTGCTTCCCCCTCCTGATCCTCTCCTCAGCCCCTTCTGTTGCACAGAGCCTTTCTGGCTAAGAAGAGTGCTGAAGAGATCCAGAGAGAAGCGGTCAAGTGTCCCTTCCAAGAGACCAAGGATGGCATCAGTGGGAAGTTCTGGAGATCTGTTTAAGCGCCTGGGGTTGCCGCATGCAGGTGCTGAGGGTGACCCCAGAGATCTGGATGACTCGGATGAGATGCAGGACGATCCTGCCTCACCACATGGGGCAGACCCAGACGTGGACCTGGATGGGGGTCAGAATCCTGATCCTGTTGCGAGCAAGGATGATCCTGATCCAGATGAGGGTCCCGTGACAGAGGGGGATGACCCGCGAGCAGACCATCTGCTTAAAAAGGAAGAACTGCATCCTCTCATCCCTCAGTGTTGGAAGAATTGGGGGTTAAGATGACTCAGGAAGAGTCTGACAATGAGGGAGTGAATCCGGTCCTAGATGGGCTGTGTGGTCCTCCCAGTGCCTTTCCGTTGCCTAAGAAGATGCAGAAGCTGATCAGCCGGGAGTGGGTTCCTGGCAGGATGGAGTCCCTTGGATGCGATTCCCCGCAGGCGTGACAAACAGCAGGCCCCCCCCCCCCCCAGGCTGCAGCCACGACTCCCGAAGATCGAGAGGCCCTCCTCTCGTTTGAGCGACCCGCAGAGGTTCCCTCCTCACTAATGCACAGCTGATGCAGAAAGAGTGGATATTAAGGCGGGCCAACCAGAGCCCGCAGGCCCTGCAAGCTGCCATGTGCAGCTTAGGCGCCATTAGTCATGCGGACACCAAACTCAATGCGGCCAGAGTGCACTGACCTAAAGTAGGCCGCACCACTTGGCTGCCGCGCTGATCTGCACTGAGCCGCGCGATCGTGGTGGCCCAAGCGGCGCACAGCAGCCCGAGCAACACTCAAGCAGACCTTGCCTGACAGACAAGATTTCCCCGCCGGGGAAAATAAACAAGCTGCAGACTGCTCTACCTCTCCCTCCTGCGGGCCCCAGCAGCTCCCGCTGGCCGACCGCCCCAAGTTCCAAGCTGCAGACTGAATCTCCCAGCCTAGGAATTCCTGCTCTATGTTTCCCCTTTACTTTATCTTCTCTCTCTCCCTCTTTTTTTTTAAACTTAATTTACAAGAAGAAAAGGGTTATTCCCTGAGCAGCGGCTGGCAGAAGGAGATGTCGGAGGCAAAGAGGGAGCCAGTCCCCTAGTTATCAAGGCCTCCAGAAGCAGAAGGCTATGGCAGCCAGGAGTTTCCAACCCCCCAGTCACCCGGCTCAACTCAAGGGATGTCCCACAAAGAAACCTAGCACCTTGGGGAGCTAATACAACTTCTCAAAGTAAAAAAAAAACAAAACCTTTTCACTATCTCCAAAATTTAACTTTTAGCCAGAACTGCAGGTTTGCACCTCTACCATCTCCTGGAGACAGAGAAATACTGAGGGAGTGCAGGTGGCACTCTCGGATATGTAGCAGTGTCTCAAAATTTGTGTTCTCTGCCTCCATCTACTGGTAGGGATGCAAAATCCACTTGTCTGGACTGATCTGGATATGAACAGGAATGTCTTCACCTTACTAATTGAAGGCCCAATGAGTCAATCAACTTTTTAGGCCTTATTAACAACTTTTCTAAACAAGTAGTAATTACTCAACTGGAAGAGTATCCAAACTTTTGCACATGCCATAGTTCTGTTTTATTATTTACAATGTGTTAAAATCAGCAAATAGTCATTTTGCATTAAATTGCAGAAAGACTTATTTAACTTTGTATCATGTGGAGATTGTGTCAGTTTCTGTTCACTGAAACATTCAATTTGACCAAGGGTGCCTAAACATTTGCATATAGCTTTAAGTCAAAATCCTGAAAGATATCGCAGGCCAGGGTTTGTGACATCACTGTTTAAAACCAAGGTACTAGTGCTTTCTTGACGAGAAATAATGGTATCACTGGCTTCTGCCCGCTGAGATCCTTCAGAATAATTAAGAGCAGAAACTAGATATTTACAGTAACTTTCAAACCGGCATGCAGATTCTCTTTGGCGCATATGCGTCGGCATGCACCCAAATATGCAGCCATTTTATAACTTGCGTACGTATATGCGCACATATAAAATAGCCTGACTGTGCACATATATATGTGCCCAATTTTAAGTGGATGCACACCTAGGCGCATAAATACCGCTTCTAACATGTAAGTCAGGAAATTTTAATAGGGGCATGCGTCCACGCCATTACCAGTTTCACCAGTTCATCCATCAGTTCACCCAGTTAACAGTTAGGTCCTCCGAACTCCCCAGGTGTGATAGTCTGCACTCCCCCCAGTTACTGCAGACCATTTAAACCCCTGAGAAATAAGAAATTACTGTTTTCCTGATAATTTCCTTTTCTTTACTATAGACAGGTGGATCCACCTTCCCGCCCTTGGCTGATGGCAGGTTGTGCTATTGTCCTCCTGCGTGGCTGCATGTTTCCAGGGGTTACTGGTATGTGTTAATCCAGTCCCTAGACCAGTTTTAATATGTTCTTTGAGCTCAGTGTTTCCTGTTGGCTGAGTTCTGGAATGGTTATCTGTAATTAATCGAGTTTTGTTAGTCTATCCACAATTGGCTTTTGCAGAGAATTCTGGCAGGCTGATGTCACTGCAAAGGTATATATACTGTGATGTCAGTTTTGCTCCATCTCCATCTGCTAGTTCATCACTCACTTGTTCTATATTCACCTATCTATACTAAAAAACGGAAATTATCAGGTAAGTAGTAATTTCTTAGCGTTTAGACAGGTGGATCCAGAACAAGTAGGATGTACCAAAGCCACTCCCGAACAGGGAGGGAGATTGCCCACCGTCCAGTCAAAATCACACGTGCAGAGGCTGCGTCCTCCCAGGCCTGCACATTCAGACGATAAAACCTGGAAAAAGTGTGTAAGATGGACCACATCCCAGCTCAGCAAATGTCGACAGGAGAAAACAACCTAACTGCTGCCCATGATACTTCCTGAACCCTAGTGGAATGAGCCCTAACCTGACTAGGCAACAGCTCCTCAGCATCAACATACATGGCCGTGACTACCTCCTTAATCCAGCGAGCTCTTGCAGCCCACGAAGCCGGCACGCCCTGTTTACTTCCACCATAGAGGACAAACAGGCGATCCGTCTTTCAGAAAGGTTTAGACATCTCCAGATACCTCACAATATGTCTCTTGACATTCAAGGGTTACATTCCCCCGCATTTCCCTCCCTATCCAGGGACGGCAGGGAAATGGACTGATTTAAGTGAAAATCCGAGACCACTTTTGGCAAAAAAGAAGGAACAGTGTGTAGCTGTATCACCCCGGGAGTCACTCGAAGGAACGGCTTCCGGCAAGACAAGGCCTGCAGCTCGGATACTCTTCGTGTCAAACAAACTGCTACAAGAAACATCGTTTTCAAGGTCAATAACCACAAGGAAAGGTGACGCATCGGTCGAAAGATAGGGCCCACTAAGAAATCCAAAACCAGATTAAGACTCTGGAAGGGCACCGGTAACTGCAAGGGAGGACAAAGATGTTTCACTCCTTTCAAGAAACAAGCCACATCTGGACATGCTGACAGGAGTCCACCATTCACCTGACCCCTGAAACAGACAAGAGCCGCTACCTGTACCTTCAAGGAATTAAGTGCCAACCCTCTATTAGATTCATCCTGCAAAATTTCCAAAATGAGTGGGATCTTAACAAAACGAGGAAGAACCTCCTGATCTTCACACCAAGCCTCAAATACTTGCTAAACCCGCACACAGGCGAAGAAAGTGGAGAACTTTCTCACCCGCAGCAAGGTGGCAATCACCGCAGTAGAATATCCATGCTTCAGCAAACGAGCCCTCTCAAGGGCCATACTGTAAGACAAAATCAAGTCAGACCTTGGTGAATAACAGGCCCATGCCACAGCAGATCACTATGTTCCAGAAGCCGGAGAAGGGAGTCTACCAGAAGCCTTCACAGATCTGCATACCATGGTCTTCTGGGCCAATCTGGTGCCACCAGAAGCACCATCCCCATGTCCCTTGATCTTCCAGACCACTCTGCCCAACATGGGCCATGGGGGGGGGAGGCATACAGCCACTCCTGCACAAGGGCATCGATTCCCAAGGACTTGAGATCTCTCCTGTGACTGAAGAAATGTGGAACCTTCGTAGTGTGAGAAGTCGCTAGTTGGTCGAGAAACAGAATCCCCAGGAATCCACTATCAGCTGAAATGCCTTGTTTTGATAATTCCCAGTTTCCTGGATCCAAACTCTGTTTGATGAGAAAGTCTGCTCCTACAGTATCTTTTCCTGCAATGTGCAAGGCTGAGATCTCCTGAAGATGCACTTCCACCCATTCCATAAGCTGAACTATTTCCTGCAATACTTTCTGGCTCTTGGTTCCTCCCTGCTGATTGATGTAAGTCACTATTGTTGCATTGTCCAACAATATTCGGACTGCTCAACCCTGTAATCAGCATGCCAATCGGACTGCACTGGCTTCCAGCCAAGCGATACTCCAGAGAGACTCCTCTGAACTTCAGTGCCCTTGCACCGTCAAGCTCCTGACAGTGAGCCCCCAAACCTGGAGGCTTGCATCTGTCTTGAGTACTAGCCAGTCCGGTGAGCTTAGGGAACCCCCCTTTTTTTTTCAGATGATCCATCTCTATCCACCACTGTAAGTGAATGCAGACCTCCATCGGCAGGTGAAGCCAAATCAAATGGTCCTGAGACTGTGGGCTCAAATGAGCCAGCAGGGAGCGCTGAAGAGGACACATATGTGCCCTCATCCACAGCACCATTTACAGGGTCGCCGTCATCAATCCGAGTACCTGTAGATAGGATCACACTGTCGGGCATATTGTGTTCATCAACAGATGTACCTGCACAATCAACTTCTGAATACGACCCTCCAGCAGGAAAACCCTGCCCTGCTTCATGTCAAACCGAACACAGAGATACTCCAGCGATTGAGATGACTGAAGACTGCACTTGGCCAGTTCACCACCCAACTGAGCTCCTGCAACAAGGAGATCACCTTGCACGACACCTGGAGGCTCTCTTCCAGAGTCTTAGCTCGAATCAGTCAGTCATCAAAGTACGGATCTAGCAGAATCTCATCCTCTCTCAATTCTGTCGCCACCACCACCATAACCTTGGAAAAAGTTCTGGGTGCGGTGGCCAGAACAAAAGGCAGCTCTTTAAACTGATGATGACACCACAAAACCGCGAATCGCAGAAAACATTGGTGCTCTAACCGGATGGGTATATGCAGGTTTGCCTTGGACGGATCCAAGGATGTCAGAAACTCCCCTGACTGCACGGCAATTATCACTGAGCACAAGGTTTCCATGAGAAAATGAGTCACCTGGAAATGACGGTTGGCCCCTTTGAGATTCATGATGGAACGAAAAAGCCCTCCTTCTTGGGCACAACGAAATAAATGGAATATTGGCCCGTATTTTCTTGAGACATGGGCACTGGAACCACAGCTCTCAGACTGAGAAGCCTTGAAAATGTACACTCCACTGCCTGCCTCTTCTGCGGGGAATGGCAGGGAGACACCATGTACACATCCCGAGGAACACTGCGAAACCCCAACGCATATCCATCTCGTATCATACTCACTGGTCTGACATGATTTCGACCCACCTCTGATAAACAGAGAGAGGCAACCCCCTAATTTCTGTTCCCGGGGGTGGATCGGCACACCATCATTGGGAGGCTCGGGGGGTTCCACTACCCAATCCTGTGCTCCATCTGGGCTGTCTGGGACAAAAGGACAGAGACCTACTGAAAAGTCCAGTCCTCTGAAAGGCCATTCTTCTGAAGGGTCGAAAACACTAGGTTCCCCCTAGCAAGATCTCTCATACTAAAGGAGCGTGGCATCTGCTTCTTATCCTCCGGTAACCAAGGAACTGGAGACTTGCCCAACTTATTGGCCATTTTCTCCAACTTGCACCCAAAACAAGAGTGAGCCTTTAAAGGGCAACTTTGTAAGGTTAGATTTGGAGGTCGCATTAGCCGACTAATTTCTCAGCCATAACTGATGCCTGGCCGCTATTACCAAAGCCACTCCTCTGGCTAAGATGTGGACCAAATCGCAACTCTCAACTGCCAAAAAAGGCGGCTGCTGGCTCCATCTCTGTCCTGGAATTCACACCAGATTAATCGACCTTCTGAGAGAGAAGTAAATAGGAGCAAGCCATCAGGGAACAAGAAGAAGCTAACTGCAAAGTCATTGCCTCTGCTTCAAATGCTTACTTAAGAATGGCCTCAATCCTCCTATTGTGCGCATCCTTCAAGGCCATAGGGGGATAGTCATCTGCTTGGTAACAGCACACACAAGTGCATCCACTTTTGGAAAATATAACTGATTTCTCGCAGCTGGATCCAGGGGGTACAGTCCTTCCAAGACTTGCCCCCCTTTGAAATTAGCTAACAGGGTGCCCTACTCAAGATCAATCAATTCTTGAATGGCTTCCATAACAGAGAACAAAGAAGAGGCTTTATGCAAAGAAATCAAAATGGAATCCTTCTTTGGCTCAGACATAGATTCAGCCCCAGGGAATCCCAACATCTTCAGTGTCTGGGAAATCAGAGCTGGTAACTCATCTATATGAAAGAATCACAACATAGTCCTATACGGTTCCAATCCCGGAGGAATTTCCCCATTATCCAGGGAGTAAGGATTGGCTTCATCATCCGTGCCATCCAGGTCCCTATCGGGAAGACCGGCCACCGATCTAGGTATACTTCGAAGCTTAACCGCAGCCCCAGGCATGTGAGAGGTCATCACCTGTGCCTCTGATCTGGCAAGATTAGTCGGAGCCGAGGACTGCGTCTGAAAAAAGGACTGCAATCCTTGAAAAAATTTCACCCAAGTAGAGGCAGAAGGATCCATGCCAAAACCAGGAGGAATCTGTACTGTGCCCACTGAACTACCTTTCCCCACTGACAAACCAGTTAAGGGCGTTCCAAAGTCAGGTGCCCCTTCTGACACGTCTTTACCCAGGCACGGATCAAGCTGGGAAGAACCAGGCTTAGTAAAATCAGACAAAGGCTATTCTTGAGCCTCCAAGCAGCGCTGGCACAAGTTAGAGGGAACGCCAGGCTGAGAAGCCCAAATATGACAAGCCTGATAAGCAAAGAACCAAAGAGTGAAAGAATAGGATATATAACATGCAATAATCTCACTCTGATATGAAATATCTTGGAAAACATCACCTAATTAACAATTTAAAAGTTATGAGTGATCTTCATACTGCATTTCTCAGGCACGAATATTTTCGAAATCCTGACATAAAGATGTGCTAAAGTATAATCATTGGTCACTGTGAATTGTCCCACTGTTGAAAATGTGAACCATCAATAGTGACAGAATTTTTAATATATTTTCTTTTGTAAGTAAAAATATTTTTAACTTATCTTGAACATGCTGTGTTTGAAGGTGACAGCAATAGACTTGAGGCGCTTGTGCACGCAGATATACTCAGTCTTCCTCCGTGCTATCATTGAATTTAGTTACTATACCGAGCATGTAGGATCGATTATCCAGGGATCCTCTCTTTTTTCGGGTTCCTCAGCCACATATACAGCACACTCAGATTCCTTTGGGGATCTAATATGTCTCCACAAATGTGCGATGAGAGCTGAATTGCATAGAGTCACATTAATGGAGTATGTTAAACAGCAGATGGTACCATGAGGTCTTTGCATAAATAAGGAACCATTAATTTTCACAGAAAATTCTGAGTTTTTATCTAAATGGGCAGCGATTTTGAACAAATGCTTGTTAGATCTAATGCTTCTCATCACTGAGTTTAGTAAATCCACTACAGAGGAGATTAGAGCACAAATTGTAGTGACTGAAGAAGAATACAAACAGAAGACCTCTTTAGAATTCTTTACATCGTCATTAAGTGAACTACAACAGACCATTGACAAGTTTAAAGAAGATCTCAAGAAAAACAAAATTGTCAAATTTCTTAGAGATATGAATTGTCGCAAGTATATCTATGGCTTCATTGCAAAGATAGCTTGGGCACAAAATCTATGAAAGTTGCGTTTACATCATCTGATAACTCTTAGAGTGGATCAGATGACAATTCAGACACCTGATCAGACCAACAATCAGTTAGCACTGATTTTTTAAAACAAAGAATCGGTGCCCTCCAAGGTCTAACTGTCCGTATGGGAGAACATACACCCCATGACAACTGGACGATGCAACATGGCACAAACCATTCACTCACTCGCAAACACACCAGAATCAGAGGGGATTAATCTTTCATCATACAAGCTTTCCCCGGCGGAAGAACAAGTGTTGAACAGAGGTTTATCCTTCATTTCTACTGTTTTCCATGACCCCTTTGAGAGCAGGATTTTATTACATTGCTTCTTTAGAAATCTACAAATTAGATGGTTCTTCTCAAATTTCCATGAAAACATTGTTGACACGTCAGTAGTTAAACTGAAATCAAATTGGATCCCTCCTGGACCGACTGACCCAAATATCATCACATTTCAAGATTTGGTCATAAAGGATTTAGTAGATTTGGAACAGTCAGCATGTCGAACGTTCTTCAATCTACCATCATCTGAACAGAAAGCATTACATAGAAACATAGAAACATAGAAATGACGGCAGAAGAAGACCAAATGGCCCATCCAGTCTGCCCAGCAAGCTTCACACACTTTTTTCTCTCATACTTATCTGTTTCTCTTAGCTCTTGGTTCTATTTCCTTTCCACCCCCACCATTAATGTAGAAAGCAGTGATGGAGCTGCATCCAAGTGAATATCTATTTATTTATTTATTTATTTTTAATTTTTATAGACCGAAGTTCTTGTAGGAACTACAAATCAATCCGGTTTACATACAACTTTTAAATGCCCAAAAAGAGTAGTGGGCTTTACATAGAACAGTTGAACAATAAAACAGGTAACAATAGAACTAACAATAAATTATGGAACAAATAGAATAGATAACCAATTAAACATAGTAATGTAGTAATAAATATTATATAGAAAAAAAAAAAAATATAAAAGAGATAGAGTAAATGGAGTGTGAGTAAAGTATAAATACAAAGATGAAAGAGCTCAAAAATTAAGGTACAGTTGAAAAAAATTGTAATAGGAAAAAACAGTGAGATAACCCATGATTTGGGTTAAAAGACTTGATTAGGTAGCATTAGATATCTGGGAAGGCTTGACGGAAAAGCCATGTTTTTAGCTTTTTTTTGAACTCCTGATGACTTGGTTCTAGTCTTAGATCTGGGGGAGCGCATTCCATTGGTGGGGGCCTCCTGAAGATAGTGCTCTTTTGCTCAGTGATGATTTTACCTGAGGGGCTTGCAATGTGCCTTTGTATGCGCTTCTAATTGGTCTGGATGAAGTATGAGGTTGGAGTTGGGTGCTTAATATGATCGGAGCAAGATTGTATGTTGCTTTGTGAATAATTGTGAGCACTTTATAGAGGATCCTGTGGTTAATAGGAAGCCAATGTAGGTTACGAAGGATTGGAGTGATGTGATCTCTTTTATTAGAGTTTGTAAGTATTCTGGCAGCGGCGTTTTGAACCATTTGTAAGGGTTTGATGGTATTTGAGGGTAGACCGAGAAGGAGGGAGTTGCAATAATCGAGCTTAGATAGTATGATGGATTGAAGTACTAGCCGGAAGTCAGAGAAGTGAAGGAGGGGTTTTAGCTTTCTGAGGACTTGCAGTTTGTAAAAGCAGTCCTTTGCGGTATTGTTTACAAACTTTTTTAGGTTTAGATTGTTGTCTAGCCAGGCTCCAAGATCCCTGACGTCTGGTGAGAACTTGCTAATTGAGTTTGGGTGAGAGGAGCTTGAAGAGATGGTGAGGGGATCTTGGGAGATAATGAGCATTTCAGTTTTGTTGGCATTCAATACTAAATTGAGGCTTGAGAGTAAGTCTTTAATTGGCTGTAGACAGTCATTCCAGTAGCTGATCGTTTTTTGAAGGGATTCTGAAATAGGGATAAGGATTTGGATGTCATCTGCGTAGAGGTAATGGATAAGCTTGAGGTTTGAGAGCAGGTGGCAAAGAGGGAGGAGATAGATATTGAAGAGGGTGGGTGAGAGTGAAGATCCTTGAGGGACTCCTTGATCTGAAAGAACTGGAAGCGATTCCTTGTTGTTTATCCTGACTTTATAGAATCTGTTGCTTAGGAAGGACTGAAACCAGCTGAGAGCTGAGCCTTTGATACCTATGTTGGCTAGTTGGTCTATAAGTATGGTGTGTTTTACCGTATCAAAGGCAGCGGATAGATCTAGAAGAATAAGGAGATAGGATTGTTTTTTCTCTAGGTTGACTAGGATTGTGTCCGTAAGTGATAGTAAGAGAGATTCGGTGTTTAAGAGTTTTCGGAATCCGTATTGTGCCGGAGACAGAATGTTATGATTTTCCAGATATTCTGACAGTTGTTTGTTAACAGTTTTCTCCATTAATTTGGCTATGAGAGGTAGGTTTGCGATTGGTCGAAAGTTCGCTGGGTCTGATGGAGAGGCGTTTGGTTTTTTTAGTAGTGGTTTGAGAATGGCCAATTTTAACTGGTTGGGGACTTGGCCTTGAGAGAGTGATGTGTTAATTATATCAGAAATTGGTTTTGAGATTGTGTTTGGTATGGAGATGAGCAGGTTTGTTGGTAATGGATCCGATGGGTGGGATGATGGTTTGATTTTCTTGAGGGTAATTTCTATCTCCAGTGAAGAGGTAGGTTCAAAAGAAACAAGACTAACGTTTTGTTGAGGTGGGGATATGAGATGGTAGGTTGGGGGAATATTGTTGGTTGTGAGAGAGTAGGTGAGGTTGGTGATTTTTGTCTTGAAATAATTGGCGAGTTCGTTGGCTTTACTGAGTGCTTGGTGGTCTGGGATGGAGGGAGGAGATGGTTTAGTTAATGAGGAGACGTATGAGAAAAGTGCCTTTGAGTCAAAAATGAAGTTGTGAATTTTTTTTGCATAAAAGTCTTTCTTTGTCCTGAGTATAGCGTTCCTGTAAGTGTTGAGGAGGGATTTGTATATTGCGTGTGTCGTAGTGGTGGGGTTTTTTCTCCAGCATTGTTCTTTGTTCCTTAGTGTTTGCTTGAGAGATTTAAGTTCCGGGGTAAACCAGGGTTTTCTGTTGTCTGATGTGGGATGTATGGTTTTGGTTGACGTTGGGCAGATTTGATCTGCAATTTTATTATTGAGATTGATCCATGAGGTAGTTGCTGTGGTTGCGTCTGTGAAATCTAGTTGATTTAGTGATTCTGATATCTTTTCATTAAGGAGATCTAGCGAACATGGTTTCCTGAAATGGATGGTGGATTTGGTAGAGTCTTTAGGTGGTGGGTTGTTGATCTTAAGTGTTGTGTAGATGACCCTATGGTCTGACCAGGGAACTGGTGAGCACGTGGGGTTAGAGTGGATGGTAAAGCTGTTGTTAATGAAGATGAGGTCCAGTGTATGGCCTGCCTTGTGGGTGGGACTATTGACGATTTGAGTAAAACCCAAGTGACTGAGTGATGAGAGGACTGTTATGCAGTTGATGGATTGTGGGGAAGCGTCCACATGCAAATTAAAGTCTCCCAGTATTATAGCGGGTTTGTCAGCGTTAATGTGTTTGGCTACAAGCTCGATAAGGAGAGAGGGATTCGATTCCAAGTTCCCTGGTGGGGCGTAGACGAGAGCTACTTGGATTTGTTCAGATTTGAAGAGGGAGAATTCCAGTTTAGAGGATGTGTTTGTATATTGTAAAGATATGTTTAGACCTTTTTTTACTGCCAGAAGGAGCCCTCCACCCCTTTTTCTGGGTCTGGGGACTGAGAAGAGGTCATAAGATTGTATGGGAAGCTGATTTGTTAGTACGGTATCTGTCTGTTTTAGCCATGTCTCTGTGATGGCACAGATATCTGGGTTGACTTCTATAAGATAATCATTGAGGATGTGCGTTTTCTTGGAGAGAGACTGAGCGTTGAATAGGGTTAGAGTAAATAGTGAGAATCCTAGGATTTGTGTAATTGGTGATATCATTATTGGGATAAGCCTTTGTTGTCGTACAATGTGCTGATATGTAGGTTTTGTGTGTGATCTGAGTTTGTTCCAGATTGTGGGTATAGAGTAGCTAAGCATCTTTGTGGTGTAATTGACTGGGGTTGCAGCGAGAGAAGTTGCTCTAGTGCTGTAATAGCTGGAGAGACTGATTGCTGGATTGGCTGAATGCTGGAGTGTCTGGATGAAAGTAGAAGAGGCTAGAGGCTGGAGAGTCTGGGTAGTTGTTGGAGAGGCTGGAGGAATGCTGGTGCGGCTGGATGCTGGGTGGTGAGTCTGTGTGCTGGAGAGTCTGGTTGAGGATGAGTGCTGGAGGAATGCTGGTGCGGCTGGAATCTGGCTGGATGCTGGAATGCTGGTGCGGCTGGATGCTGGCTGGATGCTGGAATGCTGGTGCGGCTGGATGCTGGCTGGTGCGGCTGGATGCTGGCTGGATGCTGGAATGCTGGTGCGGCTGGATGCTGGGTGGTGAGTCTATGTGCTGAAGAGGCTGGATGAAGGAGGCTAGATGAGTGTTGGATGCTGTAGAGACTGAAAGAATGCTGGAGAGACTCGATGAGTGTTGGAGAGGCAGGGATTACCCCAATGTGCTTGGTGTCTGCTGCGATGTTCACCTTCTGCTCCCTAAGCGGGTAATCCTTTAAGTGTGAGGCCGCGTGACAGGTTGGTAGTTTAGTCGGAGGTGAGAAGGTATTACGTTGTTCCACATCTAAATCTTAAAATCTAGATTGGTAGGGCCCTGGCCCTGGGGCTCTCCAAGGGGCGCGCTAAGGGGCAGGCCCCTTAGGTCGCGCTCCTTCGGGCACACGACGCCTGGCGTGCGACGCCGCCGGTGATTTCCTGGGATTTAAAGGCCTGTTGCCGCCCTCTAATTGGCCCCTTGATTGGCCGTGACGAGCCGCGTGGCCGGAGCTGGAGCCCCGGGTGAGTGCTGTGAATTTAGGTCGGCCTTGCCCCGACGGGCTTCAGCGCCGGCTGCGCAGGCCTGCAGCTGGGGTCCGGGTCGAGTGGCGCGGTGGCAGCGATCGCGGCGAGAGAGGTGGACGGAGGAGCGGCAGGGATTTAAATCCCCCGCTTACCTCGTCTGGTGACGTCCTTTCCGGCCTATCCCCGATAGGCTGCTTAGTTGGGGGAGGTGCGCCGGGACGAGGTGCCTCGTGGCTGGGACGAGGTGCGCCTGGACGAGCCGCGTGGCCGGGACGAGCCGCGTGGCCGGAGCTGGAGCCCCGGGTGAGTGCTGTGAATTTAGGTCGGCCTTGCCCCGACGGGCTTCAGCGCCGGCTGCGCAGGCCTGCAGCTGGGGTCCAGGTCGAGTGGCGCGGTGGCAGCGATCGCGGCGAGAGAGGTGGACGGAGGAGCGGCAGGGATTTAAATCCCCCGCTTACCTCGTCTGGTGACGTCCTTTCCGGCCTATCCCCGATAGGCTGCTTAGTTGGGGGAGGTGCGCCGGGACGAGGTGCCTCGTGGCTGGGACGAGGTGCGCCTGGACGAGCCGCGTGGCTGGGACGAGCCGCGTGGCCGGAGCTGGAGCCCCGGGTGAGTGCTGTGAATTTAGGTCGGCCTTGCCCCGACGGGCTTCAGCGCCGGCTGCGCAGGCCTGCAGCTGGGGTCCGGGTCGAGTGGCGCGGTGGCAGCGATCGCGGCGAGAGAGGTGGACGGAGGAGCTGATAAGTTATCTAGCTGATAAGTTAGGGGTAGTAGGGGTAGTAACCGCCGCAATAAGCAAGCTACACCCATGCTTATTTGTTTTACTCAGACTATGTTATACAGCCCTTATTGGTTGTTTATCTTCTCCCCTGCCGTTGAAGCAGGGAGCTATGCTGGATATGCTTGAGGTATCAGTTTATTCTTCTCCCATGCTGTTGAAGCAGAGAGCCATGCTGGATATGCATCGAAAGTGAAGTATCAGGCACATTTGGTTTGGGGTAGTAACCGCCGTAACAAGCCAGCTACTCCCCGCTTTGTGAGTGTGAACCCTTTTTTCTTCTCCCCTGCCGTTGAAGCAGGGAGCTATGCTGGATATGCGTGAAGTATCAGTTTTTTCTTCTCCCCTGCCGTTGAAGCAGAGAACTATGCTGTATATGCATAGAAATAGAAGTAACAGGCTTATTTGGTTTGGGGTAGTAACCGCCGTAACAAGCCAGCTACTCCCCCCTTTGTGAGTGCAGATCCTTTATTCCACATTTCCTCTTGCTGTTGAAGCTAGAACGATGTTGGAGTCACAGTAAGCATGTGTACGTTTATTGAATAAGGGTATTGTCTCCAGGCAGTAGCCATCATTCTGGCGAGTCACCCACTCTTCATTGGCGGCCTCTTGACTTTATGGATCCACAGTGTTTATCCCACGCCCCTTTGAAGTCCTTCACAGTTCTGGTCTTCACCACATCCTCCGAAAGGGCATTCCAGGCATCCACCACCCTCTCCGTGAAGAAATACTTCCTAACATTGGTTCTGAATCTTCCTCCCTGGAGCTTCAAATCGTGACCCCTGGTTCTGCTGATTTTTTTCCTACGGAAAAGGTTTGTCGTTGTCTTTGGATCATTAAAACCTTTCAAGTATCTGAAAGTCTGTATCATATCGCCTCTGCTCCTCCTTTCCTCCAGGGTGTACATATTTAGATTCTTCAATCTCTCCTCGTACGTCATCCGATGAAGATCCTCCACCTTCCTGGTCGCCCTTCTCTGTACCGCTTCCATCTTGTCTTTGTCTTTTTGTAGATACGGTCTCCAGAACTGAACACAGTACTCCAGGTGAGGCCTCACCAAGGACCTGTACAAGGGAATAATCACTTCCCTTTTCTTACTCGATATTCCTCTCTCTATGCAGCCCAGCATTCTTCTGGCTTTTGCTATAGCCTTGTCGCATTGTTTCGCAGACTTCATATCATTAGACACTATCACCCCAAGGTCCCTCTCCTGCTCCGTGCACATCAGCCTTTCCCCCCCCCATCGAATACAGTTCATTCGGGTTTCCACTCCCCATATGCATGACTTTGCACTTCTTGGCATTGAATCTCAGCTGCCATATCTTCGACCACTCTTCCAGTTTCCTTAGATCCCGTCTCATTCTCTCCACTCCTTCCGGCGTGTCCACTCTGTTGCAGATCTTAGTGTCATCCGCGAAAAGACCAACCTTGCCTTCTATCCCGTCCGCAATGTCGCTCACAAAGATATTGAACAGGACCGGTCCCAACACCGATCCTTGCGGTACACCACTTAAAACCGCTCTCTCTTCAGAGAAGGTTCCATTTACCATCACACATTGTCTTCTGTCCGTCAACCAATTTGCAATCCAGGTCACCACCTCGGCACTCACTCCCAAGCTTCTCGTTTTATTCACCAGTCTCCTGTGCGGAACCGTGTCAAAAGCTTTGCTGAAATCCAAGTATATGATATCGAGCGCTCTTCCTCGATCCAATTCCTTGGTTACCCAGTCAAAAAAGTCAATCAGATTTGTCTGACAGGATCTTCCCCTGGTGAATCCATGTTGCCTCTGGTCCATCAATTCTCCGGACTGTAGATAGTTCACTATTCTCTCTTTCAGCAGTGACTCCATTACTTTTCCCACCACCGAAGTGAGGCTGACCGGTCTGTAGTTGCCAGCCTCCTCCCTGTTCCCACTCTTGTGAAGCGGGACCACCACCGCTCTTCTCCAATCACTCGGCACCACTCCCGTTTCTAGGGATCTATTGAACAGGTCACACAGCGGAGCCGCCAGAACATCTCTGAGCTCCCTCAATATCCTTGGATGAATCCCATCAGGCCCCATGGCTTTGTCCACTTTCAGGTTCTTTAGCTCTTCCCACACATTTTCTACTGTAAAAGGATTTTCATCTATTCCACTTCCCACCAGTTTTTTGTTGTGTAGAGATGGTCCTTCTCCAGGGTCTTCTTTAGTGAACACAGAGCTGAAGTATTCGTTTAATATTTCTGCCATTTCTTCGTCTCCCTCCACACATTGATCATTACCACCTTTCAAATTCACTATACCACTTTGGATCTTTCTCTTTTCGCTGATGTATCTGAAAAATGTTTTGTCTCCATTTTTTATCTCCTTGGCAATCCTCTCTTCCGCTTGACTTTTTGCCAACTTGATTAATTTCTTTGTCTCCCTCAGTTGAATCAGATATTCTTCTTTGTGTTCCTCCCTTTGGGATCTTTTATATATCTTGAATGCTGTTCTTTTAGCTTTAATTTTGTCAGCCACCTCCTTTGAGAACCAGATAGGTTTCAATTTTCTTTTGCTTTTCTTTACATTTCTAACGTATAGAGCAGTTGCCTTGGTGATTGCTCCTTTTAGATTGGTCCACTGCTGATCCACATCTCTCTTGTTCTCCCATCCTTTAAGTTCTTCCTCCAGGTACTTCCCCATTTCCTCAAAGTCTGGGTTTTTGAACTGTAAAACTCGGGTCTTTGTGGTTCTTTTCCCTATTCTTTTAGTGATATTAAACCATACCGTTTGATGATCACTGCTGCTGAGGTGGGCACCCACCTGGACATCTGAGACATTATCTGCATTAGTGAGCACTAAGTCGAGTATAGCTCCTTCTCTGGTGGGTTCCAACACCATTTGTTTGAACAAAGATACTTGCATGGCATCCACTATCGCTCTACTATTTTTAGTTTCTGCAGATGGGATTTTCCAGTCTACATCTGGCATATTAAAGTCACCCACGATCACCACTTCTCCCTTCTTACCTATCTTATGGATGTCTTCAACCAGGTCTCTGTCCAGCTCTTCCTTTTGGTTTGGAGGCCTGTAAACCACTCCAATATAAATGGATGCTCCGTCATCTTTTTTTAGGTTGAGCCATAGAGCTTCTTCCTTACCCCAACTTCCTTGTAGCTCAGATGCTTGGATGTTGTTTCTGACATAAAGAGCCACACCTCCCCCTTTTCTATCCTCTCTGTCCTTCCTTAACAAGTTATAGCCTGGTATTGTTGTATCCCAATCATGAGATTCTGTGAACCATGTCTCTGTGATAGCAACAATGTCCAATTGTGCCTCAGCCATTAGGGCCTGCAGATCTGGGATTTTATTTCCCAAACTATGAGCATTTGTGGTCATAGCCTTCCAGGTACTCTCTTTAAGGTTACTGCTTTTCCTGGACTCCTTATAAGATATTAGTTGAGATTTGCTATTCACTTCACTCTCTCTTTTTTTAGTTGTGCCACTGTTGACAGAGTTATTCATCTGAATTAGATTTTTCTTTTGGTTATGGATCATGAAATACTGCATGCATTGTGTTTCTCTCATTTCTGGTAACACTTCAATGTTTTTCTGAAGAACTTCTTCAGTTTTTAATATAGAGATGGCTTGTTGTTCTTTTTGCATTTGGTACATTGTGTGTCTCCTCATCACAGGTCTAATTCTACCTGAGCCCACTGTATTCCTGGATTTTAAAGAACTTAATGACCTGTTTGAGTGGGGGGGTGTACCTGTTGGCTGCCCATCTGTCAAAAATGGGTGACTGTGGGGCCTACCTGAGCCTAATGAATCTCCTTTTCTTGACTCCTGGTTTTTTTGTGATATTGGGGAATTATGTTCTGAGTAATGCAATGTGGGTGTATTACTTTTAATTGAAGCTAATTGATCTTTAATCTCAGACAGCTCCTTTTTCAAGGAAGAGAGTTGTGCACAAATTGGGCAAGCTCTAAGTGTCCAGATGCTTTCCCTCAGAATAAAGGCTCCACAGCAGTTACATTGGATAGTCCTCATCATGGGAATTTGTGAATTGTATTTTCTTGACTTTTACCAATGCACTAATTTATCTCGCCGCCAATGGTACTTTAGGAGTCTTTATTAGAAAACAAGCCCCAGGGGTGGGTGGGTAGAGGGGCAGGGTGGGAGGGAGTCAAACAGTTAAGCCTGGTACAAGCTGGGTTAAGCAGGGCACTTCTGGACGGCTCCTTGCTTTTGGTCAATTGTTTTAAAAAACAGTCTTTATGCCCCAATTTTTGTTTGACCAACTTATTTATGCCAGCTAATTTCAAAACAGAGAGACTTAAACAGTTTACAAGCTGGAGAGCGATTTGGTATGGGGGGTGGGGTTTTTTTTTTTGTTTTTTTTTTTCTTTTTTCAACTTATGCAGCAGACAACAAAATTAACTTACTAGAGTAATATCTTACTATCAAGAACTGAAACACACACTATAATTAAAATTAAAACACACAGGAATTAAGAACAGAAGCTTTCTACACAAATTCTACGATCTCTTGCTGCCAATACTCAAATAGTCATTAAACCAGCCAATAAAGGCAGTCCATAGTTATCATGAATCTGACAGATTACACACAGAAGATACTTTCTAAGTTGGAAAATGTGCGATTTTACTCCAAGTTAGACTGTGATCAGACCAAAGAGATTCAACAGAGGATTCAAAATAAATTGAATGAGACACACCAAAGTGGTTTTTTGACATAAAAAGAGCATTCATTTTTCCAGGTTAAGTCACCTCAGGTCCCATTGGCATATGGTGTTCCCAAAATACACAAAATTCTAAATAAACCCCCCATAGACCCATTGTGTCTACCAATGGCTCATTGCTAGAACCCTTGGCACACTTTGCAGATTTGCTTTTACAACCATTTGTAAAATGTGCTAAGTCGTATGTTCAGGACACATATCACATGTTACATAAATTGAAAGAACTGGGACAATTACCACATGAATGTTTTTTGGTCACCCTTGACGTGCAATCATTGTACATAAACATCCCGCAACAAGCAGCTCTTCACACTGTACGGAAGTATTATCCCTACGTGAATGTCCACAACGAATTCCAACTAATTTTCTTGTTGACCTGACAGAAATTGTTCTGTTTAATAATTTTTTTCAACTTAATTCAGAATTTTTCCATCAGATTCACAGGGTTGCCATGGGTTCTCCTATGGCCCCTGATGTTGGTAACTTATATGTCATGACTTTCGAGGAATCAAAGATTTATCCATCCTCTTTTTTTCAACACATACTACTTTTGTCCAGATATATTGATGATATTTATTTTCATCTAGACTAGTTCTGAGATCAAATTGAAAAACTTTTTCACATGGCTGAATCAAGTTGATCGCAACTTACAATTTTCCATAGCTTACAATAATTTATAGTTAGAATTCTTGGACATTCTAATTAAGATATCTGATGAAAAGATTCACACTACATAGCTTCAAAAACCTATGGACAAAAATCTGCTGCGTTTTGAGAGTTATCATCCGTGGCTGTTTAAATGTGGTCTACCAGTGGGGCAATTTTTCCATTTATGTAGAATATGTTCAGATATGGAAGATTTCCAACACTAGTCTGAGGTATTGGCCCAAAGGTTCTGTGGCCATGGATATCCTAAAAAATCCATTAAGGTGGCCCATATACGTGCACGCTTCTCAGATCGAGATTCATTGCAACAATATAGAGCTCGTCAAGACAATCTAGATCTAACTTGCAAGCTCAAATATTCAAATTTGGCTCATAGGATTAAAATGATCATTCTTCAACATTGGAATATATTGAGTATCCATCAAATATTTTCACATCCACCAAAATTTGCATATTCACAAGAGCGCAATATTAAACAGCATTTGGTTAGAGCAGTATTAGGGAAACTGGCCATGTAAGTGATCACCTGCCAAGACATAATCCCTGTAATCAGTGTGATTTCTGTGATTCTACCATTGTAGGAACACACTGGGCAGTCCCTAATTCAGACACTGTTATCAAGCATCGACATAATACCAATTGTTTGACTAGCTGTGTCATTTACGCTTTAATCTGCCCCTGTAATAAATTGTTTGTTGGATGCATAAAATGTCCGGTTAAGAGATGTTTTATTGAACATCGGAGCTGAGTCAACACAAAGGATGAACATGCTCCAATCGTCTCCCACTGTATTCAAATGGCATATAGGTTTCAGGATTTATATTAGACTGTGATGGAATATGTACCTTTACTACTGCAGGAAGGCGATCATTCATTTTTACTGAACAGATGAGAAAATCATTGGATTTTCACATTAAATGCAGTTCACCCTAATGGACTAAATGATAGAATACAGTGGCACTCTTTATAAAAAAACTTTTTTGTATGCATTTTCGCATAACAATTGTAGTATTCTCTAACGGCGGTTGATTGACAGCTGATTTCGTGCCACGAGACTTTTAAAGATGGCATTTCCTGTCAGTGAGACAGCGGCATCCCTGACTCATCTGTAGAGCTGGTGAAAATTTTGATATGCTATCATGTATGCTCATACTTTAGTTATATGCTCAGTAGTAGTGAAATAAGTACCTTGGTTGGTTTTTTTTTTTTTTTTATAAGATTTGGTTATTTCATGCTGTTTTAGAAACTAATTGGTATAATATGGAGACACAAAAGGAATTTTTCATCTCCTGAAGAAGGATGTTTATCCGAAACACTGTAATGTCGGGGTAAAATTCCAAGGATAGCACAGAGATAGACAGAGTATGTCTGTGTGCACAAGCGCCTCAAGTCTATTGCTGCCACCTTTGAATATAGCATGTTCAAGATGAGTTAAAAAATATTTTTACTTGCAAAAGAAAATATATTAAAAATTCTGTCACTATTGATGGTTCACGTTCTCAACAGTGGGACAATTCACAGGGACCAGCGATTATACTTTAGCACATCTTTCTGTCAGGAATTCGAAAATATTCGTGCCTGAAAAGTGCAGTATGAAGGTCACTCATAACTTTTAAAGTTTTAATTATGTGACGTTTTCCAAGATATTTCATATCAGAGTGAGATCATTATTGCATGTTGAATATGACACGCAGCACAGAGGGTAAGATGCTTAGGTTTCTTAGCTATATGTACCATCAGTCTGTCAGTGCGCTTTACAGGCGACTGAAAGGTTTATGCCCAGCTGCACTCGTGCTGCAAAAAAATAGGCATCCAAAATTTAGGCGTACAAAATATAAGCGTACAGCCCCATGCCTCTATGAGCGCCCAAAAACTGAGCATCCTCACTGCCACTCAGACTGTGCGATTAGGTAAGTGTGCGTCTCAGTTAGATGCAGCTATCAATTGGACACCCAAGCAGGCATCCAACTGAGCATCCAAAAACTGGACGCAAAACTGGATGCATAGCCGGACACACTCACACAAACCAACGATCCTGAAGAGGGCAGCCTAATGTGGAGGAAAAAATGCGCAAAAAAGCCACTGTAACCTACCACACGGCGCACAATGATAAGCCTAAAAGCGAGGCCTAGCCCAAAAAGGCTGCTCAACCCACCAGGCTGCCCATGTCCCTTATCTCCCTCAAAGGCAGGAATGAACATCGGATTGGCACACCGAGCACTAAGACTGGAGGAAGGAGGAATCTCTACAAACAACCATCCTTTTCTGTTTTTTGGGGGTTTTTTTGCTTTACCTGAACTCAGTCTGTCACGGCTGAATAGAGAGTTGGTCTCCAGCTGCGGGGGGAGAGGACATATACCGTCATCACCGCACTTGGCTTCCTGCACCCGCTTGCCTTTCAGTTGTCTTTTCCAGCTAAGTCCACACCGGCTGAAAACCAGCTACCAGACCAAGGAACTCATCTGAGGGAAAATCCAGTATATATATCACCTCAGGAATTCTCAACTGAGGGAGGAACCATATGGTATCAGCATAGGAGAGTGGGGCGAATTCATTTTCTTTCTTCTCTCATCTTTCTGAAAACTTTAAACAATCCCCAGTAGGGAGATGCGCACCCACCATCTGCTGGAGACGGAGAATAGTGGCGGGCTGATATCACTGCAGGGGTATATATACTGTGAGGTCAGCTTTGCTCCATCTCCAACTGCTGGTTGAGGTGCATAACCCACTTGTTCTGGATCCACCTGTCTAAATGCTAAGAAAGGCTCTTTTTTTAATTTTTTTAATTTACACCTCCTCCATAGTAGAAACTTATATGGCAGGAATCTGGGCACACGCCCAGGCACATAAGTATTTACATGCAGATCTCTCGGCCGCGCCCTGAAACGCCCATGTCCCGCCCACACCATGCCCATGCCCTGCCCATTTTTTAAAACGTTTGAGATACGCGCATAGCGAGAGATACGCATGTATCTAGGCGGCTTTTAAAATTCTGGGGGGGCACGAACCCAACTTGTGCACATATCTCCCGATTTTGGGGTGTGCCAGGCTTTTAAATTTCACCTCATAGTTTGCAACAAACAAGGATTATACCAACCACAACTTGCAACATTCGATCACTCTGTGCTGCTGGAGACTCGGTCATCATCTGTGCGAGAGTTTGTAGCAATGTCTTCCCCAGCAGAATCACAGAACCAAACATGGCAATTATTCCAAACACCATTCCCAAGCTGAACCTGCAATACACCAAATATTCAGATCTTACAAGATATGACAACAGTTGGACGTAGTGCATCACCATGGCAAGAGCACCTACAAAGCATTTTCTACCCGGCTACATTTGGAGAAATGCAGAATCTTTGGCTGAAGTCATGGAATTCGAAACAAGGTCATTCTAGTGTGCTTCCATGAAGGCTTAAAACAAGGGCTCTGCCTTGCACAGGTAGCCTAGAGATGTAATGCAAGGTCAAAATAGTTAGGGACAGGAAACCCTATCTCCCCTCCACATATAAATATAACATAAATAATAATAAATATGTTAGTTTTTAGCTGCAAAATTTCAAGCTTCTAATTAACTAAGAGAGCATTCAACACTTCAGAATTAACTATAATGCTGTAACAAAAAATAGGGGTAGAATTTCCATTTAAAATGATGTAATCTAAAGAAAAAAAATTTGGTGTGAACAAAAACCATACAGATGTAAGATGTCTGTAGGGAGAGTAAGAGCAGTCCCTGAGCAGGATGATGAATGAACTCTAAAGGTTTATAAGTTTCCAATATATACTAAAGTTAAAAGCTAATAAAGAGGGACCCAACTCTTTATTACTGGTCCTAATTATTAGCTTGTTTGATTCAGGGACATGAACACAATTATTTATTTAAATTTTTCTATATCGCTATCTAGAGTGGCATTTGAAGCGGTTTACAAAATGCACACATACTAGTTAAAAGCAAACATCAAATAAGAACATTACATCTTCAATACATTTATAAAGGACACTACCTGTAGGTGGTACATCTCCAAGATGCCACACTTAATAAATGCAGCTTGAATTGCTGAAATAACCATAAGCGTTAATTCTAATTAGCTCATGTCACTATAAATGTTACCGTAATATTGCTCGTACTATATTATAAAGTTCCAAAGGCCTGCTTAAACAAATAAGTCATGAGTTCCTTTTTTAATGTTTTCACACTGGTGATCATTTGCAAAGTATCAGCAAGTGCATTCCATAATTCTGGGCCAGTTACAGAAAAAGCACGATTCCTCGTTAAATCCAACCTGGCCATCTTTGGTGTAGGGATATCAAGCAGATTTTTATTTACAGAGCTTAGGTGTCGCGGAGATTTGTGTATACGCACTGAAGTGCTCAGCCAAGCATTTGAATCGTTGTTTAGCAAATTAAATATTGCCATTAACACTGGGAATAAACAGATTTGTAAACATACAGAGGAAAGATTCCAAAGCATCTATGATGAGGAGAATAAATATTTTACACTGCATAGCAAATGTGCTAGTAATAACATTCACATTTCAATGCAATCACAAAAAGACATTCAAGGAGAATAAGCAGTCATGGCAAGTGACTAGTAATCCTCCTCCTCCCACTTCAGCAATAGATCATGAATGCCATGGTAAGCAGCGTCAACATGTCTTTGTCTAATAGGCCATTTTCCGGACTCTTCTCTATTCTGACCACAAATGGAGAAATTACTTAACTGATAATTTTGTTTTCCTTAGTGTAAACAGATGGACTCAGGACCCCTGCCAGCAGATGGAAATGGAGTAAACCGATGTCACAGTATATATATAACCCTGCAGTGACCCCAGCCTGCCCATAGTCTCTTCAAAAGCAACTGTGGACAGAATTATCAGGCAAGTAATTTCTCCATTTCCTAGTGTGTAGCAGATGGACTCAGGACCAGTGGGATGTACCAAAGCTACTCCCCAACAAGCAGGGAGGCTGCCAGCGGTCCAGTCAACACTGCACATGCAAAGGCTGCATCCTCGCAGGCCTGCACATCCAGACGATAAAACCTGGAAAAAGTGTGTAAGGACCATGTCGCAGCTCGGCAGATATTGACGGGAGACAACAAACTAACCTCTGCCCATGACACTGCCTGAGCCCTAATGGAATGAGCCCTAGCCTGAGTAGGCAACGGCTTTCCAGCATCCACATACGTGGCCGTGACCATCTCCTTAATCCAACAAGCCTGCCAAGCTGGAGCGCCCTGCTTACTCCCGCCATGGAGAACAAACAGGTGATCCATCTTTCGGAAAGACTAAGAGACCTCCAGATACCACACAACATGCTTAACATCCAAGGGGGCGGATTTTAAAAGGCGCGCGAATAGCCTACTTTTGTTTGCGCTCCAGGCGCAAACAAAAGTACGCTGGATTTTAGTAGATACGCGCGGAGCCGCGCGTATCTGCTAAAAACCTGGATCGGCGCGCGCAAGGCTATGGATTTTGTATAGCCGGCGCGCGCCGAGCCGCGCAGCCTACCCCCGTTCCCTCCAAGGCCGCTCCGAAATCGGAGCGGCCTCGGAGGGAACTTTCCTTTGCCCTCCCCTCACCTCACCTTCCCCTCCCTTCCCCTACCTAACCCACCCGCCCGGCCCTGTCTAAACCCCCTCCCTTACCTTTGTCGGGGGATTTACGCCTCCCAGAGGGAGGCGTAAATCCCCGCGCGCCAGCGGGCCTCCTGCGCGCCGGGCCGCGACCTGGGGGCGGGTACGGTGGGCGCGGCCACGCCCCCGGACCGCCCCGGGCCGTAGCCACGCCCCCGTACCTGCCCCCAAAACGCTGCCGACGCCCCCGAAACGCCGGGCCCGCCCCCCCAACACGCCCCCCTCGGAGAACCCCGGGACTTACGCGAGTCCCGGGGCTCTGCGCGCGCCGGGAGGCCTATGTAAAATAGGCTTCCCGGCGCGCAGGGCCCTGCTCGCGTAAATCCGCCCGGTTTTGGGCGGATTTACGCGAGCAGGGCTCTGAAAATCCGCCCCAAGGAGCGGAAAAGGCAAAACTCCTCTGCATCCCTGACCTTTTCCAGGGATGGCAAGCAGATGGACTGATTCAAATGAAAGTCCGAGACTACCTTGGGCAAGAAGGATGGAACAGTACACAGCTATAACACCCCCGGAGTCACCCAAAGGAACAGCTTCCAGAAAGACTAGGCCTGTAGCTCAGAAATCCAACGCACAGAACATATAGCCACCAGGAACACAGTCTTCAAAGTCAACAACCTTAAGGAAAGGCTACACAGTGGTTGGAACATAGGGCCTACCAAAACGTCCAATACCAAATTAAGACTCCACAATGGAACCAGTAACCTCAAGGGAGGCCTAAGGTACTTTATTCCCTTCAAAAAACGGGCCACATCAGGATGAGATGACAAGGAAACACCATTCACCAGGCCTCTGAAACAGGTAAGAGCCACAACCTGCACCTTCAAGGAATTAAAGGCCAAGCCTTTATGCAATCCATCCTGCAAAAAAACACCAGGCCTCAAAAACTCTCCAAACCCACACATAAGCCAAGGTAGTGGAGAACTTGCGAGTGAAGATTAAAGTAGCAATCACCGCAGAGGAATAACCACGATTTAACAGGCGAGCCCTCTCACGGGACAAACTGTAAGACAGAATAGAGTCGGATCCTCTTGAAGAACCGGTCCCTGCTAAAGCAGATCCATGTGTGGTGGAAGATGAAGGGGATCCTCCACCAGGAGTCGTCACAAATCCGCATACCTCGGATGCCTGGGTCAGTCAGGCACCATCAGGAGTACTAGCCCCCTATGGCCTTTGATCTTGCGAATTATCCTGCCCAGCAAGACACATGGAGGAAAGGCATAAATCAATCTGTCTTCCAGCCAGACCTGTACGAGAGGGTCTATTCCCAGGGACCACGGATCTCTCCTGCGACTGTAGAAGCGAGGAACCTTAGCATTTCAAGAAGTCGCCAGCAGGCCTAGGAACAGAAAGCCCCAGCGATCCACAATCAGCTGAAATGCCTCGGCTGACAACACCCACTCTCCTGGGTCCAGGCTCTCCCTGCTGAGAAAGTCCATTCTTACGTTGTCTTTTCCTGCAATGTGAGAGGCTGAGATCATCTGAAGATGACCTTTCGCCCATTCCATCAACTGGTCTATTTCCTGCAACACTTGCTGGCTCTTGGTTCTTCCATGGCGATTAATATAGGACACCGTTCTTGCGTTGTCTGACATCATGCAAACCACTTGATTCCGCAGCATGTGGCTGAACTGCAAGCCATACTGCCCAGGCCTCCAGGCGACTGATGTTCCGGTGGGATTCTTCAGCATTCCAACACCCCTGGGCCATTAATGCCAGACAGTGAGCCCCCCAACCATGGAGATTTGCATCTGTCATGAGTACCAACCACTTCGGAGAGGACAAGGGAACTCCCTTTCACAGATGACCTCCTGCAACCACCCTGGAGAGGGGAACAGATTTCCATCGGCAAGTGGAGCCAAACCGCATAATTCTGAGACTGTGGGTTCCAATGAGATAGCAGAGAGCGCTGAAGAGGATGCATATGCGTACTTGCCCATGGCACCACTTCCAGGGTAGCTGCCATCAAGCTGAGTACCTTTAGGTAGGACCACACCATCGGGCGTATGGTGTTCATCAACTGATGCACTTGAGATATCAATCTCTGGATCTGAACTTCTTACAGGAAACCTCAGTCCTGTCCCATGTCGAACCAGACCCTCAGATATTCCAACGACTGGGATGGCTGAAGATTGTTCTTGGTCAGGTTCACCACCCAACCGAGCTCCTGAAATAAGGAGATCACCTTGTGTGTCACCAATCTTGATATCCAAGACTGGACGAAAGGAGCCCTCCTTCTTGTGGACAACAAAATAAATGGAATATCACCCCATACTTTCTTGAGACATGGGCACTGGAACCACAGCCCTCAGTCTGAGGAGCCTTTAAAGTGTGAACTCCACTGCCTGCTTCTTCTGTGGGGAGTGGCAAGGGGACACCATGAACACATCCAGAAGAATACTGCAAAATTCCAGTGCATAACCTTCGCGTATCACCTCCAGAACCTACTAGTCCGACATGATCTCGACCCACTTCCAATAAAAGAGAGAGACGTCCCTCTATTTCCTGTTCTGGAAGGTGAGCTGGCAAACCTTCATTGGGAAGCTCAGGAAGGTCCACCACCTGAGCCCGCTCCTCTCTTGAGCTGCCAGGGACGAAAGGACTGAGACCTACCGAAAGACCGAGTCCGCTGAAAGGTCATCCCTCTGTAGGGTCGAAAACACCTGGAACTCCGGAAACAACCCCTCATACCAAAGGGGCACTGTAACTCTTTCTTATCCTCCAACAATCGAGGCACCGGAGACATGCCCCACTTACTGGCCAGTTTCTCCAACTTGCTCCCAAACAACAGCGAGCCTTTAAAGGGTATCTTGGTAAGATTGGCTTTGGAAACTGTGTCAGCTGACCAATTTCACATCCAGAACTGACGCCTGGCTGCTATCATCAAAGCCACTCCTCTGGCCGAGGTCCAGACCAAATCACAGTCTGCGTCTGCTAAAAAGGCAGCAGCAAGCTCCATAACCGCTCTGGAATTCCCTCCAGACTCAACAACCTCCTGAGAGAGGAGCAGTCAAGATCTCGCCACTGGAGCACAACAGGAGGCAATCTGTAGGTTCATCGCCACTGCCTCAAAGGCTTGCTTAGGAATAGCCTCAATCCTTCTATCATGTACATCCTTCAAGGCCGCTCCTCCCTCTACAGGGATAGTCATCCGCTTAGACATGCCACATAGCAGAGCATCCACTCTGGGAAAACGCAAACGCTTTCTCACAGCTGGATCCAGGGGGTACAGGCCTTCCAATGTTTGACCCCCTTTAAAATCTGCCTCTGGGGCATCCCAGTCCCGATCAATTTTTGGATGACATCCATCACTGGGAAAAAACAAGAGGCTTTACGTGAGGAAACCAAAATGGGATTCTTCTTCGGCTCTGACATAGCATCCGAACCAGGAACACCCAGCTGTTTCAAGATCTGGGAAATCAGGGCCAGCAGTTCATCTCTATGAAAGAACCGCAACATGGTTCAATATGGTTCCAGCCCTGGAGGAATTTCCCCATCTTCCAGGGAATCAGGATCAACCTCATCATCAGTGCCATCCGGATTTCTATCAGGAACACCTGGAGGGAGCCAAGACTTAAGCATAGGACTGGAAGAGGGAGAACCCACTGGCTGAGGATTTGACCGGACAGAAATGGGGGAAGCGGAGGACTACGCCTGAAGAAAGGCTTGCAAGCCTTGATAAAATTCCACCCAAAAAAAACAGCTGGATCCTGACCAAGCCCAGAAGGAAGTCCAACAGAACTGCCCACACCATCAGAGGAGCCAGTCAAAGGAGAACCAAGATCTGGCGTCCCCCCTGGCAAGGCTGTGACCAACCCATCATCAGAATGGGAAGAGCCAGGCTTAGCAAAGTCCGAGGAAGACAAATCTCCCTGAGCGTCTGATCAGTGCTGACACAGGTTAGACGCCAGGTCAGGCTGAGAAGCCCTAATATGACAGGCAACATGCGGTAAACATGCATCAGAGTGGCTCACGCTCAAAAATGAAATGTGCCTAAAAGAAAGCGTGGCAAGGGGCACACACAACCTGTGTGCCAAGTTAAGTGCATAAAAAAGTTTGTGCATGTACAAAGTGTGCCCAAAAGCATAGCGCACTTGTGTGCACAGCCAACACACTGTGCTCACCGATAGCCTATAGAGGGCAGCAGAACCCACACAAGAGTGCACAAAAACAACCGCCGTGACCTACCATGCAGCGTGCAAGAAAAAACCCTACGTGTGGGGCCTAGCCCACCAGGGGCCGCTCAACCTGCCAGGCTGCTCAGTTCCCCAACCCCAACGGAAGCAGGAACGAACGTTGGCATGGCACACCAAGAATGGAGACCGGAGGAAGTCCTGAAACTCCTTTAACTGTCTCTGATTCAGGTAAAACTTTCTCCTTTTTTTTTTAAACCTTACCTGAGCTCAGTGCTTACCAGCTGAGTACACAGACGGTCTCTGGCTGTGGGGGGAGAGGGCATCTGCCATCACTGTCTCGCTCAGCCTCCTGCACCCGCTGCCTTTCAGCTGAATTAGCAGCTAAGTCCACACTGGGAAACCCAGATACCAGACCAAGGCACACCTCTGAGGGACCACGGAAATTACCTCAGGAATTCTCAGCTGGGGAAGGGACCTTTAGGAGAGCAGGGCTTTCTTTTCCTGAATTTAGAATTTCAAATTTCTCCTTTCAAATAGCTCAAAGCAATCCCCATAGGGAGATGCACATTCACTATCTTTTGATGATGGAGAATACTGGCAGGATGGGGTCACTGCAGGTTATATATACTGTGACGTCAGCTTGCTCTGTCTCCATCTGCTGGCAGGGGAGCATAAACCCACTGCTCCTGAGTCCACAATGGAAGAATTATTTTTACTAGTAATCTTGAAGTGGATAGCAAATGGTGAAAATCTTTCTGGGGAAATGCTGTACATTTTGGATCAGTGAATAAGAAGAGAGCACCCAATTCTCCCTCATTCTCTTTTCCTTAGTGTTTCATTCTCTCTTTCCCTCAGGGTCTCACTGCTCTTCCTCAACCTCTCCCTCATTCTCTTTTCTACTTATTGAGAAGTGTAAAATGATAGGGAAAAATAATACTAACTACAGGGCACAATGCTGGAGTCTGTAGAATGAGTCGCCACCCAGGAAAAAGTTCCGAGTCCTTGTGAACAATACTTTGAAATCCTTAACTCGGTGTACGGTGGCAGGAATGTTAGGAATGATCCGAAAAAAGAATGGAGAAAATGGAAAACATCAAATGGCCTCAGTATTAATCCATAGTGCAACCATACCTTGAGTATGGTGTGCAGTTCTAGTTACTGATATAATAAATTAGAAAAGGTACAGAGAAGGGCAACAAAAATAACAAAGAATAGAATATCTTCCTTATGAAGAAAGGCTAAACAGGTTAAGACTCTTCAGCTTGGAGAAAAAAAATGGCTGAGGGGGGATATGATAGAGGTTTATAAAATCATGAGTGGGGTGGAACAGATATATAGGGAATGGTTAGTTATTTTTTCAGATAGTACAAGGACTACATGGCACTCCATGAATCTAATGGATATCAGATAAAAACAAATTGGAGAAAGTACCCTTTCACTTAACACACAATTAAGCTATGAAACTGGTTGCCAGCGGATATGGTCACAGCACTGGAGAAATTACTTACCTGATAATTTCATTTTCCTTAGTTTAGACAGATGGACTCAGGACCAATGGGTATAATGTGCTCCTGATAGCAGTTGGAGACAGAGTTAGATTTCAAATGACGTCAGCACTACATATACCCGTGCACGAGGCTCTTATCCTCAGTTTTCTCCTCGAAAAGCAATTATGGATATATGTGTGTTTGGATAATTTTGATTAATTTGGTTAACTTGATTAACTTGAAACTTGATTACTCGGATTGGATGACGAGGTTTCTAGCTGGAGACCGCTAGGGCATTCAACCGAGAAGCGCCGACACCTGGTAATAATGGTGTCTGAAGTAGAAATAAGGGTTGGCTTACCTGTGCTTGTATTGCCCTTGGGGGGAGGTTCCCCCGGGGCTTCTTGATTGAGAGGCAGCCATGGGTGGGGTGCTGAGTCCATCTGTCTACACTAAGGAAAATGAAATTATCAGGTAAGAAATTTCTCCATTTCCTAGCGTGTAGCAGATGGACTCAGGACCAATGAGATGTACCAAAGCTACTCCTGAACCGGGCGGGAGGCTGCCCGTGGCCCATTTAGTTCTGCCTTTGTGAATGCTATGTCCTCCTTGGCCTGAACATCCAGGCGATAGAATCTTGAGAAGGTGTGGATGGAGGACTACATTGCCACCCGACAGATCTCTGCGGGTGACAGCATCTTGGTTTCTGCCCAGGACACTGCCTGGGCCCTTGTGGAATGGGCCTTGACTTGTAGAAGCGAGGGCTTGCCTGCCTCTACATAGGCCGCCTTGATTACTTCTTTGATCCAGCGGGCGATGGTTGCCTGCGAGGCCGCTTCCCCTTGCCTCTTCCCGCTGTGCAGAATGAACAGATGGTCCGTCTTTCGTACCGGCTTCGATCTTTCCAGGTATCGGACTAGGAGTCTGCCAACGTTCAGGTGGCAAAGAAGGCATGAGTCTTCTGAGTCCTTATGCTCATCTGGGGATGGCAGCGAGATGGTTTGGTTTAAATGGAAGTGAGAAACCACCTTTGGCAGGAAGGAGGGTACAGTGTGCAGCTGTATGGATCCTGGTGTGAATCTGAGGAACAGCTCTCAGCATGATAGTGCTTGAAGTTCGGAGATTCGACGGGCTGAGCAAATTGCCACGAGGAATGCAGTCTTCAAGGACAGGAGCCGTAGGGACAGTCCACGAGTTGGTCTGAATGAGGCTCCTGCTAGGAAGTCTAACACTAGATTGAGATTCCAAAGTGGTATCGGCCACTTTAGAGGTGGTCGAATGTGCTTGACCCCATTTAGGAAGAAAGAGACGTCTGGGTGGGCCGCTAGGCTCTTGCCATCTACCGTGGGTCTGAAGCTGGCCAGGGCAGCCAGTTGTACCTTGATGGAGTTGAGAGACAAACCTTTGTTCACGCCGTCCTGCAGAAATTCCAGGATCATGGGGATTTTGACTGTCCGTGGAAGGATTTTGTGGTCCTCGCACCAGGCTTCGAATATTGTCCATACTCGTATGTATGTTAAGGAGGTGGAGAACTTGCGCACTTGGAGCAGTGTGTCAATCACTGGTCCTGAGTATCTACTCTTTTTCAGGCGAGACCTCTCAATGGCCAAACCGTAAGCGAGAATCTCATTGGGTCTTCGTGGAGGATTGGTCCTTGCTGGAGTAGATCCTTGTGTGGATGTAGGCGTAGAGGGCTTCCCGCCAGAAGTCTTCGCATATCCGTGTACCACGGCCTTCTTGGCCAGTCCGGGGCCACTAGAAGTACCAGCCTTCTGTGGTGTTCTATCTTGCGGATGATTCCGCCCAGTAGTGGCCATGGAGGGAAGGCGAACAGTAGATCCTCCTGAGGCCAGGTCTGGACGAAGGCATCGATTTCCTGGGACATCGGTTCCCATCTTCAACTGAAGAACTTGGGAACCCGGGCATTGGACCCGGTTGCCAGAAGATCCATGGCTGGTGTTCCCCAGTGGTTTACTATCTGCTGGAAAGCTGTTGCCGACAGTGTCCATTCCCCCAGATCCAGACTCTCTCTGCTGAAGTAGTCTGCCATGACGTTCTTTTCCCGCGATGTGGGCAGCTGATATCCCTTGCAGGTTTAATTCTGCCCATGTCATTACGGGCTCTATTTCCAGGGACACCTGCTGGCTCCTGGTTCCCCCCTGGCGGTTGATGTAGGCCACTGTTGTGGCGTTGTCTGACATGACTCTGACTGATTTGCCCCGGTGTCTGTGGCTGAACCGTAGGCAGGCTAGTCTGACTGCCCGGGCTTCCAATCGGTTTATGTTGCTTGCAGACTCTTCTTCGTTCCATTGCCCTTGAGCCATTAGCTCCTGGCAGTGGGCTCCCCATCCCCGCAGGCTTGCGTCCGTGGTGAGCAAGGTCCATTCCGGTGAGGATAGGCTTGTTCCCTCGCTCAGGTGGTTTTCTTGTAGCCACCATTGTAGTTGGTTCCAATTGGGTCCAGTGGCACTCCCCGAGTGCCTCCACTGAGGGGGGGGGGCCGAGTCGGGAATAGAGAGGTCCGGGGTAGTCTCGCTGGTAGATACAGAGTCCTCTACAGGCTGAGGGGGACCTTGTCTCTGTTCCCCCCAGGCTTCTTCGCACAACAGACACAGGGCGGAGGTCACCTCGGGCTGTGCCGCTCTCAGGCGGCATGCCGGGCAGAGGACTGGGCCTTTAGCTGTCTTGGACGGCGGTGCCATGATTTGCGTGTGTATCGTGTACAGATGTGCATGCCGAGAGGCCTGGTTATGCATTACGGGTGCGCCTGCGATGTGCACCTAGGAATGGAAGATGCGCGCGTGGCTGTGCGCACGGGCCTAGTTGTGCACTCAGTCCCCTTTGTGTGCATCGCTGTGCACCCAGCGTATATATGCGCGGCGCTGTGTGAACAAGTATTTTATGTGCCCAGCTCGCTGCCGTGCGCACGGTTCAGTTGTGCGGACAAGCAGCAACTAAGGGGGGAGAAATGGTGCCGGCGACCACGCGGGCAAGATGGCGCCCCCTCCCCCCCGGAGGGTCTCCACGTGGGAGGACCCTCGAGCCGGATTGGGATCTAGTCTTTTCGGGGCTGCTCAACCCGATTAGGCAGACGCCGGAGGGATGATCTGAGCGGTTATCTGAGCCTCGGAGACCAGAGACTTAGAGAAATGTTTTCTACCTTACCTTGTCTCAGCGCTTCCTGGTCTCTTGCCGGGCGGTCTCTGGCTGCGAGGGGCGAGGGGAATACCTTCACCGCCGCGCTCGGTCTTGCACACGCTGCCTCTCAGCCGCTCCCTTTTCAGGGGGCTAAGTCCACACCAGGTCGGCGATCGGACCGAGGCTGCCTCTCAGCCGCTCCCTTCACCGGGGGCTAAGCCCACGCCGGGACCGAGGCTTACTTCTAAGGGATCTCGGAAATCACCTCAGGAATTCTCGACTGGGGGAGGGACCCTTAGGTATCACCGCGGAGAGCGGGGCTTGTCTGTAGGTAAGATTCTTTCTTTTTTTCTTCTTTGAATTTGGAGTTTGGTTTTCTAACGCTGTGCAAGCGTGTGTGAAGTCCCAAACTGCTATGGAGATGGAAAAAACTGAGGATCAAAGCTTCGTGCACGGGTATATGTAGTGCTGATGTCAGATTGAAATCTGACTCTGTCTCCAACTACTATCAGGAGCACAGTATACCCATTGGTCCTGAGTCCATCTGCTACACGCTAGGAAACTATCATTGCTGGGTTTAAAAACAGTTTGGACAAGTTGCTGGAAGAAAAGTTCATAAATAATTATTAGTTAGGTGGACCTGGGACAGCCATTGCTCACCCCTAGGATTGGGCAACAAGAAATGTATCTGGGATCTGCCAGGTACTTCCTAGAGATCCAACCTGATCTCAGTTGGAGACAGTATGCTGGACTCAGTGGATCCATGGTCTGACTCAAGGAGTGGAAAATAGCTTAATGAATAAAGCCCCAGGCTGAGAACCAGGGAAGCCAAGGTTCAGATCCCACCGATGATCCTTGTGACCTTGGACAAGTTACTTTACCTTCCATTGCCTCAGCTACAAACTTAGGGGGCCTATTTACTAAAGGTTTTCTCCCATTTCTCCCAAAATGCTCAGTAAATAAGCCCCTTAGATTGTAAGCCTTCTAGGTACAGGGAAATATCTACTCTACCTGAATGTAACTCACCTTGAGCTACAACGAAAAGGCATGAGCTAAATCCATATAAATAACATGGCACCTCTTAAAAATCTTCAGGCCGAGCATACTGTTTAACCCGTGGTTGGACGCAGATTTTGGATGTGCGTCCACAACCCCTTATTCTATAAGGGGATTAGCCCTTCTAAAACGCGCGTCCAACCTGATGAGGCTAGTAGCTATTCTTCCCCGATTAAAAAAAAAAAAGTACGCCTAAGGCACATATTTTTACCCTCAGAAATTAACACCTGCCCAGAGCAGGCATTAATTTCTGAGCAGCCCAAAAAGTCTACAGAAAAGCAGAAAATACCACTTTTCTGTACTTCTTCCAACTTAATATCATGGCGATATTAAGTCAGAGGAACAAAAAGGACAAGAATATAAAATTTAAATTTAAAAAAAAAGTGTGCCGGCGGTCAGGTTAGGAAAAGGGAAGCTCAATTAACAAGTGTCCATTTTCCTAACCTGTGGCTGTGCACAGGTTAGGAAAACGGACGCTTGTAAAATTGACAGCTACAACTCCTGGGCGCCCGCTGCCAAGGAGGCGCTAAGGGTGCACATTTGTCCCTAGCGCCTCTTTGGCAGCATGACCCTCATGTAAATATTCGATCGTGTGCCCAGGAGAGGTGGCTGGTTGCATGTTAGGAAAGCGGGCACTCAACAACAAGCAACCGTTTTCCATGCTGATTTATTGCATTGGCCTGCTTATTGTCTTATTCAATCTCTTACAGGTTGGTTTCATATTTCCATGATATATATCCACCAAGAAGATTGTGTGCAACAGAATTTATATTTACCAAAATGCAAGTCAGAGGAAGGGAGAGATCTGCAATGGACAGAAAGATGATTAGTTGAAGAAAAAAATAACAGATGTGCAAAATAAATAAATAGGAGATAGGCAAGTTTTGGTCTTTTTAAATTGGGGCCCACAGCATGATTAGTGAGCAAGATTCATGATGAAGATAGATGTTAAATTCTTTCATAGCATGGTATCTGAAAATATGTATAACATTAGTTTGATTATACAGGAAATGTGAATTTAATTTTACAGATAAATTCACAAATATGCAGCTCAAAGATCTAATATTTTAATATTAATAAGTGCTGCTTTGATTTATTTGTGGTTGTATAGTGTTTGCTTTATTATAGAGATGCTGTTACCACATATTAGAATTCAGGATCCATACCATAGATACAGGAATCTGGGTTTCCATCGTCCCCACTTGTACAATAGGCGGTTGAAGACACAAGTTTGCCATCGGACATGAAAAGGAGATATGCTAAGCCCGTGGGATATCAGCCAGTCTCCATAAGAGGTCTTCAGAGAAGTAGAAGACTACGAAGGCCAAAAACAATTTATTGTTATGCATAGCTTTTATTAGCTTTGTACAAAATAATGTCCACAGAACCACAAAATAAAATCCGAAATAGTACAAAGGAGCACAATGTTCAACAGTCTTATTAACCAAAAAACATTTGAACTAATTTAATGGATCTGAAGACATCAATAAACAAGGCTACAGGATTCCTACAGAAATATTCAATGCCTGCACAATTCTAGCCTTTCCAGCTGTCACTTGTTTCCACAATATAAGTACTTATGCACTACAAACAGCTAAATTAGATAATCTGTTCAACTAGATTACTCACTTTAAGTATACAAAAGCCCTTGTCCTACAAGATACAAGCCAGTAAGCAAAGTTTAAATTGGAGTTTATTTATTTTATAACAGCAACAGTGGCAAGTTCCCAACATGTTTTAGGAGGATAGTACTTCAGAAGCATGCAACCACCACACCTGAGTGAGATGAGCTGGGAGCACATTTATACCACCTTAGCTGCATAACAACTTCCAATTACATACATAGACATAAAAGAGGGATGAATTAGCAAACATTTGAAAATTGTATGTAGTAGAGTCCATTATCAAGGCTTCAACAATATCTAAGACTGAGGCCTTGACAACTGCTCCTAAGTTTCAGATTTGTCTAATTCAGCTTTTGTGTGTGTGTGCTACTATATGTCCAATATATACACATGCATTTTTCTATTTGATTAAATACTCAGAAATTGAGACAACAAAAACCTCCAGACCCATCAAACTTGCCTACTTTTCATGCTTGCTCTCTCACTTTTACCCTATATTGCTCTCAGCTTTTCTTGAATTCTGATCTTATTTTTGCCTCCACTCACAGACTGCTCTATGAATGACTCGTCTTGTGAAGAAGTACTTTCTTAATGTACTCCTAAGTCAACTCTCCTACAGCCTCATCTTATGACACCCCCCCCCTTGATTCTGGTTTTCCAATTATGTTTGCCTCGTAATTTTTTATACTCCTGAAGTACTTTAATTGCTCTATCATATCACCCCTACTTTTGTCCAGACTATCCATTCTCTCCGCCTTGTGATGTCTCTTACTCTTTCATTCTCTCTTTCATTTTTTACTCCCCGTTCTGTCTCATTCTCAGATTCCCCTCTTTGTCTCTCTCTCGTGACCATTGTCTCTCTTCTCTTCCTTAATGTATCATTCTGTCTTTCTCTCTCCTTCATTCTATTTCTCTTCAGTCTCTCTCGTCTCTTCCTTTATTTCCCTATCTGCCTCACCTTCAACAGCGTATCCGCCAAGTAAATTACACACCAACCCCCCAGCACTACCACCATCACAGAGATCGGGATCATGGCGGTAGGGAGGGCAAGGGACGCTGGTCGGCACCGGCTACCCAAGAGCCTTTCCCCTAACAGGGCGGATAAAAAAAATCCAGTACAGACGGAACAAAATAAATCGGCCCTGTTCCGCCGCAAACCGCGCTCTCCTGCCGGACACTTCCGGGTAGGGACCGTATGACGTCATCCCGTAACCTGACATCCACCCCTCCCATGGAGATAGCGTAACGTAGCCGGCAGCCATCTTGTGATTGTTTTTGTGGTATCCTAGAGTTTACAGAGCAGGAGCGGAGCTCTGCCAGCTGTTTTCGTTTCAGGAAGAGGAGAATTATAGAAATGCTATCAGAGGAAAATTTAATTGTATTTCTTAAATATTATGCCAGAGTATGATTTCACCTATTAATCTTTTCTGTATACGGGGGGCAGGTTTCAGTTATTGTTATTTTTAGAAATCTGAAAATGCCATGCATCCAAGCTGGAGCCCAATCTCATTTTCAGACTTAATTTTGTTTAAAAAAAAATGTTATTGCGTTTAAAGGGTATATATTGTACTAAGAAGGTCTGAAGGCAGATTTATAGAGTTAAATTTTTATTTCAGTAATGAAAGGTTTACAATCTACATAATCTTGATAGGGAAGTACAAGGAGGGCATATCAAGATCTAAATTGGAGGTGTAGGGAGGATGAAAAAGATAATTTATGATAGTAGAGGAATGGGATGGATTCGGAGTTAGGGATAAGTGAAAGATATATATAGGGACTTTTTGTTTTCAGTTTTTATTTTATATTTTTCCTGGGACTTTCGTGTTATAGCAGAAAAATGACTTTGTTATAACACATAGGAGAAAAATAGGGGAAAGGTCATTTTTCCACCGATTTCTTCTTGTTTAATTTTAACCTTGTTTGGATTCTTTTATGATGTATGAGTTTATTTATTTGGCACTTTTATATACCGATATTCTTGTAACAAGTTACAAATCACCTCGGTTGTTTTTATTTATATGACTAATTGTACATCAGCTAGATTGTTGGTATATAAATAAATAAATTGTTCCCTGTACGTACCCGGATCAGTCCGGACCATGGGTTGAGCCTCCTTTCCAGCAGGTGGAGACAGACCAAAACTGAAAGGGTGTCCTATATGAGGACAGAGCCTACCCTGTAGCCCTTCAGTATTTGTCTGTCTCCAGCAGGTGGAACAGCTCACCATGTGGTTCCGTATCCACTTCTACTTGTTCCTTCTGTGTGTCTATCGTGTTTGGATCAAGCAAGTATTTCTGAGTTGTTTAAAAAAAAAAGTATGAACTCTGGATCCTTCACAGGAGACAGTCCCTGTCTCCTCCCTCTTGCGGGGGCCTAGGGGGGCTTGGCCCCTTGTTTTATATAGCCTAGGCTCTCTTTTCCCAGTGATCCTCGGCTGCAGGGGTGAAAATTGGTGGTGCCAGTCACTCCCCCTGTTCAGCTCCCCCTCTCCTCCTCTTCTGTATTGCTCTCCTTTCAGTGGGCTCCATGGTTTTGTAGCTGCTGACAGGGACCTTTGTAAAAAAAAAAAAAAAACAAACAAAAAAAAACCAAATACTAAAATTAAGGTGATTTTACCCAGAGGAGTCCCTAATAAGTTTAACAGAAGGCTCCTGCCTTCCCTACTTTCTTTTGCAGCTTGAGAGAGTGAATTGAGAGCATGCACAGTTCATTCTGTGCCTCCGCTCCTTCAGCACCAGCAGCTCAGCTTATCTTAGTGCTGCCCCTCCCCCACCCAGCAGCCATGCCATGATCTCTGATGTGTTTAGCCTGCAGGGAATCCTCGGTCAGGCTTTCACGGGAGGGGCTCTGTTCACACTGCCTACCAAGAGGGGAAGGTTCCTCTGAGGTCCCGATGCCCTCCAGGACCCGGACCAAGCCGCCAAAATGTTTTCCCCTGCTGTTCATGGGCTGTTAAACCGCGGGAACGGTGGGCTTTTTGGGTTTTTCTATGATTTTTTTATCGGAGCTCCCTGAAGCCCCTGACCCGATTTTTTTTTTTTTTTTTTTCGGTGCCCCCACCCCTGATTTGAGCCCCGCACACTCTGTACCGGCCCCTGACCCCCCATCCCCCCAGAGGCGTTGGGACCCGTTTTTCCACTGATTTTATGCTTTTGCTGCACAAATCCTATTTAGGGAGTTTGCAGGCAGAAGCAGCCCCCCCGCTGGCCCCCCCCCCCCCCCCCCCTCTGGCTAAGGTTCCTCGGCTCTCTGTCCCCCTCTCCCCTGTGGCTCCTGACGGGCAGGGGGTGATCCGGGTCCGGGTGGTTCAGGGGGCCCCTCCCCCTCCGTCTTCCCCACCGGCTCCTGCACCCCCCCCCCCTGCCTGCCCAGGATCCGGACCAGGACCCAGATTCGGCTGTCGCTCCCCCCCCCCCCCCTTGGAGGGGGATGACCCCCGGGTTCTCCGTCTCTTTCACAGGGAGGAAATGGAGCTGCTTCTCCCCTTCATCTCACAGGAATTGGGGATTGACTATTTTGCATTGTTATGCTTTATATTACTCCATTAGCATACATTTCCTGATAAAACTATCATAAGCTAATTTACGCAGGTTAGTAACACTGTTAATGCACGCAAAACTAGCTTGTGTGCCTTAATAGCACTTTTACTGTGCACTAATACTTGCAATAGTGTTTGCATACTTTAGTATATCAACTCCTAAATCTCTGAAAATTTACCTCCTTACATCTGAGTACGGTGTCAGTCAGAAGTGTTCAGAGTCTCTGGGTATTTTCTGTAGCTTTTTCTCTCCGTTTTTCTTTATCTATCCCCTATAATCAGAGGTTCTTCAGTAAGGAAAATACTGTAGGGTGATAGTATGTTTACTTCTGAAAGGCAACCCAGAGTTACCAGAAGCAAACAAGCCCAAGCAAAACAAAAACCTGCCAGCAACTGGTCCCTGAGTCTGGAGCCTGCACAATGAGCTGCCCTCGCTGACTTCTCTCTAACATCCAGGCCCTGGTTTTCTTTCAGCCTCGTAAGTCTGCTGATGAGACAGGCCCAAGTTCCAGAGTGTATCAAACTCTATATTTAGGAAGAACAGCTCCAAGCTATGATAGGAATCCCTTTTACACTTCAGCTCTCAAACGTACTTCATCTCCCCAGCCTCAGAGCAGTTCTCCGCAGCACCGCACCAGCAGCCCAGCTATTTTGGCCACACACGCACGGAGAGAAACCAAGACCAGGTCTCCACTGAGGGGAGGAGGAGGCAGCCTCGTCTGCCATCAAAATACCCTCTGGCATACCTGAGGACATTGAAGTTTCCAAAGGAAAGGAAAGAAGAAACCAGGTAAGCAGCAGGGAAAGTCCGAGAGCTTCACAGACTCCCCCGTAACAATACCAGTGGATTGAAATGGAGTGCAGTATAGTGACCTTCCTTTATGGTGACAAAGCAGATTGGGAGTTCACTAACTGATGATAAACAAGACTCGTCATAGCGGGATCTGATTGCTAGGGAATAAGGAATTACCATGCAAGAATGGACTTACGGAGATATGACTTCAGTTTATAGAACCCAGGTGTCCCTTTTCTTGGCTAAACCATTTAATTTACCTTTTATGGTTTTACAGTGCATTAATATATTTAATGTAGCTCTGACCTTGCTGTAGACTGTGTGGGCCTGTGAAGGATTTAAAACATACAACGGTGAAAAGCAAGCTTTTCAAATATGCTGAGACCTTGTTATCAGTAACACACTCTGCTTGCATGTCTGCATGCCACCTCGTTATGTTCAAGTTTGTTTTCACCTTTAATCCTGAATAGAATGCGATATTGAAATCATTTGTGTAAGATGTCAAATGGCAAGCTTCCATTTTATGCTGACTTTCCCCGAGTATCCCCAGTAACTTAAAAAGTGGTTAAGATTCTCTTTCCTGGAGGAGGCTTGACCTCACAGCTCTCATATGCTATAATAAAACTTTTGACATGGAAGATATAAGAACATTAGACCTATGTTAAAAATATCCTCCTCCTTTGATACAGTCCTATAGCAGTGTTAGTAGGACAGCATTCAGTGTGTGGTTTTATTCCTCTGGCACTAGGTTTGCAGGATTGAAAACATTGCTCCCCATTTTCTCTTGGGTATTAAAAGCCCTCTGAAAAGCCATCCCTATGTGGACAGCTGCACATCACTCTGCACCCTCTTAGGGATTATTTTTAGCTAAGAAGGAGGATAACCTCCTGAACAACTCTCTACCCCTGCCAAATATGGGACTACCTGTTGGTGCCCCCATCTTTCAAGCGACTCTCCTGGTGCAGGATTTTATTAAATAGCAAGGAGAAGAAAAGGGAATTGAATTTGGCAAAAACATTCTAATAAAATACCTCCAACCAAAAGAGTTTCTTCACTTACAAACTCTTTAGCTTGTGGACAGGCAATAAATAGGATAAAATGAAGCCAGGTAGGCTGTTAGAGACAGGGCTATCGTTGTCAGATGCAAACCATATATATACTTAAATATTAAATGTAATAAGCTAGATGTTTATAATAGGGATGTGAGTCCCTCAATTTTTTGTTGCAGTTCATTTTTTCATTTCAGGGGTTTCCATTTTTCCATTCATTTAATGTTTTTGTTTTCAGTTTGATTCATTTCCAAACAAAAAAAAAACCAAAACAAAAGAATAAACTGAACCTATAAAAAAAAAACCAGGCCTCTCGTGGCCTTGGAAGCCCCCTCCTGCCCAGCAAATCATAAATCTGAGGCCTGGACCTGCCTGGCTGGGCTTCCCCAGGCCCAGTCATGGTCTCCCCAGGCCCCTCCAACCCTGATTCCCAGCCTAAAAAATACATCTGGACTATCAAGGCCTGAAGTACTTTTCTTCCCTCACTCTAAGTGCCCATCCCGGTCCCCATTTACCCCTTCCTAGGACCTGAGTCAGAAAGAGCAGGAACAATCCTCACTTGCTCTCAACCAGGTCTCAGTCCTTTAAAAATGGCACCATCACTTGCTGGACAGCACCGAAGTAACCTGGACTTCGGCACCTTCGGTATGGCCAGTGCCATTATGGTATAGTCATACCCCAGAACGGTGCTGGTAGTACTGGAGGAAGACGCCGAAGTGACGTCACTTTGGCACTGTCCACCAGACGGACAGTACCATTCTTAAAGGACAGGGACTCGGGTGAGTACAAGTAGGGATCATTCTGCCTTTTCTGATTCAGGACCTGGGAAAGGAGTAAGTGGGCTGGAGTGAGTGCTCCCCAACACCTTTAGACAGAGGGGGTAGGCTCCAGAAGCTCTGGCAGGCCTCAGCAGACTGAATTAGTTTTTGTGCCAGGAGTGCAAGTCAGGCCAAGAGAAGCCCAGCTAGGCAGGTCTGGGCCCCAAGTTTGTTTTGCTGGGTGAGAGGAGGTTTTTATGACCGTAGGAGCTCCATTTTAAGTTTGTTTATTTTAATGCCACAATATGAAAATAGTCAAATATTTTTGTAAGAGGCCATTTTTGATTGGCTGGGTACATACAAAGTTACACCTGCTCCAACCAGGGCATAACTTGTGTATGGTAATTTACAGGCATACATTTGAAAATACAAATGTATGCATGTAATCCATATCTCTGCCCCAACTCCACCTTCAGGAACACCTGCTCCCAGCATGCATGAAAGTATATGTGAAACCAGGTTATGCAGGCACGTTTATGCGCACTGGCCCGCCGATTGATTTTCAAAGTGCCATTTACACTCATTTCACAGGGTTGTATGTGCACAAATTGTATTGAAAATCAGGTTCACAGTGGTCAATTTTAAAAGAAATTTACCTGAAAATTGCCTTCCTCTGCCCAACTAAAAGTGTGTGCGCATTTTTAGCGGGTTATAAAGTGGTGCCCCTGGGGAGGAGTAAACAGAGCACGCACATTCCATTTTCAGATGCATGCATGCAATTTTACTCCCACTCGGCCGCCCAGACAAATAGCACGTTCAAAGTACCCGGGCACTTTTAGCACATGCACTTTGCGCAACTACTAATTTTCAAAGGGAACCAATTTGGGTGCTTTCCCTTTGAATATTGGCTGCAATGTAAATAGGCTAAAAGTGCCCCTCTATATCACAGACTAGGCAGGCTATTCATAATTACTCCCCTCCCCCATTGTGCTGTAGAATGGGAGTAAATTCCCCATAATCTGCTTCTAAAGAGACACCAAGAAAGCTGGGTTAATCCACAGCCACATCTGTGAAGCTCTGAAATACAGCAGCATCAAGATAAGGCTTATTTGTTCCTGCACACTTGTGTAGCAATTACTCCCTGTAGCAATGAGAAGCATAGAGGGAAAGGAAGGCCATCAGATACATCTATTTTTACTCATCAGCGTGCCCTCATGCTGATTTCTTTTGCCAGTCAGGAGGACAGCATTAACTTGCAACAAGATACCCTCCTGCAAAAAGCAGCCTAGGTTTTTCTCGCACAAGATCATGTGGCAGGAGGAAGCAGTGTCTGACTTTTGTCAGGCTTTTTGGGATGCGTTCTTAGACAGAGGTTACTGCCTAGTGAAGGTCTTACAGAGCGGGCAGTGAGTTAGCACACTTTGCACAGTTTATCTGTGCTCTTATCGATAACTATTTAAAAAAAAAACAAAACTTAGCATAACAAAACTTGCTGAACTACTTACAATCAGAATCAAAATAAAGGTGAGATGAAACATCATAAAAGAGTAACAGATGAATCCTGAAAAATGAAAACCAAAACAAAACCTTAAAAATAGATTAAAGGGAAAAAAGTATTAAATAATCAAAATTAAGTTTAATAAAGGAAACCTGGGAGTAACATCAATAAAAAGTCAGTCACCAAGACAAATAAGTCAGATCCTATCCCAAAGCAACTAAAACATAATCAAATGGACCCCAGATAAAAAGCAATTTTATAAAAATAGGTCCTTGCCTGCTTCTTAAACATTACTAATTCAGCAGTAAAACGTGTTTCCTTTGTAGATGTCACATATAATAGGGGAAATTTATGAAAGGATTTTACACGTATAAATCCCATTTTATGCATGTAAGTCAGCTTTTAAAAATCACCTCAGGGTGTGGGGACTTGTGCAGGAAAAACTATGTTTGTACTTTTCCCCCCACTCACGGTTGGTGTTCTAGGGAGGTGGAAGTAAAGTTAGAGCAGGGAAGCATTTATACAAATAATTTTGAATGATAAAAGATTGTATGTAAATGTTCATGCAGGAAGTATGCGCATGAGCAAACATGCAGAAAGTTACTCCTGCTTGGCAGCAGCTGTAACTTCCTGAACATATGTTCACACGCATTCCATCACAACCCGGGAATTTTCTTTTTTTTAATTTTATTTTTATTGCAATTTAACATAATTAAGAAGAAGAATCTTGCATCAGAAAAATTAGGTTTACAAAATATCAAATAGAAATACAAACATCTGCAGATCTTTTGAGAAACACCCCTTCAACCCCATATAATACAAGGAAAAGTGGGGGAGACATAGAAAAATAGAGCGGAAATCCAAGAAAAAAAAAAGGAAACACTGAGAAACCCCAGTTACTTTATATTCGCTGGGGAACTTAAGATGAAACGCCCAAGAGCACTTTAAGTTGGTCTGGTTCAAAAAACACATAATTAGCATTGCTGTACTTACCCAAACATTTACAGGAATATCTTAACATAAAGTACCCCCCTTTAGATAAGACCTCATGTCGAAAGGCAAGACATTTTCTCCGGCTCATCTGTGTACTCTTAGTGAGATTTGGATACTCCCAGATTTTTTGCCCATAATGAACGTGATCGAAAGAAAAATCTTAACACATTGTCCCTATCAGATGAAAAGGCAAATGTGACTAGAAGTGTCCCTCTTTGTGTAATTTCCATCTCTTGGGAATTTGAAGCAGTTCAGACAGATTCACCGATAATTCCAAAGGAGGATTTTCTTCTTTACTTTCTCCAGACTGAATTTGGCCCTTAACTTGTGGTAGATAATATGCCTTTACAAATAACCTGAGACACATAGTTCTTAAAAAGTTTGACTGGAGCCAGTTGTTTGATTATTGGAAAATTAAGAGTTCTCAAATTCAACACACGGATGAAATTTTCAATGTTCTCAATTCTCCTTGAAACTTCCCCCTCTATCTGTATTAAATGTTGCTGAATTTTCTCCACTGCCTTTACTCGAGAGTCCAAACTCAATATTTTCCCCTCTTGGGCCTGGATTTATCAAAATGCGATAGCAAAAGGGGTGTGGTTTATGCCAATAGACAGTTTATTGCAATTTGTGCTAATTACCTATGCAAAGAGCTAAGTTAGTGCAAATTGCCAGACCTATGGTAGTTCCTGCATACAACCACTGGGGGATGAGAGAGAGAGAGAGACTCTAGCCATAATGTCCTCTCGCTAGATAGGTATTTGTATCCCTATGGGTGGCCCACCTAGTACCTCAAGGTGAGGTTTAGGTATTAATGTAGGGGGTTAGGGGCCATTTTGACATTCAACGTGAGACATACGAACAGAGCAGTGGTCTTTTGGGAAAATTTGATGACATTCGGAGTGAGGAAACTCACTCCAAGATGATATTTGTGCAAGGTTCTCTCAACCTAGCTTGATGGACACTCTACCTGGGTAACATCAAGCTAGGTGGAGAGAACATTGCACAAATCTCACCTTTGGATGTGTTTCCTCTCTCCGTAGGTCATCAAATCTTCACAAGAGACCACTGTTCCGTTCGTATGTCTCACATTGAATGTCAAAGTGGCCCCTAACCCCCTACACTAATACCTAAACCTCACCTCCAGTTACTAGGTGGACCACCCATAGGGATACAAATACCTATCTAGGGAGAGGACATGATGGCTAGTCTCTCTCTCTCTGTCTCCCCCCCCCCCCCCCCCCCCCCCCCCAAAAGCTAGGCTGGTGCTCCAGGAGCTTCAAACCTACTAAAACTGCCTTTCAGGAGACATCGCAAAATGCACTAACACCTTACTACCCCATAATGCAAGCTATCGCACGGCTTAACGCTACTGAAAAAGGTATAGTTAAAATTGGCGTTAAGTTTGTGCGATAGCAGACCAGCAAATCCAGCCCACTCCCGCCCCTAACTCCTCCTCTTTTTCGGATTTGCATCGCACCATACGATATGGTGCTATCGCATGCGTTAAAGGCGTTTTCGCATGCGTTAACGGGGCTTTTCACATGCGATAAGCCCTTAACGCATGTGAAAACACCTTAGCGCATTTTGATAAATGACCCCCTTGATTTGTTAATGCATGAGTATTCATTTTAAGAGCATTATTAGTTTCAACCACAACTTCAGTTAGTGAAGATATTGAGGTTTCCAGTCTCACTATAGCGTTCCACAGCACCAAAATGGCCGCCCACTGAGAAGCATGCGAAAGCCCTGCTCATTCCGCCAGAACATTTTTCTTCCTTTTTACTTGATCTACTGCTGCGACGATACCATGCCCCACACTAAACAAAAGGCAAAGTTGAAGGGAGCAAACCCTCATATTTCTATATCGGAATTGACGCAGCGCAGCATAGCAGAGTGCTTTGGCTTGCCCCCAGCGTTAACTCCCGTTGAGATGACCGCAGAGGAGAGGGACCTTGATCGGGGCCTCTCTCTTCAGGTCGACGAGATCTCCCTGAGTCCAGGAGCGCTGGAGATGCCATCTCCTCCGGGTCCTGGCATGTTAAAGCCAGGAATAAGACCGGAAGACCCCCGAGAGAACGCTCCAGAGCGGAAAGAACAGTGAAAGACAGAGGGGGAATATGAAATATTACTAGTGATGACGCCTGGAATACAGGCAATGGATGGGGATGCCCATTCACGGGTCCTTTGGAATGATTCCCTCAACCCCTGTAGATGCGAGTACACCGCTTCCTTCTGGCTCTGGGATGGTCATCATGCGAGACTCGGGAGAAAGCTCCAAGGCCCAGGTTGATAAAATTAAAGTTTTTAAACCAACCCGGGAATTTTTTAAGCGGATTTATAAATTTGGGCTAAAGTTTCACCATCAATACAACAGAATCATTATTTTAGTTAGGTGTTCATGATTGTTCTGCCCAGGCATTAGGTTATTCATGGAGGACACTGCAAAAAAACAAAAAAAAGTCAGGTAGCTCATTTTTGGGAGTACAGTCTATTATTACCTAATAATCTATGAATCTGTTTTTGTTTAAGCAGGCTCCTTTAGGTCTCCCAGAAATGTATCTTATCTTTTGTGTGCCACGGAAAACCCTTCTACTGTGGAATCCATTTACATGGTTCTAACAGTCTAATGCTGTCCCTTGCTATCAACTTTCTTGGGCGGGAGTTCAACTTCCTCACCTGCTGCATTTACTCAGCAGTCGACATCGACATTTTTAAGGAGAAATTCAGGGAGACTGTATTTTCAGTGGATTAGGCCAGAAATGTGAGGCTTTTCGACTTGATAACTCTGGTTGAAATTCAGTTCAGATAAACATGACAAAAACATTATCAACATTCTGCATTCAGTGGTTGATATTGAGTTGATGGTGCCAGGTCATTTCCTAGGGGAGAGGTCTTCACATCATTAAAATCAACCTCCAGCAGCAGGGTCACAGATGAAAGCAGCCTGGGAACTGAATAACACTCTCCCCCCACCAACATAAAGCAGTTTTCTGTACCTGCCTGTTTCTGTACCTGTTATCTAGGAGACAAGGAAAACTTTAGTTTCCTATGTGGTCAGTCTGATACCTTTCACCAGCAGTGAAATTCAGAAAGAAAACAAAGGAGAACCTCATGGCCATCTGAAGGAGAGTAATTTTACAACATTCCTGTGAAGGAATATACACAAGAAAATCCCAGAATAGCTTAAAGGATTGGATTCATAGATCTGGTCCAGTCCACCTTAAGCCTCAGACAACAGGGATTCATGGTCTGGGTGGAGCCTACTGGGAAGGTGTATAGGTGGTCCCAGGAAGGAATTTATTTATTTAAAAGGGATTTTCATCCCGCACCTACCAAAGTTCGGGGCAGGTTACAAGTAAACATACATAATAATAACCAAGAGGCATGAACCAAGTAAAATAAAGTAGAAACATAAAATAAATATAATCATAGATTAAAATTAAATAGACTAACATAAGGATAGAATAAACAAAGGCTAGAGGCAAAGAAAGTTCATAACAGAATTTAAAGGTTTTATCTATTAGGGTCACAAAGGTCTGCAAATACCTGACTAAATAAGTATTGTTTTAAGGCTTTTTTAAGTCTTTTGGGTTGTTTAGAGTTCTTGGAGTAAGCGGTATTGAATTTCAGAGGATCAGACCTGTGATGGAGAATGCCCGTTTACGAGTTGTGACTAATCTTGTCAGTTTAGGTGAGGGAATTTGTAGTAAGAACTGGTTCTTTGATCTTAAGTTTCTAGCAGGAGTGTATAAGTGAAGGCTGGCTGATAACTAATCATTATTATTATTATTGTAAATGAGATTGTGTATGATGGTTAATATTTTGTATTTTATCCGTCATTTGATTGGTAACCAGTGCAATTTGAATAGAATAGGGGAAATGTGTTCATATATTTTGCTGTTTGATAGTAAACATGCTGCTGCATTTTGTATTAATTGTAGGGGCTGTATGGTGGATAGAGGAAGACCGTCATAGAGCGAGTTACAATAATCAATGCCAGTTAATATTAGTGATTGAAGAATTGTACAGAAGTCAGAGGTGTTGAATAATGGCTTAATGTTTTTTAGCAAGCGAAGTTTATAAAAAGTTTATTTTGCTATAGTTTTGATGTGGGATTGCATATTTAAATTGGGATCCAGTATAATTCCAAGATTTTGAATGTTTTCTTTTATAGCAATAGTGATATTTGAAAAAGAGAAATTTTTAGAGATGTCATCAAATTGAGGATGACCAAGAATGGGGGAATGAAGGAACATATAGAAGGTTCAAACTGAGAGACTGTAAGTGTTCTAATTTGTTTATAAGCTGTGAAGGTGTGCAGGGCTGTTTCTTTTTCATTGTATATTAATAAAAGTGCATGGAAAACTAGCCAGAGCCTAGCCTGCATCTGTTCTCTGGCCATTCTGACCGCACACAGTGCCACATATAGTGTCAGTTCGGGGATCGCTGAGCTAAGCTTGCATAGCCAAAAACCCATATCAAATAGAGGAAGAAAATATTTTTCTTTTCTTTCCTAGGACTTAGCGACAGTGGCTGCTGGGAGAGGGACTTAAAACAGGCTAAGGAGAATAGCTGCGCCTGGAGAGAGGGACTTAATAGTAAGTTAGTGTCAAACAGGCAGGATTTTTTTCTTTTTTTCATTAAGAAGAAGGAAACGTGCTGTCTGAGTGTTCCAGAACTGCACAGAGACCTGCAAGAAACATTTGTGATACCAGAGCCAGTAGGCTAGCATGAAGTGAGCCTTACAGGCCCTCACTGAGGGTCAGCAGATAACCTGAGGGTCAGCAGATAACCTGGGGTCAATGTACACCCTGACTGAACAAATTAGACAGCAGCTTGCGTTGGTGAGCAACCAGAAAATGATACTGAATCAGTTGGCACAAACCCTGCAAACTATAATGTCAAAGGCATAACCTCCACCTCCAGTTCTCTTTAAGTTGAAGGCAGGGGAGGAGATCTTCCTGAATAATTTGAAAGGACCGCCTGCCTGTCAGGTTGGCCAGAAACCAACTGGAACATGTACCTGGCAAATTTGCTCACCAGCAAAAATCAAATGGCCTTTCAAGTTGGTAATCCAGATGGAAGGGCCATCTTTGCAGAAGTTAAGACTGCTATCCTGAAAAGAGCAAGATATACTTCAGAAACCTATAGGCAACAGTTCTGAAGAGGCATCCTACAGACCGGGGGAAGTCCCTGAAATCTGTTCCATCAACTGAAAGATGCCAGATGGAAGTGGCTACAGCCAGAGGAAAAGACCAGCCTTGAGGTAGCCAACTAAGTGCTTCTGGAACAGTTCTTAGATGGGTTTAACCGGCCCATTTGGAATTGGGTCTGTAGGCACCCAGGACTCACTTTGAAAAAGCACTAGAAGTGGCAGATGTCTTCCTCAAGTCCCAATTAATGCCTGATGTCCAAAAATTAGAACGGCACCCCACACAGCCCTCTAGTGCAGTAATGAGAGTGGAGGACCCCAGCAACGAATCTCAGAAGTGGACAGCTCAGGGCCTGGGTTCAGCCCACAGGCTACAGCCTCTCCTATTTGCTTCAACTCTGAAAGTTGCCCCTTGGACAGGGACTGTCGATATGATTGAAGTGAAACGATTGATATCAACATGGTGACACAGCCAATATTAAAGAATAAAGTCCACATGGACAAAGGAAAGTCTTCAAAGCAAGGAAGATCCTCAAGTCGGGAAAAAAAAGGAGGTCTCAGAGGGACTCATTCAACCCAGTAATAAGGGTACAAATACTGTCTCCTTTTGTGCCCTTTGTACGATGAATGGACATGAGGAAGATTGCTGCCAATATGGAAAAGCAGAAAGTGAAAGGTCCTTGGAAGGAGCAGGGAAAATAATATAGGAACCCCCCTCAGAGGCATGCTCCTACTGAAAGGCAGAGAACCACATGGTCGAAGAGTGCCCATGGCTGGAAGACCTAGTGTGGGAGAATAGCTAGCAGAACAGTGCAAGATGGAACAGGCCCCCAGAACGTGAGTGAAAAGTGGGAACAGGAATGAGTGAATTCTTTCACAGAACTTCAAAGCTGTATCTTGGTGGTTATCCCACACTGGGAATTTAAGGAATTTGTGAACCAGGAGGAACTGGATGAAATTCCCACCCAAGCCCTGGTGGATTCAGACTGTAGTAAGACACTTGTTCATAAGGACTTTATCGAGAGAGTGGAGATCAATGAGAAGAAGGCGATGCTGATCTGTGTACATGGCGACAGATAGCAGTACTCCACCAGTCAAATCCTGCTGACAATGCCAGCAGGACAAACTGTTATGAAAGCAGGGGTATTCCCTGAACTCCCTTATCCAGTGGTTTTAGGACATGATTGCCCCAGTTTAAAACCCCATGGGGTCAACTTTTGGGCAATCGAACCAGGTTAAAGGGCATGTCTCCCTGCGAGTCTGGGACCAGTTTTCCAAATGAGTTGGGGAGGGGAAACTATAAATGGGTCAAACAGCCCCAGCATAGGGCAGGGAATGAAGAGAGGAACAGGGGTTTTGTTAAAAGTATACTCTTAGTAAGGGCAAGCACTCAACCCATGTGAAGGAGTATACACAAGAAAACACCAGAACACCTTAAAGGACCATGTACAGAGATCTGGTCTGGTCCAGTTTAAGCCTCAGATAACAGGGAATCATGGTCTGGGTGGAGCCTGCTGGGAAGGTAGCTGGGCCCAGGAAAGAATAGGAATCCTCGGGAAATGAAGGAACATAGAGAAAGCCCAGATCGCGAGACTGTAAATGTTCCAAATACTTCTTGGTTTATAAGCTGCGAAGGTGTGCAGAGTTGTCTCTTTTTCATTGTATATTAATAAATCGTGCATGGAAAACCACTGCTGTGTGGGCCACAAGCCCACACAGCAGTCAAGACTGAGTATATGACGGCTATTAATCAAGTTTACTTAGGGAATAGCCACTGCTATTAATTACATCAGTAGCATGGGATCTTCTTAGTGTTTGGGTACTTGCCACGTTCTTGTGGCCTGGTTTGGCCTCTATTGGAAACAGGATGCTGGGCTTGATGTACCCTTGGTCTGACCCAGCATGGCAATTTCTTAAGTTCTTATGTTCTTATGCAGACGTTACCTAATATTATCCAAATGAGCTTAAGTCGCAACTCCTCCCCTGATTCCACCCCTTCCGGAACATCTCTCCTCAATGCATGTGAAAGTATGCACAAAACGGGTGATTTGCTTACTTTTATGCGCACCGTCCCCGGATTGATTTTCAAAATGCCACTTAACATGCATAAAACTCTATTTTATGTGTGTTAAGTCACATTGAAAAATCACACATTAGGAATGACATAAGAACATAAGAAATTGCCATGCTGGGACAGACCAAGGGTCCATCAAGCCCAGCATCCTGTTTCCAACAGAGGCCAAAAATCAGGCCACAAGAACCTGGCAATTACCCAAACACTAAGAAGAACCCATGCTACTGATGCAATTAATAGCAGTGGCTATTCCCTAAGTATAATTGATTAATAGCCATTAATGGACTTCTCCTCCAAGAACTTATCCAAACCTTTTTTGAACCCAGCTACACTAACTGCACTAACTACCTTCTCTGGCAACAAATTCCAGAGCTTTATTGTGCGTTGAGTGAAAAAGAATTTTCTCCGATTAGTCTTAAATGTGTTACTTGCTAACTTCAAGGAATGCCCCCTAGTCCTTCTATTATTCGAAAGTGTAAATAACAGAGTCACATCTACTCGTTCAAGACCTCTCATGATCTTAAAGACCTCTATCATATCCCCCCTCAGCCGTCTCTTCTCCAAGCTGAACAGCCCTAACCTCTTCAGCCTTTCCTCATAGGGGAGCTGTTCCATCCCCTTTATCATTTTGGTTGCCCTTCTCTGTACCTTCTCCATCGCAACTATATCTTTTTTAAGATGCGGCGACCAGAATTGTACACAGTATTCAAGGTGCGGTCTCACCATGCAGCGATATAGTGGCATTATGACATTTTCCATTCTATTAACCATTCCCTTCCTAATAATTCCCAACATTCTATTTGCTTTTTTGACTGCTGCAGCACACTGAGCCGACGATTTTAAAGTATTATCCACTATGATGCCTAGATCTTTTTCCTGGGTGGTAGCTCTTAATATGGAACCTAACATCGTGAAACTACAGCAAGGGTTATTTTTCCCTATGTGCAACACCTTGCACTTGTCCACATTAAATTTCAACTGCCATTTGGATGCCCAATCTTCCAGTCTTGCAAGGTCCTCCTGTAATGTATCACAGTCTGCCTGTGATTTAACTACTCTGAATACTTTTGTATCATCCGCAAATTTGATAACCTCACTCGTCGTATTCCTTTCCAGATCATTTATATATATATTGAAAAGCACCGGTCCCCATACAGATCCCTGAGGTACTCCACTGTTTACCCTTTTCCACTGAGAATATTGACCATTTAATCCTACTCTCTGTTTCCTGTCTTTTAACCAGTTTGTAATCCACGAAAGGACATCGCCTCCTATCCCATGACTTTTTAGTTTTCGTAGAAGCCTCTCATGAGGGACTTTGTCAAACGCCTTCTGAAAATCCAAATACACTACATCTACCGGTTCACCTTTATCCACATGTTTATTAACCCCTTCAAAAAAATGAAGAGACTGAAGCTTTCCTTTGTAGTTTACTTGCTAATGTTTCTTACCATCTAAGCTTTCATTTTGTAGCACTTTTCCTTCTAAAAACAATCACTTACTATGGACCTGATATTCAGCATAAGAACATAAGAAAATGCCATACTGGGTCAGACCAAGGGTCCATCAAGCCCAGCATCCTGTTTCCAACAGTGGCCAATCCAGGCCACAAGAACCTGGCAAGTACCCAAAAACTAAGTCTATTCCATGTAACCATTGCTAATGGCAGTGGCTATTCTCTAAGTGAACTTAATAGCAGGTAATGGACTTCTCCTCCAAGAACTTATCCAATCCTTTTTTAAACACAGCTATACTAACTGCACGAACCACATTCTCTGGCAACAAATTCCAGAGTTTAATTGTGCGTTGAGTAAAAAAGAACTTTCTCCGATTAGTTTTAAATGTGCCCCATGCTAACTTCATGGAGTGCCCCCTAGTCTTTCTACTATCCGAAAGAGTAAATAACCGATTCACATCTACCCGTTCTAGACCTCTCATGATTTTAAACACCTCTATCATATCCTCCCTCAGTCGTCTCTTCTCCAAGCTGAAAAGTCCTAACCTCTTTAGTCTTTCCTCATAGGGGAGTTGTTCCATTCCCTTTATCATTTTGGTAGCCCTTCTCTGTACCTTCTCCATCGCAATTATATCTTTTTTGAGATGCGGCGACCAGAATTGTACACAGTATTCAAGGTGCGGTCTCACCATGGAGCGATACAGAGGCATTATGACATTTTCCGTTTTATTCATCATTCCTTTTCTAATAATTCCCAACATTCTGTTTGCTTTTTTGACTGCCACAGCACAGTGCACTGACGATTTCAAAGTGTTATCCACTATGACACCTAGATCTCTTTCTTGGGTTGTAGCACCTAATATGGAACCCAACATTGTGTAATTATAGCATGGGTTATTTTTCCCTATATGCATCACCTTGCACTTATCCACATTAAATTTCATCTGCCATTTGGATGCCCAATTTTCCAGTCTCACAAGGTCTTCCTGCAATTTATCACAATCTGCTTGTGATTTAACTACTCTGAACAATTTTGTGTCATCTGCAAATTTGATTATCTCACTCGTCGTATTTCTTTCCAGATCATTTATAAATATATTGAACAGTAAGGGTCCCAATACAGATCCCTGAGGCACTCCACTGTCCACTCCCTTCCATTGAGAAAATTGCCCATTTAATCCTACTCTCTGTTTCCTGTCTTTTAGCCAGTTTGCAATCCACGAAAGGACATCGCCACCTATCCCATGACTTTTTACTTTTCCTAGAAGCCTCTCATGAGGAACTTTGTCAAACGCCTTCTGAAAATCCAAGTATACTATATCTACCGGTTCACCTTTATCCACATGTTTATTAACTCCTTCAAAAAAGTGAAGCAGATTTGTGAAGCATCATTTAGCTGCATAAGTTAGGACTTATTCGGCTAAGCGACGGCGACTGATATCTAGCCATGCTGAGCGGTTGCCACTTAGCCAGATAAGATTCATTAAGCCGCAAAGTTTTATCGCGGGAGGTGTCCCACTATCACGAGGGGTGTCGCTGCGATAGTGGGGCCACTCCCCTGAAAAAACTTTGGGCTAGTAAAGGTGAAGCTCCAGACCGGTCTCTGCTTTGCCTGGGTCTGCCTTCTGGCTGTCAAAACCTGCAGGGCTCCTCCCTGCAGGTAGTGCCAATCTTACCCCAGCCCACCACCGTGAGACTAAAGAATGGTCCTTTAACGCAATGGTGGCCCCCAACCTCAAGGGACTGCAATCGCCTTAAAGGGCCACTGGCCCCCCCAAAAAAAATTGCTGGAAAATGGGGAGATTGAACGGGGCTCAGGGCTGACCCCAGGTTCAATCTGGGGCTGCTACTTGAGGTGGCCCCAACTCTCCCAAACATAAAAAAAAAAGATAAAATGTAGCTGTGTGGCAATGGTTCCTTCCCCCCAAATAGTAGTTAATATAAGCAGACTCCCAGACCCCCTTCCCCCCGCATAGTAATAAATCAAGGTGGCACCAGCCCCAACCCCCAAAAGCAAAAAAGAAAAAATTAGGTTCCCGATTCCTGGCACCTCCTTCCCATACCCCCCCCCCCCCCCGACCTCCCGGAACTTTAAATGCAAGTTGTGGCTCCCGCATCAGGGCTGGGGTGTACCAATGCGAGTCAGATGTGGGGCGCACCCCATGGGTCCGATCCCTGTAATTGCCCCAGTCACAGGGCTGGGGAAAGGTCAAGTTGGTGCTATTTTGGAAAATGGCACTGACTGGACCAGGTGGGAGGGTGCGCTCTTGGCCCGACTCAGGAGCCACAACTTGCATTTAAGATTCTGTGGGGTGCAGGTGGGGGATGGGTATGGGAAGGGGCAGCCAGGACTTGGGACTCTCTTTTTTTTTTTGTTCTCTGTGGGCCCGCCTCGATTTACTACTATGTGGGAGGAAGGGGGGCTACCTCAATTTACTATTATCAGGTCGATACAGTAAAGTGTGCTCCGTCGGAGCGCACTGTCGGCCTGCTCTGGACGCGTGTTTTCCCTTACCCCTTATTCAGTAAGGGGAGGAAAACACGCGGCCCACCCGCGGCACCTAATAGCGCCCTCAACATGCAAATGCATGTTGATGGCCCTATTAGGTATGCACATGGGATCCAGTAAGTAAAATGTGCAGCCAAGCCGCACATTTTACTCTAAGAAATTAGCGCCGACCCAAAGACCTCCGACTTAATATCATAGCGATATTAAGTCGGAGGTCCCCAAAAGTAAAAAAAAAAGTAAAAAAAAAAAAAAATTTGAATTCGGCCCGCGGCTGTCGGGCCGAAAACCGGACGCTCAATTTTGCCGGCGTCCGGTTTCCGAGCCCGTGGCTGTCAGCGGGCTCGAGAACCGACGCCGGCAAAATTGAGCGTCGGCTGTCAAACCCGCTGACAGCCGCCGCTTCTGTCAATAAGGAGGCGCTAGGGACGCGCTAGTGTCCCTAGCGCCTCCTTTTTCCCGTTTTTCCCACGTCACCTCATTTAAATACTGAATCGCCCGCACCGGCGAAGGGCTGGTGCGCGCGCCGGGAGAGCGGGCGTTCGTCCGCTGTCCCGCGGTCTTACAGTATCGACCTGTATGTGGGGGGAAGGGAGGGACAGGACCATCGCCACACAACTACGTTTTAATTTTTTTTTAAACTTTGGGGAGTCGGGGCTGCCTCGATTGTCAGCCCTGAGTTGAGACGGATGTCAGCCCTGACCTCCACTCAACCTCCTCGTTTTCCCGTGACTTTTTTTTTCCATTTAAATTTTATTAGAGAACCATCCATCCAAACAATAGAAATTGCAACAGTACATCAACACTTATCAACCAAGGGGTTTCTTTTGTCATGGTTTGATCTATTAAAACCAAGCTATGGACTTTGGTCAAAATACACTTACACATTCATAGGCGTGGTAGGCTGGTCCTTAGGCTACAAGTGTTGACCTTGTGCTATCTGTATGGCTTCATTTACAGTAGTGCATGCTGTCCCTGTTCCTGACTTGAAATAATCATAGAGAAAGATGACAAGACCTGAAATAGCCTATCAGTGTAGGTTGTGGAGGCCAGCACTTTCACAGATTCTGAGCAAGCTTGGAGTTCACATGAAGGGCTGTGGTAAGAAAGGAATTGAAAGTCTGGGTAAAAGACATTGGGGTGGGGAAAGGTAGAGTTGGGTTGCATATTGGAATTTAGAGGCTCATCTACCCAAAGTGGAGCATCTCAACTAGGCAAACTGGATGGGCCAGTTTGGTCATCTTCTGCCGTAATTTACTATGTTACTGTATTACAGAAAATTCACGTAAAATTAAAAATGAAGTCCACCCTAGCACATTTCAATCTTGCAGTCTCCCTCTCATCAACATTAGAGGTGTTTGGTTTCACAATTTCTCACTATAAATTATTAAACAAAGAAGCTCAGGTGTTCTTGTTTTCTCACACACTTGCAAGGGTGTAACTAAGCAACTTTGAAACTGAGCCTGAAAGAGTATCTAGAATGGTGAAATGGATGGGCCTGGAGCAGAAGCATGGATCAAACTGTATTGTTGAATCTGTACTGTTGAATCTGGATGTCAGAACTGCATCTTACTTTGCAGGAATAGAAGCTCCTTTTAAAATGTCTAAGCAGCCAGCTTCAAACGTCAGAGCCATTCAGGTAAGCTATTTTAATTAATATTGATAATTTTATTTTGTCTGTGTATACATATATACACGCTAGCTGCTACTTGCTGAAAATTTCCCTAACAGTGTTGGGCCTGCCACCAACCCACATAGCCTATTGTCCTTCCACCCATACGAGTCTTCCTTGTAACTCGCGTGCCTATTGGACTTACTTGGGTGCACATGCCAGTTCACACTACAGGCCCAAACAGACACCACTCTTCGGAGCTAAAGAACTATCTATATATATATATATATATATATATATATATAGGGGTCCATTTTCAGCCACTGTGCCGCTCCGCTATTTAGCCATATAAACATATCTGGCTAACTAACAGGGTGTAGTCAGTGGCGCAGTCGCACCACTGAATATACCCGGCTATCTTAAAGTTAGCTGGTCATGTCTAACCAGCTAATTTCAGGACAGCCCTGTGGCCAACCCAGAGTTGGCCGCATAGGTTAAACGGCTAACTCCAAATATTGGAGTTAGCCACATGACTTATGTGGATAACTCTGCTCTGCCCAGAAATGCCTCCCGCCCGCCCCCAGAATGCCCTCAACGTATGCAGCTAAATTCTAGCATATGGCAATGAATATTTCTGGGTAGCCATTTAGATGGAGAACTTTTCAGTTATTTGTCTAAATGGCTTTTGAATATCGACTTCACAATTTTTAAGTCAATGACCATTTTGGTAAATGTTTTCATCTTTAAAAGAGTAATTTAGAAAAAAATATAGTTTTGTCTGGGCATTATAAATAGGATTACAAAAGTTTTCAGGAAGAAAAAAACAAATCATTTTTGTTCACAATGATGGTAACTTTCAAATTGGTGCGCAGGCACACTTTGGCGCATGTGCATCAGCATCTGCCCAGATACACGCCATTTTATAATTTGCACGCATATATGCGCACATGTTATAAAATAGCCCAGTTTTAAGTGGGCATGTGTCTATATGAATAAATCCCGCTTCTACCATGTAAGTCGGGGAATTTTAAAAGGGACGCACTTCCACTCCATAGCCAGTTTCACCAGTTCATCCACCAGTTTTCCCAATTAACAGCTAGGTCCTTCAAACCCCCCCTGGTTTGATAGTCTACATTTCCCCAGTTACTCCAGACCCTTTAAACCCATCAGAAATGGCTCTCTTTATTTTTAAACTTACACCTCCTCCATAGCAGAAGTAAACTTATGTGGCAGGGGATCTGGGTGCATGCCCAGGCGCATAAATATTTACGTGCACATCTATTGACCCTGCCCCTTTGTGAAAACTTTTTGAGATGTACACGCAGCGGGAGATACGTGCGCATCTGGGCAACTTTTAAAATTTTGGTGGGCACGCATGAGCCTGACTTGTGCGTGTATCTCCTGCTTTGGTGCATACCAGAGTTTTAAAATTCACCTCAATATGAATCAAACTAAGTAATTCTTCCATATAATCCCACTTCCGTGAATTTGTATAATTTCTCTTGAGTTTGCATTCTTTTTGGCCAGACCCTGTCCATATGAGGTATATTGTCATTCCATTACTTTTTTATTGTCTGCCTACAGTAAGCACATCTCTCCAGTGCTGTTTGAGTTTTCCCTTTTTTTTTAATCCCCCATTTTCCCTTCATTTATGCAGACACCCGCCTGGGCCAGATGGCATGTTCTAGTGACACAAATCCTCTTGCTGGTTAGGAGAGGTGAAGGGAAGATTATGCTGCTGTAACAGTAGCCATCTTCTCTCCATGCCCAGGAGTGAGGGCATTGCTTCCAGGGCCCACAATACCGTGGCCTGACTATTGAGGGTGGGCTTTCCCATTGGCTTCTTTATAACACATAAGCTCTGTTATAATCCATCCTGAATATGTTTACAAGCATTACTTTATTATACACAGTACAGTCCATATACATTCTCCCCAAATCTTGACTTGCTACTCATTTGAATTGTACTGCGGTTCTGTCCACTGTTTGTAATACAAGGAATAGTAATTGAGTTTGTGGTGATGTATTTGTCAGCTCTGCTCTGACATTGTGGTATTGATACCTTTTTGACTGGCTGACCTCCAAGGCAAAATGCATTTTGATAAGAATAGCCTCAGGAATGCTCAGCCCCCTCAGGGTCACCAAGTATCTGACTATGAATTTTAAATATGAGGACAAGGAAGAACTTGCACAAGCCTTCAGACAGAATTCAGTGTCTTAGATAGGTGTCAGAAAAAATGGGTAGCCCCTATAATCAGTGTTCTTTATTTCTTTCATGCTTTTCCAACTAAAGAGTTCAAAGTGTGTTACAGCGAGCTAAAGTTTACATTCACAGTGTTATAAAGTAGTTGGGTAGTAGCTAATGTTTACATTCATAGTTTCATAACTGTAACAAGGTGACAGCTACTGCTTACATTGACTTTTTTTTTTAATAAATATAGGATGATTTATTTTATTTATTTAAAACATCTTTATCCCACTTATAATGAATTCATGATAGGCAGATTACAGATAAACAAGTAAAGACAATAGATCAATTTATAGCATAATAAAATAGCATAAAACATAATAAAATCAGCCCTCAGTATACTAAAACCTGTCATATACATGAAATTTCTTGCCTTCATAATAACACTGCTGTAACTGAGTTTCTAATAAATCAAAATAAAAACAGTTGTATCAATTATTCCTCACTTACACCGAATGCTTCAACATACTGCAGAGCTTTTGGGGGTTTTTTTTCCAAAAGGTCCTCACGTCAGATAATTGCTTTAAATCTTCCGCTAATGAATTCCACTACTTGAAGCCGATGATTGAAAAAACCGGATTAGATCACAGGGTATTTAGTACCCATCTTACAGTCTAACTAAAGAGAAGCAGCGGGGCTATCACTCCACAGCAAATAAGTAGTGAGAGGCATAGGACAATAGTGTGCTGCTGTGGTGCTAGCGAGCCCATGGACGAGTGGTGAAGGTACACTGTTACAACTAGATAAAACTCAGTTTCAGGTTTCTCAATAGTAGGGTACAGGCAGGGGCTGGAATCCCAGATGGCTGCCTTGTAAAGTGCAGTAGTCCTTGGCAGGGAGGTTAATTTTGCCACACAGAGTTTCCCAAACTAAGGATTTATACTCATCACTCAGTCACAGAAGACTTCTAGGTTAGTGATAAGATCAAGGAATACCGTGATCACTCAGCAAGAAGATTATACTTTATTTTTTCAAACTCTTGATTATAAGATCAGGCAATAAAAACAAAATAATATTAACCATCAATGTCAACATCTCAAATACAATATTTGAAGAGTTAAAAAAAAATACCCAACGCCAAATACAAGTTGCATTAGAGAAAGAGATTAACAAAAAAAATGTATAAAACAATATGAAAGTTGTTTGCTTGCTCTCTACATCTAGCTCAACATAGTTCCCAAATTATATCATCCTCAGCTGATATCCCTTGTAATGTGAAAGTCAATGAGCCAGTTTAAGCTACATGACTCTTACAGTAATCAGTCTGAAGCTCTGATTTACCAAAATAGGCGATTGTGTCCCATGCAGCACATCTTCACTGAGTGCAACTCAGTACAAAAAACCATAGTCCCTTCACAGTAGCCCAAAAGACAAGCTGAACGGTTCAAACTAATATAGATTCGTGTGAGTACTGCCAATTCCATTTTGGTTAGGCATCGAAGCATTTGTGTGTATCTGCAGATCTACCCTACATGTAAGTGGGACCCAAAGTTTCCACAAACTCTCCAGCATGCTAATTTTGGAGAAACCTAGAGATCCATCAGAGGCATTGAGCCAGATAACTCAGAAGTTATCCAGCTAAATGAATATTTGGGTACTTATCAGCTAAACGTTAGCTGGATATCTTAGGGGTGTTCCTGAGGCATTTCATGGAGCAGTTACATTAGTCAGATAAGTTGTCTGATATTTAGAGATAGCCAGATAACTTATCTAGCTAAGTCTGGTCATGGTGGAGAGCTAACTTTATCTTGCTAACTTTAAGATAGACAGTTATATTCAATAGTACAGTTGCACTATTGGATATACCTCCAAAGTTAGCTGGATAAGTTTATCCGGTTAACTTTGCTATCCAGACAGTGACTGAATATGGACCTCAGAATGGATATCTGTATGTGCATAGCAATATTCTAGATATACGGTAAGTTCTCTTTTTTTCTATCAGAAATTGTACTTATTTTTAACACACACAGCTTTAGAGCTATAAGTTGTAACAAATGCCACATTGCGTTCTGATTTACTGTTTTAGCCTGAGAGTTTCCTCCTCCTCCTTCTCCTTCGAGTTTATAGCTCAATCAGAAACAGCCTCTGCTGGGCTTTGGCGCCAGGAGCCTTCATTCACAACTACGCCGGGGGTTTCCCCACTATTTTAACCTCCCTCCCCCTATCCATCTCAATGAGTCTGTTAGCTGAGATGTCCAAACCACAGTTTCCTCCACACAAGTGTGCTCTTAGTCAGCCCGTAGACATCCTTGTGCAATGGAGGAGTCTGCCCGCCTACGCAGCCTCTCCAACCTTAGTGACTCTGAAGAGCAGAAACCGCAGAAATCAAGCTTGGGCTTCCCACATGGCAATGCACATCACTGCCACTGAGCTGGTGATTTGATTCAGATTTCACTGTGCTCTCATTCAGGCCAATACAATAATCTATGCAAGAAAATGGGGCTCATGATTGAGCATCTGCTTTCCTAATGAACACCCATCCAACTTTCTAGGGCATGCGATACAGTAGGCTAATAAGCTGCTGTGTTAAAAAGGAGGCTCTAAGGGAAATTATTCATCCCTAACATCTCCTCTGTATCGGGCGTCCACGAGAAGTGACTGTGCACGGGTTAAGAAAACAGCCACGGGTTAAGGTAATGGACGCTTTTAAATTGAGCATCCGTTTTCCTAACTTGACTACTGGCAAGACTTTTTTTTTTTCCCCCCAAGTTTTTGCTTTTCTGTAAACTTTTGGGACTCCTCAAGACTCAACGCCAACTGCAGGACTGGCATTAATTTTTGAGGGTAAAAATGTGCACGTTGGGCGCAAATTTATTTTTTATATAAGGGATTACTAGTTAATAGCCTCATCAACATGGCATTTACATGTGATGAGCGTTATTAGCTACACAATGGTTTGGACACACATTTTGGACGCGCAAATCTCCTTATTGCATAAGGGGTTATAGACGCATGTCCAAAATGCACGTCCAGTCGATCTGTTGGATGGAGGGGGATGAGGGGGCAGCCTCTCCAGCTGCGGATCTGAAGGGAGACCCAGATGGTGACCAGCATCCTGAGGATGGCAGCAAGGATGAACTGGACCTTGTCGAAGTGGCCAGAGCTGAGGGTGATGATCCTCGGGTAGTGCACTTGTTTAAAAAAGAGGAACTCTGGCCACTTATTCCTCAGGTGTTACAGGAATTAGGTGTCAAATTGACTCAGGAGGAGTCTGATAATGAAGGTGTTAACCCAGTACTTGATGGTTTGTGAGGTCCTCCCAGTGCCTTTCCTATTTCAAAGAAGATCCATAAACTCATTAGTTGAGAGTGGGACCTCCCTGGAAGTGAGCTTGAAGGTGGGAAGGTCCAGGGCAAAGCTCTATCTCCTGTTGGAGGAGCACTTGGTTTGTCTTAAAATGCCTAAGGTCATTGCGGTGGTATCAGCTGTGACCAAGAAGGCTATGATCCTGGTAGCAGAGGCGGCGGCCCTCAAGGATATACAGGATCATATACTGAAAGTTCAGTTGAAGCACACGTTTGAGGTTTCAGTGCTGAGTCTCTGGGCAGCGGTGTGCGCTAGCTTGATGCAGCGTGCTTGCTTATGTTGGATCCAGAAATCGTAGGAGCAGGTGTCTCCGGGTGTGCTGTCCCCAACTCAGATGGCCTGTCTGTAGGCAGGGGTGGCCTATGTGGCAGATGCTGTGTATGATTTGGTGTGCACTATGGCTCAGAGTATGGTCTCGGTGGTGGCAGCACGGCGTCTCTTGTGGCTGCGCAATTGGTTGGCGGACATGTGGTCTAAGTCTCATTTGTGTAACCTTCCCTTCAAAGGCAAGCTGCTCTTTGAGGAGGACCTGGACCAGCTCATGAAGTCTCTGGGAGAAAAAAAGGCCATTAAGTTACTGAAGGATAAGAAAAGCACTAAGAGGAGCTTTCCCGCCTGCTCTCATTTTCGGGAGTCAAGGAGATTTCGACCTGGTAAAGGTTTTTCCTCAGCGGGCCAAAAACCATCATTGAATCGTCAGTGGGCCTTTTGGGAGGTTGGCCGTTCCTCCAGAGGCAGCTCCAGTCAGAGGACTGGAGGCAGCAAGCCATCCCAATGAAGCCAGGGGCGCTCACTCTGCGTTGGTGGCAGTCAGGGGCAAATTATCCCGGTTTTACGAGGAGTGGGTCAGGACTACCTCCAACTGGTGGGTTCTGGAGGTGATAAGGGACTGTTATGCCCTAGAATTTTCTTGCCTGCTCAACATCACCTTCCTGGAGTTGCATTTTTCTTCTCGAAGCAGGCGCAACACGATGGAAGAAACTCTGTGCAGGTTGATAAGCTTGGAAACCATCCTCCTGTTTCCCCTGGATAAGCAGGGGCAAGGAAGGTATTCCATCTACTTTGTAGTGCCAATGAAGGAGGGCACTTTCCGTCCTATCTTGGACTTGCAGAAGGTGAACTTGAGCTTGTGGGTACCATGCTTCCGGATGGAGCCTATGTGTATAGTGAACACGGCCATCCGCAAGGGTGAGTTTCTGGCGACATTGGACATCACCGAGGTTTATCTGCAAATTCCTGTCCGGAAGGAGCACCAGAAATTTCTGCGATTCAAGGTGCTGGGATGGCACTTCCAGTTTCAGGCCCTTTCCTTTGGTCTGGCCATGGCTCCTCGCACTTTCATTGAAAGTTATGGTGGTGGTTGCGGCGACCTTGCCGCAGGAAGGAGTGTTGTTTCACCCATATCTGGATGATTGGCTCGTCTGGGTGAAGACTGAGGAGGAGTACTCTCGTTCGGTGCAGTGAGTGAAGCAACTCCTGAGCTCCCTGGGTTGGGTAATTAATGTGGCGAAGAGCCATCTGGTACCTTCTCAGTCTCTAGAATACTTGGGGGTGCGCTTCGATACCTGGCAGGGCAAGGTATATTTGGCAGAGGACAGAGTGATGACATTGCAGGAGCAAGTTTCCCAGTTGCTGCATCTCCCAATCCCGAAGGTCTGGGATTACCTGCAGGTGCTGGGGGTCCATGGCATTGATGTTGGACCTGGTTCTGTGGGCCTTTGCCCACATGTGACCGCTACAGAGAGCAGTGCAGTCTTGGTGGAACTCGTCATCGGAGGAGTATTATGTCCACTTGCTTCTGATGCAGGAGACCAAGACCATCCTGGACTGGTGACTGACTTGGGCCAATTTGGACAAAGGAATGCCCCTCAAAGTTCTGGATTGGGTGATACTGACCATGGATGCCAGCCTCAAGGGCTGGGGGGCTGTGCACATGGGGTGATCGACCCAGTGTCTCTTGCAGAGAAGACTTGGTCTATCAATCGCTTGGAGACAAGAGCGGGACCGCAAGGCTTTGGAGGTGTTCCTGCCCCTGGTCCAGGGTCGAATGGTTCAAGTGTTGTTGGACAATGCAATGATGGTGGTGTACATAATTCACAAAGGGGAACAAGAAGCCATGCTGTGGCTCGAGAAGCTCAGCTGCTGTTTGCATGGATGGAGCATCTCTTCGAAGGGATTGCGGCCTCTCATGTCGTGGGAGCGGACAATGTGTGGGCAGATTTCTTAAGCAGGCAGCAACTGGACCCCGGGGAGTGGGAGCTGTCCCTGGAAACCTGGAACCACATTTGTGCCAGATGGGGCATTCTGCAGCTGGATCCAATGGCAACAAGGGCCAATTCAAAGACGTTAAGGTTCTTCAGTCGCAGAAGATAAGTCAGTTCGGTGGGCCTAGATGCTGTTGTGTGTCCTTGGCCAATGGGGATTCTTCAGTATGTGTTTCTTCCATATGCTGCATCACTTAGAAATGCATCCAGGGCCAGTAGTTCTGCTCGCGCCAGAGTGGCCATGTTGCCATGGTTTGCAGACTTAGTGCATCGGGCGGTAGACTATACTCTTCAGTTGGCTCATCTTCAGGGGTTACTGCGGCAGGGCCCTGATTTTTGGATTGGGAGGATCACTTCTGTCTCACGGCTTGGCTTTTGAGAGGCGGCGACTGCGCATGCAGGGTTACTCGGAGCTGGTTATTTCTACCCTTCTTCAGGCCAGACAGCTTTCTACTTCCATGGCTTATGTCAGAATGTGGAAGGTTTTGAGACCTGATGTGATCAACATTGGGTGGATCCTCTGCTGGCTTCTATCCCACAGATTTTGTCCTTTTTGCAGCATGGTCTGTCCAAGGGCCTAGCTTATAACTCGCTCCGAGTCCAGGTTTCGGCTCTGGGTTGTCTCAGGGGCAAGGTTAGGGACAGGTCTTTGGCATCTCATCCGGATGTCATTCGTTTCCTCAAGGGAGTGAAGCATTTGAAGCCTCTGGTTAGCAAGGTCTGTCCAGATTGGAATCTTTACCTGGTTCTGTGGGTTCTCTGTGAACCTCCCTTTGAGCCTATAGGTCGTGCCTCCTTGAAGGATCTTACGCTAAAGACAGTGTTTCTGGTTGCAATCTGCTTGGCCAGACATATTTCGGAGCTTCAGGCTCTTTCTTGTCACGACCCTTTCTTACGTATTTCCACCGATAAGATGTCTCTGAGTATGGTGCCTTCCTTTTTGCCAAAGGCAGTTTCTGCCTTCCACGTGAATCAAACAGTGGAGTTATCGGGTTTTCCAAAATGGTCTAGAGACTTGGCAGTCGGTAGAGATCTTTACCTCTTGATGTTCCACAGTGCTCTTGCGGTACTTGAAAGTCACTAATTCTTTCCAAAGGTCAGACCATCTTTTTGATCTGTTCGGTGGAGCGAAGAAAGGAGAGAAGGTGTCGAAAGCCACTTTGGCCCGATGATTGATAGAGGCTAATTCGGCAGCCTATATTGCTAAGGGTTGTGTGGTTCTGAGTGGCTTTAAAACGCATTATGCGATGTGTGACATCGCATAATACCCAATAAGTAAAATGGCAGTCAATCAAGAAAAATAAATTTAAAAAGCCAACTTTACTTACCCTCTCCAGCAACTCTCCTACTCCTTTCCCTTCCAGGCCAATAGCACTCACCAGAAGCAGCAAGGGCTGCTGAAGCTCTGTTCTCACAGTCCTCTTCCTTAGTGCCCACAATCAGACACACACACACACACACACACACACACACACACACACACCCAGTTAGACCCCACAACCAGTCTTGGTCTCTCTCACACCAGTCATCTTCCTGACCAGTCTCTCTCTCAATCACACTCATGCTCTTATATACAAGCTCTCAATCACACACAAATGCTCTCGCACCCATTCACACCAGCTCTCACCCAGGCACCAATTCACACCCACAAGCTCTCACCCAGGATTCCATTCACACCCACACACACAAGCTCCCACCCAAGCACCCATTTACACCAGCTCTCATCCAGGCTTCCATTCACACCGACACACACAAGCTCTCACCCAGGCACCCACACACACAAGCTTTCACCCATTCACACCCACAGACACAAGCTCTCACCCATGCATCCATTCACACCCACAGACACCAGCTCTCACCCAGGCACCCATTCACACACAGACACAAAAGCTCTCATCCAGGCACTCATTCACACCTACACACACACAAACTCTCACCAAAAACTTCTTCTTCCTTCACTGCAGGGATGGGCTCCAGTTCTACTGTGGCTTTACTCCGGTGGGCCTTCTTTTTTCGCCACCACAGGGATGGGCTCCCATGGTGGCCTCAGTCGGGGTCGGGTTTCCTCTTCACCGCCATGAGAATGGGCTCCCATGGGTGGCCTTGCTTGATCGAGGTCGGGTTTTCCTCTTCTTCGCCACAGGAATGGGCTCCTTTGGCAGTCTTGCTTCATCTGGGTTCAACACTGCCATTGCTCCCACTCCACCCCCGGGCTATGCGATGCCTGCCTCACCGGCCAATCAAAGGCTTCCTCCCTTCTTCCTACTCTCACTGGCAGGTAGAAGGGAGGAGGCGTCCGATTGGCCTGCACGGGGTAGGCAGAATGAAGGAGGCTTCCCATTGGGCAGTGGGGGTAGGAAGAAAGGAGGCTTCCAATTGGCCCATGGGGGCTGGAAAAAGGGAGAAGGAAAGTACAATGGGGCAGTGGGACACCGGGAGACGCAACACACCGGTTGAGAAGCGCTGTACTAGAGCACAGGTGGCTTCTTGGGCCAAATGTCAATTGGTGACTCCAAAGGAAATATGTAGGGCCACAGTGTGGTCCTCCATGCATACTTTCACTAGACATTACCGTTTGGATGTTCGGGCGCCAGAGGATGCAGCCTTTGGTGAAAGTGTATTGAGAGCGGGTCTTTCGGGTGCCCTCCTGGTTTAGGGTTGCTTTGGTACATCCCACTTGTCTGGACTGATCTGGGTATGTTCAGGAAAGGAAAATTGGTTCTTACCTGCTAATTTTCATTCCTATAATACCACAGATCAGTCCAGGGACCTGCACCGGTATTGATGCCGAAAGACTGACCTTCCTGGAACTCAGATGTGCGGTGTTGCTTTGTCATTACTGCTGCAACAGTAAAGTTGTTTTAGTTATATAGTTAACAAACAAACAAACAGGATAAGAGATAATAATAATTGGAAAAGCGCAAAATATTTAAACTATGTTTAATATATTTCTCTCTAATAAGGGTGTCAGCAAGCCAGGAAGCCAGTGTAAGACCACCTTTTCAAATTATTATTGTCTCTTATCCTGTTTGTTTCTTTGTTATTGGTTTGAGCACAAGATTACTGGGTATTTTTGTTTCTTAGTTATAAAGTTGCCAGGGCTTCTGGGCCTTGCGGTTTGTGTAGGTTTTCCAGTTCAGGGGATTCCAACCCTGGGGTTTTTGCAGTTCAGGGGATTCCAACCCTGGGTTTTTTGCAGTTCGTCGGGGAGGCTGGGAGGGGAGAATTCCATATAATTTTGGCTTGGGTATAGGTCAATACTGAGGGATTGCAGGTGGCATGCTCGGTTATGTAGCAATGCCTCAAAGTTTTTTGTTCTCTGCCTCCATCTGCTGGTAGGGATGCATAAACCCACTTGTCTGGACTGATCTGTGGTATTACAGGAACGAAAATTAGCAGGTAAGAACCAATTTTCCTTTAGCTGTAGTTGGAAGGTGAACCCTGGGAACTTGTTTCACAGATAAGGCTGATAAGGGTTCTCCTGAGGTTGCTTCTTCTGATGTCTTGAGATGTAGCTGCACGCCATATTCTTCTGGTGCTCATGAGAACAGATCTTTGTCACTCAGAGACCATGGATGGAGTTGCACATGCCAGAGGAAATATATCCTGTTAAAACTTATATTTTGTGTATGGTTTCAGAGGCATGCATATATGTCTTGCTAACTGCATGCCATCAGATTCTATTCCCTCCGAAATGTTTCAAATAAAGTATATTGTTTTATAGTTCCAGTTCATACAGTAATATTGTGAGTCCATTTTAAGTTCTAACTGCACTTTTACAGGCAAATATCAATATCCCAATGGGAGCATTTCGACCAGGGGCTGGACAGCCTCCCAAAAGAAAAGAGTTTACACCAGAAGTGGATGAGGTAAGAGAAAAAGACCAGCTTTCCACGACAGCTGTTTCTGTTCAGTCAAAGCCTGTGGGAATGGGCATTTTAAGAATCATCAGTCTGCATGTATTGCACAGCAGTGAATATAAACAGTCTTTTTGGTTCCTGCAATATTTATATGAAAGGCCCTTTATTTTCTGCAACTCTGCAGGTTTGGGGATTGCTGCAGAAGCTGCTCACTCCCACACAATCTGATTGCTACTGAAGCAGCTCTGCTTTGTCAAGCTGTGGATTCAATACCTCATGTGTGTGTGGTATCACAGCCCTTCCTTTACCTAATGAGATTCAGATTCAAAATTCAGAAATACAGGATTCCCTGACATGGTTTACTGATGGGTCCTGTAAGAATGGTATAACTGCTTTTGCAGCCGTCCTATTTTCAGATGAGGAAGATGTGCTAGAGGAATAGCTTTTATTTGCCCAGCTGGAACACTTTTTAACATTTTCAGATTTAAAAATAATTCCATTTCTATATTAATATTTGAGGTCTGTAAAGACAATAGCCAGACATAGTTTAGAATTGCATGGTTTCTTCTGCAGAAATCAACACATGGCTTTTAAGGACTGCCTTGGAAAGACTTAACATTACCATCAGCAGGCTGGGCAGGCAAGGCAGCCATGATTGCTGTAACAAGGTGCAAAACTCCTTTTCCCTTCTATGAAATAACAATTGAAAGGACATACATTCACTCACATACTACTACTACTACTACTGCTATCATACCTAAACTTTCCCATAGCACTATTAAATCTATGCAGCATACAAATATACATAAGAGAGAATACATGTTCCATAGACCTTACAATCTAGTCAAGATAAAAGCAAAAGGAAAAAAGAGAGACTGGCAATTTCCTTTATAAAGAAAATGATTAAAACCTTGTGGTCACATAATGCTGGTCTTAGAATCCCTACATTGGTTACCTATCACCGATCATGATTCATAATCTCTTATATAACATTAACTCACCTTGGATTACAGCCATTTTAAAAATACATACCTCAACAAAAGCCCTGAGATCAGCGAACCAGAGCCTGCTCGACGTTCCCTCCCCCAAAATAGCACACCTTGAAGAGACCAGGGACCGAGCCTTTTCAATTGCTGGCCCCCTATTTTGGAACGCCCTCCCTATTGAAGTCAGAACAATTAAAGAGCCCATATTTTTCACAAAGGCGTTAAAAAACGCACTTAGGTCGAAATGCCTATGCATCATGATGATATTTCAACATTGTCGCATGTCTTAAATTTGATTTTAATTTATGCCTCTGTCGAAGATAAACTGTCTTGTTTTAATCTGTCATACCTGTTTTATGTATTTTAAATAATGTGTGTGTTTTTTGTACCCTGCCCTAAACGTAGGAAGGGTGGGTAGCAAATGTTTTAAAATAAATGAAAACAGTGATCAAGAAGCACCTGAAACAAAAATGATGATTTAGAAGTAAAGTTTGGTTAATATTTGAATGCTGAAATTTTAAAGGGATGTGCATTCATTTTAACTGAATTTGAAAAATGTAACAAAGGCCAATTTGTTTCTTTCGGTGGGGGGGGGGGGGGGGGGCACTAAAACAAATTCAGAGCCCCAAATTAAAAGAATCCTATTTGTTTAATTTGATTAAAACCTCTGGTCTGGCCTGGGCCTGATGCCAAGCCATTGGCTGAGACCTGAGTAAAGGCCCAAGCCCCCCCGAAAAATATTGCCGGGGTCAGGAAATTTCCCAACCCCCACTTAACTGATCTGTCGGGGATCCGACACTGTGGCCAGACCAGTGGGAAACTGTTATAAAGAATAAAATCACAAAACATTTAGATAGACATGGTTTGATGGGACACAGCCAGCATGGATTTACCCAAGGGAAGTCTTGCCTCACAAATCTCCTACATTTTTTTGAAGGGGTGAATAAACATGTGGATAAAGGTGAACCAGTAGATGTGGTGTATTTGGATTTTCAGAAAGCATTCGACAAAATCCCTAATGAGAGGCTTCTAAGAAAACTAAAAAGTCATGGGATAGAAGGCAATTATTGGTGTTTGAGGTAGTTGTGGGTGAATCCTTGGGCCTGTGGCAGATGACCACACCCCCGGGGGGAAGATCCCGAGAGGGACCACTGGTTATTAAACAATATACTGTTTAATAAAAGAACACTAGTTCTTTTATTAAACAGTATATTGAACTACCAGAGGTGGCAGTAGTGAGCTGGAAGTGCCCGGCAGGGCTGTAGTCCCATAGATACTGGAACAGAGATCCTGGATAACTGAGCTGTAGAGAAACTGAATATAGTGAGTAGGCAGGGTATGCAGAGTTCAGGAACAGAGCCTTGATGGTAACACTCACACAATAGTCTCTAGAAGTAGTCCAGGTGTTGGAATAGGTTAGGCCCTCGAGGAGTGAGTACCTGGTTCCAGGGAAAGCTCTGAGAAAGAGAAGATAACTCACTGGTGTAGTAGGCAGTGATGACTTCCAGGCAGAAAGAGTATTCAGCAACCAGTCCGGGAACATGGGCCCTCGAGGAGCAAGTGCTGGTTCCTGACTGTGACCTGAAAAACAGAGAGAGAGCGAGGCCCCCGAGGAGCGGGTACCCCTGGTAAGTCCGAGGAGGCAGAGTAGCTTGGAGAGAGCGAAACTGGTCCATAACCAACTCCTATTCAATTCCTTCCCTTGCTAACTCCTTTCCTTGCTAACTCCATTAGTTAGCGATTTCTAAGACCTTATATATCCAGTACTGATCACGTCATCTCAGGGGGACGCCCCTGAGGTTCGCGCCACTGCTGGTACATCAGTCGGGGCTGCGCCACGCGTGCGCCCTTAGGCCCTTGTGAATCATGGTGGATCGCAGCGCCGAGCCGCTCCGGGGACGCCGGAGGAAGACGGCAGTGAGACGCCGCGACGGCCAACCTTCCACTTGAGCAAGAGGGAATCGCCAAAGAGGTGAGGAGGGCAGAGTGGAGACGTCAAGCAGCGACGGTCGCAACAGCAATGTCCTTTTGTGGACTGCAAACTGGTTAAAAGACAGGAAACAGAGAGCAAGATTAAATGGTCTGTTTTCACAGTGGAAAAACATAAAGAGTGGAGTGCCTCAGGGGTCTGTACTTGGACCAGTGCTTTTTAATATATTTATAAATGATCTGGAAAGGAGTACAACAAGTGATCAAATTTGCAGATGACACAAAATTATTCAGAGTAGTTAAATCTCAAGCGGATTGTGATAAATTGCAGGAGGTCCTTATAAGACTGGAAGATTGGGCTTCCAAATGGTAGATAAAATTTAATGTGGACAAGTGCAAGGTGATGCATATAGGGGAAAAATAACCTGTTGTGTCCATTAGTCTTAGATGGCTTCGCCCGACATGCCTCACCTCTATTTCATCCTTCTCCACAAGCCTCAGGAGAATGGCGTCCGTAGTGTCTCCTTGCCGCACCCTCTGGCTTCCTCGGAGCGGCTCTGGCACGGCGTTCCGCCATGTTGACCTGAGGCCTCCTAGAGCGCGCACGCATGCATCTCGTCTTGTAGCAGTGTTGGCACAAACCTCAGGGGTGTCCCCCCTCGAGTGATGTCACTGCTTCCTCCTTCAAAAGGTTGCCCATTTGCTGACTCTCGCCGAGTTAGCAACAGATTGGATTTGCTCCGGTCTGAAGCTGCTCTGCCGCTTTTACTCTGCTGGAAGCCACCTTCACCCTTCGGGGTCTACTAACCTGGGTACCCGCTCCTCGGGGCCCTTTGCTTATTTCCAGGTGCCTATCCTGATACAGGTACTCGCTCCTCGAGGGCCTGTGTGTCTATCCTGGTGCCTGTTCCATATTCTTCGATCTGCTGGAACCCTACTTACAGCTACAGAGAGTGAGTACTACTTCTCCAGTCTGTCCATCTTCAGCTCCTCGCTGTTCATCTGCATCGGACCCTACACCACCATTGTGGAACGGGTCTCCTCTGCCAAGGACCTCAGACTGTTGATACCTATCCTCTCTCTACTGCTCACTGGGAACTCTATCTACTCAGCTACAAGGAGTGTGTATAACATCTGCCAATCTGTCTCTCCTATAATGTCGTACTGGACATCTGCATCGGGGCCTTACACCACCATTGTGGGATGGGTCTCCTACGCCAAGGATCACAGACTGTTGCTATCTATCTACTCTCTTCTGCCACCTCTGGTGGACCACAATAACTGTATAATAAAAGATACATTCTCTATGTTTGTGCATCTGAGTCTAGCCTGATGCTTCAGTTCCCTATGGGGCTCCTCCCCGTGGGAGATAACATCACTGTTGCCCCTGAGAATCCACCAAACACCTCAATATCATAACATAACCCTTGCTGTAATTACACAATGTTAGGTTCTGTCTTAGGAGTTACCACCCAGGAAAGAGATCGAGACGTCATAGTGGATAATTCATTGAAATCGTTGACTCAGTGTGCAGTGGTGGGCAAACAGAAGGTTAGAAATTATTAGGAAGGGAATGGAAAATAAAATGGTGGATGTCATAATGCATCTGTATAGCTCCATGGTGAGACCACACCTTGAATACTGGTCACCTCATCTCCAAACCAATATAGTTGTACTGGAGAGAGTGCAGAGAAGGGCGACCAAAATGATAAGGGGCATGGAATGGCTCCCCTATGAGGAAAAACTAAAGAGGTTAGGGCTGTTCAGTTTGGAGAAGAGACGACTGTGGGAGTATATGATAAAGGTCTACAAAATCATGAAAGAACTTGAACAGGTTAGTGTAAATCAGTTATTTACTCTCTCGGATAATAGGATTAGGGACACTCCATGAAGTTAGCAAGTAGCTCATTTAAAACAAATCAAAGAAAATTCTTTTTCACTCAGCGCATAGTTAAGCTCTGGAATTCATTGCCAGAGGATGTGATTAAGGTAGTTAGTGTAACTGGGTTTAAAAAAGGTTTGGATAGGAGGGGCAGATCCAAGATGGCGGATCAGTAGTCAAAGCGTGGCGTCTTGGCTCCCTCGGGCATTTATTTTTAAAAAAAGATTGCCTCTACCGATTCCTGAATGGGGGAAAAAGCAGAAGCTTAAGGTGGGGACTATCCCTGCAGCCCCCCGACGATTCCTTTTTCGGGCCCGATGGATGCCCACGCTATGCGTAGCAGTTCAGTGTCGGGGACTCAGCTGCTGGAGGGTGGGGGAGGGGAATTTGAGCTCCTCTCTCTCTCCCAGGCTCTTTATCACCTTTGAGCCCCGTCGAGGGAGCACCTCCCGGGAATCCTGCCACCGCCAGAAACGCTGGCGAGCCAGAGGTGTCTGCGACTGACACGGGAAGTGTTGAGCCGTTCCCTGCAGGGGACGGTGGAGCAGCGGCGGTAGCAGTGTGTCCAATGTTCGTTCTGGGACAGCCGGGTAGGAGCAATGCACGAGAGGATGGTCTTGAGAGTGCCAGGCCAGAGGAACCCTCATCAAAACTACCACCATTGGTACCTGGGATGCAAAGGCCTTTGGTGTTTTCCCTGGAGACTATCTGGGAAGCAATTGTTGATTTTCGGAGCTCAGTATTTCAGCAGTTTTCTCCTATGCTATCAAAGTATAAAGATCTGGAGGAAAAAGTCTCAACATTGTCCAATACTATGAATGAACTGGGTCAACAAATTTCAGACATGAGGAATCAAGTGAGTACCATTCAACAAACATAGTCTGTAATGATCAAAGAAAAGGTTACTATGGCTCTAAGGATTGAAAATCTTGAGAATGCAGTCAGAAAGAGGAACTTAAGATTTATTAATTTCCCTCGGTTCCCCTTAATACCGCCTACGGAAATGTTCAGGAGATATTTGATGGAGACTTTATAGGACCCAGAACATTTAATTCCTCCTGTGTCTGAGATATTCTATCTACCGCAACTTAAAAGAGCTGAAGAAGACAGACAAACAGAGGGAATAACACCGTTAATTCCGGCTGCGGAACCAAATGTGGATCTATCAACGATATTGGAGTCATCAGATACAGAACTGACTGTTCCATCTACTCTTAATGTGACTCTAGCACTTAAGCCTGACAAATGAGACTCTATTTTCGCCATAGATCAGAGTTGTTTCTTCAGTGTAAAGTTAGAGTTTTCTCAGATGTCTGAAAGGAAACTCAAAAAAGGAGATTATTTCTTTTGATGAGACCGCACGTTCAGTTACTTGGGGGAATTTTCCTTTTGAAATTTCCATGCCAAGTGCATGATTAAATATCAGAATAATTCATATATATTTTATGATCCCCCACAGTTAACTCAATATTTGATTGGGAAGACCCCTAGGGTGGGCAGTAACCCCCAGGTGTAACCACCTCTGTAGTTCCCTATAGGTAGTAGACTGCTATAGGATTACTGTTTTTTTCTTCTGTGCAAATATTACTTTGGGTTGGGAATTGGATCCCCCTCATAAAGAGGACTGTTGTTATGGGTATGAGAATGTTAAAGTATTTTTCATCTTTTATCTTAATGATGTTATTTGTTCTTGTTTTCCTACTCTATCCCATATTTCTGATCAAGATTGATGTCTTGTATAATTTGAAAATGCAGAAATAAAAAAAAAAAAGTTTGGATAAATTCCTAGAGGATAAGTTCATAAACTGCTATTAATCAATAAGGAATAGTAGCTTGAGATCTATTTAATGTTTGGGTACTTGCGACATGGATTGGCCATGTTGGAAACGGGATACTGGGCTTAGTGGACCCTTGGACTGATCCAGTATGGCATATCTTATGTTCATATGAAAAGTTCAAGACAGTCTGCCAATATTGGGTGCTACCAGCAAAGCAAGGGTGGCATTTGGAGTGCCAATTAGGTTAAATTTTATATCTGAGGGCCCTAACTTTTACAGTCTGGGAAACTGATAAGCATAGGGGTAATCTGCATAGTGCAGCAGATACTGGTATAAGCTTGTTGGGCAGACTGGGTGGATCATTTGGTCCTTTTCTGCCATCATTTCTATGTTTCTATGAGTGTATCTGCCCAGTATCATAAATCCTGTCTTTTTGATCAAAAATGAAGAAAATTGTGTCAGATTTACAGAGGTGAAGCTAATTTTACCTGCTTTTATCTCATGTTATGATGATAATTATGAGATTTCCTAAAATGGTTGACAGCACAGAAAGCGATGCACCCATTCCAGTAACATGGTCTGCCCTGCAATCAAACATCCATTGTAACTGGAGACTTAACAGCACTGGATGGATGCAGGATTTCATAAAAAAAAGAAAAAAAAATCAGCGACAGCAGGGAACTTACCACGGAGTTTACTGTGCACGTAACATAAATAGGGTAATTTTGTAACAGGCCATGTAGGAAAATCGGCAAATGCATGCAATTTTCAAAACGGATTTAGTAATGTATGTTCACTTTTAAAATTATCCCACCAAACTTTCCCCCATATGATTATACCTGCTAATTTGTGTGTAGAATTCTTTTAGGAAAATTAATATGCATACTTTTTGATTTTCAAAAGAATGGAAATAAGTTACAAAGAAGTTATGCATGTCAATGTAACAATTTTTAAAAGCCATTTACCTGCATTAAGGGCACTCAATGACATATATTGTAGTAGTTTTCAAAAGCTCATTTACATGTGTAAAACAGTTTTAAGTATGCAAATGCTTTTGAAAATCTGGCCCTATGCGCGTAAGTTCAAACGCCTCTGCAGCTCAACTCAAAACGACAGGCCTATCTGTTCTTTCCAAAAGAAGACCATTATCCAAAGAGTGTGTGTAAATATACCATTGTTTGGGACATTAAAAGAATGGTTATAGGATGGTACCCTTTTCATTGCTAACAATAATTCAGAAACTTTCTCCTTCACAAGGTTGTCTAGGGGCTTTAAAATAACATCGGCATCATAATCCACCACTGTGTGTCAGTATTGGTTTGTCTCCCTTCTTCAGATGCATAAAAAGAAATGTTATCGTTAGCATTAAGTTAACCTAAAAGTGTCTGTCCAGATATACAGATATAGTTTAATGCTAGTATAATAATATATAGCAGCAGATTGAAGAATTAAATGGGCATTGAGGCCAAACCCTGTGAAACAGAGTTAACGCACGTTGACATTCAGTATGGGGAATCCTGTATATGTTGCAGTTGTACTTTAGATCAGGGGTGAGTAAACTGGGGCAGGGGTGGCACACTGACCGCCCAGTCAGGAAAGAAACAAAATCATTTTACTGTTGAGTATCTGTACCATGGAGGCACTGTAAGCTCAGGAGGGAGGGAACTGCCAGAACACAGTGACATCATTTGTAAGCCTACAAATAATCCTTCTAGTTTGTGATATAATATACTGATGCAACAATAAATTATTTTATATAGACAAGGCCATCATATTAATAGGCAATGTGCATTACTGCAACCATTGTCGCTGCCTGAAATTGTATAATCATAGGTCTGCCCACCCCACCATTACCATCCACTAATTTTTAATGAAAAATGTTTCTGTTAATTGCCATCCAAAAACTTTAGAATTTGTGCATATACCTTTTGTATGTGTGGATATATATATAGCAAAACAAAGCACACTGGCACCTATTGAATTTCCAGGTATATGCACAAAAAATTACACAGTAATGCTAAAGATATATTGCACAACCCCAATACATTTTTTTTACTACTTTCAAACAAATTTTTCAAATGAAAATGTTTTTATTAAATTCCTTATAAATATATTGCACATATTATTAGTCCATCACCCTTATTAAAAACCATTCATACTTCAGTCATACCAATCGTACTGTATCCCACTTAAAAAATCAGCACCCCAGCATCATATTGTAACAACAATGCTCTTCTATGCATAATAATTCTCAATAATCCACTTTCATGTTATTAAGGATAACCAACACCATTGAGCAACAACTTAAAGTTCTGTTTATGAGTTTCTCTTATAGATGCTTTTTCTTTTTCCCAAGAATCAGATTTCTTGAATTAAAGTTGAAATTCAACATTGGTTTTTATTAAGAAGTAACTAACTGACAGGCCAATACAGTAAAGGCGAGCGCCCGCTCTCCCGGTGCGTGCACAGGTCAGTGTCCTGTGCGCGCGATTCAGTAAACCAAAATATTTAAATTAGGGCCCGCGGTTAAAAGAGGCGCTAGGGACACTAGCGTGTTCCTAGCGCCTCTTTTTGGACAGGAGCGGCGGCTGTCAGCGGGTTTGACAGCCGACACTCAATTTTGCCGGCGTTGGTTCTCGAGCCCACTGATAGCCACGGGTTCGGAAACCAGCAAAATTGAGCATCTGGTTTTCAACCCGCGAGTCGCGGGCTGATTTAAAATTTTTTTTTTAATTTTAACTTTTTTTTAACTTTTGTGTCCTCTGCCTGGGGGCATCGCATAACATCCAGGGTTGTCACTTGTGCTCCCAAATTACCCTGAAGAAACTGTCGGATTCGACTCAATAAGATGAATCCGTTTTTTGGGTTAAAGAAGTCTGAGCAATCGGCATTGATGGACCTTGGACCTGCACAGATGGACACCACACCGTCGACATCGGCGGGACCATCAGTTCCATTGGCGGATAAGGGCACCAGAGGCCTATCGTTGTCAATCTCCTCTGGGCTGAGGACGCTGGATTTATCGTCTTCAGCCTCGGCCCCACAGAAAAAATGGGCCGAGCATCAAGGGAAGCCAAAGAAGCATCGGCACCGGTCCCCAACAATGCATGGTGTTGGTCTTGGGGATGCACCGGCTTTTGATTTGATGCCCTTTAAGCGACCCCATGGCGAGGAGACCCCATCCTTTATCGGTGCCAGGGGTCCATGACAGTCTCCACCAGTCCTGGTGCCAGTCACTTATCCACCTTGTGGGTCAGAAGAAGATCTGGCCACTGCTCCTTCCTCCCAGACAGTGTTGGTATCGGCAATGTTTGAGGAGGAGCTAGAGCGTTGAGTCTAGATGGTGGTGGATCGGGAACTGCAGGGCATCGGGCCTGTGGCACCGGAACTGGTGCTGCCCATCATCCTACCACTGTTGGAGAAGCTCAACGTACTTATTGGTGCATTACTGACCCAGCTGGTGCCAGTTTTTGGGTCAGCACTTGTGTCCGGCGGGGCACCAAGGCCTCCCCCTACTGATATGGTGGTCGTTGCTGGTTCCTCTGAGGATGAAGCTCCACCGAGGTCAGAAGAGGCACTAAGGCCTGTAGTCCCCTGTCCAGTTCTACTGGTGCCTGCACCTCTGGACAAAGGCCGAACATCTAGGGCCCCATCCCCTGTAGCATTCAGTGAGGATGAGGGTCCCTATGATCCCTGGGGGAATGATTTGATGGAGTCCTCCTCTGAGGGCTCTGATGGTCTCCCATCAGACCTTTCTCCTCCAGATTTGTGGAGGAAATCCTTGCCTGAGAACTTGACCTTTGCAGTGTTTGTGAGGGTGATGGTGGAAGCCATCTTGTTTCATCTTTTAAGAGAGGAGGATGCCAGGCACAAAATGTTTGAGATCCTCCAGTTCGTGGAGCCTCCTAAGGAGATTGTAGCTGTCCCAGTACATGAGTCACTTAAGGAGTTGCTGCTGAAAATTTGGGAACACCCCCTCACAATGCCTCCTGTTAATAAAAAGGCGGACAGGGTCTACATCATCCAGAAAGCTGCCGGATTTGATAAGTGTCAGCTGCCTCACCAGTCGGTGGTGTTCGAATCTGATCCCAAAAGGGCCAAGCTCTCTCAGACCCATTCCTTGGTGCCCCCATGGAAGGACCATAGAGCAATAGATACTAATGGGAGGCAGGTGTTCCAAGGTACCATGCTTATTGCCCACAATGCTGCCTACCAGCTCTACATGAGCTAATACTCACAGGACATCTGGAAGCAGGTGCAGGAGGTGGCTGAGTAGCTGTCTCAACAGCAGCAAGACTCCTTCATGACGCTGGTGAACAAGGTTCTAGAGTAAGAAATGTTTTCAAAATGGCATCGAGAGACTTTGCAGCAGGAATCAGTGCCTGCAGAATGGCATGGCTATTGGCCTTAGATCTCTGACCGGAGGTACAGGAACGATTCGCTGACGTTCCGTGTATTAGAGAGAATCTCTTCGAAGATAGGGTGAGGGATGCTCTGGCCCAACTTCGGGACCACCATGAGACCCTCCAACAACTCTCTGCAGATACTCCGGACCCATCCTCCTCTTCCAAGAGGCCGTCGAGACACAGGCTAAGGATGTCTTTCTTTCACTAGAGGAAGTACTATCCTCCACCTCCTCATTCCCGTCAACACCATCAGGGCTCCAGCAGCAGTCCAGGCAGTAGAGAGCCTCTAAACCCCAGCCAGTTCTTTAGTCAACTATGGGGACGGGGTTTGGACTAGACAGTAGGGAGCGTAAACCAGTTGCCTATACCCGAGATGATGGACCCTCTGGTCTGGAGATGCTGTGGTTCTTTGTGAGCCAGTGGCCCAGTATAACCTCAGACCAGTGGTTTCTGTCCATTGTCCACCAAGGGTACCAGTTGAATCTATTGGGTGTCCTGCCAAATCGCCCTCCGTGCTCATATTAGGGGCTGGTAGCGCATCAGGAGGTACTACTAGCGGAGCTCTCCTCCCTTTTAATGACCAGAGCGGTCAAGCCCATACCAGCAGGCCAAAGAGAGTGGGGATTCTACTCCAGGTACTTCCTAATTCCAAAGAGAATAGGAGGACTCCATTCCATTCTAGACCTAAGGGCCTTGAACAAGTTCCTAAAAAGAGAAAAGTTCAAATGGTTTTCCTGGGCACCTTGCTCCCCCTTTTGCAAAAAGGGGACTAGCTATGCTTTCTCAACCTAAAGGACGCATAAGCTCATATCAAGGTCTTCCCCAGTCACAGGAAGTATCTTCATTTGTGATAGGAACACAGCACTTCCTATACCAGGTGTTGCTGTTCAGGCTCATGTCTGCCCCACGGGTTTTCTCAAAATGACTGGGAATGCATGTCTTCTCATATCTGGATGATTGACTGGCCTCAGGCAAGGTCCATCAGGTCCATGTATTTGACCATTTGGGTGTTGGAGTCACTAGGGTTCATTCCCAACTACCCAAAGTCCCATCTTAGCCCATGACCTCAATAGGACTTCATAGGAGCCCTGCTAGACACTGCTCAGCCCTAGGCCTTTCTGCCTTGCCAGAAGGCCGTAGCCTTGGTGACCATTGCAGCAGAGATTAAACATGCATTCCCAGTCATTTTGTGATTTTACTCCGTATTTTATTTTCTTTTTATGCTCTTTTAGTAATTCTTAATTAATGCAATGCAATTTTAAGTTTTTATTTTTGATGTTATTTTATTATTAATTTGAATTTTTTTAGTATTACTTACTATTAATTTAAATTATAGTGTTGTTATTTTATACTTTTCTTGTCCGATTTGTGAACCGTTGTGATGGTACTTCCAAACGATGGTATAGAAAAACTGTCAAATAAATAAATAAAAAAACAGAGCCAGCAGGTGACAGCCTGGCACATGTTGAGTCTGTTGAGCCATATGGCCGTAACCATCCATGTTACTCCCTTGGCACGTTTACAAATGCGCAGAGCCCAATGGTCCCTGAAGCTACAGTGGTGCCAGAGCCTCCAGGCTTGCATCCGAGTCACCCCATCTCTCTGGGACTCATTGTCCTGGTGGTGGGTACTTTCCAATCTGGAACAGGGGATCTTGTTTCAGAATCTCCCCACTCCAATTGTCCTAACCATGGATGCTTCTATCCTGGGGTGGAAAGCTCATATAGATGGACTTAGTACCCAGGGTCTTTGCTCTGCTCAGGAACGTTCTTGTCAAATCAACTGCCTGGAGCTTCGGGTGATCAGTACACACTATGGGCTTTCAGAGGTCGGCTGTCCAACAAAGTTGTCCTGATCCAGACAGACAACCAGGTAGCCATGTGGTATGTCAACAAGCAGGGAGGCACGGGATCGTATCTCCTGTGTCAGGAAGCGATCAAGATATGGTTGTGGGCCCTGTCCCAAGGGATGGTGCTCAGGGCCATGTACCTGGTTGGGATGGAGAACGTGGTAGCAGACAGGCTGAGTCGAGCCTTCAGACCCCACAAGTGGTCCTTGGACCAGGGAGTAGCGAATCAGATATTCCGCCTCTGGGGGAGCCCCAGACATAGATCTGTTTGCGTCCCCCTACAACAGAAAAGGTGCCTTGGTTCAGCTCCCTGCACAGGTCAGATGGAAAACAAGCCTTGGACGCCATCACCCATCATTGGAGCAAGAGTCTTCTGTATGCATATCATCAGATTCCCTTAATGGCGAAGACTGTCTTGAAGCTTCACCAGGACAAAGGGACTATGATTCTCATAGCCCCTCATTGGCTGACACAGGTCTGGTTTCCACTCCTTCGAGAATTGTCCATCCAGAGACTGATCAGTCTGGGGACTTCCTCAGATCTCATCACGTAATAACCAAGACATGCTGCGGAATCTCAACCTCCAGGCCTTGTCGCTCACAGCTTGGATGTTGAGAGATTAATCCTGCAGCCGCTTGATCTTTTAGAGGATGTGTCTCAGCTCCTGGTGGCTTCTAGAAAGCCTTCCACTAGAAAGTCCTATGGACTGAAATGGAGGAGGTTTTCCATGTGGTGTGAGTAGATGGCCCTAGATCCGTTCTCCTGCCCCACACAAAAACTGCTTGATTAGCTTCTACACCTATCAGAGGCTGGCTTAAAAAACAACTCTGTTAGAGTTCATCTTAATGCATTTGACGCATACCACCAAGATGTAAATGGTACATCCATCTCTGTACAGCCTGTAGTTGTACGTTTTCATGCGGGGCCTGCTTCAATTGAAGCTTTCCCTAAGGCCTCCTGCTGTGTCTTAGGTCCTCAACGTGGTGTTAGCTCAATTGATGAAAGCTCCTTTTGAGTCGCTGCACACCTGTGACCTGGAAAGTCATATTTTTGATGGTGGTCACTTCAGTGCGCAGGGTCAGCAAGCTCCGGGTCTTAGTCACTTATCCACCTTATACTAAGTTTTATCACAACAGGTTGGTCTTGAATACACACCCTAAATTCCTGCCTAAGGTGGTGACAGATTTCCATCTTAGTCAGTCATCTTGCCAATATTCTTTCCCAGACCCCATTTGCACCAAGGAGAACAAACACTGCACAGTTTGCTCTGCAAGTGAGCCTTAACCTTCCATCTGGAGCGGACAGAATCCCATAGACAGTCCACCCAACTTTTTGTTTCTTTTGATAAGAATAGGTTGGGCATTGCCAAACAGACACTATCCCAACTGGCTAGCAGATTGCATCTCCCACTGTTATGCCCAGATGGGACTGCATCTTGGGGGTTATATCAAGGCTCATTCTGTCAGAACCATGGCAGCATCAGTGGCCCACTTGCAAGCAGTTCCATGGAGAAGACCTGCAAGGGTGCAACATGGAGTTCTCTCCACTGCAAGGGTGCAACATGGAGTTCTCTCCACTGATTCACATCTCATTACTGTCTGGATAGGGATGGCTGATGCAACAATAAGTTTGGCCAATCTGTCCTTCAGAACCTGTTTCTGGTGTAGAGCCCAACTCTCCCACCTAGAGCCCATTGTTTGGGTTCAGGCTGTCCTCCCCTCTGTTACCAACAGCACCGATGTTGTTGTGCCTTGTGGCAACTGGTTAGGTGTCTGTTGGTACCCTTTTTTGTTGGGGAGCAGCCTGTAGATAGGGATTCACCCATGTCTGAGGACTACCATCCTGCTTGTTCTCAGAGAAAGCAGAGTTGCTTACCTATAACAGGTATTCTCCAAAGACAGCAGAATGTTAGTCCTCATGAAACCCACCCAGCACCCTGCGGAGTTGGGTTTCTCCTATTTTTTATTTTAATCGTAATTCTGTTACAAGACTGAAGAGGGACCCCGCGTGGACGCATGGTATATGGCATGCTGGGTATGCTCAGTGTGCCTAGTCAAAGTTTTAGAAACTTTGATATAAGTTTTCCGTATCTGAGCTCCATCTGATGATGTCACCCATGTGTGAGGACTAACATGTTGCTGTCCTCAGAGAACACCTGTTACAGGTAAGCAACTCTGCTTTACCTGTGTAACTGGGTTTTTAAAAGTTGCTACAACATGTGCCATTGAATTGTCAATAGGTTTTACCCATGTTAAGTGCATTTAATGTGGATAAACTGCTTTTGAAAATTGCTATGATAGTATGTTATATTTACATGTATAACTCTTGAAAATTCTCATTGAATATAAAGAAGCTAGTAAAGTGCATAAAAGTGAATTTTAAAAGCCTGGCACGCGCATCAGTCAGGGGATTTGCAAATAAGTTAGGCTCGCATACGCCAACCATATTTTAAAAAGTGCCCATATGTGCGCATAAATGCTGCAGCGTCCACATCTCAAAAATTTCCAAAGTGGGCAATGGGCACGGTCTGGGCATATCAAGGCCTGCCCAAGAGATGCATTTGTAAACCCTTACGCAGACCAGTGCGTGCTGAGGTCCCCTGCCATGTAACTTTACTTCTGCTATGAATGAGGTCTAAGTCATAAAATAAAAGGATAGAGTCATTTCTGAGGGGTTTAAAGGGTCTGGGGGCAGAGTAGGCTATTAAATCTGGGGGAGTTGGAGGACCTAGCTTTTAACTGGGAGAACTGGTGGATGAACTGATAAAAATCCCATGACTTAAGCAGTAGAAGTGGAATTTGCGCGCCCATGATCACTTAAAATTGGCACACATGCGCACGGCCAGGCTATTTTATAACATGCGTGCTTATAAGCATAAACCATTGGAGAAAGAGCTCTTTACATTTCTAGTCTTCATTGCTGGTGACTTTATGAGCATGGTGATGCATGTAGAGGATTGCAGGATGCCTGGATACTGAGTTAATGTAATAAGTGAATGTGCAAAAAGTGAATTTTAATCCATGCAGTTAACAGGTATGAATTGTAGTACAGGGTACTAGTAACAATGTTGGTACTGGAGAAAGGACTTTATAGGGGTTTTTTTGATCAATAAAAAAATGCTGTGCATACGCTTTGGAAGCCTCCTTAAGCTTTTTATATTCATTCAGTGTTGAAAGTTCAGTATAGTAACATGTTTAAGTTAAATTTAATCTACCTTTTGGTTTCTTCTTCAGATGTCTGACATTTGTCCTCAGAAGGTCATATAAACGGACTCTGGATACTTTTCATGTTGGGCCAATAAACATATCACATCTACAAAAAATTTGTGCATGAGTTAGAACCCATAGGTCAGCCAATGACAGATAGTTGGGAAAAGTTTCAATTTTAATATAACTTTTCATGGATAGACTTTTAAAACCTTAGGGCCTGATTGGGTTTTACATGTGTTAAGTGCACTTTACACGAGTAAATGGCTTTTGAAAATTGCTATGATAGTATGTTACATTTACGCGTGTAACTCATTTGAAAATTCCTTCCTTGTGTTTTTGCAGAGTAGTTCTGTTCCTGCTTCCGAGACAGAAGAGAAGAAGCCATTTCCAGGAGCAGTGAAGCTCCCAGGGCCAGCAGTTAATGTGTCAGAGATTAGGAATATAAGAAGTGAACTCAAATTTGTCCCCAGAGCTGAAGAGCCGTAGGGACCAGGAAAAGGTGAGTGAGCGTGTAAGACGCCTTCCAAAGGAATTCTGTAAGTTTTCAAAGAAGCTTAGGAGTGTTTTCAGACTTAATGGATATGCAATTTATTGAATTATAATATACAGCACATCCGATATGTGGAGGACCAAACCAAACACGGGAAATCCCAGTATCAAGCAGGATGGTCAATAATTTATAAAGTACACTTGTTTTTGTTATGAAGCAGGAAGATGTATTTAAGACTTCAGCATACATGTAAAATGGATTATCGATGTGTTAGTGCCATCCTGAAGTATTACATAAATCTTCCTGCTTCATAACTAAAATCATCCTTCCTGATACTTGAATTAAAATATGCCAAAAGTACATTTTCGGTTTTATGTACTGTATATATTTTGCAAGATATCACATTGTTCACTCCTCCCGCACCTCCCCCCCCCACCCCCCCCCAGACAACTTGCACCTTGGCACCGAATGCAAAATCTTTCCATACCCTGAGTTCCTAACGATCTGCTTTGCTCCTAAGAGTTTAGAGCAAACTATGAAATGTGAAAAATGATATTTTTCCTTCCTGGTTCACAAAGAAAAAAATCCTCAGTTTTTGCTTGATTTGCTTTTGGCACAGCAGTTTCCTCGCTAGGATTCTGACTGTATGGGAGAAAAAAAATTGTCACTTATTTTTCTTTCATTTTCTATTTATTTTGTTTCATTTTTGGCCCTATTTTTTTCTCATGTGCAGGCTTTTGCAGATAGCAGACACTGACATATTTTAACACAAGCTAAAACGACAGAAACAATGATAGAGATAATACAGATTTTTGTTTTGTAATAGATTACAAGGACCTTTGGAGCTGAATGTATTGGCTGTAGCACAATAGTAGTGAAGGCAGCTTAATCTGTACACATGGTGAACTGTTTGCTCCTGGAGCAGTACCAGCATTCCATTCTTTAGCTCACCCAAGATATTAATTCTCAGTGAAGCCTGAGGAGCGAGTCGTGATCACTTCAGCTCCAGCACGTCTGACAAACCCTTCTGCTTTATCAAGGAATTCAAGCTGCAGTGTCTCAGCATTCTTCAGCAGGGATCTCAAACTTGTTTTTTTAGATACTCCCCCATCATTCTTCCCTCTTCAGCAAATCTTCTGTGCGGGAAAAGATGTGGAAAACAAAACCTGTGACTAATAATTGAAGAGGTTGATATTCAAAAGCCATTTAGATGGATCTCTGAAAAGTTATCCGTCTAAATGGCAAAACAGCAAAATTCATCGCCCTACATAGCCACATAAATCGGGGACCGGCCAGAGGCAGGCAGGAGGCATTTCCAGGAGGAGCAGAGTTATCTGGTTAGATATACCCAGCTAACTTTAAGATAGCCGGATATATTCAGTGGCATAACTGTGCCGCTGAATATACCCTGCTGGTTAGCTAGATATGTTTATCTTAGATGCTCCCCCATCATTCATCCCTCTTCAGCAAACCTTGTTTATCTGGCTAACTGGCTGAACTGCATAGCAGTTGAAAATGGACCTCAACATGTCTATCAGGGATGGCTCAAGGCAATCTGCTGCTTGAGGCAAAGGATGAAATAGCACCCCCCACACACCCCACACACACCCCACACACCCCCACCATGGCCCGGTGCAGGTGAAATCACAGAGGGCCAGGGCAGGGGGAAGGCAATGACTTGCCCAAGGTCACAAGGAATGGCAATAGGATTTGAGCCCTGGCTTCCCTTGTTTGCAGCCCAATGCTCTAACCATGCAGTTTTAGTTTTTGGGCCTGTTATTTATTTGGTCACAGTCTTCGGCATCTACAGTAGGGGGAGCCGGAGAAATGTATAATGGGGTGGGGTGAGCTTTGGCTGCCCCACCCCCTGGGTCTAGAACTAGGACTCCTCCATTCCCTATTTCCTGTCTCCCACCCTTCTCCAGGATCTGTCCCCTGGGGGTGTGAGAGGTTGGTGAATGGTGGGAGTCTGAGTGTGTGATACACTCTCTCTTAGGGCTGATACAAAATTTACAGCCTTTCATTACCCCTTCCCTCCCCTCCCTACATAATTAAAACTTATACATTCTTTTCCATTTTAAAATGTATTAACTTCCCCAACCTAAAAAGGCAGATTGTGTGTGTTCCGCGGTCGCGGCCGTCTGCGACCGCGTCCCCCTACCTGACTGGCCCGGCAGGCCACCGCGGCAGCGTCGGGGGTATCGCCAGTGCTGGACTGAGCCTCCGCGCGCTGGTGTAGGCATCCGCGGGGGTTCCCGGGCTTGGGAGCCGTCTCTGCTCCCTCCTCTCGGTGTCGGGCAGCTTCCCCCGTGGGTCGGGAATTCAAGATGGCCGCCGCCATCTTAGGTGCGAGGCCGCGCCTCCTCATTAGAATTAAAGGGACCTAAGCCCTTTAATTACCCACAGCTGCTTCCAATGATCCAGAGCAGAGGAAGTATAAAAGGAGGCTTCCTCTGCTCATTCCTTGACTTGGCAACTTTTGGGTTAGTCAGGTCTGCTTGCTTCGGTGAGTTCTTCTACTTTGGATCCTTGTTCCTGTCTTGTCTTGGTGTTCCTGGTTCCTGACTTCGGATTGGCTAGCAGTGATTCCTGGTGTGTGATCTTGGACTGGTAAGCGACGACCCTCTGGCACTTGACCTTGGACTTCCTCTTGACCATCGTCTCCAAGGGCCCACCTAAGTCCCAGCGGCCCGGGTCCCTACGGGCTCCTCCCGGGGGGACCGCGGGCTTCCAGGGGTGAAGCTCCAGTCAGCCCTTGCACCGAACGCTCGACTCCTTGACCTCTCAAAGGTCCACCTAAGTCCCAGCAGTCCGGGTCCCTACAGGCTCCTCCTGGGGGGGACCGCGGGCTTCTACGGGCAAAGACACAGTTGCTTTCCTCGATGTCACGACTCTTTGCCTGCCTCCACAGTCTCCTCAGTCTCCAGTGCAGAGGGTCAGCTGGTCACGTCTTCTGTTCCTGCCTCTCCACCCAACGGGAGAACCTATGGATCTTCCTCCTAAAGGTATTCCATCCTCCCGTCGGCCCAAGGGTTCACAAGCCTGAGCATAACAGATTGCATATGGAAAATAGACATTCAAAGTACAATCTTCTGAAGTAAAAATATCACTTAAAACAACATATATATATATATGATTTGGTGAGAGAGGTAATGGTGGTGGGGCCACTTGGCAATAGTGATCATAACATGATCAAATTTAAACTAATAACTGGAAGGGGGACAATAAGTAAATCTACAACTCTAACACTAAATTTTCAAAAGGGAAACTTTGATAAAATGAGGAAAATAGAAAAAAATTGAAAGGTGCAGCTGCAAAGGATAAAAAAGTGTTCAACAGGCATGGACATTGTTTAAAAATACATTCCTAGAGGCACAGTCCAGATGTATTCCATGCATTAAGAAAGGTGAAAGGAAGGCAAAACGATTACTGGCATGGTTAAAAGGTGAGATGAAAGAGGCTATTTTAGCCAAAATAAATCTGTCAAAAATTGGAAAAAGGATCCATCTAAAGAAAATAAGAAAAAGCATAAGCATTGTCAAGTTAAATGTAAAACACTGATAAGACAGGCAAAGAGAGAATTTGAAATGAAGTTGGCCATAAAGGCAAAAACTCATAATAAAAACTTTAAAAAATATATCCAAAGCAAGAAACCTGTGAGGGAGTCGGTTGGACCGTTAGATGACCGAGGGGTTAAAGGGTCTCTTAGGGCAGAAAGACTAAATGAATTCTCTGCTTCTGTGTTTACTAATGAGGATGTTGTGGAGACACCAGTTCTGGAGATGGTTTTCAAAGGTGATGATTCAGATGAACTGAACCAAATCACTGTGCACCTGGAAGATGTAGTAGGCCAGATTGACAAACTAAAGAGTAACAAATCACCTGGACCGGATATGGTATACATCCTAGGGTTCTGAAGGAACTAAAAAATGTAATTTCAGATCTTTTAGTTAAAATTTGTAACCTATCATTAAAATCATCCATTGTACCTGAAGACTAGAGGGTGGCCAATATAATCCCAATATTTAAAAAGGGCTCCAGGGGTGATCCAGGAAACTATAGACCAGTGAGCCTGACTTCAGTGCTGGGAAAAATAGTGGAAACTATTCTAAAGATCAAAATGAAAGAGCAAATAGAAAGACATGGTTTAATGAAACACAGTTAACATGGATTTACCCAAGGGAAATCTTGCCTCACAAATCTGTTTCATTTTTTTGAAGGGGTTAATAAACATGCGGATAAAGGTGAACTGGTAGATGTAGTGTATTTGGATTTTCAGAAGGCATTTGACGAAGTCCCTCATGAGAGGCTTCTAAGAAAACTAAAAAGTCATAGGATAGGAGGCGATGTCCGTTTGTGGATTACAAACTGGTTAAAAGACAGGAAACAGAGAGTAGGATTAAATGGTCAATTTTCTCAGTGGAAAATGGTAAACAGTGGAGTGCCTCAGGGATCTGTACTTGGACTGGTGCTTTTCAATATATTTATAAATGATCTGGAAAGGAATACAACGAGTGAGGTTATCAAATTTGCAGATGATACAAAATTATTCAGAGTAGTTAAATCACAAGAGGATTGTGATACATTGCAGGAGAACCTTGTGAGACTGGAAGATTGGGCATCCAAATGGCAGATGAAATTTAATATGGACAAGTGCAAGTTGTTGCATATAGGGAAAAATAACCCTTGCTGTAATTACACGATGTTAGGTTCCATATTAGGAGCTACCACCCAGGAAAAAGATCTAGGCATCATAATGGATAATACTTTGAAATTGTTGGCTCAGTGTGCTGCAGCAGTCAAAAAAGCAAACAGAATGTTAGAAATTATTAGGAAGGGAATGGTGAATAAAATGGAAAATGTCATAATGCCTCTGTATTGCTCCATGGTGAGACCGCACCTTGAATACTGTGTACAATTCTGGTCACTGCATCTCAAAAAAGATATAGTTACGATGGAGAAGGTACAGAGAAGGGCGATCAAAATGACAAAAGGGATGGAACAGCTCCCCTATGAGGAAAGCTGAAGAGGTTAGGGCTGTTCAGCTTGGAGAAGAGATGGCTGAGGGACAATATGATAGAGGTCTTTAAAATCATGAGAGGTCTTGAACGAGTAGATGTGAATCGGTTATTTGACGGCACCTGTTAGAATGTACTATAGTACACTTTTACCTACATTAAATATGTGCCTACATGTAAACCGCTGCGATGGTATATAACTTAGCGACGGTATAGAAAAGATTTTAAATAAATAAATAAAAATAAATATTTACACTTTTGGATAATAGAAGGACTAGGGGGCACTCCATGAAGTTAACAAGTAGCACATTTAAGAGGAATTGGAGAAAATTCTTTTTCACTCAACGCACAATTACGCTCTGGAATTTATTGCCAGAGGATGTGGTTAGTGCAGTGAGTGTAGCTGGCTTTAAAAAAGGTTTGGATAAGTTCTTAGAGGAGAAGTTCATTAACTGCTATTAATCAAGTTGACTTAGGGAATGGCCTCTGCTATTACTGGCAACAGTAGCATGGGATCTTCTTAGTGTTTGGGTACTTGCCAGGTTCTTGAGGCCTGGTTTAGCCCCTGTTGGAAACAGGATGCTGGGCTTGATGGACCCTTGGTCTGACCCAACATGACAATTTCTTTTGTTCTTATGTTTTATAGGTATAAACTGCAAAAAAACACACTTTCAATAATAATAGTTTCATAGACTTAATAAATTACCTTTCTCATAGTAATCAAGGCGGTTTACTGGATCCGATATGGTGTTAGGCCTATGGTAAAGTGCACTGGGTGTAGACTTGGCCAACAGAAAGCCAGGAATAAACTGAACTACAATTTCAAAATAGTAAACCTTCCATATCATAATTGCCAGCACTCAACCTATGAAAAAAACATACTGCAAATATTACATTAGGTCCTAAATACCAATACACTTTCTATTAGGAAAACAGATTAAAGCCAGGTTGTTGTAAATCCCTATACATACTACATGCTAGCAAAATACCTAAAGCCTCAGTCTCACAAGCAGAACACAGACAGACTCTCACCAAATACAGAATAAAGAGATCATAAAATATATATTGAAGCGTGCAGACAAAAACTGAACTGGATATCACAAGAAGTCAAATTCTGTAAGCAATGCAAACACAATCAAGAAATATAAAACATTAAACATACCAATAAAAAGAATGTCAAATTGCTGATAAATTCAGCCAATTAAAAACATGATTAAAAATGATTACAATATTACCCAACACTAATGAAATATTTAAAAACAGTAGATACATCGCATCCAATAATTAAAACTAACAAGGATATTTAAAATATGCTGTGCTCTCCATACCCGGGAATGTTTGATTTCCAGTCATCTTAAAGTCTCCCTAAATTGTCATCGATTAGCAGGAGAAAGGTAGGTGCACAAGTGTTCTCCTTCCTCCCTCCTCCTCTCACATACACATACACACAGACAGAAGCACCCTCCTCCTCTCACACACACATACACACAGACAGAAGCACCCTCCTCCTCACATACACATGGACAGAAGCACCCTCCTCCTCACATACACATGGACAGAAGCACCCTCCTCCTCTGTCACACAACACATACAGAAGCAGATCTCACACACATAATTGTGCCCCTCCTTTTACTTTGGCCCTGCCAGCCTAAGCTCCAGCAGCAGCCTGTGGCTTCCTTCTTCTGCCCCACTGGCAGTCCATGGCTTCCTTCTTCTGCACCATCGGCCTGAGCTCTGGCGGCGGCCCTTGACGCTCTTCTTCGGCGGCAGCAGCCCACAGCTCCCTTCTTCGGCCCTGCCAGCCTGAATGGTGGCAGCAGGAGTTGAGTTTATCCCGACATTATCCCCTGCTACTGGCAGCCAGTCTCGCAGCAGCAGTAGATGACATTGGGATGAACGCGACTCCTGCTGCCTGGGGTTAGGAACGTATGTGGCTACTGAGTGGATAGGGCAGGGGTTTGGTTTGTTCCTGCCCGAGCCAATGTTTAACTCTGGAGGCAGGGTGAGGCAGATGTGTTTTGAAGGGCACTTTTTTGCCGCTTCTAAATTCTGCCACCTGAAGCGGCTGCCTCATGATAGTGTAATGAACAGCAGGGGCGGCTCTATTACAGAATTAGTGACTCTTGCTTCTGATCCCACTACACCAGTGGTTCTCAATCTTTTTTCAGCTGGGACACACCTGATAGATGGTTCTCACATGCATGACACCCTGAAGATGTGATTGTCACAGGGCTAAATGTAAACATTTACTCTGTATCCACAGAACCCCCTCAACCCCCAACAATGGGTGCAGAGCAGAACTAGGACAATACCTGTATAATTCACCATACAAAAAAGATGTTCTAGTGACATCTCAGAATAAAGCAAAACAATCTCCCTCTACTACAGGAGCAATAGTCCTTCTTATGATAAGACAGCAGTTTACCACTAATGCATGTCCTATTGAGAAAACATAACAAATAAGACTGATACAAATGCCTACATGCTAGTAAAATACCTCACCTCGGGCACACACACAAAACTGATCTTCAAGTACAGAAAGATCACAAATTATAAATATGGCAACAAACTGCAATGGAAACCCAAAAAAGCCAGTCTGCATGCAGTGCAAACCTGGAGAAATGGAAAGAGAAATATGTCACTTAACATAGTCCCAGAATCTGCAATAATGCACACAAACTAATCTGCACAAAGTTACACCTGTATTATGGAACAGACTCAAACAGTAACAACACTAACTATGAAAAGGTAACCCTACAAATATTAAACCAGGCCCTAAACACTATTACACCTCCTTTTAGAAAAATAGAATAAGCCAAGATGCTATAGATTCCCACACAGAAATAATTGTAAAGCTATACTGATAAATGTTACAAAACAGATGATAAACAGAATAACATCCAACAATTAAAAACTCATAAAATTTATTAAAAATTGTCCAAATACCAATAAAATATTTCAAAACAGCAGACATCACATTAAACCCAATAATTAAAATGGTAGTAAATCAAGAAAAATAAACTTAAAAAACTACCTTTACTTACCCTCTCCAGCAACTCTCCTACTCCATTCCCTTGCAGGCCAAAAGTACACACCAGAAGCAGCAGTGGCTGCTGAAGCTCTATCCTCACGGTCCTCTTCATTAGGGTCCACAACCAGTCACACACAACACAGTCTGTCTCACACACACCAGTAACCTCCCTGACCAGTCTGTCTTCCTCATATACACCAGTCTCCTTCCTGACCAGTCTGTCTCTCTCACACACACACTGTGGGCCATGGGATTTTTTTTGGGGGGTGGGGAGTTATATTGCATTTATTTAGGCTGGAAAATGCATCCTCTTCTCTTTAGAACTTCTGGAACTGTTTCTTGCTGCTAGCAGCTTTGGTCACCTTCAGGACATTGAAACAAATTGTTTTGCTCAGGAGATGGCATTCGCCAACTGTGACGATACTGCCAATTTGGACATTATGGTTCTACTTGACATCTTGGCAGCCTTTAATACCTTAAATCATGATATACTACTGCAAAACCTCAAACAAATAGGTATTACAATGGTTCACTTCCTTTATCACAGAACACCCACAAAGAATAACACTAGGATCTACAAAATCTGATTGGTATATTACAAACTCTGGTGTCCCGCAAGATCTTCACTTTCTGTGATTCTTTTTAATATTTATCTCTTGTCATTATGCCACCTTCTACCTGGACTTGACTTGTCATTTAAAATCTATGCCAATAACATACAGTTCATAATCCCATTCACTGACTCCTGGAAAAAGACTTTTTCACTCTTGCAATTATACTTATCTACCATAAAAATCTGGTTATCTCACAATAGATTAAAATTAAACACGTCAAAAACAGAACTAATTTACCTTTCTACAGTCCCTGATTCGATCTACCAGCCACTGAAGGATTTCATTTTTGAAGGACAAATACTAGCAATAAAACCTCATGCCAAAAATTTAGGCACAATCATTGACTCTAGACTATCCATTTCCAATAACATATCAACAATAGTTAAAAAATAATTTTACAAACTTCAAATGTTGAAAAAACTTAAACCTTTACTGTTCCTAACAGACTTTCGATCTGTAACACAAGCACTCATCCTACCGAGTTTAGATTACTGTAATTCCCTATACCTAGGATTACCAACATCCACTACTCATCCACTCCAATTTATTCAAAATACCACAGCTCGTCTTTTGTACAATATTTCTCACAGGGACCATATTACCCCAACTCTACAACATCTTCATTGGTTACCAATTTCTTATCGAGTGTCTTATAAAATTCTCACCATAATCCACAACTTAATCTATAATCCTACATCTATATGGCTCTGCACTCTACTAAGAATCTATAAACCAACTCGGCAGCTCCGTTCAATGGATAAATGTATTCTTGAAGTGTCCTCAATAAAACTTGCATACCTGGACCTTATATGTAAACAAGCTTTCTCAGTTGCAGGCCCAACTCTGTGGAATTCCATCCCTGAAGGGATTCGTCTAACTTCAGATACAAAAGAATTAAAAAAATTATTAAAAACCCATCTCTTCACATCAGCTTACAAGATAGCAAATTAATATACTCAGATTACATAAGTTTCACTTTTATTTGTTGTTGTATACTAAAGTATTTTAATTTGATTGTAATGTCTTTATCATTTATGTTTTTATTATGTATGTGACCTCTGTAAACTGCTTAGACGGACAGATTACTGCCCCATTTTTGTAGTATATAAAAACTTTTAAATAAATAAAACTCTGAAACAGGGGGAAAGGTTCACAGACATGTTCCTGTGGCACTTCTCAAAGCGGTTGTGCTTGCAGATATAATGTAGATCTGCGGATGACAATAGTTCTCTGCATCCTCATCTTGGTCACCACACCCGAAAGGATGTGACCTCGGATGGACACATTACCGGTGAACAGGCATTTCTTATCAATGTAGGTGCTGTCAATGGCCTCACGAGGTGGGGGGTCCTTGCTTTTTTGCATTCATTTGGGTATACAAGACACCGTATCAGTGTAAGTCTAAATGCAATGAGAAGGAACACCAATAATCCAAGAAATGAATCTGACTGATTTGTGAGAGATACATGAAGACAATTTGAGAGAGAACATAATTTTCATAATAAGAATAAGCCGATGAAGGCACACCCACAGTCCTTTTGAGAGGCCAATTGTTCTTAAGGGGAGGGAATCAGTAACTCAAGGTTGGCTGACATTCAGGGCAGCACATTTTTCCACCCTAGTCTCTTAAGTACCACTGACGCCTTTCATATCAGTTTCTGTTTGCAGAAATTTTACGAACCACAGTGTAGACAACTTTTGCTTCCTCTTCCAATTCATCTAAGAACTTTTCCTGGGATATGGAATAAAAGATGTAACCATAGATGCCCAGTACCATTGCTCTGATTGTCAGGCCTGACAGCACGTTCCAGCCCCACAGCCTCCACACCACACTACGCTGTACTGTCTCCGCCTGCTACATGAATTGGCACTGCTCCGGGCTCAGTCACTCGCTCTCCGGGTCCATGTGCCACACAAAACTGGCCAAGCTCTAATGGCCACCCTGCGCTGGCTTCTCCACCATCTTCCATGACAAACTTTTCTGAAGCCCAAGCCAATGTTCTTGTAGTAATGTGGCAGCTTCTCCTTGTCACCCTTGCCCAGCAGCATGCACTTTTTGTTCTGGAAGATGGTGGGTTATTTCTGGTAGGCCCTCTACATCTGCGCACAGAGAGGGAGAGAAAGAGAAGCACACTTTAATGACCCTCCCGAGGAGCACTTCAAACCCAGGTGGAAGGACCGGGAGGCCTGGCCCATAGAGCACATATGCAAGCGCCTTATCTGTATGCCCCTTTCTTCCTGCCCCACTGACCAATCAGAGGCTTCCTTCCTTCTTCCTACTTCCATTAGCAGGAAGAAGGGAGGAGGTTTCCCATTGGCCTGCAGGGGCAGGAAGAAGGGAGCAGAGAAGCACAACTGGGGCAGTGGGACACCGGGAGCCTCGACACACCTGTCGGTGCTTGGCGACACACTGGTGTGTTGCAACACACCGGTTGAGAATCACTGCTCCACACTCTCCTCCTCCTTCCCCATACTGTTTAAAGGCAACACATTCTGTCTTCCATCAGAAAGCAGCAGTACAACTGAGTTTGCTTAAAGTAGCTGTGTCGCTGCTTCTTAACTTAGATCGTTTGGTCTTATTTTGGGCTCTCTTTTCCCCAACCAGATCAGTCTGGCAGGTTGCTGGCAACCAGGGTTTGTCCAGTAAGGTAATAAGAAGAAACAAAATGCAGAAAAAGGAAGTACATCTTAAGATGGCAAGACATGGTGTAGCTAAATTGGAGCTAATGGGCTACAGCTCATCAAAAATCAACTAGGTCAATGCTGATAGGTTGGTGGTTCGCTGACACTGTTCAGGGAGGTCACAGGACCTAAGCAACCAGATGTTTGGGTTAACAGTCTTACTATTTTTGCTGTTTAGATCATTATTTAGCTTGGTGGTAAGACATGGGGGGGGGGGGGGAGGAGAAACTGCTGGGTGTTGGATTAAATATAGCAAAATCAGTGCTCATCTGTCCAAGACGGTAGAGAACCAAAGAGGAAGACAATAAAAGTGATTTGGAGAAAGAATGACATCTTAAAGGCACTCATACTTTACCTCTGGTGGCTGGATGTTTAACAAATGGGAGTAAGAGAGATCAGGTGACTTGGTAATGGAGCTCCCCCCAAAATGAGAGATCTTTCCAATAATTGAAGAGAAAAAAAGTTCTCCCTAAGATTCAAATTAAGAACATAGAGGTCCATATTCAAAAGCCATTTAGATGGATAATTTTAGCTAGATATGCTTATCTGGCTAACTAGCCGAGCTGAAAATAGACCCCCATACGAGTTCTACTGGATTCAAGATTGTCCTTTTGAGAGGCAAATAGCAGAAGTTGTTAAGTGAAGCTTTTATATAGCTCTGCTTGATTTGTCAACTCCATCCTTACTTGGATCTGGCATAGTTAAGGATTGTGATTCAGGCTTTACTCTTATCTAATTTAGATTACTGCAGTGGGTCTACAAAAAAAAAAAAGAAATCCTTTAAATTATAACTCATACAAAACATCACAGCAAGACTAGTGTTAGATAAAACAGGTAGCAAGAAACTTTACTTAGTACTCTTGGCTGGTTGCCAGTGTGTAGCAGTAATGAAGAGGCATCTCAGACAGCTTTCATGGCAGGCAGGTAAAAAGGACTTGAGCACACCTCAGCGCCCTCTTTTATTGTACATTCATACAAAGGCAGATGATGTGTCATTACATGATTGGCTACTTTCCCCATAGCAACAGACGAGTCTCTACACTATTGGCTTGGCTCAGGGGGTGTGCACGGATCATTTCATTGGCTGCTGAATTCTATACCTCCTGACTTTGTCCTGCCTCTGACTAGGGAACACCCAGCCCCTCCCCCAGGAATTCAGGGCCAAGCACAAGCCAGAGAAATACATGAATAGTCAGGTATCCTTTCCCAGGCAGAGACTTAAGCACAAGTGATGCTTTTATTCAGGCAAATGTCAGGGAGAAGGGAAGATAGTGTTTAAACCCTGATGAAATGGCTTGCTGGCAAGCGCATATTTCTCACATCTCACCCTTTCTGTTTTTGTTTAGGCAGCTCAATAAAGCTTTAGACCCTTACGGAATTCTGTTATGTCTTGGTATGGGCTGGAAATAGGAAAAGGGGGATTATGGAGGGAAGAAAGCTGGTTCGGCGTGGTGTGCCAGCTGCCGATGAGCTCCTGAATCTCCATATCACCCAGAGCTGGTGCAGCGTGGTGAGCCAACGCTGCAGGGCTCAGGATTCCCTATTAGGCATCTTACAAGACATCTTTGTATCCGGGCTGAGAGCAAGGTTTCAATATGGATATGAGGGTTGGGTATGCACTGAATACAGCATCACAGGCAGATAATTAAGACAATTATGGTCATTATAATAGAAATCACCCTTTTGAGACCAGAAATATCAGGGAGTCAGGACCATAGCCAATCCCATGGAGAAGTTGGTATTCTGCCTGAAAGTGGTGCATCAGCAACCATGGTTTCTATCTGCTCTATGGTATGTGTGAGGTTTGCTTTATAGTCTGATATGTACACACAGCAATGAGATCCAATTAATGCACAAACACCACCCTTTAAGGCTAAAATAGTGTCCAAGTATGCGACTTCTCTAATCTGAGAGACTTCTGTTGTGAGTAGTTTTTAATGCATGGACTGTCTGATTAAATAGGGCAGTAGTCCAGTTAGCTAGGATGTGTAAGTCTCTGTAATTCATATCTGTCCCCATTGGGGGAAACAGGCTTCTAGCTATCTGAGTTTCTGTATACTTTTCTATGGGATTATTTATCGCCTCCCCTTTGTTACGGAGCCTTGCTTTGGGTAAATTTTTGACTGCATAGTATGAGGGGAGGATGTAGCCTAGAGTGCATCTGCCTCTCCATCTGGGGGGAATGTGCATATATGCTCTACGCCCACATAACATCCATATGTTTCCTAACAGATTAGTGGACATGTCATTGGTTATCATTTGGGCTATATAACTACAAAGGGTAAATCCCTCGTCCCCTCTATACTTTCTGCACCTGCTTGGGTCTCCCACTGCACATCCTGAAATCTGCCAATTGCACATATATGTGGTATAATTATGTAAGTGTTCAGTGATTAATACAAAGGTTCGGTTACAATATGGACATTTCCCACCTGAATCCCCTTCCCATCCCCTGTATCATAGTCCCAACAAAGAGCGGCAGTCTCTTGAATACGGCTACCAATGTGTAGTATGGTATTATTAACTGGAGAGTTAATGAAAACACCTCTCTGTAAAGGATAATCAGTCCACACTGTAAGGTTAAATGGTACAGCATGCATCAGTAGTTCTCCGCAGGCATGGGTTGGCATGTGTGTGCAGATCCAACAGTCTGTTCGATTCAACAGGTGTGAAAGGTTCTGTGCATCGAGGATGTACATGTTGTCCTGTCGGAGTCCTTGTTCTGAATTCGCCATAGCTGGAGAAATAAGGCAAAGGAGGAGGGTGCAGAACACAATTGTTAATGAGTTGGCATTCAGGCAAGAAAAAGCGGCTAATAAGTTCTCTGGAGTTTTCTCAAGGCCTTGCTGTTCTAAGAGTTGTGCAGATTGGTTGGATAGGGCCTTGATCTGTCCCCAGGTCATGTGGTGCTGCTTTTTGCAAGGAGTCCGGTCTCTGTCCTTCTGAGGGCTGTGGAGGCTCAGGGAGAAGTTGGGGATCGGGTCCTGTAGACCTGGACACCTTTCCATCTTTCCACGGCTTGATACCTGTGGAAGCAAGCAGAGAAACATATCCTCGTTCCCCATTTTAAGGGAACGGGACCGTACCAGACATTAAATATTCTATACAAAACTGATGGCTGTGGGTGACTAACCCTAGTCCCATAATGATTACTCATGGCTGTGTTCTTATGTGAACCTGATATGTTTAGATGATTTAAAGTAAACAATACTTTGTTCAGGGGGAAAATCCTACTTTGTTCAGGGGGAAAATCCAGGGGCATTCCCTCCTTTTTGTTTTTGTTTTCAAGAGCTCTTAAGGGTATGATTGGCTCTCTCCACAATGGCTTGCCCTGTGGTGTTGTAGGGGATGCCAAATAAGTATTTAATGTTCAATTATTGACAAAATTCATGCAAAGGAATGGCTGCAGTAAATAGAGCCATTATTAGTTTTCAGAACAGAGGGTAACCCCATTATCAAGAAAGTTTTTATGCAGTGATCAATTTTCATTCAGTAAATTGCATAAATGTAAATTAATTGTTTAAAGGAAAAGTCAATTGTAGTAGGCTGAAGCACAAATGACTAGTATATCAGACATTATATTAAACATATGTTACACAAGACTGACATATATTCATATTCATTCATCCTGCAAATATTCATTTACACAAAACTGACACATATTCATCCATCCTGCAAATATTCATTCATAGTCTTCTTGACATCAAGACAGGCAACAGATAACACATAATTTAAGCTAAAAATCTTATCAAAAAGTTATCAAAAACAAAATTAGATCAAGAATCAAAAGTCAAAAGGTGTTAGAAAAATGTTAAAATAAACTGCAAAGTGTTCATCTTCACAACTCTCATGGCAGGAAGGCTGTAAATCTGGAAAATATTAAAAACTGGCATACAGCAAAAATTTATTAAGGTAAGGATTAAAGTGAAATTCTTACTGTCTTAACCTTGGAGAATCAATTCTATCATTCAATTTAATAAAATCAATTTGGATTTGCAAGAAAAGGCTTGGGAGGGATTGCTTTATATGTAGCAACCTCTGTCAGTAAAAATTTTAAGGTTCAGAATTCTATAAAAATTTGTGAAAAAGAAAATAAAACTGAAGTGTCCTTAAGACATGAGGACCACAGATCTGAAAAATAAAAACTAGTATACAACAGAATTATTAAAACAATAATATAATGTAACTGGTAGAATAGCATAGCGCCTCCTAGTGGAGACCCCATCATTACTTTATAGATTGCAACTATTGTTCCAGGTTGCAATCAATAATACTCTGAGCTTACTTTCAATGTGGATATCAGAATAGAATTTCTTCTTATAATTATTAGAATAGGAAATTAAACACGCTGTTCGCGCTAAAGTGACTGTAACTACTATTAAATGTCCTTGTCAGTAACCTCAGTTCAGTATTAAAGAAGTTTGAAAGTATGTTTGAAAGTATTAAAAAGATTAACAGAAAGAGAGTGAGACGAGGAAGGGCTAGTGCAGGAATGCTGAGTTATAACACATAGAAACTAGAGAGAGAAACTGCAGTACTAAGTCCAGTTTTGTTTTTTTTCCCAAAAGTTCTCCCTCCCTCCCCCATGAGTGGCAAGCAAGAGTTAACAGAAAGACAGTAAAGGGGGGGAGGAGCAGTGTTTCTCAAAAGAAAAGAACTGCACCCAAGGAGTTAATCCTTCAGTCAATAGGAACTGAAAGATAGCATTGTTTAACAATCTAGATTGCATCATCCAGAGACAATGGCTGGCGAGGATTTGCTGATTTCTTGCAGACAGATTCTATCTTTCTCCTGTAGGAAAAATTATAATAAAAATCTGTGCGCTGGCAATTCAAGCTATAAACTTAAATCTCAGAGAAATGGAGTCATTTTAAATGTGAGCCAAATTAATTTTGTAAAAGGGAAATTTTCACATTTAATTTATACAGTATATTCAAATTTCAGTACAGTTTTAACATAAGGTTCTGCATTCACTTTGTGGGGGAAAATACTCTCAAAGTATGCAGATTTTTTGTAACTGAATTCAAAGACTAATAGAAACCACTCCTTAGTCTGCCCTGTCTGCTCCAGCACTAGGTGTAGTCTGGTTTGTAACAGGTCATTGTACTGTCTCATTATATCATTTTTTTCATAGTGATTTTTTCTTTGCTTGTAACGCAGGAGTCTAAATCCTTTTTTTCATATTGATATTTTCTTTGCTTGTAACGCAGGAGTGCAGCTGCCTGGCCCAAGGTCTTATACGCTGATTTCTTTGAAGACCTGGGGGCATAGCCACTGCTCATGGCACTCCGGGCGGCACTCAACTCTATTGCTGCCACACCCAGCTCTTTAATCCCTTTTGTAATGGGAGAGGCTTGAATCCTTTTCAATAATTCCTCCCTTGTGAGATTTCCATGTTCTAGGTGAAATCCCATGCTGACCGCGGCACATAAATTGTTACCGGGAGCAGTGGTTTGAGATGGTAATTTACCTGGACAAATTGATGATGCAGAATTAATGACTGTCTCAGGCAATGGCAAATAAGGGTACAGGGAGTGGTTGGTGGGGGAAGGGGGTTGCAGGCAAGATGGAGGGAGGCTAGTTTTTCTGACCTCAGTGTTTTCAGTTTCCTGGGGCCTTTTCTCTGAGGTGGACGCAGAGGAAGCCACAGCTTGAAGTCCTAATAATTCTTTTTCTGTAAGGTTTTCTTTCTGCTGTTTCTGCTGAAATTCAATGCTAATCGCCCCACCCAGGCCAGGTTGTGGCTCAATTGTTCTCAAGGACTGCTTTTCTAAAGAAGTGGGGAAGGTGTGAATGGGCTTGGGTGTGGGTATGGAGAGACACAAAGAATTTGCTGTCTCTGAGGAAGACTGAGCATAAGATGGGGGAAGGGTATTCTGATTGAGTTTGCCTGCTTCTAAAAGCACATGGTTTGAAAATGCTGCCTTGAAACTTTTTTTTCCTATGTGTTCTATGGCCTCTGTACATTTTTGCCAGATTAATAACTGCTTTATGGGAGCTCTGGGAGCCATATGAAGACCATTGCCTATTAAAATCCAGTCCTGGATATTCAGAGTTCCCGCCTCCGAATACCAAGGGCAACAGCAAGCTATTTCACTTATTAATTTTTCTAAGTCCCCCAGGCTGACTTGTGCTTTTTCTTTTCTTCTGGTGATGAAATAATGATTCTTTATGATTTGCTGCAGCTCTCTAGCATGTAGCCTTTGCTGTACAGTCAAATCACTTCCCATGCTCACGAATGTGGGGAACAAACTTGCTAAAAAATACTTAAATATACTAAAAAGTACTTTAAATATACTTACGATTTGCAAATCTGTTGAACAGTGCGCACTTAAGCTATGTCCAGCCGAATGAGCAGAGAGTTTATCATCACGTGCGGGATCACCAGATGTAGCAGTAATGAAGAGGCATCTCAGACAGCTTTAATGGCAGGCAGGTAAAAAGGACTTGAGCACACCTCAGCGCCCTCTTTTATTGTACATTCATACAAAGGCAGATGATGTGTCATTACATGATTGGCTACTTTCCCCATAGCAACAGACGAGTCTCTACACTATTGGCTTGGCTCAGGGGGTGTGCACGGATCATTTCATTGGCTGCTGAATTCTATACCTCCTGACTTTGTCCTGCCTCTGACTAGGGAACACCCAGCCCCTCCCCCAGGAATTCAGGGCCAAGCACAAGCCAGAGAAATACATGAATAGTCAGGTATCCTTTCCCAGGCAGAGACTTAAGCACAAGTGATGCTTTTATTCAGGCAAATGTCAGGGAGAAGGGAAGATAGTGTTTAAACCCTGATGAAATGGCTTGCTGGCAAGCGCATATTTCCCACACCAGTGCAGACACATACCCAGTTTAAATTGCTATCAATGATATTTCAAGTCATGCATAACATGGGCCCGCTATTATCTTAAATTCTGTCTCTGCAGGTATACTCCAAGAAAGCCACTGTGACTGGCTCACGAAAAGCTGTTTTCCACCTCTTATCTAGAGGAAAGATGTTTGAGATAAGATCCAGGGCTTTTCAGTGGTTTCCCCTGGTCTTGGAATTCTTACCAAAGGACATAAGATGTGAAACTAGTTTCCTTTGCTTCAGAAAAAAAGCTTAAAGTATTTGGGGGATTCGATTTAATTGGGGCCAGAAACAACCTTAGGAGATAGGGTCCTACTTCATATTGGTGACCCGATTAATTTTAATATTGTAGAAACTGGATGTTATTTTTTGAGATTCAAGTTTTATTCAACTCCTGGGTGGGATTGGCTTTTGTAGCTCAAATGGACTTGGTAATGTAATGTATAAGCAGGGTAGGAATGAGCAATTGTTGAAAGCAAAATGGGAAATTTTAATGAAATTTCCCATTCTGTTTCATTTTGTTTTTAAAATGAAATGAAAAAAAAAATTGTTTGCAAATAAGGCTGTCACCTCCGCCAGCCCCTCTCCCTTAGATTCTCTTACTTCTTGTTGGAAATTTCCTCACAGAGAAGGAGCAATTATTCCTGCCCCTCAGCTGTCACTTTTGGAAATGATACCAACTGGCTTTAGATTTTCAGCACAAATTGATCCAGTCCTGTTTTACCCCATTGCATGCAGGGACTTGTAGTTCTGATTTCCCTATTGCATTACCTAAGAAAAGCAAGATTAGAAGTCCTTGCATGCAGTGGGGTTAAAACCAAGACTGGATCAATCTGTCCTGAAAATCTGGAGCCAGATGGAAACCCTAGTGCCAAAAGACAAGGCTGGTGCCATTGTAAAATTTTGGCATACAAGATAGCACTGGCCAGGTACAGGTTGAAGCTATCGCCATTTTGTACAGAAGAAAGTAACAATTGCCCTGCTCTTAGTCTGCTGGCACCATCTGAAATAGCAGCAGTAGGGAAGGAGCAACTGGGAGGATGTAAACGGATTTTAAAGACTTCATGGGATAAGAAGGTTCAGGGAAGGCTGGGAAGGGTCTGGATGCTTGATTTTTTTTTTCTTTGTGGGGGACCAGGCATTTATTTTTTTGTTTCTTTAATTTTTTTTTCATTTTAAATAAGCAAAACAAAAAGCATGGGAAAAACAAATAAAATGAGAAAAAATGTCTCTGCGCATCCCTCATAATTGGATAGCTTGGCTGGGTCAATAGGTCTTTATATGCTGTCATCTACTACTATTTTTGGCCAATTAATTTTATTATTTATTTATTAAATGCTTTTGGAATAAGAGGTGCGGACCTTTTATCATGACCGTGCCCCTCTTTATAAAATTCTTTCCCCTAATCCCTCTCCAGCTGGCCGAGCTATATTCATATTTTACATGCTTCAGTGTGCTGCCTGCTACGACTTCTGAAATGGAGCAGTGCCAAAGTGCCCCAGTTTTCTTTATAGGTTGATCATTTTCTGGCTTAATGCTTTGGTTTAAAAACTTTGCTGCAAACTATTTTTGCTACTATTTAACCTAATTGTGTCTTGCAAAAACCTTTGTGTGTTGTCACAGCGCAGTGCATGCAATGAATCATCGTTATCACGCTCCTGAATGCAGCTAGCATACCCTAAATATGTCTCTGCCTTAAGGAGATTGCCTGCTCCAGGAAATAATCTGATGTTTGATTGCAGCAGGAATCCATAACCACTGATCTGGGGAATCTCTCTCTGGAATCCTGTAGATGTCAAAGAAAGGATAGGGTGATGGTGGTGGTTGGGGAAAGATGGGCATGGGGCTGTTGGATTTTCAGTGGTAGCTTCGTCTCTTTTCTTGGCTGCACAGAGAGAATGGCAGAGGAATCACATGAATGTGACTTGCTTTGTCAGGCTGAAGCAATATCATGCGCTGGGGATAGGTATATCGGCGCGCGTTAGAAGAGCAGACAATCATGAACGTCCATTTTTCATCGGCATGTGTGTCTGCTCACTAAAGCTACCAAGTTCCCCACTCATTTTTGGAGCTAGACTTCTGACCTTAAGATGTTTATAGTCCTGTGCCTTCCTTCTTTAATTAGCATTTCAGCTATCAAAAGAAAACAGGAGGGGGGTAACATTCTCTCTCCTGAAACAGGATCTGGCACCTTTGCAGAAATAACTTGGATTATGCTACTTTCAGGAAACCCACACAGGAAAAAAAAAAGACAAAATGCCTTACAGTACCTGAATGTAATATGCTTTGAAGTGCCTGAAAGGCAGAATATGAATTGAATAAATAATTAAAAGAAAGAAAAACCGCAGGTGCCTTGTAAGGCTCAAATCAAATGCAATAGTTATTTGTTACTTATTTCGCTGGCTTCCAAAACAGTTGTTTTAAGCACTTGTTACAGTATTATGCTACAGACACCATACAAGTCGCATCTCAAAATAGAGCTCAAGTTTAAAATACTTGGTTTCTTCACCCGCTGCTAAATTTAGGTTTCCGCGTTACGGGGTGCTGCAGAATAACCAGCTGTCACCTGCCCTGTTCAAAGGAAGACTTGCTTAAGCTTTACCTCAGACACATCTCAGGTCACATAGGAGTCACATCTCCTCTGGTACTAAACATCTCTGTCCATCTGAAAGCTCCGAGCTGTCAACACTTCTCCTGTAACCTACCCAGAATCCATTTAGCAATCTCACTTCAGTCAACTTGTTATGCTTGCTCTGGCTTGTTTATGTAGGATCCAGGATTCAAACTGATGGATACGGAATGAAAAAAGTATTCAGACCTTCCTACCTACTGCCCTAATAGCCAATTGGTTTATTCCCTCATTTGTCGATTGCACCTTGTTGAGGCTAAGACAGCAGAGCTGGGGGAGGTTCCCTCCACCAGTGGAGCAAGCTGGGCCTTTAGAGCAACATGCTCTTTCGGGGTGTCTGGAACTGTTTGGTGGATCCTTCCTTTTCATATCCCACTCAGCAGGTGCCCTGGATTTCAGAATCTTGCAGCCAGCTGCTTAACCTTGGAAATCAATGTTGTTTGGTTTTTTTTCAAACAGCTCCGGCCTGCTCTTCAGCTGGTTGGAGGATTTCTGCTCTTCTTCCAAAATCTCCTAAAACAAAAGCAAAAACCCCTTGTGGCTGAGAGACTAAGAATTATTTAAATCAAACTCAGCTGTGGTTCGTAATCAATCACATGAAGGACACTAAATTTTAAACCTCTTGCTGAATTGCAGTGTTCTTGTGCCCTAAGCTATGAGTCCCAAAATTAGACAGGACAAATAAATAAATATTAGGAGTGTAATAAGAAGTGGAGGACAAAATCAGCCATTCTGACTGGGTACAATGACTGCCTGTGAGAGCCAAGAGAGTGCCTGCCTCGCTACCTCCTTTGCAAGCTCAGAGAAAAAGGCCAGAGAGTTACTCTTGTATAGATATTACAACGCTGCTTTTGACTCTATAAACCATATGTTTGCAAGAAGTGGGTCTGGGTGGATCTTTTAAAATGGTTTTATTCTTTTTTGACAGTTCGTACTTTTAGAATTGCCTGGGATTAAGATATTTCAGCAGTTTATTTGTTGCGATATGAAGTCCTGAGGGCTCAGTTCTAACACCAATTCTGTTTAATTTGTACCTCTCCCCTCTGGCACTTTTAATGCAGGATTTTGGATCCAGTGGGCACTTCTATATGGATGATATACAGTTGGGGGTGGGAAGATATTTGTTTTGATGTAACTTTGTAATTAAAAAAATAATAATGTATATGATTTTGTATTACAGACAAGAAAAAAGTGGGTACGATGTAAAATGTTTGAGAAAGAATGACATAGGTCACTGTTTCTCAACCTTTTTGAAGCCAGGGACCGGCTAGCTGAGAGAGACTCCTGAAGAGTGGGGGCTGACCAGCATAGAGGTCCTCTACATGGCTAATGTACAACCCCAAAAGGAGCTGTGCCTCCTATACCCAGAGCAGGAAAGAAAAACAAACCAGGTCTCCTTATTCCAGACGATAATGTACCCAAAAGCTAAAAATATTTATATTGGTGACCGTAGATTTATTTATTTTTTTTAAATTTACAGGATCAGAGTGGGAGTAGTCTGGGGCTCAGAAAAGTTTGATGTTAGTATTTAGTCTGCTGGCCTGATCAGCTGTTCAGTTTTAGTGGTAGTGATGAGCCAGAGAGTGCCAGCAATCTGTCTCAGCACCTGGCAGCAGCAGCAGTGTGTAGTGCTATGGGGCCCAGAGTGAAGTCACTATCAGGACACTCTGACCTGGTGGTTTAAGGCAGTAGAGAATGTGCAGGCAACTGCAGTGCAGGGTCTGCTTCCTCCCACAATGACTGCCACTTTGTGGACCAGCAAAAATGCTGTCAGGGACCATGGTAATGTGTGGCCAGAGCTGATGTGACTAGGTGTGCATACTATACATTGGCATAGGGCTATATTGTATGGCTGGACTGGTGGACTAGGGGATGCAGCTGGAGTCATCTAAGCAGCAGCATGTGCTGCTCCATACCAGGTCCGCTGCTGCACTGACAATAGACAGGTTGAGCAATTGAATCAGAGCTGCAGGGGTGGGCCATGGGTGGCCACAGTATGCCACCCATGGCCCAAGTTGCAACTTGCAGTCCAGGCTGGAGGTGGAGCCAGCCAAAAAGATGAGACATGCCAGAGATATAGGATAGTCTTCTGCTGCAATGGCTGTTCCCTCTTACTAGGGATCCCCCCACATTCTGGTGCTGCAATGGATCCTGTGGAACCCCCTAGATCTCACACTATTCTTGTGAAATCTGCTGCTGGCACCAGGAGGGTCATACAACTTCAGTGGACTCCTGTCTGCTGCTCTAGAGATGAGAAATCTAGCAGAAAGATCTGAAAAGCTGAATTAGAAACTGGGGAGAGAAAGAGATGATAGTGACAAGGGAGAGGAGAATGATAGAGGAGCATGGGGATGGAGGCAAAAGGTGCATGGGAGCGCCAAGAGAGAGGAAGAAGGACAGAAGGCATGAGGAAAGAAGGAGAAAGGGTCAAGGTAGGGTTGCAATTGCCTCCAGATTTGCCTAACAGGGTTGTTCCAGTCCTGGAATGCAATAGGAAAATGAGAATTGTAAGTCCCTACATGCAATGGGATAAATCCAGGAATGGATCAACCTTGTCAGGCGAATCTGGAGCTAGCTGGCAACCTAGTAAGAAGAGCCACGGGGGGAGGGAGGGCAGAGGATTTAAAGTGGAGCCACAGGGGACAGATGGAAATGAACAGAGGGGATTTAGGGATGGAATGAAGAAAAAAATGACTTAAGAAGTATGGGGGTGGGGAGGCATATAAGGGAAAGGAGGTGAAGGGAATGAAAATAGGACACACAGGGAGCGAAGGGAGAGGGAGAGAGAGAGACAAAAAAGATAGATGGAAAGCTGGGAAGGGTTAAGCAAAAGGTGGGGACAAATGGTTAGGGTAGATAAGAAAGAAATGGCTGGATGGGAATAAGAAACAGGAGCAGGAAGAGTGGGTTGGGGTGATGGGGGAATAAAATGAGGAGAGAGGGACGAGAGTTAAAAATAGATGAGATGCAAAAGAATAAGAGGTGGTGAAGTGGCCATGGATGGAAGATGGAAGAAGAGAGATGAAGAGAAGTGACAGAAGGGGGAGGCTCAGGGTGAACTGGAGAAAGGAAAAGAGTCATAGAAAGAAAAGTAACATGGAAAGGAAATAGGAGAAGGAGTCAGAAGAAGATGAAAGAAGAGGAGAGAGGACAATAGGATGTGGGAAAAAGTAAAAGTTTTCTCCGAGGACAAGCAGGTTGGCAGTTCTCACACATGGGTGACATCATCTGATGAAGTCTGTCATGGAAAACATGTCAAAGTTTCTAGAACTTTGATTAAGCCTCTCTGAGCATGCTTGAATATTCATTATACCAAGCATCCATGCAGGGTCTCCTCAATCTCTTCTGCGGAGCCTCGTGTGTCACAGCAAACTGAATCTCTCTGACCTTCTCTAAGAAGTTTGTTTTTTCTCACTGTTTTCAAGTGTTTTTTCGAGCCAGATCATGAGGTTTACATGGGGTTCCTTCCAACATTTTTTCGCAGGCCCCATTCACTCCCAGGCAAACAAGCTCTGCACAGTTTGTACTGAAAAAGAGCCTTAGCCTTCTATCTGAAGTGGATAGAAGCCCATAGATAGTCCACCCAACTTTTTGTTTCTTTTGATCAAAACAAGTTAGGGATCACCATTGCCAAGCAGATGCTTTCCAATTGCCAGCAGACTGCATCTCCTTTTGTTATACCCAGGTGGGATTGCATCTTGGTAGCCATGTCAAGGATTACTCTGTTCGACCCATGGCAGTGTTAGGGGCCCACTTGCAAGCAGTCCCCATGGAGGAGATCTGCAGAGCTGCGATGTGAAGTTTCATCCACTCATTCAAGTCTCATTACTGTCTGGATAGGGAAGGCCAACGAGACAGTAGGTTTGGCCAATCTGTCCTTTGGAGCCTGTTTGAGGTGTAGAACCCAACTCTGTTCCTGCCTAGGGCCCTTTTATTTCTGTTCAGGCTGCCCCCCTCCTGTTACCAACAAAGCGTTCTTGTGCCCATTGCCACTTGTTTTGTTGGTCCCCCTTTTTTGTTTGGGGGGCCACCTGTAGCTAGGGATTCACCTATGTGTAAGGACTGCCATCCTGCTTGTCCTTGGAGAAAGCAGTTGCTTACCTGTAACAAGTGTTCTCTGAGGACAACAGGATGTCAGTCCTCACGAGACTCGCCCACCTCCCCACAGAGTTGGGTTTCCACTTCATGAGTTTTGTTCTTATTTTAATCCTTAATTATATGTTTTAGGACTGAGGGGACCCCACATGGACACACGTGATATAATGCATGCTCAGAGAGGCTCAGTCAAAGTTCTACACAAAGTTGACAAATTTTCCATGCTGGGCTCCATCGGATGATGTTACTCATGTGTGATGACCGATATCCTGCTGTCCTCGGAGAACACCTGATACAGGTAAGCAACTCTACTTTATTTTATTTCCAGTTTCAATTTAAATATCTGATTATGTGGCTTCAGAAAGTTTTTAATTATTTTTAATGTATTTGTAACTAATTTTATTCTGCATTTACACAAGGGAACAAGGCAGACCTTCAGGTACTGCTGACGCCAGTCAAGCTCACTGCAATCCTGGATGTTCTTCTAGATAGGGGGAAGCAACTGTTTCTAGGCCCAAAAGGATCAGTATTAAAAGTCAATCAAATAAAGGTCTTCACATTTTAAAATGATGTTCCAATCAATACAATTGTTACTGAAGCTAATAGGAAAATGGTATGCAATAACAAACTTTCTTCCAAAATTGCAATCAACTCAAGGATACAGTCTGGGAAAAGTACACAAAAATCAATCAGTAGTGAATGTTGCAGGTGTCTCTTTGGCCTTCCTTGCCTCCACGACTTCCCCACAACCAATGGTGGGTGCAGAATTCTCCCTTGATACCTGTAATCTCTGCTGCTTCTCAGGATAGCTCTCCTCTCCTCTCATGGGACTGAATACCTTCCACCAGTGGCAGCCTCCTCACAAAATGCAGCGAGAGAAATGCCACCATCTAGCTGTGGATTTCTAGAATCACCAAAAAGATTTCTCCCACAAGCTTTTTTCCCGTTGGATACAAACTTGGTGGGTTGTGAGCTTTCTTCTCTTTGGGGAAAAAGGGGGAAACTCTCCTGCTCTCAGACTTAATGGAAAAACAAAAACCAAGAATGGGATTTCTATACTTGTGCAAAAAGACAAGTGACCCCCCCCCCCCCCCCATCCCTCCTCCCAGTGGAAACATTAGGATGTAGGAAAACCCCTGTGAAGAGTGGGTCAGAAAACCCATGACCTTTCTCTGGAATTTCTCTGCTGCTCTCGCTAGAGCTCCAGTCCTAAAGACTAAAGAAAATCCTTTTCATGAGAACTTTATACAAATAAAATAATTATGGAGAAGACTAATTCTAGGTGTAATATCCGACATTGGCAGTGTTCCACTCTTGTTAACTCTAAGCTCTGTAATTTTGGGTGGGGTGTTGTGCACACTGGAAGTTGTTTCTCTCCCATCACATCTCCCTCTTTCGTCTCCCTGAAGACCATAATCCCAAGCATGGACTATCTGAACGTGTAATATACAGTTTCTTCTCTGGGCTGACACAAGCCAAGTCGCAAGCTGAAAAATTACCTTTTGCTTTTGCTCCCTCAGTTCCTCAGCCCTAACCTTTTTCTGTGGCAAATCCAACCATCTCACTGACACCTTCCTCTATCCCTCAATGTCACCCTGGACAGCTATGGATCAGGGTGCAGACTGCTGCATATTCCATCTCTGTGACATTGTGGCCCCCACATCCTGCCTTTCCCCCTTATGGGCACGCATCACCACAGGAGCTGTGACCATGCAGTGACTCAAGAGTACCTGGGTTTGGGCAACTGCATGAGTACCCACTGTATATTTAGGGAGCTGAGAAGGTGTATTGGCAGTTGTGGATGTTGTGCTTGCTGCCCGTGGTCTGGCCTGCAAGCAGCTCACTTACCTCCGATCCCAGCTCTGCCTTCAGTGTGGTCTGAACACTGCCAACGCTGCTACTGGTCTTCGTGGCTGGAGTGTTGCTACCACTGCTGAACCTGTCTTCATGGCACTGAGCCACCGCCACTCCTGTCACTGCTGCTGCCTTCTTCTTTGCAGTGGTGCTGCTTTGAAGCCTGATGGCCGCTGACTTCCATCTTTCTTCTGCCAACATTCTTCCTTGCCGTGTGCACCACAGTCCACAATTTAAAGGGCCCATGGCAGGAAAAGCTCCGCAGCCCTTTCTGATGACGTCTGTGCTACGTCCTCCAGGCAGCCTTATAAATGGCCTCTTCTACCACTTCTTGATTGCCTTTGCATTGGTCTTCACTGTTTTCATGTTCCTCAATGGACATCCATCCTGTTTCATGTTCCGGGTCCTTCGTCAGTTCCTGCGTCCAAGGCTTCTAAGTCTTTGCCTTGTCCAAGTCTGAGTCTTTGCTTCATCTAAGTCTTCTGAGTCTTCGCCTCATCCAAGTTTCCTGTTTCTTCTAAGTCCTGTACCCAAATCCTGTGCGTACGTGGACTGTACCAGCCCACAGAGGGCTGTACAGGTCACGTTGCTGCCCAAGTCCTGGGGCAAAGTCTCCCATGTCTTTGTCTAGTCAAGTCCCTTAGTTTCCTCGTGTGCCAGCACGTGGTCCGTGACCAGTCATGGCAGCTGTGTAGGGTGTATCGCAGCACAAATCCTGAATCCAAGTTCCTGCAGGTGTGCCAACATCGTGGCCCGTGACCAGCCCACAGTGGACTGTGTAGACTGCCTTATAGCACAAAGCCTGCTTCCAAATCCATCTTCACTGGGACAAGTCCTTGGAGCCCATCTTCGTTTTCAAAGTTTCAAGTCAAGTTCCAAGTTCCTAGCTTTGTTCCTAGTTCCAGTTGCTTGGAGCTTGTCTAGCCAGCAGATCTCTTTGTTCCTCGTTCCAAGCCATGTTTCAAATGATGTCCCTCATTCCAAGTGATGTTCCTCATTCCAAGTTAAGTTCAAGTCTTCAGTGTCTAAGCGTCTAAGTTCCAAGTCATGGTCCATGCCTTCTGAGTCACTTCTTCTGTCATGACACACAAGCCATTCCCAAGCAGCAGGACCGAAAGGGTTATTGAGGGGCCGGAGGGCTACCCTAGAGACCAGCATTGCATTGCTGGGTCTCCTGTGCATACAGGTTCAGCAAAGTCTCCAAGTGTTCCTGGTTGCCAAGTCTCCAAGTGTTTCCGAGCTTTTGTCCAGCCTATGCCCAGATACGCTCACCTCCCGCAGCATGTACCTTGGAGCCTCACTGTGGGGTTGTGTCATTGTCCAAGGGCTCATGCTCTCCCTGGCGATTGAGCCTCATGCCCACTCGCAACAGGTGAGATCTGGCAGGAGACATGAACAATGTGGGAGAGGCATAGGCAGCTGGGGGAGGGGACACATTGGATGCCATCAGTTCAGTTTTGGGGGAAGAAGGCATCAGCACTGCTGTTGGTCAGGTGTTTTGGGGGTGTGGGGGTGGTGGAAGAGTGCCAAATTTTCAAGCCACCCAGAGCAACCAGAAACCTTGTGCCAACTCCTTGTGTACTGTACAAGATTTAGCCCTGTGCTCATAGTAGAATATGCAGCAAAGGCCATTAAAATGATTCAGTGGTTGCCCTGTCCAGAATTAGTAATTCCAAGGCTCCCAGAAGAAAAGACACAGAATAAATGACTTCTTACTCTTAAGCTAGATTTCTCCAGTGTTATATGTGTTGACACAGCCTTTGATAAATTAGTCTACATCTCTATAACAACACTAATCAAGTGACATTGCGGTTATGACTATGTTTTCTCTTGGCACTTACAGGACATTAATACTTTATTACACTTCAGATCACATTTAGACATAGGGAAAGCCCACCCTCCCCCATCTTCCCGCAGACATATACATGCAAGAGAAGAAAGATTCTCCTGTCAGGCCATAAATATTAAAATGCAGCAGTCCTGATTATTTTAGATGTGAATTTACTAGACTTTAGAATGCCTCTCATTTGCATTATTTTTCAAGAATTGGGGAAGAGGTGTATGCAGTTTATAATTTCAAGTACAGGTTTTGGAAATCTTTTGTTCCCCTTTAATTTTTTTCTTTTCTTCATCATGATTGCTTCTTACAGGTGACTTTATGTCCAAAGCAGGAATGTTATTCATAAATTGGAATTTGTCAGAAAATTTTGTCAGTAATATTAAGGAATACAGATGAATTAAGGCAAGTTGGCTGCTGAAGAACCTGCTGGTTTCATCAGTCCAGAGAGTGGGCGAAGGGACAAAAGTGCTTTGAAGGAAAGGCTGTGAATGACCGTGACAACTCCTCCCCCATAGACCAGCAGTTCCTAAAGATGCCCTGTTGACCCTGCCGTCTGTCCTGTTTTTCAGGATATTCACAATGCACCATAGGCATGCGTGAGGGGTGAATAGAACAGGTTTGGGAACCATTGCCATAGACAAGGGCTAGATAACTCCAATCCTTGAGTGCCACAAGCCAGTCAGAATTTCAAGAGATCCATGCTGAATATGCATGCGATTCATTTGCATACACTGCCTCCATTGTATGCAAATACATATTCATTGTGGATGTCCTGAAACTCTGACCAACTTGTGACACTCAAGGACTGGAGTTGCCTTCCCCTGCCAAAGACTGTTTTTTAAAGTGGACCAAGTGACCACCTAAATTAGGAACATGCTATAAAAACCAAATGAAGAATGAAGAACTTTCTATTTTGTTCCTCTATTACTTGTTGTTTCTGGAAACTTTAAAAGTAACACAACATGTTGCAAGGTTTGTGGGTTGTGCAGTAACCAAGCTTCCTGCGTGTTTGAAAGCACTCAGCTCATTATATAGATTAAATACTACAAGCCTTAGCTTTTGTTGCAGTTTCTGATCTAGTGTGTGCTCTGGATTTCACTTGATAGGTCTGACGGGAAGATGGCTGGAGAACCAAATGCATTCTGAAGCGAGCAAGCAACTGAAATGTTTTCTATATTTGTACAAAGACAATGAACTTCCAACGTGAAGGGACAGACTCCAGGGACAAACGTCTTACTTGTATATTTACACCAAGTCTGTCTTACTACCCTGGAGCATTTCTTTATTTAGAAAGTGCTGATGACCAGATGACAACAGAGAGGGATCCTGTAAGTTATCATGGTGTAGTGGATATTCTAAAAACAATTCTTGTGTGTAGATTGGTAATTAAATAAATCATTTTACAAAAAAAGAAAAAACATTTTCTGAATATTGAAAATGAGTTCCCTTGTTCTTGAAATGCACAAGTAAATCAGTGTTGTTGACTAAGTACTAAAAGTGGATTAAGAGTTTGTGGTTACATGAATGAATGTTTTTTATCTGCATACTTCTTATCTGTTTATTTTACACTCGCAACATGACAAGTCTGCACAGGTACAAGTAAGCGGAACATTATAGCCTGACCATGCTATCGTCATGGTGGTTCAAGCTGTTGTACTGTTGATGGTAGCATGGTTTGTTTTCCTGCACTGGATTTCAATCACTGAAAATAATTATGACATCTGCTGATTGGCCCTGAAGTTTTATTAAGTTTATTTTTCAGAATTTTAAAATGTTGTGAATAAATATCTAGGATTATGTTTATAGAAACCAGTAGAAAGTGTGACATTCTAGATATCCTTGCTTCATTCCTCCCCCTGCTCCCCCATGCATTTCTGTGGGACGATAACCACATTTCCCCCGCCCAAATCACTCACAAACTTTGAAAAGTGATAGTCTTATGTGTCCAGGGCCTACCTCCACACCAAACTGTCTGATTCACTAAGGGGTAGATTGGACATGCAATTTTATAACATGCGTGTGCTAGCACGTGCATGTTATAAAATTCCAGCTCGGCACGCACAAGGGAAGGTATAATTTTGCAAATACACGCGGTGACGCATCAGGGCCTTCCCAAGTTCCCTCCCAGTCTGCTCCAATTAAGGAGCAAACTGGGAGGGAACTTCCCAACCCCCTACCCTAACCTCCCTTCCCCACCCTCCCCCTATCCTACCTACCCCTAATTTTTTTAACTAACCTTTTGCTCTGGTGCGTGATCCCCCAGCACAGCAGCAAATGGCCGCTGTACCAGGCGCCTCTAGCTCCACCCCACCCCCTGGACTGCCCCACCCAGAAAACACCCCCAGGTGTGTGGCTTTTTGAAAATCCGCCCTTAAGGCTTTTCTCCCATTCTGCATCTATAGGAAAATACCTTGATGAATCAGGCCCAAAATGTGGTTCAGCTACGTCCAACCATTTAGAAACTGAAAGGGGTGAACAAGGACATGCACACGCAGATATCCTGTACCATCTGACTCTATTCCTTACAGAGCAGAAGCTAAAAAAGCAGGAGAATTCTCCAGAAGGTGACGATTGTCAATAACCTGGAATGTACGCAGGATATCTTGGCCCATGTGCATTGCATCAGTTCTCAAAGCCCACATTGTTTCCCTTTGAATATGAGCAGATGCAAAGTGTTAAAAGCATCCACATCCTGTGCACCTGCTATTTATGCAGGTGGCCAGATGGGGGGCAAAATAGTGCACCCATATTTGAAAATTCTGTATGGGCTGTTGAAAATTGCCCTCTTAAAGATTAGAATCCAGCCCCTGCTATATTAATATCAGTGTGGATTTCTATAGTATCTTTCATCCCAAGCAAAGTACCAATGTACTTCTCAGTTGTGATATTACATGCAGTCAACTCTGGTAAGCAGCTTTGAAGCTTGATTTGAATGGCAGTTGAAGAAGGATCCCTGTTAACATTTTTACTATTGAGACACCTTGAGACAAAAGTAACCAAAGGCATCACAGTTTATGGGAGAGCAGGATTTGAACCTGTAGCTCAGCAGGAGGTCCATGCTTTAAACATTAGCGCATTTCCCTGTTTGTGGTCTGCACTTGGCTTATGAAATTCCCCTCTTCTTTGCCCTCTTTCTTAATTAAACACAAAAATTAAGATGCATTCGTCAGAATGAACAGAAGGCATTCAACAGCATTTTTTAAGGCATTTGACATTTTCTCAAAAGCAAGATTAGTAATTCTGTTCTTCAAAAACAAGCAACCGGTTACAGCTCAGTGGCTCAAAAAAAAATAATAAAATGGGTGTGCTAATTAATTTTCTTTCAATGCACTCTCTTCCTGATGATCTTCGCAAAACAGAGAGGTATCAAATTAAGGTTCGAGTACAAATTTTTTTTTTCTTGTGAATTTTATGTCTTGGAAGTGTTTCACAGATTTTTTTTTCCACTGGCGCAGGATGACAGATGTTTTATTTTTAATTTTACAAGTGATAGTAACTTGGAACCTGTTGAATTCCTGTTCTGCACAAGACCATCACATAGTATTGATCTTAGCACAAAAAAAAACTGGTGGCAAATTTTAGAAACATAGAAATGATGACATAAAAGGACCAAATGGTCCGTCCAGTCTGCCCAGCAAGCTTGAGGTAGTAACTGCCACTCTGTGCAGGTTACTCCCATATTTCTCTTAAGGGTAGTAACTGTTGCTCTGTGCAGTTATCCCCAAACCTTATGATAAGCCATAATAATTTCAGCTAGCAACGTTATTTACTGGGTGATGAGCTTTCTTGAAAATTCAGACAGTGTTGCTTGACGTGCTTTGCTGGTGGACTTGGCCGTAGAAGCGGTCCTGTGCTTTTTTTTCCCTTAGGTCTGCGTATCAGTACCCAGATCATAGAAGTCAGGGCCCTCGTGGTTGTTGTTTGAATCAAATTCCTCTTTTCCCCCTGCCGTTGAAGCAGGGGGCAGTGTTTCAGTTGCATTTAAAGCATCAAGGCTTATTGGTTAGGTTATGCTTACAGTATAGAATGTAAGCATGCTCGAGGGAGATGCGGTGGAAAGGGCAGGTGGGGGAGGAGAAAATAGACAAACTCTTTTTACAGTGCACAATATTAGGGGCTCTTGCCTATACCAGGTTGTGGGGGGGGGGGGGGAAAGAGGGGATGAAAGGGATCTCCCCCCTTAAAGCTCCAGTTGAGGAAGATTTGCTCACATTCATTGTGGGAGAGGCTGAGGAAAAGGAAGTTTCAGAAACTAGTATCTCCTTCACCTAACAAAAATGGAATAATAAAGGAGGGGTTTAGTGATATTGTTTGTTTTTGAAATATAAGGGTTGGTAAAAATGGAAATTTGGATTTTTTGGGGTTTTTTTTTGAGTGGCGCAAATGAGGGGTGCGGTCCAGGGTTCTTTTAAACCTAATGTTTATTTTTAAGTTGCAGCTTGATCAGCTGATTTGGGTGGCGGCAGTGAAGGAGGCGGGGTTAAGCAGAGAAAGATGCAGCATGGTAACATTTTCCTCACCATGATCATTTGTTCCTGCAAACAGGAAACCCAATGAGTACTGTGTGCAATTCTGGTCACTGCATCTCACAAAAGATATAACTGCACTGGAGAAAGTACAGAGAAGGGCAACCAAAATGATAAAGGGGATGGAACGGCTCCCCTATGAGGAAAGACTAAAGAGGTAAGGGTGGTTCAGTTTGGAGAAGAGACGGCTGAGGGGGGGGATATGATAGAGGTCTATAAAATCATGAAAGGATTTGAATAGGTAAATGTGAATATTTGTCAGTTCACATTATGTATGTCATGATGTAAACCGCTGTGATCTTCATTTTGAACAACGGTATGTAAAATGGCTAAATAAATAAAATAAATGTGAATCAGTTATTTACGCTCTCAGATAATAGAAGGACGAGGGGGCACTCCATGAAGTTAGAAAGCAGCTCATTTAAAACAAATCAGAGAAAATTATTTTTCACTGAATGCATAATCAAGGTCTGGCATTCATTGCCAGAGGATGTGGTTACGGTAGTTTAAAAAAGGTTTGGATAAGTTCCTAGAGGAGAAGTCCATAAACTGCTATTAATCAATAAGGAATAGCCACGGCGTGTTGCCAGTATTAGAAGCTTGGGATCTATTTTATGTTTGGGTACTTGCCAGGTACTTGTGATTTGAAATTGGCCACTGTTGGACACAGGATGCTGGGCTTGATGAACCCTTGGTCTGACCCAGTATGGCCATGTCCTGTGTTTTTAGCCATTGCTAGAATTCCAGATTGACAGTTATTAAAATAAAATAGTTAGATCAGCTGTTCACAGAAACAGCTGATTGCCAGAATGGCAGGAAGGAGAGGCGAAGGGGAGTTGGAGGTGAGAGGAGGCTCTGTAGGCCAAAGCTATGGGGTCATCGCAGGCCTGAAGAAAGGTGTCCCAGGGCTGGTTTTGGCTTGGTGGGCAAACTAAGAGGGAGGGGGAACCTGGAACGCTGGAGTCATTTTAGAAGCCTATATGTTAAATCACATGGAACATTAGAGTGTTAAAGGGAGAGAAGACAAAAATTATTGTACACAGAGCAGAATTGTGGCTTCATCAAGCTTCCAAGAAGAGGAGGCAAAGACATCCAATGTGAATGTACAGCAAGTCTTATATAATCTTTGGCAGGGAAACCGGTCCAACTGAGTGAGCCAAATGGTCCTTATCATAAGAACATATAAACATCAGAAATACATGCTGTGTCAGACCAAGGTCCATCAAGCCCAGCATCCTGTCTCTGACAGTGGCAAGTCCAGGTCACAAGTATCCTGCAGAATTCCAACAGTTGATCTATTTCTTGTATCTCACTCCCAGTAATAAGCGTTGGCTTTCCCAAGTCTACCTGGCTAATAACTGTTTATGGACTTTTCATTCTGAAACTTGTCCAATCCTTTTTTGAACCCCACTATGTTAGTTGCCTTGACCATGTCCTCCAGCAACAGATTCCATAACTTGACTGTGTGCTGAATGAAACAAAATTTCCTACAACTTGTTTTAAATCTTCAAGTTGCTAGTTTCATGGAGTGTGCCTTAGTCCAAGTGTTGTGTGAAGTGTAAACCACTGTTCCCAATTTACTTATTCTACCTCATTCATGATTTTATGTGTGGCACCTATGCCACAGAAAGTGGATAGAGCTTAAAAAGAGATGAAAGGTTTAATGGAAAATACAGGTTTCCTCTTTATGGGAGCCTTGTGTGGTTTTAAACAGTGTGGGACCAAGCAGTGATACCTCAGGCCTGGAGGCACAAATTCAGTGTGAGTGCAGTCTGTTAAAACCACTTCTATCTTTATTTCACAGCTTCAATCAAACAAAACAATAGTAGACTGTTAGACTTCAGAACAGTGTACTCTCAGTACTCGCAGCTTCACACAATACTCACAGCTTCCTTTGCAGCTTACGGGTGGATTTTCAAAGCCCTGCTCACGTAAATCCGCCCGGATTTACGTGAGCAGGGCCTTGCGCGCCGGCGCGCCTATTTTCCATAGGCCGCCAGCGCGTGCAGAACCCCGGGACGCGCGTAGGTCCTGGGGTTTTCGGAAGGGGGCGTGCCGGGGGCGGGGCCAAACGACGCGGCATTTTGGGGGCGGGGCGTGGCGTTTCAGGGGTGGGGTTTTGGGCCGGGGCGTTCCGGGGGCGTGGCCGCGCCCTCCGGAACCGCCCCCGGGTCCGGTCTCGGCGCACCAGCAGCCTGCTGGCGCACGTGGATTTACCTCTCCCTCCGGGAGGCGTAAATCCATGGATAAAGGTAGGGGGGGTTTAGATAGGGCTGGGGGGGTGGGTTAGGTAGAGGAAGGGAGGGGAAGGTGAGGGGAGGGCGAAAGAGAGTTCCCTCCGAGGCCGCTCCGATTTCGGAGTGGCCTCGGAGGGAACGGAGGCAGGCTGCGAGGCTCGGCGCGGCTACACGCGTATCTTATAAAATCCAGCGTACTTTTGTTTGTGCCTGCTGCGCAAACAAAAGTACGCGATCGCGCAGTTTTTCAAAATCTACCCCTTAGTGTTTAGACAATATTCTACAGGAGCTGCCTTCCTCCTGGAGACCTGGGCCTTGTCTGACTATCCCCACCTGGGTCCCAGTTCTTATTCCTCCACTGCTGGGCCCCACCCACAAATTCCCTCTCTCAAGGAGAATTAAGGTGGAGCAGGCATCTAGCCTAGTCCTGCACAGATTTAAGGAGGAAAATAGGGCACTCCAACACATACCCCACTCAGCTTGGACCCATTGGTCAGAGCATTTTTACTACCCCTGGATCCTATCCAAGGAAGTGCCTCACATCTCCAGCCCATTTTATCTGGCCTCTGACCAGTTAGGCTTAGGGTCAGGGTTCTAGGGTTATGCTCAGTCCCCACCTACCAGGGTTACCCTAGGCCACATTATAGTCATTACTCACTGTGTACTGTGCACCCCCAGTCCTTTAGCCAAGTCTCCTGCTAGCTCCGGGTTTGAATTCCACCCCAGTGGAACTTTTTGGACTGGCTGTGGTGCCTCCTGTGGTGGTTTCTCTGGTATCCTCTCAGCGCCCTCTAGCTACTTGCCTGCATCGACATCTAGCTCCTCCACAGCCTCACTTGCTGGGGTCTCCACAGCACCACTCTCTGGGCTCTCCACCATGCCTCTCTTCAGAATCTTCATGGTGCCTCTCACTGGCACTCCATGGAATCTCTTGCTTGACTTTCTATGCTTTCTCTCTCTGGGCTTCTCATGGGAGCAGTTTCTGGACTACCAGTATGTTTGGGCACCCTACAGGGTCTCTGTGAAGACCTCTTATAGAACTATTATCAGGCTGTTGCCACTATTCAGTAACTCCACAGGACATCTCTGCGAGCAACTCATCCAGTTCCTTCAGGAATTAGTGGCATTCCTTATCCAGCCAATCTAGGTATTTACTTTCTTATCTGGCCTGGACTCTTGGGAGTGAGTTCCATTATTCTCACTGGCCTTTCCAGTTGCCAAACCTTGAGCCTCAGGTTCTCCCCCTGACCCAGCTCTTAGGTCTGGGGAACTTCCTCTACACAGAAGTACATGGCAATTTCTTCCTTCCAGCCCTCTGGCTGCTTTTGCTTCACCTGTTGCTGCAGTACCCTGACTGCTCCACTCCAGGTTTTCTTATGGCTGCAGTCTTTGAACTGCAGAGTAGCCTGCTTGCTGTAAAAAAGGTTCTACCCTGAGCCCATTCATGGCACTTACAGCCCACTCTGGTAGCTTTTCCAGGATCACACCCTGCTTAGCACAGTCTGTTTCTCTCCTTTTCTAATTCAAGGCAAAAAGGTAAAAAAGAACCAAAAGCCTGCATAACCAGCATTAACTTGCTCACTGTTTATTTCCTATCTCCGGCAGAGCTTCTCTCTTTAGCCAATTTAAACCTTACCACTTTCTAGTTGTCCCTGCAGCCAGACCCATGAATCAGTTTCCTCTCTATCGGAATCTTTAAACTTTTTTTTTCTCTTCAGTTCCACTTTCTGAGCCGCACCCTTTCACAGGCCTCTGTGCTCTGTGCACTCCTGTCCTCCATAACTATTTTTAGAGGCACAGGCCCCCTGGGTTCTGTACCTTGTTTTAGAGCCATAGGTCCTCTTCACAGTCTCTGCAATTTACACAGGCACTGTTCTTCTCTCTTCTGCAGGCCACCTAGTTTCCAAACTTTTAGCAGGCTGCACAGATACAAATTTTTTTCTTCCTTCCTTCTGGAGGCTTTGGGTTTTTTCTCTATGCGATGCTTTAGGAAAAAAATCCCATGCATGACATCATACATGGGACTCAACAGTGATCCCTCAGGCCTGGAGGCAAAGATTTAGTCTGTTAATAGTATTTCTATCTTTATTTTACAGCTTCAGTCAAACAAAACAATAATAAACTGTTAGACTTCAGAACAGTGTACTCTCAATACTCACAGCTTCTTGCAGCTTTACCCAATACTCACAGCTTCCTTTACAGCTCAGTGTTTGGACAGCAATATTCAGCAGGAGCTGCCTCCTTCCTAGAGACCTGGACCTGGTCTGACTATCCCCACCTGGGTCCCAGTTCTTATTCCTGCTGCTGCTAGGCCCCGTCCATAGAGCTCTCTCTCTCTCTCTCTCAAGGGGAATTAAGATGGACCAGGAATCTAGCCTGGTCCTGCACAGGTTTAAGGGGGAAAATAGGGGCATTCTGTCACAAAGGGTTATTTTCAAAAGGAGTTATGCTCATAAATGTGATTACTATTGTAGCAATTTTAAAGTGCACTTATGAGAGTAAATCCTATTGACAATTCAATGGCATATATTGTAGCAATTTTCAAAAGCCCACTTAGATAAAGTACATTTACTCTAGTGAAAACCCAGTTTTACTCGAGTAAATCTTTTTAAAATCAGGCCCTGTGTCAACATCTGCTGGATGTGCAGGGGGCAGGAGGTTAATCTGGAACCAGCACAGGAATATTCCAGAGCTCTGGGTCAGCTATGTGTCAGGAGATGTAACCTGCTTTCTTGATAGACAAGGGGGTTCATCCCCTGAGGTACTCAGTTATAGAGCAGAAGTGATAAAAGACCCTGACTCTTGGGCTGTTCCAGATTGCAAGGAAAGAGAGTGGAATGGAGCTGTGATCCTCACCCAGGATCTCAGAAGGGAGAAGCAGGAGTGCAGGGATTTCCCCCCCAAAAAAATCCCCAGAGGCTTGAGAGCCGAGGAGAAGGAACAGAGAGTGCAGCACAGCCTGGAAGTTAAAAGATAAAATCTGTGCTTCAGTGAGGCAGGAACTTTTCTGGACCAGGAAGCCAAACTGTGCCAGAGGGAACTCGTTTTGGGGCTCGGAGGATCCTGATGCTGCACCAGAAGGATTTTTCCTTGAACTGAGCAAGACACTCATGTGAGTAACTCTTTTGTTATCTAAGGAATCTAAAGAAAGGACCAGGCTAGGTTGTCCAAGGACTAAGGAGAAGAGAAACAAAAAACCAGAGGCCCTGAGTTGCTAGAATAAGAAACTGTTACTTAAGGAAGAGATTAAGATTTCTGGAACTGTAATTCTGTTTGATTTCTGCATCTACCTGAAACTGTTTATCATTCAGGTCACTAGAAAACCATGCGCTGTGGTCAGCACACGGCTTAACATGCGATTGGACTTGCGTTTTGGACAAGTGTCCACCAGCCCAATGCAATATGGGGATTAGTGCATCCAAAATGCACATCCAATTGAGCGCGTAGCTAATAACGATCGTCACAGGTAAATTCCATGTAGATGAGGCTATTAGCGAATCCCTGCAATTCAAACAATTTCCCACCCGGCCAATGCACCCATTGCAGCATGGCAAATTTTACTCCAGCCCAGTGCTGATGTAAAGGGCATGCCAAATTCAAGGGATTACTGGAAAAAAGAAAAATTCCTGTCTTGTTATTCCTCCACTTAGTATTGTTGAGGTACTAAATAGGAGGTACGACAGAAATCAGATTGAAGTAAAAAAAAAAAAAAAAGTCTTGAAGTAACATTTCTGGGCACCCAATATAGACACACTAGAGAGACGGGCCAGGCCATGTTATCTTGTGCTGGTATCTTGTGCCGGTAGCGGGGGAAAACAGATGGCTCGTATTGAGCATCCGTTTTCCCAGCCCGTTCTGACAGCCACCTCTCCTGTGCGCTCGATGTTGAGGAGGTGCTAGGGACGCACAATTTTCCCCAGTGCCTCCTTTTTGGCATGACCCCTCATTTAAATAATGCATCATGTGCTCAGGAGAGGTGGCTGGGCGCTCATTAGGAGAGTGGGCGCTCAATCATAAGCCGATATTGCATTGGCCTGATTATGTTTCATCCTGAAAATTCTTCAGTAAACTTTATTAATTGGAGCACAACTTGCGTCTGGAGAGTGGTTTATTTATGTGGAGTGATCTCAGCCTGGTACTGGCCCTGCAGTTTACATTACCCCCAGCTCACGGCCCCGGAGATTTATTTCCCTACGTCAGGATAGTAATTTCCCAGCTCTCCAAGGCTGGAAGGTGACCCCTGGCATACAGGAGGTTACATATAAAACTCAATCATTTCCCCTCTCACTCATCTCTTTTCCACATTAAGGTGCCAAATCTGTATAGCCCAAGGGCAGCCAACTCCTGTCCTCAAGAGCCACAAATAAGCCAGGTTTTTAGGATATCCACAATTAATATGCATGAGATAGATTTGCATACAATGGAGGCAGTGCATGCAAATCTATCTTATGCATGCATTTATTGTGGATATCCTGAAAACTAGGACTGTTTGTGGCTCTCGAGAACTGGAGTTGGCTACCCCTGCATTATGATATCCCATTTATTCCTTTCCAAATAATTCCTAGCGTTCTTTTTGCTTTTTTGACCACTGTCACACACTGAGCTGAAGATTTTAAGGTGTTGTCCACAAGCACTCCAAGGTTTCTTTTTCTGGGTGATGAATCTTAACACAAAAAAGAATATCAGACATATCGCCTACATTGTTTTAAATGACTGCACATTCTTATTGGCAATGCCCTATGTACATGGGCGCTATAGTATTGCTCTATGTTATTCTCGATGGCTTCTACCTGGGAACAGGTAAGATCTTTCTTTTCACACGGTTTGCTGAGTTACAAACTACAGTTCTATATAAGTCATAACCTCCCCCCCCCACCCACACACACATGTCAAGCCCCCATCTATACCACCTGAGTGTGACATAATTATTTTGGTGACTAAATCTGATTCTAGCTTGGCTCTGGGATACAGGAGCAAATATTCACAGGAAGATGTTTAACAGCACAGAAAAAATAAAAAAGCCCCACCCAAGCCTGAAAGGAAAGCACATGCAGGATTTGGTATGGAATTCAGACATGGAGATGGTTTTGTACTTGGATATTTTGTGAGAGAGATTCCCATTTCAACTGGCATGCTGCAAACAGATTGGCCTGAAATGTACTTAACATTTTAACACTCTCCTACTAGTTATTATTTACAAATTTGAGATGACTTCTACTCTAATTTTAAAAGGTATTTCTGAATAATGAGTGCCAGTAATTTACATTACTAATTTATGCTAATCCAATCAGCAGTTGACAGTTCCTGAAGATCCCTACAGTGTTAATTTCTGCTGTATAGATCCTCTCTTAAGGTGCTTAGCCTTGCTGCCGTATCTGAAAAAGGGGTCTGACATGGCCTTGAAGGCTCCTGTACTAGAAATTATTATGTCTATCTAGTTAAAGGTATCACAAGCTGCATGCAACAGGTACTGTAATTACCAGCTACTGGACCTCTGCCTTATAATTCCTAAAACAGAATTGCACACTGAATTCAAAGGGTGCTCAGCTGATAAACTGCCGCATTTCTATAAGGCGAGCAGTTGTCTCAGATTCCCCAGGGCAATACCTTTTTTTAGCTGGCTGTCCTGGCAAAATACATGTTTTTCAGCTGGGATGCATATTTGACCCTGTTTTCAAGAATTACTGGAATAGAATAAAATGAGGACAAGTAACTAGTAAAATCGCTCTGGCCTAGCTCCGGCCCATTCCACTAGATGGCTTTGGACCAGAACACGCCATGAAAGATGATGCAGGCAAGCCATCCTCCTCAGGCTGAGCACACTGGCTTCAGCTGTGAACTTCGGTATGGAGGGCACAAGAGGAATCACTAGACACAGCGGCAGAGCCTGACCTGATAGCAGCAAGCTCCCACCCAAGGCCAAATGTGGCCCAAGCTAGCCCTCAGCCCAGACAAGGCCTGAGCCAGAAATAAACTGCTAAAAATAGAAAAAGACCTCTGACAGTGCTGGCTGGGCCATTCCAGGCCAAAAAACGGCATGGGTCCACTGCCAAGAACTAGGCCTGGGTCAGGCCAGGTGCATGGCCAGGCCTGGGCCTCCAGCAGTCTTCTCCATTTCCCAGCACTTGAAAAATGATGCTGGAGGACGTTGCCAGAATGACTTCACTTTGGTGCCTTCCACTGGTGTAGCTGGTGCCAATTTGAAATACAGCTGTACATGTTTACAGGCCCTGGGCCTAGGCTTTGGCTCCAGGCTCAGTCCAAGCCTAGACCTTGGTGCCAGGGCTTGCACAAGGCCTGGGTGTCAGGTCCAGCTGGGACCAGGCCTGACCTGGGCCTTGGCACTGGGATCTAGCCTCAGGACCGAGGCCTGGTCCAGCTGGATGCATTTTTTTTTAATGCAACCAATATGAAAATACATTTATTTTTGGTTTGTTTCATTTGGAATAAATCAAAAATAGCCTCATTCATTGCATTTTTAGCATTTGTTAAAAACAAATGCACATCCCTAAAGAACAGTTCCACAGTCCAGATGGACACTGCAGAGAAAGCGGAAGAAAAATCATCATTCCATTAATTTGTAAGAACTCCAAAGAGTCACCAGCATCAGAGGATTTCACTCCAAAGGGTTAGGGTGACTATCCTGTACAGTTAATGGCCAGCCTCTAGTAAGTCAGCAGCATTATAGGAATTTAGTGCATATCTTGTTTTCTATCTCCCATGTCAATACATGCTAGTTTTTATTCCTCCCTACCCCAACATACAAATTACATTTATAAAGAAAGCTTCATGGCTGCACGCAGTCAATAGTATTGCAGCTCATCGTGACATTGATTAATACATATTCAGGTATTAGCCTTATCCAAAACTTAAAAAAAAAAAAAAAAAAAAAAAAGGATGCTGAAGAAAGCCAGAACAGCCTATAAAAATGAAATTCAATTTTCTGTTTCACTGAGGAGCTAAGAAATGTTACTTAGGGGAAAGGCCTTTACAACAACAGTTGTGTGTGAATCAGTTGCATCTCACACCTCGGCTGTCCCACCCTGGAACACGGATCCCCTCTTTCTCTATCGCCAAAGGTTAAGCTGGATAAACACCAGCTTCCAAGTTTGTTCTGTGCAGTTCAGCGGGGGTCCCAGTGGCTAATCTAACAGAAGGTCACCTATCTCTTCTAAATATCACATGTGCCCTGGTGCCCATGTGACCTGGGGAGCAGAACAGCCCCCGCCTGCATTCCTACATGACATGCCAGTGACTCAGACTCCAAATTTCCCCAGTGAGATATCATTTCTATGCCCTTCTTTGACTGCATTTAACCTGTCCCTTCCCATTCTAAATCAGTGAAACAAAAAAAAAAATTATTTTGCATTGTGGATCAAGTCTCCTGCTGACGCCCTCCACCCTCATGCCCGTGCTGAAATCATATTTGATTTTTTTTGCCCCAAATTTAAACTAGAATATTAGAATGGGTGTAATTCCAAAACCGTGTTAGAATTGTGGGAAAATGAGGTATACAAGACTAAGATAGGGGTGTTTGGATTTAACCATGTCAAAAAAACCTTTGCAGATGACTCCTCGCCTCCCAGACGCACATACACAGTCAGAATCTGGAAAGTGCCAGGAGGTTAAAACAGCAGTATTAAATCTCCTAGAGACAGGGATGAATACCAGTGACACATTGTTCCCACTCCTGGCTGTTATCCTTCCAGCAAGTGGATTTTATACTGCACCACGTTTGCGAGGAAGCGCTACTTGACCTCCAATCATGTGCTTTATTCAAGGTGAAAGCAGTGCAAATGACCATCAAACTGTATTGTAAACAGTTTCCATTTTTTCCCAGACTTTAGGTCAGAATAGAATGACTGTTCTCAGGCTAATCTGGCCTCCTAGCCTTCCAAACATGCTCTTCCTGCTTTCGGTCACTGTTTTCGAGCAGAGAAATTCATGTGTGTGCTAAGAGGGAGAAGAGGACCATGAGATGATGAAGACAAGCAGAGAAGATGACAATATCTCCAAGTTACAAACAGTACACAGGAGGCAAGCATTTTTCAGTGGGAAAGACATTCCAGATGGAGGAGCTTTGATACAAGGCTGGAAGGGGCAGCAGAGTCAGGAGTAGCATTAGGCAGCATTTCTTCAGAGAAAGGGCGGAGGATGCAGCACTGCACGGAACTCTCTTCTCCTGAAGGTTCTTGGAGGGATAGGGGAAGTACAGTAACAAAATTCAAGAAAGCTCGACACAACCAGATGGGATTCTTAGTGGAGCGGGGGAGGAGGAGAAGCAAGGGTAAAGTCAAAAGGTGAGGCAGGGCCTATGGCATTGCAGCAGACAGAGAGAGAACATGAAACCTGGGCAAAGACCAGTCTCCTGCTTAGGACAGGGTCCCTCTGATAACAAAAACAAAAACAAAAAACTTACTGCGTGGCTTGGTTCTTAAGATTAGAAAGCAGAGGCAATCGGGCTGGCCCAATGTGCACTGCCAAGCACAGAAGGTCCCAGGTTCAGTCACTAAGTCGGGTTTTCTACTCTCTGGATCATCAGGGGCTTAGGATGCTACAGAGGCAGTGTTCACGGTCCCCCCAGGAAGTACGTCATAATTGTCACTCAAGGGAGACCCCTAGAGTCTAGATTTAGGGAACACAATTGCAGGGTTCCAGAAGATGCCTGGCTGCCTACGCCTCTGGTCGAGCTGTCATTACCATGACCAGACTAAGTACATTGGGGATTATAAAAATGGGAGTACAAAAATCCCTGACTTCTTGTGAATGAAGGCTCATGGTGCTCAGCCAATACTGGTTAGAGATGTGCATACATTTTTTTTTCATGCCGTTTCATTTTTCGTTTCGTGGGTGGGCCATTTTGGTCCACCCCCGAATCAGAATTTTCTTTTCGTGTATATTAAATTCAATGCCCCCCACCCTCCCAACCCCGCAAGACTAACCGAAAGTCCCTGGTGGTCCAGCGGAGGGCCTGGGAGTGATCTCCTGCTCTCAGTCGGTCAGCTGCCAGTAACCAAAATGGCATGGGTCGTCCATTGCTCCTACCATGTGACAGGGGCTGACCAATGGCACCAGTAGCCCGTCACATGGTAAGGGCAAAGGGCCACCAGCGCCATTTTGGTTATTGGCAACCGACCGGCCGAGAGCAGGAGATCCCTCCCAGGCCCCCCGCTGGACCACCAGGGACTCTCGGTTAGTCTGGTGGGGGGTCTGGTGGGGGCGTTGCATGTAATTAAATTTGAAGGATTGAGGGTAGGTTTTTGGATGTTTTTATTTTCTAGGTGTGCAATTTTGGGGGGGGGGGGGGGAAACTCAAGGAAAACCACACAAAATTCCATGGGTTTTCCTTTCATTTTTATTCCTTCCCGAAATGCAACGAAATAGGAAATATCGTCTTTATTTCCTATTTCATTGCAAACAGATGCACATCTTTAATACTGGTTTCAGCTGAGCTGGAGTTCCAAAGTGAGGAAGGAGTAAACAGCCAGTCCAAAATAATAATAATAATAATAATAATAATAATAATAATAATAAAACACAGGCAGCTATATCAGCCTGTAAACCCATGGATGTTTCAACATGTTTCACAGCTCAGTGCCCTTCATCAGGATGAACATATAGAGGTTCATATTCAAAAGCATTTAGCTGGCTACCTCAGAAGTTAGCTGGCTAAATTAATATTTGGGCACAAATCTGGCTAACTTCAGCAGGCTAACAAGTTAAGGGGCTAGAATTTAGCTGGATAGGTTAGAGGCGTTCTGGCGGTGTAACTGGGAAGAGTTGAGTTAGCTGGTTAAGTCTGGTAGGTCCAAAGAGCTATCCTAAAGTTAGCCAGCTATCCATAGTCAGCTACATTCAATAGTGCAAATGCCCCCAAAGTTAGCTGAATAAGTTTATCTGGCCAACTGCTATCCAGGCTGTGTCTGAATATGGACCTCATAATAACCAACAACTATCATTATTATAAAACTTTGCCATGCCATAAACAGAATTCCTCCTTAGGTTTCATGGTTTTAGCCTGGGATTCGATGATGACTTTTATCATTGTCTGGCAGCCAAAGCCTTGAAATTTCTCTTGAGTACTCCTGAATGTACAGTTTGGCATTGGCAAGTTTACAAAACAAAACAACCACCCATTAATACCTCCAAGCGCCCTCCCCTTACTACCACCATCAACTCCATCATCGGCATCATCCCTCTCCACCCCTTCTATCCCCCAAGTCCAATCTTATCTGTCTGTACACCATGAATCTCCGTGGAAACGCCAGGGACATCTTTAATTGTACAGGTGTTTGGGGGGAATCGGTTTTGGCAGCTCACGTTTTGAGGATGATGAACAGGAATAGGAGAAGACGATTATTAGATGACTAGACGTAGACAGGTAAATAAATCCTTCGACAAGCGCCATTTTTCTAATTCATAACGTCTCCCCCCCCCCCCCCATTTATTTGAAAGTGGTTTTGTCTGCACTCTCTCCAAGAGAATACGCATATTAAGCAGGGCAGCAACAAATGGGTTAAAAAAAACGAGGGATTTGCTGCTCCGCTGAGGAAAGCACCGTGCGCCTATTTGTTTGGAAATGCATGAGGTTTTGCTCCCGCCCCTTCTCCCGGTTTATCTTGCAGTCCTTCGATGTGCCTGCAACTCCTTTCTTTTCTTACTTATTCATATTTTATTGAGTTCATGTTTGTTTGGTTTTTTTTTTTTTAAACACTTTCTTGGAGCAAAAAGCGATCATCTGTTTATCCTGGTGACTGGGCTGCATTCTTTCGGAGCAGGGCCCTTCCCTGGGTCCGCCCTCCGTCCTGTTGCTTGTTATCAGCCTGAATCTTGCATGGGGGTGGGGGTGCTCTGAACTGGCTCTGCACAGCAGCACCCCGGATCCACTTAGATACATAATGGGGGGAGCTGCTAAGCCGGGAGGATTGTTTTTGACGGCTTGGTTTGTTTTACTGGTCAAGCTAAATTAGACGGTGGTAGGGTGGAGGGAAAGTTGATGAAGGAGAGCGTGACGCTGCCATTTCTCTCTCTCACTCTCTCAGCTCATTTGCAAAAGTCATTGAGGTGTGAGAGCCGTAAGGGAGCCTGCTACCTAATGATTTGGGAGGAAACGCAAATGCCGTCTTTCCTTAGCAGAGGGGGCGTAAAATTAGACGCATTTATACTGCAAAGCGAGATCTGTCCTCTTAATCGCACATGGTTTGACTCATCAGTGAGTCAGAGTGTGGATAATAAAGCTGCAAGCTCCCGCAGTTAGCAGTGAAATTAACCAGCCTTTCATGTTATAATAAGATTAATCGCGCTGGGAACAGAAAGGAAGACAAGGTCATCAGCGAAACTGTAGAATTATTATTTTTTGCATTTATTACCGTGAAATAGAAATTATTATGACAATGCAGAATGGTTTGTTGTTCAGGGCTGACTTTTCTCTCTCTCTCTTTTTTTCCTGTTTGCTTGCAGATATTAAAATTACAGAATTACAGCCCTTAAGACAGAGCTTTCCAGACTAGATAGGCCGAATAGTCTTTTTTTTTTTTTTTTTCTGCTGTCACCTTTCTGTGTTTCTTCTCCAGGGGGATACCCCCCATCCCACCCGACCAGTGGGGTTTTCGGGAAATCCACAATAATTATGCATGAGCTAAATCTGCATATACCAAATGTTACCTTGTATATTCATGATGGATATCCTGTGCCCTGGGGCAGGGTTAGGAAGCCCTGACTTAACATAACAACTTGAAACGATCCCACCCTCTCTTGGTGTTCTTCTTTCCAGGTTTCCTTTCTGTGATTTAGGCATGGAGAAAGCAGGATTGCATGCCAGGCTACGTCAATATACGGGAAATAAAGGTTAGCAATCGAACCAAAACAAATAGCAGGTGGTCCCTTTTTATCGGACTAACTTGATACATTTCCCGACTTAGTTTTCTGGAGCTGACATTCCCTTCATCACTTCAAACCAGAATGAGGGTGTTTTTTTTTTCGCAGATACCAGACACACTGGTCCAATAAAAGGTGTGTGCTGCAAAGAATCCTGCTGGCTCCAGCACCAATATGGCTACCTGATCTCCACATCCTGACAGATACTGCACTTCCCTGATTTTCAGATTTTGCAGCACAACCGAGGCAGAGATTGTAGTGAGGCAATGTCAATTTCTTTGTCTATGTATTTAAAAAAAATTCCTTCCCCGGTGTCATTATTTGGCCTGGTTTTTTTTAACTTTAGATTCCTCAGTTGTGCTGCCAAGCTTTCTGTACTCATGCCTAGCCCAAGATTTATTTCTATCTGGGGCTAAAAGGAAGGTTTTGGGGTTTTTTTTTGTGATTAGCCATTGTTATTGAGAGAGATACAAAGGACTCATATTTTTCCCCATATCCATAGAGAACTGGCTTCAGCATTGTGCAAAGCTAATTCTGAGTTCGCTTTACAGCTGAAAATCAGCCAGCTTAAAGGCAAGAGCTTTCCAAACCAAATTACTGCTTATTCTGCCCCTGGAATAAAATAAAAATATGAATCAAAAGGAGACTTTTCTACAACCTGATTTGGAGAAAATGACAGATTTTGATAGCACCTGCTGCTTGATATTAATTACATATAATAAATAGTTATCAACTTTTCTTTATGGTGGATTAGTGATATATTGCTTGATATTATATGGCACACATGCAATAATAATTTTGTACTTCTAGACCACCTTTCCAGTTTTAGCTCAAGGTGGCTTAAGCATTCCTTTAGGTATGTTGAGTCACCAAAGAGCTTACAATAAATGGGTACCAGAGGCAACAGGAGATAAAGCGGCTGGCTCAAGGTCACAGGGAATGTCAGTGGGAGGAATGGGATTTGAACCCTGGTGTCCTGCCTATTGCCATAGTCACTAAGCTGCTCCTCCCTGATGGTAAATATGAGTACGTTTTGCACTAGAAGGAAAAGGCTTGTGAGTTTATCGTGTATAAAGTTTTTGGTTCAAAGTTCTGTCATTTTTCTAGTTTTCATAGCAATCCTTCTTGGGAGGGAGGGTGAGGGGGGATGCTGTCATTGATTTAATACTCCTGTCTTTATGATACAGGACCATCTTATTAAATATCACCTCTAGAGAACTAAACACAAAACTGAAAAGCAAAGTGCCTTCCTTTCAGTGGCTGAAGTAGTAGAAGAGTTTAGACTTCAGCACACTGTGACGGTAACTTTCAGACCAGCGCGCGGAGGCACGTGTGTGCGCGTCCATCGACCCACACCTAGGGATACGGCTAATTTTATAACTTGTGCGCCTGATGTAGAAAAGTCTGGCATCGCGCAAGTGCGCACACATGCTGCATCTACCGCATAATCGGGGATTTTAAAAGGGGTGCGCTCTGAGTTTATTTCCAGTTTTACCAGTTCATCCCCAGTTCGCCTAGTTCAGAGAGAGGTCCTCCAGAGCCCCCTAGTTTAATAGCCTTCACTCCCCCAAGTTAGCCCTGACCCTTAAAACCCCATAGATCTGGCTAGATTTTTTTAAAATTTTATAATTTACAAGCCATCCACAGCAGAAGTAAAGTTACGTGGCAGGGGGTCTCAGCAGGCACTGGATCATGTAAGTATTTACTCACACATTTCAGCTTCCCACCTCAAAATGCCCATGCCCTGCCCAGACCACGTGCATTCCTCGCCTCTTTTTGAAAATTTCTGAGATGTTCGCGCATTGCGGCATTTACGTGCATCTCTGGGCAGCTTTTAAAATCTGCTCGGCGTGCGTGAGCCCATCATATTCACGGTCTTTTAAAATTCACCCGTGGGTGTATAATCATAGGCACAAAGAGTTCATGTTACCAAAAAGCGTGTCCGCAACATTTTTTAATATTTTTCAATGCAATAAGCAAAACTTATCTCTGAAGAATCTTCATATAAGGCGCTGTTCAAAAAGATCACAAGAATCTTGGCCAAGAAACAAAACTCACATAGAACCATGTTTTGAGAGTTCTCTGTTTCGGGATAACACCTAAGCTTGAGCAAGTCCCCACATAGACGTCCTTCACAGTATGTGCTAGGGCAGTGGTTTTCAACCGGTGTGGATTTAAACTTGCTGACAGTCTGAGTAGGATGCGGCAAACGTTTCCGCCGCCTGGGCTGGATGCATGCTAAACTCCTCTTCTTTCGGCCAGGCAGGATACGTCGAAGTTTGCAGGATGGTTAAACCCAGGGGAAATGCAGCAGTATTTGTTTCTTTTACTGCTGGACTCTGGCAGGGACAGAAGTTAGGAGCTGTGTCTTGCTGGGGCCAGTAGGAATGGCACCTCTCTTTCTTCTCCCTTGCTGGATCAGATAGCAAAATTGAAAAGGTCAGCGGACCTGCAGGGGACAGAGAACATAACTACATTTATCTGCTGGCTCAGCAGGGGAAGACAGAGTAAGTTAGTAGTTACTGCTGTGGCAGAAGTGATGCCATAAACTCTGTCTTCTGCAGAGCCTCTGAACTTTTTTTCTACCTGCCAGGAATTGATACCAGGCAAATTGTGAAGAGGCAGAACAATTTTGAAGAGGAAGGAAAGGTAGCTGGTGGGTCCATCAGCCCCAACACCTGAAGAGGGTAAGGTGGGTCCATCTGAGGAGGCAGATGTTGGATTTGTGGACCCTTGGACCAAAGTGGAGTTAGTGCAACCTGCAGGGAGGAGCCCTGTAGGTCCCACCATCAGCAGCAGAGGCCCAACTGGAGCTTTGCATTTACCAGCCCATGTTCCCCTCGGGTTGAGCCTTTGGATGCCGGGGTCAGCAGGTCTTAGGTGGGGGCCTCTGCTGACAATAGAGAGATCTATTGGGTTCACCAGGTAGGAGTAGAGGGAGGCCAGGCAAATCTGGAAGTAGGTAATGGTTGGTGGCAGATGGCATTCAAGAACGACCAAGAGTCAGGCAGTGGCGGGTGGCATTCAAGAACATCCAGAAGTCAGGCAGTGGTCAGTGGCAGGTGGCATTCAAGAACATCCAAGAGTCAGGCAGTGGTCAGTGGCAGGTGGCATTCAAGAACATCCAAGAGTCAGGCAGTGGTCAGTGGCAGGTGGCATTCAAGAACATCCAGGAGTCGGGCCAAAGACAACACCAGGAATACAGCTGAAGGGAAAGGCAGGACGGATAGGCAGGGCAAGAGGCAAGGTGCAGAAAGACAGGCAGACAAAGAGAGATAGAAGAACTGAAGAACAGACTACAGGAACTGATAAGGAAGTTAAGAATCTCTGGAACTGAAGATGAAAACAAGGAATGGAGAACGAAGACACAGGAATCATTGGAACTGAAGAAGACGACGAGAACTGGAGAATGAAGACTCGCTGAAGCAACTCACGCTACTTAGACAGTAGAGAAACCTGTTGCAGAGGTGTCAGTGGAGCGTCTGCAGAAGCCAGAGGTGTGACATCATCTGCAGGTGCCTTCAGCCCTTTCCCGCTGTGGACCCTTTAAATTTAGAGGTGCATGCCTTAGGAGTGGGGCCAGAGGATGTCGGCGGCATCCTGCCACGTGGGTGAGCAGCAATGCATCGTGAGGGCTCCAGCAGGCTGTCTGCAATGGGGTGCAAAAGACAAGGCCAGCCCAATGGGATAAGTGTAGCAGTTCGCGGGAGAAGCCTATGTACTGCCAACCACAGTAGCAGAACAGGTGGAAGCTGGGTGCATTTGGGCCTCCCTTACACCTGCGGAGATAGAAGATAGCTGGAAGACCATCCCACCCTTGAAGAGACAGACAGCAAGTGGATCCATTCAGATCCTCTAAGCCCTGAAGAGGCAGAGGACAGATGATGGTTGTTGGTCCAATTGATACCCACCCCTGAGGAGACAGACAAGAGTGAGTGGCTTGGGTACTTTCCACCCCTAAAAGTGGCAGAAGACAAGCGGTGGTGTGGTGACTTTCACCTCTTTCCATCTCTCCAGAATTAAGGACAGTGGCCTGGTCTAGTCCCTAAGGAAAAGGAGCGTGAGACAGAGCTTCAGCAGGTATTGCTGCTTCTGGAGTGTGCTACTGGCCTGCAAGAGAAATGAGTAGAGATGTGCTATCGTTCAGGAAGAATTAGGCAATTTCGTTGAAATTGCCTAATTCGTCCTGGTTCGGGGATCCCAAAACCTGAACTAATTTTTCATGAAATTTTGGGAAAAATTTGGTTTCAGGTTAGTGCGCGCTAATGGGAGTTAGTGCGCGCTAACGTTAAAATGTTTCAGTTATTCATTGTTGCACTGCAGATGGGGTCTAGCTTCTTGTGGTTTCCAGTTCAGTTTTTATCTGTACATTTGTTTATATTTTATAGTCTCTTTATTCTGCATTTGATGAAGATAGGTCTATATTCTGCATTTGTGACTGAGGTGAGGTATTCTATTAGCATGCACTTTCTGTGTAGAGATCTATAACAGCCTGGCTTTTTCTGGTTTTGTATTACGAAGTGTATTGGTGTTTTAGGGTCTGGTGTAATATTTGCAGTGCTGTTGTTTCATAGGTAAGGTTGTTACTGTTTGAGTGCATTCCAAAATACTTCTTTTGGAATGACATTATTTGCTTTCACAAAGCTAGCAAATATCTCCTCGTCCCCACCAATCTCCCCCTGTCTCCCTCTTTCTGTCATACAAATCCCCATACCCACTCTCACCAGTCTTTCCCCCTCTGTCCCCCACCCTAGTGCCACCAGAGGGGGCAAAGTTGAGATTTACACACATACTTTTCATTTTAGGAAGAATGTGTGTACATTGACCCACATAAATTACTGCAAAGAGGAGGTGAAACTTTGTGTTGATTAGTTTGTGTGCATTATTGCAGATCCTGGCAGAATGTGAAGTGTGATAGCCATAATGTCCCGTTTACTTCTGCTTAGATTGCCGTGATGTCCCGTTGACCTCTGCTCAGATTCCCTCTCTTGAATGCAGGGCTGGTGCTAGCTTTTTTGCTGCCCTGTGCAAACAATTATTGTGCTGCCCGTCATCGTCCCCCATTCAGTCTCTGTCTCGGGCCTGCCAAAAAAAAAGTCCAGCTCCTTCTAGCAACCTAAACTTTAAAACCTGTCACCCCTCTACCCTCCAGGTCTTCACCCCCTTTATCAGAACCCATGGTATGTGCAAAAGTATTAGGTGCACTAGGTGAACCTTAGTTATTTACATTTTTTTTTTTATCGAATATATGCATTTCACAGCAATATAACAAGAATATACCCTTATACCCTTGCACTTCTCTGCCCTCTCCATGCATATAGTTAAAAATTATGCATTTGGAATAAAAGATTTTACATGAAAAAGAATATTCAAAATACAGTCTTCTGAGATAAAAAAAAAAATATCACATGTATGTTTACATGCACTGCTATGATGCCAACTAGAAAACCCTGCAAAAAAAGACACTTGGAACTCATATGGCATTAGGGCTACTGTAATGCATGTTGACTGTGAGCTTGACCCTCAAAAAGCCTTGAGTAAATTACAATTCAAATATAATAAGCCTCCCATATGAAAACAGCACTAACTGCCAGCATTTAAAAAAGTAACAGCCCTAAAACATCAATACACCTCCTTTTAGGGAAACAGAGCAAGACAAGCTGCTATAGATTCCTACATGCTAGCAGAATACCTCACCTCAGTTACACATGCAGAACACAGGCAGACCCTCACCAATTAAATCAAGAAATATAATAAATACATAAATCATAATAGTATAAACATATTAATAAAAAGAATATTTCAAAACAGTTGATGAATGGAAGAACCAATAAATAAAAACTAATATAAAATTTGTTTTAAATTTCCCAAACACCGATAACATATTTCAAAACAACAGACACATAAAATAAAATCCAAAAGTTAAAATTAAGGATAAAATAATTCATGCTCTCCAAACTTGGAAACTTTTGATTGTTGTGGATTAGTGAGAGGGTTGTGGATTAGTGAGAGAGGGTTGCACAAACTTCTTCCTCTCTTTTTCATAGTTACAGTATATATGTATACATGTACACATATGCTTCTTCTCTCTCATACACATACATGCTCTCTCTCTCATACACACATGCCCCCTCTTATATTCACATGCTCCCTCTCACACATACATGCTCCCTCTCTTTCATACACATACACACGTCCTCTCTCTCACACACATACACACACACACTTCCTCTCTCACACACATACACACACACAAAATCCCTCTCTCACACATACATGCTCTGATACACACACATGCTCATATATATGCTCCCTCTCTTACATACATATGCTCAGACACACACATGAAGAGAACACCCTATGCTTCAATAGCACAATCTTTCCTGATATAAACTGCAGAATATACTGCTCAAAAAGAACTTACTACTATTTAGGCCTCTTACTTCATCAAGCCTAGAGCTTGGTCTCTGCACCTTTCTCAGTCTCCCTCTCTCATACATATGCTCAGACACACACACTCTCTCTCACACACACACATGCTCAGACACACACCAAGGCCTCTCCTGGCAGCCCCAGCCCTCAATTTCTGCTGTGGGGCAGGTTGGGAACTGCCTTGCAGCTTTTTTTTTCTGGCCACAGAGTGGGTTGAGATCCACTGGGTAGCCCCGCAACTCCTCCATCTCAGCCGCACAGTGGGTTGGGAACCATCGAGGGGCCCAACAGCTCCCTCAAATTGGCTGCCTGGAGGGTTGGGAAGCTCCCTCGTCTTGGTCGCGGCCCTGCAGCCTTCGCTTGAATTAGGCCACTCAGTCTGCCACCCCTCCAGCCCACCTTTCCTCTAGTCCACTGCCTTGTGCAAGTGCATGGCTTCCACAGTGGGTTGCGCCAGCCCTGCATGAATCAGTGGGGAAGGGGCTGAACACAGTATGGAACTTAATCTCAAGTCAGAGTTTCTGTAGTAGTAGATGCTTGTGAATCTATGCACGCTTTGTTTCTGAGTTTGAATATTTAATTTCCTCCTTTTTTATTGTTACTGTTATTTATATTCCCATAGATTTTACAACCTCAGCCATGGATAAATTTGTAATAAAAAAGAAAGCCAGATTTGAAGAACCGAGCATGAGTACTGCAATTTCACTGGACGTGAGCATCGGTGCTGTCATGAAGCCTCATTTAGTGATGCTGTCACAGATACCACATTGAAAACTGGCAAAGTACATTATCATAAATTCAATGAGAAGTATTTAGAATTCTGCTTTTACACTGACCGGAGAAGAAGACAGCCCCAAACCACAGTGTCTTGGGTGTGGCATGAATCTGTCAAATCAATCAATGGTGCTGAACTAACTTAAGAAGCATTTAGAGCCGAACCATGGACATGTTGCACATAAGTCGGTAGCTTATTTTTATCACTTCCTTTTCTTGCTTAAAAAGTCCTCAAAAATGATGGAAAAACGTTTAAAGGTAGCTGAGAAATCTATTTTGGCCTCATTGAAAGCTGCAAAATTAATAGCCAAAAAAAAAAAAAAATTGAAAGCAAATGATGTTGGGGAGGAATTGATTTTACTGGCGATGTAAAGAAATTGTTCAAGCGATGCTTGGTTCTGCAGCAGCTGAAGAAGTTTCAAAGGTGCCCTTGTCAAAGGTGCACAATCCATCGAAGAATCGTTGACATGTCTGAGGATTCTGAAAATAAGGATAATCTAAAGTTGCAGGCAAGTAAAAGGTTTTGCCTTGCAATTAGATGAAAGCACTGATATAGGTGCAAAGCTCAGTTAATCTCCTTTGTTAGAGTCGTGGAAGGGTCTGAAAATATTGAACGATTTCTGTTTGGTCGAGAGCTAGAAAGGCAAGAACAACTGGCGCCAATATTTTGACTGCAGTAAAAATTAATTACTTTCAAGAAAAAAAATATACTTTTGAATGACTGTTTCTGTTTGCTTTGGTAGTGTAGCAGCTATGACAGGCAAATGAAAGGATTCCTCAGCTTTGTATAAGAAAGAAAAACCCACTTTGATTACAACACACTGTTCTTTTTACATCAGGAAGAATTTATGGTGAATAGCACAGATGGAGGCAAATTGGGAGAGGTTCTTAAAACTGACATCAACATGATCAACTATATAACAAATCTCTTTCCAGGGAGCATTGTGGAGAGACCTACCATCTACGTCCTAGGCAAGTTTGGCTTGAAGAATGGGCATTTGAAGGGCCAGGAACCACCGCTACCTCTCCCTGCACCCTGTGATGTCATTAGTCAGCACTGGTGAGCCTACTTAATCTGCGAGACAGCATCGTGCAGTGGGACAATTGTGGAGAGACCTACCATCTATGTCCTAGGCAGGTTCAGCTCGAGGAGTGGGTGTTTGAAGGTCTGGGAATCACTGCTACCTCTCCCTGCACCCTGTGACATCATCAGCCAGCGCCCGGTGAGCCTACTTAATTGGTGAGGTAGTAGCACACAGTTGCCGGCATGTGGCCAAAGCCGCATGCCTAAGGGACGCACCCCTTCTCACAAATTTGGAAGGCACTCCGCAGAAGTCTCATGGGAAGAAAAAGGAAGATTAAAGTCACAACTTCTACCCCGGGATCATCTTCCTTGAAAGGGCCTAAGGACTTGCATTTGGTTTGCAGTGTGAGTCATTGAGCAAGATATTCCATTCCTGATGTTTCTTTTTCATCTGGCCCTTCAGCCAGTCCAGGCCAAAATCAGCCTCGTTTCTCTATCTCTGGATCACATGAGTCCAGTTTACACGCTTCAAATAACCAATGATATCCGGATTCGAATTTATCCGCAACCGGCAGAATGGAGTCAAGAACCACTAAGGTGGTTCAGACTGTGAATAGCACTTTTGCTCCTAATCAGTTTCTCGAGTTAAAGAACCTGAAAATGTGACCTTTGCGATGTTTGGAAAGTACTCATCAAAATGGAGAACTGACTGTCCCAAATAGCTCAGGGGTAGATTTTTAAAAAAAGCGCGTTCGCGTACTTTTGTTGGCGCACCAGGCGCCAACAATAGTACGCTGGATTTTATTAGTTATGCGCGTAGCCGCGTGCATCTTATAAAATCCTGGATCGGCGCGCGCAAGGCTGCCGATTTTGGGCAGCCAGCGCGCGCCGAGCCGCGCAGCCTGCCTCCGTTCCCTCCGAGGCCGCTCCGAAATCGGAGCGGCCTCGGAGGGAACTTTCTTTCGCCCTCCCCTCCCCTTTCCCCTCCCTTCCCCTACCTAACCCACCCCCCCCGGCCCTATCTAAACCCCCCCCCTACTTTATCCATGGATTTACGCCTCCCGGAGGGAGACGTAAATCCACGCGCGCCAACGGGCTGCTGGTGCGTCGATACCCGACCCGGGGGCAGTTCCGGAGGGCGCGGCCACGCCCCCAGAACGCCTCGGGCCGAAACCATGCCCCCAGGCCCACCCCCGAAACGCCGCGTCGTTCGGCCCCTCCCCCGACACGCCGCTGACACGCCCCCTTCAGAAAACCCCGGGACCTACGCGCGTCCTGGGGCTCTGCGCGCGCCGGCGCGCAAGGCCCTGCTCGCGTAAATCCGGGCGGATTTACGCGAGCTACAAGTACTCGGCTGAGGAGAGAAAGACGAGTTTTGGCTACAGGAGCCCTATTCTTTTTAACATTTCCTTGTAAGTGTCAGATTACATACCAGAGGAACACAAGTTTGTTTTTCAGGGTCGTGCCCACTTAGAGACATTTCTATTAGACAAAGATTTGATTTGAGATTTGGGATTAGTTTGGTAACGGAGAGGATTAGCTGATATTAAGAATTGTATTCTCTCCAACTGTGTATGTTCCCCAATTTTATAATGGGGACTTGAGCTACTATACTAAATAATTATTTATGTTTGTTTGATTGTTATTTTTCTTGTAGTATTCCAATATATTTGCATTTTTCTGTCATTGTTACATGATATTAAAACCAATAAAATATAAATTTAAAAAAAATAAAATCTCTTTCTAGTGAAATGCAGATTATGTGAAAAATTATGTGAAGAAATGGGTGCAGAGCACAAAACTTTGTTGCTGCATATCAAAATCCGGTGGCTTTCCAATGGCAAAATATTGGATCTTATCTAATGCATGTTGATGGGTCTATTAGACATTCCGTGCGATACAGAAAGCAAAATGTGCAGCGAAGCCACACATTTTACTTTCAAAAATTAACGCCTGCCCAAAGGCAGGCGCTAATTTCGGCCAGCACCAGGGAAGTGTACAGAAAAACCTGCTTTTCTGTACACCTTCCGACTTAATATCATAGCGATATTAAGTCGGAGGCCCCAAAAATAAAACAAAATTTTAAATGTGCCTGTGGCCCGCTCAATTATGCCGGCATCCATTTTCCGAACCCGTGGCTGTCAGCGGGCTTGAGAACCAATGCCGGAAAAATTGAGCGGCGGCTGTCAAACCTGCTGACAGCTGCCACTTCTGTCAAAAAGGAGGCGCTAGGGACGAGCTAGTTTCCCTAGAGCCTCCTTTTACCGCGGGCCCTCATTTAAATATTTGATCGCGCACCCAGGAGAGTGGCCTGGGCGCACATTGTGAGAGCGGGCGCTCGCCGGCTCTCCCGCAGGTTTTACTGTATCGGCCCATATGTGAGGCCACATTTTCAACTCTTAAAACAATGAAGACAGAATAGGTCGAAACTTGTTGACATTGCCGGTGAGATGCACGTTAGTTTATCTACTATTCAGCCCCGTATTGAGAAACTGTGTGCAGCACATCAGTCCCAGATTTCTCACTGAAGCAGTATGCAAAGGTTAAATGTTGTTTTGACAATTTGAAATGAAGTTGGCCATAGAGGCAAAAACTCATAATAAAAACTAAAAAATATATCTGAAGCAAGAAACCCGTGAGGGAGTCGGTTGGACCATTAGATGACCGAGGGGTTAAAGGGGCTCTTAGGGAAGATAAAGCTATTGCAGAAAGACTAAATGAATTCTTTGCTTCCATGTTTACTAATGAGGATGTTGGAGAGATACCAGTTCCAGAGATGGTTTTCAAGGGTGATGAGTCAGACAAACTGAACCAAATCACTGTGAGCCTGGAAGATGTAGTAGGCCAGATTGACAAACTAAAGAGTAGCAAATCACCTGGACCAGATGGTATGCATCCTAGGGTACTGAAGGAATTCAAAAATGAAATTTCTGATCTATTAGTTAAAATTTGTAACCTATCATTAAAATCATCCATTGTACCTAAAGACTGGAGAGTGGCCAATGTAACCTCAATATTTAAAAAGGGCTCCAGGGGCGATCCGGGTAACTATAGACCAGTGAGCCTGACTTCAGTGCAGGGAAAATAGTGGCAACTACTCTAAAGATCAAAATCGTAGAGCAATTAGAAATACATGGTTTAATGGAACACAGTCAACATAGATTTACCCAAGGGAAGTCTTGCCTAACAAATCTAAGAAACATCTAGATAAAGGTGAACCAGTAGACAGGGGTGGATTGGCCTTTCGGGGGATCGGGCATCCCCCGGTGGGCCGGTTGCTCTGGTCACGTGGTCTGCCGGCCTGGGCGGAAAATCCCCAGGCCGATCTTTACCCAGAATCCACCCCTGCCAGTAAATGTAATGTATTTGGATTTTCAGAAGGCGTTTGACAAAGTCCTTCATGAGAGGCTTCTAAGAAAACTAAAAAGTCATGGGATAGGAGGCGATGTCCTTTCGTGGATTACAAACTGGTTAAAAGGCAGGAAATAGAGAGTAGGATTAAATAGTCAATTTTCTCAGTGGAAAAGGGTAAACAGTGGAGTGCCTCAGGGATCTGTACTTGGACTGGTGCTTTTAAATATATATATATAAATGATCTGGAAAGGAATACGAAGAGTGAGGTTATCAAATTTGTGGAAGATACAAAATTATTCAGAGTAGTTAAATCATAAGCGGATTGTGATACATTACAGGAGGACCTTGCAAGACTGGAAGACTGGGCATTTAAATGGCCGATGAAATTTAATGTGGACAAGTGCAAGGTGTTGCATATAGGGAAAAATAACCCTTGCTGTAGTTACATGATGTTAGGTTCCATGTTAGGAGCTACCACCCAGGAAAAAGATCTAGGCATCATAGTGGACAATACTTTAAAATCATCGGCTCAGTGTGCTGCAGCAGTCAAAAACGCAAACAGAATGTTAGGAATTATTAGGAAGGGAATGATTAACAAAATGGAAAATGTCATAATGCCTCTGTATCGCTCCATGGTGAGCCGCACCTTGAATACTATGTACAATTCTGGTCGCCGCATCTCAAAAAAGATATAGTTGCGATGGAGAAGGTACAGAGAAGGGCAACCAAAATGATAAAGGGGATGGAACAGCTCACCAATGAGGAAAGGCTGAAGAGGTTGGGGCTGTTCAGCTTGGAGAAAAGACGGCTGAGGGGGGATATTAGAGGTCTTTAAGATCACTCAAAGCACAATTAAGCTCTGGAATTTGTTGCCAGAGGATGTGGTTAGTGCAGTTAGCGTAGCTGGGTTCAAAAAAGGTTTTGATTAGTTCTTGGAGGAGAAGTCCATTAACGACTGTTAATCAAGTTTACTTAGGGAATAGCCACTGCTATTAATTGCATTAGTAGCATGGGATCTACTTGGTGTTTGGGTAATTGCCAGGTTCTTGTGGCCTGATTTGGCCTCTGTTGGAAACAGGATGCTGGGCTTGATGGACCCTTGGTCTGACCCAGCATGACAGTTTCTTATGTTCTTAACTTTAATTTCAATAACAGTGTGTCCAGAGATTCATTTATTTTACTGACTTTGCTGGACTGTACATAAGGCACAGACTCTTAAAAGGAGCAGAGCCATCTTCTTTAATAATAATGTGATGGCATGCCTAATCCACTAAACTGTGTAATTACTTGAAGTATTACCATGCCAGAGTAACACTAAGATCATAACCCAAAGAGAATTGCAGAGATGAAGAAGCTGGGACATTCCCATTCTAAAGGAAAAGAAGCTTGATGCAAGAAAACTTGACATTGTGCTAAAGGAGAAAGAGACAAGAATGACATTGCAAATAGGAGCATCCACTGTGTTACTTATAGAGAGAGATCATTAAGTACCAAGAGATACAGACTCCAAAAAAGATTAGAGAAAGATACAGAAATAGTTCCAATTGTACTGGGCTCTGCCAGCCTGATTAAAAAGAACATCCAAGCGCACCTTGATGTGCTGTCTGTACATGTTACATCTTATGAACTCCAGAAGAAAGCTCTTTTCTTTTCTGACCTTTCTGATTTGGGATTTTTTTTTATGATATATATTTCTGAAGTATTTCAGTTGTAGAGCCAATATAATTAAATTAACAATAGCAATCATTTCAGCTTTTAAATGGTGCCCTGCCTAGGTAGTCCTAAAGTAAATATACAATACAAGGGACACAGTAAATAAACCAATGTAAAATAAACAACCAACATGAAGGACACAATACATATATACACCAATGTAAAATGAATCAGAAGTAGCAAAGCTTGTTGTAAACTCAAATTTGATTCTTTGAGTTTCTAAAGATATAGAATGGCAGTGTCATGATTTCAGCTGCTAGGCAGCCTCACAGTACCCAGACTACGACGCCTCCCTACCAGCAGAGGCCTCCGGTGAGCCCCGCTCTGAACTGTTCTTAGCATCTCATCCCTGGTCTCATGGCTGAGCCTGTCTTGCAGGCTTCCCTCCACCAGGGGACCTCAATGAACATACCCTCCAGCTGTGCCAGTTCCTCCTTCCTGCATGCACCACACCCAGACTCCAGCCCTACATAACCCAGCCTTACCAAACCCAAGATGCTTCCACATTGAGTTGCTCTTGGCTTCTTGCCCTAGCCACTGTTGCCTTGCAGCCTACCCAGATCTGTCCTTATTTTGCCTTGTGGCCTCCGGCCCTTCTCCCTCCTAGCCTTGCCTTGTGGCCAGGAGTGTCATACACTAGATAATGTATATTGGATCCCCCTAGTTTTTTTAAATTCTATATAGTAACTAATTGAAAAAAATGTTATTGTTAAAATATAATACACCCAAGCGGCTGTATTATGGCATATTTTATTATTATTTGTATTCCTTAATAAACAGTGCTTTTGTAAAAATCATCTATTTTAACCTCAAACTTAACGAACATGATAAAACTACACCAATATGCTCCATGCACCTCATCCATTCCCACATCATCACACAAACACATACGTATATGCCACATTAAAGTGCCAGAGAGAAACCCTCTTGGGATCTTCATTAGAACTGGGCCCTGTGAGGGAAGCAGGAGTGGAGCATACCATTGGCTACAGCACCCTTTCCATGGTAGCGGTAGTGGTGGACTCCTGCCTGCTTAAGAGCAGGTGGGGTGTAAAATCAGTGTGAGCATTTCTTGTGTGGAGTTTGAGGAGAGAGGATCTTTTTTGTTTTGTTCCCCTGTTCCAGTCTGACTAGGCCTCACATTCAGGCTAAATAGAACAGGAAGCGGGAGAGAGCATCGTTCTAGTCCATATCCTGGCTACTGAGTGTGTCTCAGTATTTTGGATTGGTTAAGGATTTTGGGACTTTTATTTTATAGATTTTCCTGGATCCTCTAGTTCTTTTTAGGGTGGGAAGCACCCCTTGATCTGGAAAGACTAGGAAGAGAAAAGCCCATTTTTTTTCCAATTCACATCCAGAGGCTGGAGTGTGGTATCTCAGTCTTTTTGCTTTTGGGAGGAAGTTTTTTGTTACCCTTCCTGCCCAGGAGTGAGGAAAGGTAGGAGTTTTTTTCTCTGCTATGCTGATTTTTGAAGATCTCAGTCTGAAAGAGCCAGAGTATCATCAGGAAAGTGAATGTGGAAGGAAAAAGATTTCATCTGGTACTGACTCCCCCCTTCCCCACAGTAGTCTCTACTCAGATCCAGTGCAACTGGGTGCGCATGCCATGGAATTGCACAGGGTGGCACACTTGGGGGGAGTCGAGGTGTCCTCGTCCTCCCAAGCTCCAGTGGTCTGATGCAGTGCCAACCAGAGCCAAGTTTGTAGACGTGGGGAGCACTCGCATGCACTGCTTCCTCCTTCCACCACCTCCTCCCCTGTGGCACCAGTCACTGAAGCCAGTATCTTTTTTTTTTTTTGAGATCGGAATTCAGTGATCGCTTCCTGCTAAAATACTTAAGAGACGCTGAACCCTTCTAGCAGCTTTTTTTCGTATCTAGCCAATTCCCGAGTCAGAAGCGGGAGGGATAATTGCCTCAGGCCAGGGACCGCTGGAAGTGCTGAGCTGCGCGGGTCAAAAAAAAGGAAAAAGTGCAGGGGTAGCAATTGAAGTTTTGAGCAACACAGGGAGCTTGGTAAGATGAAGAAGGGAAGCAGTGCTGTGCCAATGTGTCCTGCTGTTAACCGCAGTGGGGAATGTGTGAGAATGGGAGCTAGCCTGGCATGTGTGTGTGAATGGCAGCCTGGTGGTGGTGGGGGGGAGGGGGGGTTGAATGCCAGCCTGGGGGGGGGGGGTGTGGTGAAAGTTTGTGCCACCCCAGTAATTCAAGAGAAGCTCAGGGTGACTGGAAATAAAATGTTTTCAGGTATGGGGAGTGAGGACTTTTTCCATCCTTATTAGTTTTACTTACTGGGTGTTGTAATTTGAAATATTTTATTACTGTTTGTAAAAGTTTTTAAAATGTTTTATATGTGTTCTTAATTATTGAATGTTATTCTGTTCATCTGCTCTATGGCAATATTCTTTTTATTAGTATGGTTTCTTATGATTGATGTATATTTCTTGATTTTATTGTTTAATTTATGAGGATTAATGATGTTTCTGTTTTTCCATTGCTGCATTGCATACAGAGTTTGACTTGTTGTAGTTTCCAGTTCCGTTTCTGTCTATATGTTTCTATTTATACTTTATTCTGTATTTGGTGAGGATATGCCTGTATTTCGCATGTGTGACCGAGATGGGGTATTCTGCTAGCATGTTGTTTCAATTTAGGGATTTATAGCAGTCTGGTTTGTTTTACTTTGCTAATAGGAGGTGTTTTAGGGCCTGATGTAATATTATTTGCAGTGTTGTCTTTTCATGGATAGGACTGTTCTTGTTGAATGCTTGAAGTTAGTACTCTTTTGGTTTGGGAAGTTTACCATATTGTTGTCATTCAGTTTACTGAAGGGCCAAACCCACACCTAACGTGATACAATAGGCCTAATACCATACGGATTCCAAGTGTCTTTTTTTGCAGTATTTTCTGAGTGGCACCACAGCAATGCATGTTTTTCTGTACAACAAAACTGGTGCCAGCTCCAGGGCCCAGCCAGTGCCATTTTTATGTACCGGTAGGTGGGGCAAGAGCACCTGGACATTACTTCTGTACAATTTAGGGATTTTGGACAACGGATAGGGTAAGATATGTCCATGGAGTGTTAATTTTGAAAGTTTGGATTACTGGAAGAGAAGGGGTTTTTTTTAGGTGGGGAAAGGGGGACTAGGGCAGAGCATGAGGCTGATATCTATTGTTTGTTGGTTATTTGGAAAACAACAGAAATTCTGTGTTATAAAACAGAAATGGTGGGGCAGGGTAGGGAGGGCCAGCACAGTAACTGTTCGCATAGGGCAGCAAAAATGCTAGTGTTACGTCCGTCGGTCGCAGACGGCTGCAACTGCTCTGCCTTACCTCTTTTCTTCCATTTTCCTCCTCCTTGGGCAGGATGGCTGCCTCCGGTGCCAAGTGTAGAGGACCTCGGCATCTCCAGCGTAGCATGGGCATTCCAGTCCGCCATGCTCACTCCTGTGGCCTCCTACGGCGAGTGCGCGCACATCTCCTACACTCAAATACATATCATGGAGGGAACCTCGGGGCGTCCCCACCGCATGACGTCAATACCCCCGGGTATTTAAAGCCTCCGCTTCGCTACCACCTTTGAGTTAGCAAGGACTCTGACCATTCTAAGCTGCTCGCTTAGACGCCGCTCTACACTCCAAGGGCCTCACTCCTTTAGAAGCTCAAAACACCCGCTCCTCGGGGGTCTCTCACTTGCATCACCCTTCGAGGCCTCTACTAACTGAGACAACCACTCCTCGGGGGTCTCTCTCTCTTATTCTTTCAGGATCTCTGGACTATCAGGTACTCGCTCCTCGAGGGCCTATCAGTCTATGTATCCTGTACCACGGACCTTCAGTCCCACATCTAACTACCAGGAAGACGCCTACACTCCTGTGAGTACCTCTGCGATCCGGTGCTCCAATTCCACCCACCAGGCTCGGCGGGTCCCCACTTCTGTTGAACATCTGGGTGAGATTCTCCATCTGAGACTGTTGAACGTATTGGCACCTCGCGGACCTCAGTGCCTTACCTTCCTGCTTCATACCACCTATCTACAGCAGTACAATAAAGCCTTCCATTCATTCCGTGTCTGCTATCTGAGTTTAGCCTATCGCTGTGGTTCCCCATGGGGCCCCTCCCCATGGGCGGAGCCATCTCCACAGCGACCAAGGGTCCACAATGCCACAAACACAACATCTAGCAGCCCTGTTTCTACCTTTGGATAGAAAGGACAGAGAACCGGAGCTTTTGGAGAAGATCTGTGAACGGAGGTAATTTTTCTGCTTCTGGATGAGAGAATCAGTTTAAGCTTCCTTCCAGTACCCTGGAGGGGTGATGGACACTTACAGGGATTATAGAAAATTTTCATTTGATTTTGGGGCAAGCTTGTCTCGGGCCAGCTTGTCACCAGTGAAGAAGTAACCCAGTAAACTGTTTCGTAGGCACACCTATCCAGTATGTCCATTACATTCATTTCCTCAGTTAACATCCACAAGAAAGACCGTCACTCTGGATCCTGGGCCCTGAAGGTTGATCCTCCCCAGTTATCAAAATAATTCGTCCCGGAGGCTGTTGAGGTTCTGTGAGGTCTTAGCTCTATGATCGAGTGTGACCCTAGAAGAGGGGCTACATATAATATCTAAAATATCTTAAAACCATGAGCCCTAATTAGTGATGCCCTGCCAGCCAATGCCCGAACCTTTGACACACTAACACTGCTTTTTTTTAGGTAGCAATATCTTTCCTTATGTGAACGATGGCCCCCTATTTCATGCAAGCCAGATAAGTGCAGAACTATAAATTACCACCGACACCTGCCTGACATGAGAGGAAAGCCTGAAGAAAATGAAAGAACAAAACACTTCAAAGAAGCCAAACTGATGGCTCAGAAACGCATCCAGCAGAAATAAGAGAAACTTGAAATTCAGATGAGGCACACGGAAGAAATACACATTTGATCATAAACATAAGGAGACAGCAGATGCTGCTACAGCCTCTTAAGGCCCCTGACAATGAATAGTCAGGAGCGGTGCAGTGCCTTAAAGCACCCCAAGCAAACCTTCAGCCTTGCACCCCTCCTCTAATTATATTTCAGGACCATAGGTACCCCTGAGATTTTTAATTATATCTTCATTAAATTTTCATTTAATATAATGAAACATTGAAATATAAGTTTGCAGAAAAGCAATAGTATCTTTACATATAAACAGAAAAAACAATGCCACTCTGCAAAATCTCATCTAAACATATAAGAGGGGGAGTAGTTCAGGAAAATAACAATACAAAGCAAAGATACCAAAATGAGTAGAACCTGATTACTTCTAATTATAAGCCTAAATGGCCTCCCCAAAAGCTAAACTTCCAACCCATGCTCAGCATTTTTTTTTTTCAATATAAAAGTCTCCAAGTACAAAGGATCTATAAAAATAAACATATTAGACTGAAAGGTAATGAAACACCTACATGGAAACTTTAAAAAGAAAGAAGCTCCAAGAGCTTCAGAGAGGTGAAATGTCTCCTTCGAACTTGAGTAGAACGGGAGACATCAGGAAATATAGAAATCTTTTGCCCATAAAAAGAAATATCCTTATTTTTGAAATATTTAAAGAAAACCAGACCCTCATCCAGTTCAGCATAGAATGAAAGAATTAAAGTTGGCCCTATTTGATACTAAATCTAAAGATTCTTCCGAAATACCTGGGCTATCTGCAAGACAAATCTGCCTACCCCGATCACCACTGTCTAAAATCTTCTGCTTAGGTAAATAGAATATTTTAGAAAAGGTTGGAAAACTTTCCTCTTCAAATGCTAAATTCTCTTTCAGATATTTTTTAAACATTTCATTTGCAGACAATAATCTGGTACATGGAAAATTAATAAATCACAAGTTTTTAACTCTAGATACATTTTCCAACACCTCAGTTTCATGATGCATAACCAAACTTTCTTTAATATGAGCTGACTCTGCAGTAATAACGAAACCTGCAAATGCAGAGCAGTAGTAGATTTTTCAAGTTCTCGCAGTCCCTTCCCTTGTGAATCAAGGGAGAATCTGGACTCAGCTACAAAGGAATTAAATTGTGAAATAGATTGAGACAACTTGTGTTATCAAGTGTAGCAATTAGTTTCCAGAGATATGATAACATTAGATTAGAGGGCTCAGGAATATCTTCACCTTTGCCTGATGTGGTAAGCCCAGTTGTTATATGGATACTTTCAGATTCACTTGGAAAAGAAGCAGGTACTACAGTAGTCAAAATGGGACAAACTACCTCGTGGCCAGTTCTCCCCAGATCTCCTGCTACTGCCTCTACACCTCGCGGAGATAGAGGCTTTAACGTATGCCTCTCATAGCAAGAGTAGGAAACTGCTGGTTGGGTGGGTGGGTGGGTTGTCGGCTAGTGCCAGAACTCAAGGAGGCACCCAGAGAGGAGCTCCCACTGCAGTCACTAATAGACATCTCACCCATCCGTTGCAGGTGATTGTCCATGGGGCCTTGAACCACAGCTGGAGCAGGTGACGAAGTATAAAACTTAGATTTTCTTTTCCTCCTCATCGGAGCACAGCCTATATGGCTTCAGCAGTGCGCCGGCGGTTGTGTGCCACAGGCCTCAGTTTTTAATCAGGGCAGTCGGGCCCTCTTTAAAGACGGCACCGTCAGCGTCCCCAGGTGGGGAGGGACGTGGCCATGATCTTCTCACAGCTGGTCCAGGTCTCCTCATCTTGGAGAAGTCCCCCCTCCCCCGAGATTTTGATAATTAAGCTTAAGAATCATGATCACCCCATTATCACCTCGTCCAAAATAATCCTATAAAAAACATATAATTGGACATCAGACTTCTCAATATCAAATTTTATTTCGTCTATATATTTATCTATACATATAACAGGTTAATTTTCCAAAGCTTTTACACACAAAAATGAGCTTTTTCAAAATCACTCTGAAGGTTAGATGTGCGGAAGAGATTCTGTGAGCACTTTTACGTGTACTTGAAAGACGATTTCCCGGGGATGAGGTGGAGTTGGGAGAGGGGAATTTATTTCTGCACGTACTTTCGCGTTTCGAAAGGGCACGTGCAAATGCTTTTATGGTAATTTATTCCTGCTCCCTAGCAAGTGTAAAGGTTTGTGCCTAACTGTGGATCACCAACTGGCTCCAGATTTTCAGGACAGGTTTAATCCTGACCTGATTTTACCCCATTGCATGCGGGGGCACTTTTAGTTCTGATTTCCCTATTGCAGTGCCTAAGAAAGGCAAGACTGCAAGTGCTTGCATGCAGTGGGGTAGAAAACCAGGACTGGATCAACCCTGTGCCTAAAATCTGGAACCAGTTGGCAACCCCTAGTGCCTATGCTGTGCACAAGTTATGTGCAGTCCCGCTAATTTTAAAGCAGATTTTGAAACTTTGGGCAGAAGTCCACATGTACTTTGTTCATATGGACTTCAGCACAGGGACAGTAACTTTCAAACGGGCGTTTGTCGGTGTGCGCCCCGATACGCAGCCATTTTATAACATGCACACATATTTACGTGTATACTATAAAATAGTCCTGGCGCATGTGTATGTTCGCCTAATTTTGCACAACTGCGTAAAGTCAGGTTTGAGCCGCACAAGTGAGGGAATTTTATAACAGGCGCATGTCCACGCCATGACCAGTTTCACCAGTTCATCCACCAGATGCCTAGTGTATAGCTTGGTCTTTCAAATCACCCTGGTCTGTTAGCCTGCATCTTCCCCAGTTGACCCAGACTCCTCAAACACCTGATAGATGCCTACAAACAGTTTTATTTAGACTTACACCTCCTCATTAGCAGAAGTAAAGTTATGCGGCATGCGCCCAGGCTCATACGTACATCTCTTGGCCCTGCCCCAGAATGCCCATGCCCCGCCCACGCCACATTTTTGTCCGATGTGAGATATTCATGCATCGGCATTTGCGTGCATATGTGGGCACCTTTTAAAATTGGCTGGCCACGCACATCTGCTATATGAGCATGTATCTCCTAATTTTGGTGCGCGCATGCCTTTTTAAATTCATCTTTAAGTACGCTGTTACAAAATTGGGCTCATTATAAATATGTTTCAGAAATCATGTTACAATGTTTGATGAATGTATCACCTGTGATTTTTGGGGATGGACTGAAATTACCATTCATGAAAAAGAAATGGGCGTCATAGTTGATATTACATTGAAATAGTCAACTCAGTGTGCTATGGCATTCAAAAAAGCAAACAGAATGTTAAGAATTATTAGGAAGGGAATGGCAAATAAAATGGAGGATGTCATAATGCCTCTGCATCGCTCCATGGTGAAACCGCACCTTGAATACTGTGTACAATACTGGTCGCCACATCTCAAAAAAAGATATAGTTACACTGGAGAAAGTACAGAGAAAGGCGACCAAAATGATAAAGGGCATAGAACAGCTCCTCTATGAGGAAAGGCTTGGAGAAGAGATGGCTGAGGTAGTACATGATAGAGGTCTACAAAATCATGAAAGGACTTGAATGGGTAAATGTGAATCAGTTATTTACTCTTTCAGATAATACAAGGACTAGGGGGCACTCCATGGAGTTAGCAATTAGCACATTTAAAACAAATCAGAAAACATTCTTTTTTTCACTCAATGCACAATCAAGCTTTGGAATTCATTGTCAGTGGATATGGTTAAGGCAGTTAGTGTAGCTAGGTTTAAAAAAGGGTTGGATAAGTTCCTGGAGAAGTCCAAAAATTGCTACTAATCAATAGGGAATAGCCATTGCTTGTTGCAGGCATTAATAGCATGAGATGTATGTAATCTTTGGGTACTTGCCAGATACTTGTGACTTGGATTGGCTTCTGTTGGAAACAGGATGCTGGGCTTGATGGACCCTTGGTCTGACCCAGCATGGCATGTTCTTATGTTATTTTCAAGAAATTCATACATTAATAGAAATCCATACCACTTGGCTAAAGATAATCTTTGAAGTGACTAGCAGGGCTGAACTGGGATGTTTCCCCTTACTACTCACCATGCAAAAACAAATGACAAAATTCTGGTGTTACTTTAGCGACAGTGACACAGACTCCCTCCATTACTAGTCACTTTGTGAAATAACACAGTACCCTGAAAAAAAGACACTCAGAAGTTACATATATAGCAAATTGTGCCATATCAAAATAACACTATTGCTTTGATGTGACTGCAGCTGTTCTTTGGCGCCCTCCAAAATCTTCTGTGATAGGTGACCACCTGGTTTGCATAATGGTTAAACTGACCCTGTGAATAGGAGCGTTACTGTCAGAACACCAGTCACGAAGCTGAGTATGATCCTAAATGTATAATGAAATACAATGAAGCCCTAGAAAACCTTTGCATTAATTCACTTCTCACAACTGGAAGTAAACAGCACAACTGCCAATGCAAACGATGTAAGGGACATATTATTGAACATGGCTATTATTATTATTAATAATTTTGGGATTTTTAGCTAACAACATTATTAAAGTTTAAGTATGATAAGTTCTTGCCCCAAAGAGCTTACCATCTATCTGGGTACATGTGGCAACAGATGATTAAGTGACTTGCCCAAGGTCACAGGGCGTATAAATGGGGGGGGGGGGGGGGGGGGGGGAGTGAGATTTGAATCCTGGTTCTCAGCCCATTGCACTAACCACTAGGCTACACCTTCTCCACATTTCTCTCACGTGAAAGGGGTAATGGCGGTCTTCTTTGTAGCTGGACTTGACAGCAAGTGGATTCAGCATTCTCATCCTCCACGGTCTCCTAGTGTTCTTTCTTCATCTTTTACATTCGTTGGTCTTTTCTGAGATGCTCTATTGCTTGCCAGATGAACAACCTGGATGTGATCTTCAAGTCTTCTCTTTCCATTCCACATCTCTTGCACCGTTTAGGCTCCCAAGACCCTCAGTCACTCCTGGTCCTCTCCTGTGCTTGGTGGAATACAAATCATTTTAAATAAATAAATAAATACACACACAGCTCCCTCTTGGCTGTCCGGCCTCTCACTTATTTCCTTCCTTTGCAACTCATCCTGCTTTCCTGACTTTGATTGTTCTTACCCCTTTCCTTCCATTTCTTCTCTGGTTTCCTATTAATGTTTCTGTTTTACAAAAACTTCAGATAGCAACTTTTCTGGCTCATCACCAAGCACTTTGAGGCCTATATTAAAAAAAAAAAGCCTTGAATGGCTAACTGTTCTGACTAAAATTATCCCAAATATTGAGTGAGATAAATGTTCCACTGAATACCTCCAAATAAAGTTATCCAGCTAACTTTAAATCTAAATTGGCCATTTTTTGAATATCGCTGTTTAAAAGTTATCTGGCTGAAGGTAACTGGCTATATTAAAAAAAAATATAGGCCATTAAGTGGCACAGTATAAAAAAAAAAAAAGTGGTGGGTCTGTTGCCAGATTCCCATACTTCTACCCAATATGCTAAAAATGGGCCCTACCAGGATGAGCAACCTCCCCATATGCCTTCAAAAGCATTTAAAAAGAAATATGGTGGGATCCGCTGGATGGCCTCACTCATCACCCCCATCCTTTCCCCAGTTTGACAAATAATGCATTTAATACCCACTTTGATCCCTCCTTCCCTCTCCCTTCCTACCCCACTCTCACCCACCCGGGACCTTCAGAAATCCTGCCCTTGTGCTGAGATCACAGTGCACCTCTACTGCAATCCCGACCCGACAGCTTTCCATGTTGCTGTACAGCTACTCTGGAAGCGGAAGCTATCACAGCAATGTTGAAAAGTGCTGGGATTGTACTGTGGACCCCGGCGAAAAGGGCTCAGGCCCCACACCTGCAGCAGCAGGGTCATGCCCCCGTCTGAGTCAGCCCTTAAAGGTGCAGAAGCATTGTGATCGCTGCCGGTCCATAATCTCCTGTGCCTTTAAGTGGGATCATTTGAAATGGGGAAACACCACTGCTCTTGGTCTAGACTTGTGAAAGGCTGAGGCCATCCAAGTCGTTCTGTTTCCTTTAGACAGGTCATTATTTCCCCTCTCAGCCCCAGAATGCCTGGTCCAGAAGGCTGGAAGCCTATTTATATTGTTTTTCCTCAGCAGCCTGAGAGATATCTCTTGTATGAAGTAGCTGCAGGAATGGGGGGGTTGGAAGAGAGTAACAAAGAACAGAGAGAGCACAAGGAGAGGGTGAAGAGACAAGAGATACAGAGTGTTGCCAGGAATTAAAAAGGTTTTGCAGCCAATGTCATGAAGACCCACATAGGATGGGGCAGGAGGATGGCTATAGTGCCCATCCATGTTAACCTTGCCCTTCCCCCCCCCCCCCCCCCAATAATCTCAGTTCTGGCTAAGCGCCTACTACAGTCCTTCTCCCAGCAGCAGGAAGAATCCATTGGGCTGGATTTCAGTCGGTCACAAGCCCTCCATCCCAGAAAGTCAGATCAGTGGGCTATAGACAATAGACATTGGGTTTTATTCAGTCCACTTTTCCTGTACAGCAGACGGTGAAAGATCGGAACCTTGCTGCTGCCGCTGTCCTCCCCTGATATAATAGTTTGCAAGTAGCACCCAGGAACCAGTCCATACACACAAATGGGAAAAAAAAAACCCTTTACTATAGCTGCCCGGTACCTGCTTAGCTTTTCCACAGAGGAGGAAATTTTGCTCCGTATATTTAAATGTTTCTGGAGATCAAATTCTTAGTAGGGCCCCAATCTGGAATTGCTCGTGCATCTGGCTCCTGCTGTGCCAGGTGGATTGCTACTAACTGCACCTCCCTAATGGCACCACATCTGGGGCAGTCCGGAGGAGTTAAAGTTTGCTATAAATCTGCAACCAGCAAAACGGTTCATCCTCTGCATACAATCCGTCTCCACCACCACCCCTCCAATTGGATCAACTAAATCCCTAGTGCAAATCGCACTTAATCCTCCCCTGCCAGGGTTTGCCACTCACCTGGAAGAGATCCACTAACCTGGCTGACACCCTCTCACCAGTATCACCTTTCCTTATGAGCCCTGCAAAGTAGCTTGCAAAACTAAAGCAAACAGTTTGTTTTTTACAACCAGCTCTCCTAGTTTGTCACATAATGTTATTAGTATTAGTCCAAAGGCATCAGATTCTTGATTCTTCTCCAGGGCCCATATTATTATGGTGGTATATTTTGGTCCTGGCTGCTGGTTGAAGTGTTTGTTTGCCCTCTGCCCTACTCGCTCGCTCAGATCTTGGAAAGCTCTGAGCCAGGGGGCTTGTTTGCTTTCTATTCTTGTAACAGTGATTTATCCTGCTCTCCCAAACCCGGAGCCTCAGACACGCCGGGCAGATTATACTGTTACGGTCACTTGACTTTCAGGGGTCGGCCTGGCTGAATTCCCCAGGTGCTGATTTGATCGCCCTTAATGGAGTGATACTAACCGGATCGCCAGAAGCCAACTGCTCCCCGGGGCTAGAGCTAACTGGATGGACGAAGCCACAAAAGGTCAAGACTGCCCCACCAGGTTACCCGTTGCTTTGCTTCTGGCTGCCGTGATGGTTCCCTTTCATCCAGCGGTGGGGACACGTCCCAGTCGCCACAAAGTTCTACTTAGGAGAATTTAATTCGATTTGGCAGAGATCTCGCCACCGCCCGACCCGGTGACATAAGGACACCCCCTTCCTCAACTAGCAAATTCTTCAGGTGAGGATAAAAATGTAACGGGGAAAGTTTCCGCAGCCTGTAGCTTGATTCCTGGCGTCTGAATGAATGGCCACCTGTTTCCCCAGGGAAGGCTGTCACTTTTTATTATTTTCTGATTTACTATTGCATTTTTCGCAGTAGTTTTAGTCCTGTTTACCTGATAAGCAGGGGTTAAGTCGATTTTGATAAAGTGTTAGTGCATTGACCTATTGAAGATTCTTTTCGCAGCAGCTTTGTCATGTGCTCAACTGCTCATTGTGCTCCTGCGTGCAGTGCCTGCACTTATTTTTCTTACTTCCTGCATCTTGATTAAAATCGTTAGTACCAGTCGAGGCTGTGCTTCCCTTGTCTCATCTAATTAGCCCATCAAAGGTTATGGGCCCTGGAGCAAGAAGGGTAATTGTTTAATTACCTACCGTGTTGTGCAAAGAAAGTCGAGCTAAGGAAACACAGGAAGACTAAGTCAAACGCCTCCCCCCTTCCCCCATGGAAAAGAAAAAAAAAAAAGAGACAGAAAGTAGAGAGACAGCTACTAGTAGAGAAAATGACTGAGCATAAAGTTACTGGAGACTTAGCAGCCCCCCTGGCCAGAATGAGAAAACAGATTGCAAAATGCTAACAGAGATTAGACTGGTTAGTAAAATAGTTAACATAATAATAATGGGAGACTTCAGATACCTGAGTATTGATAGGGTAAATGTTACATCAGGACATGGATGGGAGTCAAAGTTCCTGGATGCCATCAATGACTGTTTTGTACAGTAGTTGGTTATGGAAGGGAGGAGAGGGGGAGCTACATTAGATCGAGTTCTTAGTGGAATGCAGAGAGAGGTAAAAGGTAGTGGACCCGCTTGCAGTAACATTTAACTATGAAAAGGGAAACTATGATGAATGAGGAAATTTGAGGGGAAAAAAACCCCTGAAAGGAGCAATCCAGAAGGTTAAAAACTTGCAGGGGACATAGACATTGTTTAAAATTACCAACCTTGAGGCCCAGACAAAATGCATACTGTGCATTAAAAAAAGTTGTATTACTTTTATTTGTATTATTTTGTTTATTCTATTTTAATATTTTTGCTGATAGATTTTTTTAATATTTTACATTAGTGTTTTATATATGTATTTTGCAAATTTTACTGTTATGTCATTTTATGTTAATTTTTATTTTCTTTTATGTAAGAAAGGCTTAATCAAGATAATAAACTTGAAGGGTTGAAAGAAAACCAAATGACTGCTGGCATGGTTTAAGTGAAATGAACAAGGCAAGTCAAGCCTAAAGACATCATTTGATAAATAGAAAGCAGACCCAAATGAGGAAAATAGGGAAGAGCATAAGCACTGGGTAGTTAGATGTAAAAAAGTAATTAAGTAGGCTAAGAGAGAATTTGAAAAGAAGTTTGTCATATAGGTAAAAAGAAGTAAAAAAATGTTTAAGTACATTTGAAGCAAAAAGACTGTGAGAAAGTCAGTTGGGCCATTAGATGACCAATGGTAAAAGGGGTGGTCAGGGAGATCTAGGAAATAGAAAAACTAAGAGGTCTGTATTCAGACACAGTCTGGATAGCAAAGTTAGCCAGATACACTTATTTGGCTAACTTTGGAGCCATATTCAGTAGTGCAGTCGCACAATTGAATATAGTGAGCTATCTTAAGTAGTTAGCTGGATAACTGATAACTTTATCCAGCTAACTACAGGACAGCTCTTTTATCCAACCAGACTTAGCCAGCTAAGGGGGTCATTTTCAAAAGGGATCGCACCGGAAGGGGAGGAGTCAGGGCGGCACCAGGGAGGACGCCGTGAAGACGTTGCTGATGGCGAAAAGGTAAGGGCCCTTTGCACCACCAGTTTCACACCCAATAGCACCACCTTTTACAATGGTGCTATTGGGTGCCGCCCCTGTTATTACCGGATTTTCTAAGGTCTGTGACCTTAGAAAATCCAGGCCTAAGTTAATTAGCTAACTCAACTTTTCCCAGTTATACCTCTAGAATGCCTGACTTATCCAGTTAAATTCTAGCTGGGTAATTAGTTAACCAGCTAGAATTTAGCTGGATAAGCACTAAATATACCCAGATAAGCCATTTAGATACATTTTCAGTTATCTGTCTAAATGACATTTGAATATAGACCTCTAAATTAATTCTTTGCCTCTGTTTTTACTGAGAAGGATGTCTGGCTTATTTTCCCTCTAGAAATATTTTTTGATGGTGATGACTTTGAGTGACTAGATGGAATCACTATGAAACTGGAAGATGTAATAACTCAGATTGACAGACTAAAGAATAACAAATCACTAGGACCAGATGGTATTCACCCCAGAGCTCTGAAGGAACCAAAAAATTAAATTGCAGACCTGTTTCTAGTGATTTGCAATCTGTCATGTAAAATAGCCACAGTAACAGAAGACTGGAGGGTGGTCAATGGGATGACAGTTTTTAAAAAGGACTCCAGGGATGATCCAGAAACTATAGACCAGTGATCCTGACTTTTTTGCTGGGCAAAATGGTCAAAGCTATTCTTAAAATCAAAATTACTGACCACGTAAATAGACATGGTTTAATGGGTGACAGTTAACATGGTTTTTGCAAAGAGAAGTATTGCCTTACCAATTTACTAGATTTTTTTGAGGGTATAAATAAATATGTGGACAAATGTGAACTGATTGATATAGTTTATTTAGTTTTCAGAAGCCAATTGACAAAGTCCGTCATGAGACTCCTCAGGAAATTGGGAGATCATGGGATCAGAGGCAGTGTCCTGTTGTGAATTGGTAGCTGGATAAAGGACAGAAAACAGTGGGTAGGACTAAATGGTCATTTTTCCATGTGGAGGAAGATCATTAATGTAGTGCAGTGGTTCTCAACCTTTCTTCTGTCAGGACACACCTGACAGATGGTTCTCACATGCATGACACACTGACCCATGATCATCATGGGGCTAGATGTAAAAGTACAGTTTGCATCCACGGGAAACCTCCTGACCCACAATAATGGATGTAAAGCAGAATTATGACATTCCCCATACAACTCACCCTACAAAAAAGATATTCTGGTTCTGGTGTCATCTCAGTAACAGCAACTCAAACTCCTTCTACTTCCAGGCTCAATAGCCCTACTTATGAAAAAGACAGCAGTTTACCACCAATGCATGTCCTCTTGAGAAAACACAACAAATAAGACTGATAAAACTCTTACATGCTAGTAAAATATCTCATCTCGGTAACAAACACAGAACCGACCTAACATACTCCCAGGATCTGTAGTAATGCACATAAACTAATCCGCACACAGTTACACCTGTATTATGGAATACACTCAAACAGGAGCAACCCTATCTATGAAAAGGCAACACTACAAATATTAAATCAGGCCCTAAAAACCGAAACACCTCTTATTAGGAAAACAGAACTAGCAAGCAGCTATAGATCCCCCACACAGAAATAATTGTAAAACTATACTAATAAGCAGAATAAATGTTTCAAAACAGCTATGAACAGAATAACATCCAACAATTAAAAACTCATAAAAACTATTAAACATTCTCCAAATATCAATAAAATATTTCAAAAAAGCAGACATCACATAATATTAAATAATTAAAATGGCAGTCAATCAAGAAAAATAAACTTAAAAAGCCACCTTTACTTATTCCCTCCAGCAGCTCTCCTACTCCCCTTCCATGCAGGCCCTGGCACACACCAGAAACAGCAGTAGAAGCTAAGCTCTATACCCATGGTCCTTTTCCTTAGTGCCCATGTCTCTCACACACACACCATACCAGTCATGCCCCCATGACCAGTTTCTGTCTCTCACAAACCAATCATCTCCCAGACAGTCTTTGATACACACACACACACACACACCAGTCACCTTCCTGAATAGTTTCTCTCATGCCATACACACACACAGGCTTCCCACTCCTGTGTTCTACTTACATATATGGGCTTCTTACTCTCATAATCACTTTCTCTGTCTCACACACACACACACACACACACACATACACATTCACCAGTCTCTCACTTTCATGCTTGTTCTCTCCGCATGCACAGGCTTCTCATTCCCATAATCACTTTCTTTCTCTCTCTCTCTCTCACACACACACACACACACACACACCAGTCACCTGATCTTTCTCATGCATACACACACACACAGGCTTCCCACTCCCATGTTCTCTTTCAGATATACAGGCTTCTCCCTCCCATGCTGTGTCTCACACATGCGTCAATGAGACAGTGCCTTAATGGCACTGTCCTGGCTCGACCAGATCCTGCCTCCGGCTTGCCCCTACCCCACCTCCAGCCCACCCCTTTTTCAGCCTCTGACGAAGGTCGGGGGGAAGCTCGATCTATGGAGCTAGGATCTGAATTGCTGCAGGAAGTTATGGACAGTTTTGCTGAGTACATTTCTGATAAATTAGACTCTCGATTAAGTATTATTGTTGAGAAAGTTGCTCAGCTGGTGTAGAGTGTTTGCGACAATTCGGAGCGGCTGGAGGAACACGAGGGCAGGCTTGTGGAGCTGAAATGGAGGCCACTGCTACCGCTGCTAAAATAGACAAGGTAGTTAGGAATTACTCAGCCACTCTGGAGAAGATAGACAACTTGGAAAACCAGTCACTCCAGTGCAACATTCAGATCCTGGGTGTTCCAGAGCAGACAGAGGGTGCTGATGCAGTAAACGTTTTTCTTCCTGGCTGCCAAATTTGCTCAAAATGGAGGCGAGTCATGGGGCTCTTAAGCTACATGCGCACATAGAGCTCTAGTCCCAAATGCCATCTCAAGGGGGGCGACCAAGAGTAGTTATCATCAAACTTCATAATTTTACAGACCAGTGACTGGTGATGAATGCTGCACAGGATATGAAGGACGTGTCTTTTGATGGTCACCGTGTTCTTATTTTTCCTGACTTGCAAAGAAAAAGGCAACAATTTGCTGCTGTTTAAGAAAAAGCTTCAGAAAGCTAACTTGTGATACGCAATGCTGTACCCGGCCAAATTGCGGCTTTTTGCCAATGGTACTCAAGTCACATTGGAGTTAGTATCTGTGGTGGAACAATGGTTGAGCAAATACCGGGATGGCCACTTGGAGAATCCTGAATAAAGGGTGAATTTGCAATGATGCTTTATTCAGCTTACAAGATGTGGTGGGAAGCACAGTCAAGGTTTGGTGGAGGCAATTCTGAATTGTGGTTCTGGAAATAGTAATGCCTTTCAATTTTTAGTTGCGCTGCTAACTCTTGGCTTCTTTTTTCAAATTGTTGTTGGTGCCAAGCGAGACTTCTGTAGCGAAGGCACTTTTGTTTTTGCCTTGCTTTTATGCATAAAAATTAGTTATGCTTGGGACAAAGCAGTGTTTGGTGTCAATGGTTTATATGTTGGACCTCGGCTGAAATACAGCAAGACTTGACCCTCACGCACGACGCTGGTGAGAATATACTGTGTCCAACATTCAGAGGTTCAGATACCTGCTAAGACTAAAGCTGCGAGTAAACCACGTTGGCTCGGTGTTGAAAGAGGCAAATTCTCCTGCTGCAGAATTTGAAACGGTGTATCCTTTTATCATTTTCCTCATTGGGACTATCTGAGACCTGTATTTTTTAAGATTTTTAGTTTGTAATGCCTGGAGATTTTTTTTCTTGTCATCAATAATGACTCTGTTTATCGTGCTCATTGCCGACCCTTGGTTTCTTCATCTTTTTTTTATTCTGTTTGCATGTGCCTTTGCCAAGAGGTTGGGAGAGGAGGGTCTAATATTTTTGCAACTTGATCTAAATAGTAGGCTTGAATTGTTTTTCTTCTTACTTCTTTCTTTAATATTGTTTACATACATTTTTCTCTTGGCGGTATTATAATATGTTTATACTTTTTTGCTGCATGGAGAAAGGCAATGAGTATGAGAAGTTTTCTTTATTGCTGGGGTGGTTGGATATTGAGTGCGAGAAGGAAAATAAGAAACTCTGAAGGGTGGCGTGAGATGGGAAGGTGGGGGAGGGGATTTGGGCTTTTTGTTTGGGGTTGAAGAAAATTGAGGAGATGATTGGGGTTGCAAGGTAGTCGGTTTGGTTCCATGTAGGGGATCGGTTTGGGTTCTGTAACATCTCTCTAAGGGGCCAATGCACTATTCGTTGAGCGCCCGTTTTCCTAACACACACCCAGCCACATCTCCTGGGCATGCAATGCAATATTTCAATTAGGGGTGGCACAAAAAAGGAGGCACTAGGGAAAATTTGTGCATCCCTAACGCCTCCACTGCCTATGTATCTTTGCTAGAATGTCCTGTGTTAATAAAGTTTCTTTGTCTAGGATTGCCAGATGATGTCACTTCCTTGGTTGGATTCTCATAAAAGAGCATTTGTGGTTGTGTCAGATCACTGTTTTTCAAATTGTTGGAGATCAGCTGATTCAGTTGGATCGATCGTTCCAGATGATGTCTCATTTAAGATAAGTCCCTCTCTGATGCAGGAGTTCTGAAATGCCAGCTGACATCGGGGTTTCGTTCTCTTACATCGCTGTGTTCTTTTCTTATTTGCGCCTGTAGGCATTTTTAATTTCATTTTCAAAAAACTATGATTTAAAAATATTGATAGTGTTTTGCAGCTCAAAGACATATGGCATCTTGCATCTTGTGTGAGCCATGGGTGGATCATTGAGTCATGTTTAAGAAGATTTTACACCTATACCTGGTTTGCTGATACCCTACCTCTAACATTTAAATTATGTTAAAAATCTTTCATATGAATTCCCCCCTCACAAGAGACAGATGTTTGAGCATGTTACCATTTAAGTGAACTGCAACAGAGAAAAAAAAAGAGAACAATGCAGCTAAGTAACTTGAGCTGCCAGCTCAGGAAACCCAAGATACCCCTTACTGTGAAGGTGTTTAACTGACTATTGAATAGATGGGTCACAGCTTCAGGGGATTTGCATGTCACAGCCCCCTGGACTTCTGCTGGTAATTTTGTAGGAAATATCAATAAAAAAAATCAAAAGATTCAAACTCCTAAATTACAGAACTATGACTGGGAAAGGGATTTATGAGAAAAATGTACTGGAAAACAGTCCTAGGAAGCAAACAGATTTTCACCCTGACTTACAAGGGTATTCAGACACGTGGGTACTGAGATCCCAGACAACAGCAGAGGTTGGTCAGGCAGGATGGAGGAGTGTGTTCTCTCTGGTCCTTCCTGGGTCTTGGCTTTTTGGCTGAGACAAAGTGACTCATACAGGGTCAGACAACAGATAAAGCAAAAGCCAGGCTGAGAGAAGGTGACTTATCCGGGCTGGGTAATAGCACATGACTGGCCATGAGTTTAGCGGAGCTAAAATCACTGAAAGCTGAGAATGCAGAGGGCCAGATCAAGCAGTTTCCCTTGAGGAAGGGGACTCCAGTGGCAGTCCAGGAGTTATTGAGTCCCCCAGGAGGGTATGGACCCCAGTGGCAGTCCAGGAGATGGAGTTGGTTCCCCAGGAGGGCGTGGATCCCAGTAGCTGACTGGGAGGCAGAGTTGGGTCTCCCAGGAGGGTGTGGACCCCAGCAGCAGAATAGGAGGCAGAGTTTGGTCCTCCAGGAGGACGTGCACCCCAGAATTGGTATGGACCTTTCAGCAGAGTGGAAGGAGATGGTTTAGATACAGCAGACTACCCCAGGCCAGTACTGCCCACCACCCTAGTTACATCTGTTCACATAGGTGAGACTTGGGATAAAAGGGAATAAATAAATAAAATAAGATAATAATAATGCCTGAGTAAGCAGGAATGCAAGAGGTCCCTTCTATTCTATATGGTGGTATACTGTGGGGTCCAACAACTCCAAATTGCCAAATAAATGTTCTTGCTATCTTGTAGAAGTGTATATAGTTGCTTGGCCTACTAAACATGAGTAGATTAGAGTGATGTTTGATATCCTATTAACAATGTACATAGTCATGTAGAAATGTATATGCTTGTATAGTCTAATAAACCGCAAGAGAAGCTGAGCAGGCACTGGGACAGGCGAACGGGGGTAAGAGGGCCTGGCTGCGGGCCTGCTGCAGCCGGCACACGCAACATGAACCAGATGCTATCAACCGTACACAAGAAAAGTTGCTAGAAAATGAAGTATCACCACTGCAAAACTTGCACAAGTGGCAATAACAGATAAGAGTTGAATCAGCTTGGACTGCTCGAATTCAGAAGGTCACAGCTGACAAAGAGAAACCACCATGGGTAGTGGTTTCATGGGCAATGATTCACATGACGTCCAATAGCAACTTACTCCAAAAAACAAAACCAGATGTAAGGAAGGTGAAATGGACAGCCCGCTTAGCACAGCCATTTTGCTATAAGCAGGCTATGCATGTTTTAAAGAAATAAACAAAAATGTCCATCAATGCAAAATCTAGTGGAAAAGTGATCACCTCAGGAAAACCATACCAGAAGGTAACAACACTGGAGCTACATGTTGTGCTTTGTATCCCAGATCTACAAAGAAATCTGTTATCAATCAACTAGTTGAAGAGGACCATTACATTATTTTATACAAAGAAAGAACAAATATCATTGATGAAAACTGGCAAGAGGCTGACAGAGTGAAACAACGAGGAGAACGTCTACTGCTTATTATGCAAGCAAAAGAACCAGCTTCTGAAATTGCAAACGCACTAAATATAATTGCTTCAAATAAAAATGAAAAGATATTACAAGAAAAATTTATTTGAATTCATAGATTAGATCATGCAAATAATTGATATATGGATGTCATGAAGAAGGCTAGCATGATGAGATATCTTGAATACAATGATGTGAGCTTGTTACAATGTGAAGCCTGCATAAAGAAAAAGGTTCAAGAAAATCATTTTTGAGGTAATACAATCAGTTAAAATAATCACTTAATCTTTATACACATTGACCTCATTGGACCAATGCCTGTGGGGTCTGGTCTTGGTACTGAGACCTAGCCCTGGCACCAAAACCTATCCCTGGTACTGAGACCTAGCCTTAGTCCTGGCCTGGTGCCAGGGCCTAGCCCCAAAGCCTGCCAGGAGCAGGCTGAGGCTGGGTCATTGACAAATGCCAGGACCAGGAATCTTCCACCCCAGACCCTTTTTACTCCATTCCTGAATCCAGCGTTGAGAGCAGGAGTGATGCCCAGTCTCTCTTACCTGGTCCTGGTGCTCTTAAATATGGCACATCTGTCTGGGAATGGCACCAAAGTGACGTCTCTTCGGCACCTTCCTCCAGTGTGGCCAGCTCCATTGTGTTGTACGGCCTTTGCACTGTGGCTAGGCTTCTGCATTGGGCCCAGCCCTAGGCTAGGCCTTGGTGCTGAGCCTTTCCCAGGATGGGCTCAGGTATTGGCGCCAGATCTGGACTGGGGAATTCTCAGGTCTCTGCACTGGGCCCAACTTAGGGCTAGGTTATGGCACTGGACCAAGCCTGGGACTAGGCCATGGTGCCGGGTCACTGGAGGCTCATTAAAAAAAAAAAAAAAAAAAGTAATGAATACAAAATTATCGGAACATTTTTTTAATATTTTTTTCTGAGGGTTTTTGGGTTCATTCCATTCGGGAAAATGTCCTCATTTGTTGCATTTTTTCATTTGTTTATAACAAATGCACATCCCTAGCAGCCATAGGCTCTGCTCAAATATCTGGGAAAGTCTTCACTGAGACTTATTCCCAGCTATGAAGCCAGAGGGCACTTTTGATACTTAGCATGACTGCAGGATGGAGAATGAAAATGTATGATGTTGTTGCCAGGGCTTAATTTGTAGATGAAAAAGAAGTGGAGCTGGGGGGAAGAGGGTTCAGGGCCAGGTGTGACATTTGCGATGGGGTGGGGCTAGGACCGGTTGTGAACTCCTCTTTCTCAAACACACACACACTATTCCACACACATTCTTAAATGCACTCTTCCTCCTCTTTACCCCAGTGATCCTCCAACCTCCATCCTCCTCAGCTCCCACCAGTGCTCAACCCCTGGCTGTTCTTCACCCACCAGGAATGATTTCCATCATCAGCTCTGCTCCATTTCCTGAGGTCCTGGAAAAAAGGCATCAGGACACCATTCTAGATTGTTCCTTCAAAAATTAAGCCCTTAAGGGGGGGGGGGGGGGGGAGCAGAGTCCAAGATGGCGACTGATCGAGAGGAAGAAGGCAGCTCTTTTGAAGTTCTACATTTCCTTTTGAAATTATACCTCTACTTCACTAATGCCGCACACGAAACGTAAGACCCGACTCCGTGAGAGCTAGGCTGTTATGGATACTCCTGAAGCACGATAAAGCATTATTCCTGCCTTCTTCACCCCAATGCCAAATCAGCCGAGAGCGAGTGCCGCGGTGGATGAGGATGTGGAGCGAACGCCCCCATCTCTGGCGGAGGAAATATTGCTGAGTCCCGGAGTGCCTGAGATGCCGTCCCTACCCCTACGAGACAGTGAGTTTCGGGAGTCAACTCCAAAATGTTCGCCATCAAGCCATGAGATGGAAGGAGGTCGGAGCCTGGCAGAAGTGGGAGGAACAATACAGCTGGGAGGATATATACCCCCGATGCTGAGAGATATCCCCGAAACTCTGCGGCAGGGAATTGCACGGGACACTGAATCTGGAATAGCAGGAAAGGGTGAGTCAATACAAGAATTAACCCCCTTTCTTGTGAAGCCAGCGGTAATAACGTTAGAAGCCTTGTGGGAAGCAATGGCTGCCACTGAAACAGCCTTTGTGAATTTGTCAAAAGTTTGCATGGAGTCAAATAAAAGAAGTATAGAGAATGTGAAAAGACTGGAAGTTTAAGATGAAAAATTGTCTGAAATGGATAAGAAAATTAAGAGTATTGAGAGTCATCAACAATATCTGATTCAGCATGAGACTGTGTTAAATAAAAAAAGTAGAAAATATAGAGAACTCTCTTCGCAGCTTAAATATCAGGGTTCTCAATTTTCCGGACATTCCACAAATGCCTGTGATTGATTTGTTTAAGAAATATTTAACTGAAGTTTTAAAAATGCCCATAGAGGCATTGCCTTTAATTTTAAAGGCTTATTACCTACCACAAAAGAAAAGAGAGGCTGACCAGGAGAAAGAAGAACCCCAAGCGCAGATGAATATTTCTGATTTATTAGAACTGTCAATTGAGGATCCAGTCACTATAAGAGGAGTTTTATTTGTGACTTTTGCCTTTGCTACAGAAAAAAATAATGTGATGAGAATGTTTTTCCGTAAAAGATCTGAAAAATATTATGGTCAAAAAATATGGTTATTCCCCGATATTACTCGGTTGACACAGGAGAGGAGGAAAAAGTTTATAGAATTGAGGACGGCAGCTTTAACTATTTGTTCAAAATTTGTTATTCGCTGTCCATGCAAATGTGTAGTAAAATTTCATAACTTAGTTTATGTTTTTTTTGAACCGTCCCAACTTCGTTTCCTTATTGACTCACATATAGCAGCTACTACGACAGTACAGAAGGCATAAGTAGGCATTCTCTCGGCCCCCATTATTTCTTTTTTATTTAGTATCTGCCTCCCTAATTTCTTATTATAAGGATGGTATGAACATAGTATTATTGCTGATTGTATCATGTTTGCCTGAGATTATTGCAAATGTTAAAAGGATCATCTGATTTTCCATTCACAATGTTATTTTGTGTAAATAATTTAAAATGCAATAAAAATAAAATTGGAAAAAAAAAATTAAGTCCTTGGTAACAGACATAAAAAAGGCACCGAGTCAGCACGCGTTTGAAGCTTGCGAGCAGTAGTGTAGTAGCCAGGGTTGAAGCCTTGATAACTGGTATTACTGCTCACAAGATTTAAACTTGTGCTAATTCAACCTCTTTTTGTGTCTGTTCTTTAGCTGCAGGATCACACCCTCCCCTCCTGTTCGCTGCACAACAGGAGGCGAGAGGTAGGAAAACAGGAGGCAAAGGGCTGAGCAGAGTAATTGTTCTTTGTTCGGTCTTCTCCAGGCTCACCTCTCTCTCTTCCTTGGGGCTACCTGGAGGGGAGGGGCTAGAACCCCAGCTTCTCTGTTTCTTAAATCTGAAAAGAAGATGTGGAATTCAGTTCCAGGCGATTCCCCCACAAATTAAGCCCTGGTTGTCATTGCATATCTTCATAGAAGAATGAAAGAAAAAAAAAATCTACAAGTATCAACCAGAAGGTCACATCAAACCAGGGAATTGAAAACAAGGTTGCCACTTATTTCAAGCAATCTATGGCTTACGCCAATTAGACAGTCTGGTTTGGAACTTTAAAAGAACACCTTGTGGGGAATGGATTCAAGTAGGTTAGAAGCGATCCCTGTGTTTTCAAATATCCGACAAAAAAAGGGGGAAATTTTGTACTGGCGTTTATGTAAATGTTTACTTATTTGCACAGAAAAACAAGAGCTAGAGGATGCTACCTTAAAAATTACAAGCCAATTCAAATTAAAAGAGAGCAAACAGACATACATTTCTAGGACTACAAATTAGATCAATAGGAAACCAAATTTCCCAGGAAACCATTATAAAAGATTTGTTTGAAAACTTTGATACGATCAAATGCAAAGCAAAGAGCACGCCAATGGATTCTAATAAAAAAAAAAACTGGAAAATTTTCAAGACTCACCATAAGGGGTCAAGAAATACTGGCAGTCTAATGTACATCATACTTGGAAGTTGGCAAGATCTTCCCTATCTAATATATGGTGAATTTTAAAAAAGTGATGCGCATGCACAAAAAAGCCGATGCGCACGCAAATAGCGCAGCTTCACGTAAGTACTATTTTATAAACCTCACGTATACATGCACAAGTACCAATGTGCAAATATATTTGATTGTGTAAAAAAGGGGCGGGTCAAGGGCATTCTGGGGCAGGGCCAACATTTACACTCCTAGGTAGCGATTTTATAACCTGCGAACGCAGTGAGCATACAGTTGTATTTACTTCTGCCACTTAGGAGTAAGAATACAGTTTTTAATAGACAAATACATACTGGGTGAAGGTTCGGAGTAAACTGGGGGAAGTGCAGACTGAATAACTAGAGGGGTCTTGATGACCTGGAGGGAGACTGGGCAAACCCGTGGACCAATTGGTAAAACTGGTCATTTTCTTCACGCGCGCATGTTATAAAATGTGCTGACTTGCTTGTGTAAAAGTCAACAAGTGCTAAGGCGAATACGTGACTAACATAACCTTGGGCAAATGCTTAAAATTAGGAGCACACATATGAGTGAATAAGCATATTATATATAATGCACACGCATTATATATAAATGCATGGCTGATATAAAATTCATGTGCAAGTGTGCTTGTGCCCACATATACAAGTATATGGGTGCTCATGCACTTGTTTTAAAGCTACTGTCACATGTGCATTGTTGTAATTCATGCAAAATGCCCAATAAATGTACATAGAGGCAACTATCAACATATTATGATATCAAAAGAAGCCATGAAGAAAGGAATCGCCTATGCCAGTGGAACTGGATGACTAATTGGTATCAAAGAACAGAGCTCAGCAAATGGCTATCTTTTTCTTTTGGGGTAATCTAATTGCATGCAAATCAAATTGACAAAACACCACCACGCTCTCTACATGCCAGAGTGAAATTAGCACTATTTTGGAAGCAACCAAAGAAACTATTTTGTTGGGAGAATTACTTGGTGAGTTTAGTTGTAAAAAAAATGGATACAAACCCTGGTTGTCATTTGGCAACATCCAAGTGGCAATAACATTAAGTGATGGAATAGTCAGTATACAAATTAAGCACGTTGTGAGACATATGGACACATGAAGACTATCTTGCCTTGGAATATTGTTCTACTGAGTTAATGTGGGCAAATCTCCTGACAGAAATGTTGACTGGGCCTAAACTTGTGTCTAGATTAAAGTAACATGAATTAGTCAAATAGAAAAGTACCTCAGCATTAGATGGACTTTATGGTTTAAGTTCTAATATTCAACTACATAAAGTACACATTTTTAATTTTAAAAAATATTAATATGTAAATTAAGAAAAGTGTTAAAATGATCTAATGAATGTATTTCAATTTTATTGATTGGTGATATTAGCTGATTTAATTTTGGTTTCAATGTTTAAAAATGTCTTAAAATGAAGGTATTATGCAGGTGCACTGAAGTTTTGAAGATTATTGCCTTTGCTGTGCTCATGCGTGCTGTACTGGTCTTCTCTGCTGAAACTGTTTTGAAGGAATGTGCATTCATTTGAAACAAATAGATAAAATGCAATGAATGGGATCATTTACATTTCATTTGCAGACTCCCAAAACGAATGGAGGGTGCCTACAAATTAAATTAAAATTTTAGTTTCATTGGTTTATTTCCCATGCAAGTCTATGGTTGCATAAAATATAGCATATACACGCTTAAATAGTCTCTACTCACTCATTCTGTATTTTATACAAATCAAAAATACACATCAATATTTACTTTTGAAAGCACATATACGCATATAAAAAAGAGGCAGTCTAGCAGTGTTCTGGGGTGGGGCTAACAGTTACACACATAAATTATTTTAAAATACACTTGCATACATACACTCCCTACTATTGCTGTATTTTTACACCTGCCAATTATCTGGTGTAAGTGATATTACACATGTTTATTGTGTAGAACTGACAGGGTGGGAGATCTGGGTAGACTGGGGGAGTTCAGGCTGAAGGAGAGTCTCGATCTAGAGAATGACTGGGTGAACTGGTGGATTAATTGGTAACCTGGTTAATTTCTTTGACGTACATATGTTTTAAAATGGGCCAACTTATAAGTGTAGTCAGGACATACACAATAAGTTCTAGTTTACTTTCAAATGTAAAATATATGCATGTACATATTTAAAATAGGTGGGTAAAGTATGCACATTCAGTCCATTGATATATGTGGTTTCAATGCATTGCATGTATTTGCACTTAAGCCTACGTACCTGCATATCTTGCATGGTAGAATTACATAAAGTTTACAATTGTGCATGTATCATACGTGCATATTTATAAAATAATATAGCAAATATGCACGTGACCACATATGTGCAGTTTGAAAGTTATCCTGCCTAGGAATTGCTATTACTTATCACTGCGCAATAGCAGCATAGGATCTAGTTACTGTATGAGATCTTCCCAGGTACTTGTGACCTGGACTGGCCACTGTTGAAATACAGGACCAATGGTCTGACCCAGTATGGCATGTTCTTATGTTTGATACACCTTGGGGGTTATGCTACCACTCAGCCTTGCTGCCATCCCCTTGGCTTTGTATATTAGGGGTCTTAATGCCACTCTGCATTGCTGCTATTCCACGCATGTTACACTCGGGGGGGTCTTACTGCACACTGCCTAGTTGCCATGTCCCTGATGCTAAACTAGGAAGTCTTGCTGACACTCTGCCTTGCTGTCCTGCTCCTGATACTGCACCTTGAGGGTCTCTCTGCCATTCTGCTAATCTCATTATGCCTCACCTTGGGGGCCTTTCTGCCACTCTGCCTTGCTGCTATTCCCCAGACTCTATACCTTGGGTGTTCATGTCACTGTGGGTGCTTTGGGGACTTCGTGACACTCTTTGTGCTGCTTTGTCTCTCTGTCAGTGCCTGGACTTTTCTTCTTTTTCTGCACCTTTGCTGCTTTGTTCCCCCTTCATGGTGCCTTAGGATGTTCATGCCACTCTAGGTGCCACTTTGATCCTGTTGTGCTGCCTTTTGGGGGTTCTTGCCTTTTGTTATTAGTGCCCTCTTTTGAAGCCTTAGGGTGGGTTCTGACACTGTTGCTGTTGCTTTGCTCCTCTCACGGTGCCCTGGGGAACTCCTGCCTTTTGCCCCTTTATGGTGCCTCAGGCTATTCAGTGTCACATTTGGTGCCACTTTGCCAGAGCCTTTGCTGTTTTGGAGCTCTCTCTCCTTTTCTGATGTGGGCTACCCACAAGTTTCATTAGAATTGGTTAGAAAACCCCAATTTTGAAGCTCAAAACAGGCTGCATTACTTCCCCCATTGACTATAAAGGGAAACAAATAAAACAAATTAAAAAAAAAATTGATGGAAAATAATGAAACAAATGGAGGTGACCTATGAAATGAATGAATGAACCGAAACAAAACTTTTGCCTCTGCACATCCCTATTGCTTTTGTTTATTTGTTCTTCCTGCATCTTGAATGAAAGTGTTAATATGATTTGACAGTGTGTCTCCCTTATATCATCTAATTAACTCATAAATGTTGTCTCTCTTAACAGCTTTTTCTTGTTCTTTTTTTTTTAGATCTCTTGAGTCATTATGCATTATGAGTTATTTCCTGGCTTTCTGCAAATCCCACCCTGGTACTGTGCTCACCCGGTATCGAAGTCTCCGATCGGAAGGACTTCTGTGTGATGTTCTCTTGGAGGTGAATGGGAGAGAGTTCCCTGCACACAAATCTCTCCTGGCATGTTCCAGCGATTACTTCCGAGCCATGTTTAAGGACTACACCAAAGAGTCTAAGGCTGCGGTCATCCACCTGAAAGCTATCTCAGCTCCTGGGCTCCAGCATATTTTGGACTTTATCTACACCTCATGGCTGTCTCTCTCCCTGGACACCTTGGAGGATACCCTGGAAGCGGCCAGTTATCTCCAAGTGACGGAGGCCATCACTCTCTGCAGCCAGTACATAGTTAGCAATCTAGGGCTCGAAAACTGCTGCTTTTTTGCTAACATTGCCTCCAAGTTTTGCCTCCCAGATGCCATATCAGCTGCAGACAAATACATCATCAATAACATCTGGAAACTTCTGGAGCAGGAACTTGGAAGAGTTGAACTTCTGGAACTGAATTTTAAGTCTTTGTTGACGGTGGTACAATCAGCTGATGTTTGTAAGGTGAAGGAACACTCTCTGCTGAAGTTAGTAGAAAGGTGGGTCAAGCACGACAGATCCAGGTTAGTGAACACCAATCATTTGCTTGAGAACATACGGTTTGGACTTATACCCCTGGAAGAGCTGAGAAAATTCTACTCTCAGCAAGAGGTTCCTCTAACAGGGACTATTAAAAATCTGATCATTAGATCCATCAACTACCATACTTTTGCTTTCAAGCAGCCCATACTGCAAGATAAGTACAGCACCCTGAGAAACCAGAAGCCCTGGATCATGCTGGTGGGAGGAGGAACTGCCAGTGAGGGACTTGTTAATAATGTGCTTGCATTTGACGTGTATAATCATAGATGGAGAACCACAGCCCAGCTGCCTGTTAAGGTCCAAAATCACTGCATATGTGTGGCGGGGAACTTCCTGTATCTGCTTGGCGGGGAAATTTCAAGCTCCGCTACTGATGGCACAAAAAACATGGTGATGCCAGTCACCAACAGGGTTCTTCGCTATGACCCCAGGTGTGACCGATGGCTGGAAGTCACCAGCATGCTAGAAAGTAGAGCTCAGTTTTCTTGTTGCATGGTGGAGAACAACATCTTTGCCATCGGAGGGAGGAATGATGCCAGGTGTCTTTCTGCATCTGTAGAAGTCTATGACATTAGCAGAGACAGATGGACAAAGATGCGGGACTTGCCCTGTAAGATGCATGGTCATGCTAGCACCGTCCATAACAATATCATTTATATATCAGGGGGAAAATACACTGATCAGGTGAATACGAGTAAAGATGTTTATTCTTTTAACATGCTAAAGGGACAATGGAAAATACAGGCTCCCATGAGTATTGCTCGCTTTGGACACCAAATGGCAACTGTAAAAGAGGCCATTTTCACGTTTTTAGGAATGTATGAGCCCTTTTGCGACATAGAGAAATTTGACCCCATTAGAAATCAGTGGACACGTTTGCGGCCTCTGATCTTCGATCGCTTTTGCTATGGGTTGGTGGTGGTGGAGGAAACGGTCCTCCTGCTTGGAGGCAAGAAATGGCAAGATGCTCAGGAGGTGGCCACGCCAAATGTGGTAGGCTATGACACCGAGAATGACTGTTGGGAAGACATCTGCAAACTCCCCTGCCCTCTCTACGGACTGAAGTGTGAGGTGCTGCAGCTCACCGACTTGGCCAATGGTGATGAGAAAAGCAGGAGAAGAGTTTGAAGGAAGACTGAGCAGAATGATTTTCATGGCACCATTTGCAGCATCTCCCTTCAGATGGAATGCACAACTGCTAGTTGATTTCATGATGTGCAGTAGGTAGTAAGGAAAAACCAACAGGGAAAGACCGGGATTGGTATCCAGATACTGGCAGGTTATTCTGAGCAAGCAGATAATCTCAAGAGCCAAAGGAAATGGAAGATGCAAAGAAATAATAATTGGCAGGGCAGGGGTCCATGCCTGGCAGGGTCCAAATAGGTTACAACGATGACCTTGCTGGAAGAGTGGATAATCAAACCAAATGGTTGGAGAGTTGCATTTAATCATGTGTGTTTGTGTGTGAATAGTATGTATATTAACAAAATAAGTGCATTAATACATATGTATAATACAACTGTTCTCCATACTGTTTTTCAGACCAGGGTGCAACTATGCTCTGCAAAGTAGCCTTGTGCTTGGACCATACAAATACATCTGATGAATATTCATAGTAGCTTACATAGTAACATAGTAACGATGGCAGAAAAAGACCAAATGGTCCATCCAGTCTGCCCAGTAAGCTTCACATGGTAGTAACCGCCGCTTCTTGCAGGTTACCCCCATGTCTCCGTTAAGGGTAGTAACTGCCGCTGTGTGCTGGTTACCCTCAAGTCTTATGTTAAGGGTAGTAATATTTACAATCAAACAATGCTGCTTGAACATGCTTTGCTTTTGGACTTGGCCATAGAAGCAGTCCTGTGCTTTTTCCCTAATATCTGCATATCAGTACCCTGGACCGTGAAAGTCGAGGCCTAGCATTGACTGTCGTTTGAATCCAATTCCCCTTCCCCCCCCCCCCCCCCCCCAACATTGAAACTGAGAGCGATGTCGCAGTTGCATCAACAACAACTGATCTCACTAGATCAAATGAAGATGTGTGACAGAATACATTTTAAATTGGACAGAATGACCATCATATTGCACTGTATGATAAATATCATCAGGGCTGGAAGTGCTGCCCTTTTAAAGTGCATGGGTTTTAATCATCAGTCATTCTGAATTTGTGTAACACACATTCAAAAAGCAATTGCAATACAATCTTCCCTTTGGTCATTCTGCCCCGTTTAAAATTTATTCTGTCACACATCTTCATTTGATCTAGTGAGATCAATTGTTTTTGTTTATTTAGATTATTCTTACACTTAGAGGTTTGTTTTTTTTTTGTTTACTTAGCAGTTGCATCAAAAGCATCAAGGCTAATTGGTTAATGGAAGTAATCCTCGTGCCTTCTGTTAAGGGTAATAACTGCCGTTCCATGCAGGTAACCCCATGCACCCTTTTCTTCATTTCCAACCTCTAACCTTTAGGGATTCACAGTTTCACAGTTTATCCCATGCTGTCTGTATTTTTGCTGTTTTCATCCTCACCACCTCCTCCGGAAGGGCATTCCAGGCATCCACCACCCTCTCCATGAAGAAATATTTCCTGATATTGGTTTTGAGTCACCCCCTCCTGGAGTTTCATTTCCAACAGAAAAGATGTAAAGTTCATGCATCATTAAAACCTTTCGGGTATCCGAAGGTCTGTATCCTAGCTCCCCTGCACCTCCTGTCTTCCAGGATATACATATTCAGATCCTTCAGCCTCTCCTCATAAGTCTTCCGATACAGACCCCACACCAATTTGGTAGCCCTTCTCTGGACTGCCTCCATCTTGTCTCTATCCTTTTTGAGAGATAAGCTCCAGAACTGAACACAGTACTCCAGGTGAGGCCTCACCAAGGACCTGTACAAGGGCATTATCACCTCCTTTTTATTGCTGGTTATTCCGACTTTAGCTATTGCTTTTCACATTGCTTTGCCACCTTCAGATTGCCAGACACAATTACCCAAAGTTCTTCTCCCAGTCCATGCACATTAGTCTTTCACCCCCCTCCCCCCATCTCATACAGCTCTTTTGGATTACCACACTCCAGATGCAGGACTACTTCGTGGCATTGAATTCCAGCTGCCAAATCTTGGACCACTCTTTGTTGTGGCTCCGGTTCAGGTGGAACATAGGGGACACCACCTCCAGAGTGGCACGGGATGGCAAGTCGAGGCTGGAGCAAAGCTAGGGCAGTCCGGTAAGGCTGGAACAAGGCGTGGACTGTCAGGTGCAAAGTGCAGGCATTGCTGGAACCAGGGCTTGGACTGGAACAGGGTGGAGATAGGACTGGAACTCAGGGATGGGTGTGTAGGCAAGGCTGGAACTCAGGAACAGTGTGCAGGTAAGAGTGGAACTCAGGAACAGTGTGCAGGTAAGAGTGGAATTCTGGAACAGTGTGCAGGTAAGAGTGGAACTCAGGAACAGTGTGCAGGTAAGAGTGGAATTCTGGAACAAAGTGCAGATAAGAGTGGAACTCAGGACAGCATGCAGGTAAGACTGGGGCTGGGACTGGTCTGGAACAGACAAAGACATGACAAGGACAAAACAGAACATGGAACACAAAGCCCAAATGCTGCAATCCAGGAAGATCTCGAGGGCAAAACAGGGAGAGGCCTAGAGAGGCCACAGAGATAAGCAAGTCCCGGATAGGCCAGAGGTCAGGAATAGGCTTAGAAGGCCACAGAGCAAGGAAGGCCTAGACAGGCCAGAGTGCAGGAAGGCCGGATGGCTACAAGGCAAGACAAAGCTAAGAGCAGAAGGCCAAGAAGCCAGGAGACAAAGCAAGGCAAGACTGGGATCAGAGGGCCCCGGAGGCCACAAGGCAAGGCAAGATTGAGGTCAGAAGGCCCGGAGGCCGTGAGGCAATTCAAGGATAGGCCTGAGAAGGCTGCAAGGCAAGAGTGGCTAGAGCAGAGAGCCACTCTTGCCAAGAGAGACTCATTGCAGAAGTACTGAGGCAAGGGACAGACAGGGTTAAGTAGGGCTGGAGTCTGGGTGTGGTACAGGCAGGATGGAGGGGCCTGGCCAACCTGAAAGGTATGCTCACTGGGGGTCCCCTGGTGGAGGGGAGCCGTAACACTCCAAGCTTTCTTAAATCACTTTTCATTCTTTCTACTCCTTCTGGCATATCCACTCTGTTGCAGATCTTAGTATCATCCGCAAATAGACAAACTTTACCTTCTATCCCTTCCGCAATGTCACTTAGAAAGATATTGAATAGAACCAGTTTCAAAACCAGTCTTGTAATCCATTCCACCACTGTGGTTCACACTCCCAGGCTTCTCATTTTATTCACGAGCCTCCTATGTGGGACTGTATCAAAAGCTTTGCTGAAATTCAGGTAAATTACATTGAGTGCTCTTCCTCAATCCAATTCTCTAGTCAACCAATCAAAAAAAAAAAAACCCAATCAGATTTGTCTGACAGGACCTTTCCCTGATGACTCCATGCTGCCTTAAATCCAGCAACCCGTCAGACTGTAGATAGTTCACTATCATTTCCTTCAGCAGAATCTTCATTAATTTTCCCACCACCAAGGTGAGGTTAACCAGCCTGTAGTTTCCAGCCTCCTCTCTGCCACAACCGCTCTTCTCCAATCTTGCGGCACCACTCCAGTTTCTAGGGATTTATTTAACAGGTCACTCAGCGGACCCGCCAGCATATTTCTGAGCTTCCTCGGTATCCTGGGATGAACCTCATCAGGCCCCATGGCCTTGTTTACTTTCACTTTTCCTAGCTCTTCCCACACATTCTCTTCTGTAAATGGAGTTTCATCTACCCCACCTCCATCTAAGGTCTTGTCAACCAACAATGGTTCTCAAGCTTCTTCTTTAGTGAACCCCAAACTGAAGTATTTGTTTAATATTTCTGCCATTTCTTCTTCTCTCTCCAAACATTGCTCCTTGTCACCTTTCAACTTCACTATACCACTTTTTGGGCCTTCCTTCTTTCTCCGATAAATCTGAACAATGTTTTGTCATTTTGCTTTATCTCTTTGCCAATCCTTTCTTCACCTGACCTTTTGCTTTTCTGTTTTCTTTCTTCATCTCCTTTACTTTCATCAGCTTTTCTTCTCTTTCTTCCATGTATTCCCTGTGTTCATTGTGAATATCCTGAAAACTAGACTCCTTTGCTCACCTAGCTATGAACCCCGGGACAATAACCATCAAAAAACCTTTTATTTCTGTTATCCTTAAATATGTATTCATCAAGCATTATCTAGATTGCTTCATATCAGGAGTCCACAATGAATAAACATGAGATAGATATGCATATTCATTGTGGCTATCCTGAAAACGCGACTGGCTAGGGGGTACTTGAGTATAGGGTTAAAAAAAACCCTGCTTTATATCTTTATGGAAAAAAAAAAAAAGAAAAATCAAACCACTGTGATCTGTCAGACAATATCACATGAACTTGTGTTAAAATTATTTTATGTGCCTTACACTCACCAAATACAAACCAATGCCAAAGCAGCTTAACAAATGCCATCGCGTTGTGCTCTTACTCGCTTGCGATTTCAGCGGATAATTTCACATATAGAAGCAAATGTTTAAAACTTTTTATTCTAATGCCAAAGCATTTGAGTTTCTTTGACTTCAAGATATTTTTTAAGTGCAGTAACACTTCACGTGGGCATTAAAGAGTTCTGACAGACTTTTGGGAAGGGCTGCAGGTAACCTAGCTTTAACTTTGTTCCTTTTGGGTGTATACTGTTTGTAAAAAAAAATAAAATTAAAAAAATGTAATATATACACACACAGTATATTTGTCGTTTAATGTGCTCACTCATAGAATTAAAGCACAATAGCTTCATTAGGAGTAAATTGATCCCTTTCAAAATAAAACATAAAATATAAGTCTGTACATTGATACTGTCTGAGTTTATTTGTACTGTTCCATATCTAGCACATGGCTTGATTAATCTTCATCACTCACTGGGGCCATGGCAACATGGACCTTTATTCTTAACTACCTGGAGTTTCCCCACCATTTTAATCCTTCTCCCCTTCTAGTGTAGGCCAGCCATTGCAACACAATCTGGGGGCCTTCCAGACACCAGTGTTTGCACCCTGAGGTTGGCAAATAGGTGGCATCATCTGTGGAATGGTGACAGGGACTTGCCGCACCCAAGGGGCTGTGAACATCCCAAGCTCCAGCTGATATGAAATGCAGAAACTGGCCTTTGAAATCTAACCAGATCTTCTGCATGGTGGCACTCATCACCACTTTCTCCTCATTTATGGCCTACAAGAATAAAATCATAATCCAATGGGCAACAGTGATCTGTTCTCTCTTTGCAGCATAACTTAATGCCAATGATGTCATCATAGGAAAACTCTGTATGTGCTTTTTGATACTATTCTAAAAATGCAGGAAAAGTAAGTCTAATGTGAATTATTTATCGACATGACTAGGCAAGAATTCATCTCCTGTTTGTTCATGTGATCTTGTTTGCGTGGCTGGAAGCTTTGCTATCCCGCTGTTGATCACTTTTGAAACACAAGGTGGGGTCATAGTTTCCTGCCATAGCTTTGAAATAACCAGTCTATGAGTCATTTATCCAATTCCAAAAATGCAAAGCCTATTTTATTTCATCTGTTAATATTACTACAATTTCATTGTAGTCTACATTTATCTCTTTATAACTCAATAGACTCCTCTTGCTCCCTGAACATAACAATTTTTTTAAAATTTAGCTAAGATTTTAAATTAAATTTACTTAGAGAAAATTGCTAAAAATTATAGTTTTCACTGAAGACAGGCACAGGTCAGTCGGTTTGTACTGTGCATTAATTTAGAATAAACTGGACCGAGCAGACAGGGCTGTCCTTGAGGAGGGGCAAATGGGGGGAGGATGGCTGGAGGTGCGTGGCACGGCTTCTTGCCGTGCTCCAAGAAGGAGGCCTTGCGGAGGCCATCAGAAGCAGCCAGGGAGATGCAGCTTCGGGAGACCACATGGCCGGGCCGGCCAGCAGGTAAGGGCAACGGGCCATGGAATAAGCCTGTGGTCCATCGAACATAACAAGATGCAAAGCATTGATAAGGAAGGCAAAGAGAGAATTTGAAAAGAAGCTTGCTGAGGAAGCAAAAACTTATAATAAAACCTTTTTCAGATACATTTGAGGTAAGAAGCCTAAGAGGGAGTCAATTGGACCATTAGATGATTAAGGGGTAAAAGGGGCACTTAGGGATGACAAAGCCATAGCAGAGAGACTAAATAAATTCTTTGCTTAGGTATACATTGAGGAAGATGTAAGATAGAGAAGAGAGTCAGATAATGTGAATGCAATCAGAAACTGTCCAATCACCAAATATTGTTGCAAGTGCGGAGGTGCGGTCGCTTTTCGAGGGATATTGTGAGCCCTTGGATCACAGCGCGGCTCAGGGAGGAGCCCCAAGACTCACCGTGAGAGGTGAGCGAGTACAAGCATGGGCAGAGCAGGAACAAGGCTAGACTGAAGACAAGGCAAGGAACATCTAGAACAGGAACAAGGCAGGCTCGGCCCTCCACTGAACCTACACGCACCAATGAGACCCAGCAACGTAATGCTGGTCTCGGAAGTAACCCTCTGGCCACTCGATAGCCCTTCTGTACCCGTTGCTTGGAAACGACAAGTTAGTGAGGCCAGACGGAGGCTGAGGGCAAGAACAAGAAGACTCAGTATCAGGATATTCAGAAGATTCAGACGTAGACTCAGGATACTCAGAGGACTCAGACAAGACTCAGGATACTCGGAAGACTCAGACAAGGATTTAGATTGCTCAGAAGACTCAGACAAAGATTCAGGTTGCTCAGAAGACTCAGACAAGTATTCAGGATACTTGGAGGTTTCAGGCAAGGATTCAGGAGAACGTACTGGGGGGGGGGGGGGGGGGGGGGTGCTGCAACGCAGTTCGCCCTATACAGCTATCCATGGCTAGTTGCAGACCATGTTGAAGGTGAAGCAGACTCCAGGCGAAGATTCAGGAGACTCCATGATGAAGACTCCATGATGAAGATTCAGGAGAGGCCTGCACGGAGCGTGCCCTACACAGCCGCCTTTGGCTGGTCATGGACCACGCTGGAGCAGAGCAGGTTCTGTCAGAATCTTGGGCATGGACGGAAGCAGGCACAAGGAACTCCGAAGACCAGGACAGGATTCTAGGCTCAGGATTCAGAAGCTTGGCAGTAAAACAGGAGCCTTCTGGAGGCTTGCAGTAACACAAGGCGCCCTACATAGCACCCCATGGGCTGGTCATGGACCATGATGGTGGCACGTCAGGAAAGGTGAACAGGCGAAGAACCTGGGAACTGGACAAAGAGCTGAAGATGAGATGGATAGAGTCAGGAGAGGAACCTCAGGACATCTGGACATCAGCATATCTGGACACGGAACATTTGGACATCAGGA